>NC_062215.1:162262720-162956886 GCF_902686445.1 Sciurus carolinensis
CACCAAAATACAAATAGCAGTAATTGCTGGCAAAGATGTGGCGGTAAAATGTACACTTACATGTTGTCAGGGGGCTACAAATAAGTACAATCACTTTGGAAAATAGTGTGAGAATTCCTCAAAAAACTAAAAATGGAACCACATATGACCCAGCTATCCCACTTCTTGGTATCTATCCAAAAGAACTAGAATCAGCATACTACAGTGATACGTGCATACCAAAGTTTATAGTTGCACAATTCACAATAGCCAAGTTATGTCCATTTCTGTAGTGTAGTAGTTATGACATTTGCCTCACACAATAAATAACTTAGTTATGAAACCATTCTAGGTGTCCACCAACAGATGAATGAATAAAGAAAATGTGGTTTTATACATAGTGCAACTTTACTCAGTCATAAAGAACAATGAAATTCTATCATTGACTGGTCAATGGATGGAACTGGAGAACATCATGCTAAGTGAAACGAGCCAGATTTAGAAAATCAAAGGTCAAATGTCTTCTCTCACAAGTGGAAGTTAGAGAGAGAGAGTGAAAGTGAGAGGCGGGGGCACGGGGGGAGGGAGGGAGAGACAATAAAAAAAGGGGAGAATCTTATGAAAATAGAAGAGAGACCAATAGAGTAAAGAAAGCAGATCAGAGGAATGAGGGGAGGGCATTAGGAAATGCTATAGAATGAAATCTACTAAATTATACTATATCCATTAATGAATATACCACAGTGAATTTTATATATGTACATATAATTACAATGTGCCAATTACAATAACAATAGTAATAATAGAAGGGAGATCAGTAGAGTAGAACTAGCAGATTGGGAGAGGAAGAAGGGAAGGGAAAAGGAAAAGAAATGAGATTGATAGAATGAGGTAACATACATAACAAATACAACACAGTGAATCCTACTATTATGTATTTATAATACATCAATAAAGAAGATGAACAATACAAATAATTTTTAAAAAATTAAAAAAAGAAGATGAAAGATAAAAAATAATTTAAAAAATAAATGTATTTTAATTTAACCTGGATTTTCCCTGCTACAATTTCAGCCTTTTTCTGTCTGTTCCTGTGAATGAACAATGTCCAAGCTCTAAGAGACAGAACTTCTGACTCGGCCATTTGCCAGCTGATTCAGTTAACTCCAGCTATTAACCATGCTCCTGCAAATACTCCCCCAAATTAATGGTTTAAAAATAACAACCACTTATTATATTTCACTTGTCTACAAGTGGCTGAGTGGTTCTGCTTATCTAGTTTGGTCAATCATGGCTGGACTTGCTCAGGTATCTGAATTGACTAGAGGCTGGCAGTTCTAGAACAGGATGACCCAACTCTGTACCTGTTGTTATCATCCAATAGAATTGTACAGTTTGTTTGCTTGGCAGAAGAGTTCACACCAGCAAGAGAAGGCAAGTCAAGCCTGTGTTTGCATTAAGTTTGTCAAGTTCCCACTGGCCACAGCAGGTCACATGTCTGGTCCAGAGTCAGTGTGAGTGAGATCACTAAAGGAAGTGGCAACAGGGAGCCCTAAAGATCTAAGGTCACTAGTACAATCAATCTACCACGTTAACCATATAACCTTAGACAAATTCCTTAACCTGAGCTTTACTTCCATCATCTGTAAAAGTACACAGTTTTTATAGAAATTCATTGCTATAATAGATGTAAAATGTCTGCCACAAAACAAACATTTCGTTTCTATTAATTTCCTTTTTTCTTCCTTTTCCTTCATTTGAATTGTCTCTCTTCTTCAATGAATCATTCTCATGTGTTACCTTCTACACAAGACTCCAACGTAACACTAAACACCATGTCTGTGGATTCTGTAGAATCCCCAGCTCTTAGCCTGCGCCTAATAAAGGTGGCCCTCAGTTCATGCCGGGGATCTGGAATTTGGAGAATAAAGGAGTCAAGGAATCTCCCTTCCCTTTATTCCTGGGTCTGTCCAGTTGAGAGGTGATGTCTTGGCTCTCTGATCTAGATCCTCTACCAAGAAATGCAAAGAGTTAACAAGTCTGAACCAACTGATGACTCTGAATAGAGGCAACAGGATGGGAAATGCCCATTCCCTAACTTAAATGTGGCTTTTGGGGTAGAATAAGTATTCTGACCTCTCCTTAGCTAATCAGGCTCTAGAAGAGACATTAATTGCAGCCAGCCAGTCCTGCTGGGGAGACCCAAAGCTGCCAGCTCCCTTGCTGGGAATGGAATAGAATTGTAATTGGCTGTGAAAGCATCATGGCAGGAGGCACAGAGCAGGGTTGGTCCTCCCACGCCCTGCCTTCCCCCAAACAAAGCAGGTGAGAGAAGCTCCAAGGGAAAGGCCCTCGGGAGGCCATGGCAGCAAGGACCTGCTGCATTTAGAGACCATCCTAGCTGCAACATCACAGTTCCAGTTCCAGGGCTGGACTGCAGCCAGGGTGAAGGACCCTCTCACACTGCACACTTGGGTTGCTCAGCATAGGAGCATCCAGCCTGTAAACCTCTGTAAAAGTCTGTGTTTCCACTGACTCTCATGAGAGAAGCACTACATAGTTACTGGCACCTGTAGAACCACTCTTCTGCTTCAGAGAGCATTCCAAATACAAGCTTAACCTCCTGGTGCATGCATGCACTATGTGTGTAATTTGTGTGTTTGTGTGTGTCCATTTTTCTGTTTGTGCAGTGGCACAGCATCCTGTGTGGTTGTTTCTCAGTGATGTTAATACTTCTTTCACTCAAATAAATTAATGTGATAATGTTTGGGGAAAACTTGTGCACGTTCTTTCTGCCATGGCATTTCCTGGAATACATACAACAAGGAATAACACATGGTGGCCAAGAGATGTGACAATGAAATCAAGACAATGTGTGTCTTTTCCCCTAAATGTACAATGATGCATGTGGCTTTTGGAGACTGTTAGGCAGGTTATTTAATGTCTTTCTGCCTTAGTTTCCTCATCAATAAAATGAGGGCAATAGTAATACTTGTCTAATAGGACTTTTGGAAAGAATGATGTGTGCAGAGCTTAAATAGTGCAGACTCAATAAATGTGTTTTCACAATTGCTTCTAGAGTAGAACTAATCATTGACTAACCAATGCTCTATCAACCTGGTAGCATGGCAAACCTAGTGGCAAATGCAAAGTAGAACTATTTAAAATACACAGGCAAAGTCAATACTTTCAGAAAATGATTCTGTGAGATGAAACTTTGATGCAAATTCAGAATTTTCAAGGAAACTCTACTTCATTAATACTTTAAAACCCTCAGCAATAGTCCATCATTTGTTTTATTTTTACTGTGCATCTTGATTCTTGTTATCAGATTTTTATTGGAAGTTCATCAGAAATTCAGCTAGGAAGGGGAGCAATGTATTGAAGGAGACTACAAGAGTGGCATTTTATAATTTATAAAGATAAAATGACAATCTAACAAGCTTTTAATTTGTAATGACAACAGAAAAGTACAACTCAATTCTATTTTCCCTCTCAACATCCCCCTCCCTATTCATAGCTCATGAGGAATATGACAGCTTTCTGGTTTAAGCTCAGAACAAAGGAGTGGAAATAGAATAACCAGACTAGGAAAGAGTTACCAATGCACAGCATCCCATCTGAAATGGGGAGAACTTCATCCCCTGAAAAAGCAGATGAAAATCTTTGACCTTTAGGAAAAAGAACTCAAGGAAGACATCTTTGGTTCTCCTGCTTAGAAGAGAGAACTGAACTCCACTATTGGAAACAGCCCTTTCCAAACTTGGTCCTTGGGTCATACTTGGGTTCCCAGGCTCCTGTGCCTAATCTCTCCCAAGGGGACCATCAGTGCTTATGAAATGAGCAAGACAGCTATTTAAAGAAGTAATTGAATGCATAAATCAGTTCATCCCTTCAACAAATGATTTTTCTCACATTTCTTGGTTCTGTAATAGGTGAGGGGAATACAAGGAAAAAGAACCAGCGCTTTCCCTGCTGTCCAAGGTACTGAAATGAAGCATGGCTGGGGCCCTTGACTAGGAGTGGGGCCCCAGAGAGTACTGATGCCCAAAATATGTGCATCTCTGATTGTTAAGGGATGAAGAAGAAGATCTAAGAGCAGGTTGGGTGGATGTCTTCTTCTTAGTCCTGGGCCCTCCACATGCAATTTGAGCAAGCCAATTTCTCTTTCTGGAGTTGTTGTTTATTTATTGGTTAAAAAGGAGCATTGGATTAATCAGATTTGCTAGTCTCTGGCAGTTTCTTACTTTTCAAGATTCTATAAATTATACAAAGCCTATATAGATGAAAAACCACCCAACACCAGATTCCAGGAAGTGCTTGAAGGTGAAAGAGACCAAAGGCCTAGAAGCAGGAGCTCTTTGTAATTAAAGTGAGCACACTCATGTTATGAGCTCAAGAGGTCGTCCCAGAAGCCTGAAACAGGGGATCTGGAGAGCAGCTTGTGATTGTGCATCTGCAGAATGGCAGAGAGACACATATTGCCATGGGAGTACTCAAGGCCCTGGAAAGAATTGTTCCCTAGAGTGGAAAGAGGTAGATTTCTATTGCTCACTCCAAATCACTTTTTAAAAGCATCTTATTCACTTCCTCATGCCCCAGGTCACTAAGCAAGCTTCTTGTCTTTTATTTGACTTCTCAGCTATAAGATCCTAGATTACACTCCCTTGACATGAGCACATAGTACTCTGCGTCTTGAAAAGGTGCATCTCTCACTGTAAATATAAATCAGCTTTCTGGTCTCTATCCTGGCTCCATATGAGTTTTCTTGGCCTGAATTGTATCTTTAAAGAACATACTCTGTAAAAAGTTAAAGGTTACTAACTTTCAAAACTGATACCTAGACCCCTCACTGAAGGAAAGAGAAGCTATAATGAGTAAGGACAGACGTGATGGTTTCTCTCAATACAACTTTGCAGGGAGGTAGGAGGAAATTTTTCTCTTAAAGTTGGTTGTCTCTTCCCTTCTCCTAATTCTCTGGGTACCCTTATTCAACAAAGGACAGGTACTACTATTAACATGTGTATGATGTAAGACCAATATCATGTTTTTGTTTTTATTCCATCTTTGTTTTCACTCTGTAAACTCCCATCAGTCAAGTCTGTCTTACAATTCAGAGCGGTGTAGAAAACACTCACTCACTCCCTGGAAATCATTCAATGCAAGCATCTCATATGTGCCATCCTTAATCTTCGACTAGCCTCTCAATGATAGGTAGCTTAGTACCACACAATGCTACCTGTTACATTTTTTAAAACTGCCAACCAACAAATGCTTGTTGGAGGAATGGACAAATATTAGATTATAAGCTGAAGGAGGGCAGGACTCTGTTTAAGCCATGGCAAAGAGGGTAAGATCTAAAGATGCTCAGAATACACAGTGATGTGTTTCTGTATTGGTGAGACTGGTAAGCACATGGACAGGAAAGGAGATGTATGGATATAAATTCAAGGATATGCACTGGGTCTTCCTGAATGTGTCTGTGGTTGTGGTTCATGGCCTGGTGCCCTCTCCCATCATTTATGTAACAATTTCCTCTATAGCCTATTCCATCTCTGTCTTTTGGAATAAAGCCCTATCCCTGTTTGCCAGGAGTATCATCTTTTCTGTATAGACTCTAACCCTCAGATTAAAACACCAGAAGCAAAAAGAACAGAGAAGAAAGAGAAGGTGAGAGATATAAAATAAAAGCACCAACCTGGGTTGATTGGGAGCTGCTAAAAGTCTCACCAAGAAAGTAGAGGACTGGAAATTGGAGAATATCATGCTAAGTGAGATAAGCCAATCTCAAAAAAACCAAAGGACGAATGATCTCGCTAATAAGTGGATGATGACACATAATGGGGGGTGGGAGGGGTTAGTGTTAGGGTTAGAGTGAGGGTTAGGGAGGGGGGCAAGAATGGAGGAAGGAAGGACTGTATAGAGGGAAAAGAGGGGTGGGAGGGGTGGGGGGAAGGGAAAAAATAACAGAATGAATCAAACAACATTACCCTATGTAAATTTATGATTACACAAATGGTATGCCTTTACGCCATGTACAAACAGAGAAACAACTTGTATCCCATTTGTTTACAATAAAAAAAATTAAAATAAAAAATACAAAGGACTGGGAATGTAGCTCAGTGGTTAAGCACTCCTGGATTCAATTCCTGGTACCAAACCAACCAAACAACAACAAAACCAATATTGGTACCCAATAAATATATACAAGTTTATGTTCCTATGTGGAACTTAAAAAATATAATAAAACTAAAAAAAAAAAAAAGAAAGAAAGTAGAGGACTGGGTGAGGCAGGCCCTTGGCCCCAGCCACACTGACACCATTCACACAAGCTGTGTGGCAGAGAGTTCTGAACCTGTGTGCATCTGACCCTTCACCTCTCAGCCTGGAGTTATCATACGGACATGGGGAAACTGAGCAATTTGGGTTGGAGGCTGTCCAGAGAGGTCCTGACCATTGAAAAGGAATCAAGTCCTGAGTGTCATTGCCAACCACCTCATTGTACATGTCCCTGAGCCCCAGAGAGGAATGACAGTGTAAATCCCCAAGAATAAGGAGACTGAAGGACCATGTACATCTTATCTTGGTTCCCACGAATCTAAATATTCTCCTTTCTCACCAGGACAATCCAACACCTCTATCCACCCACACCCGCCCTTCTTTAATCAAGGCAGTTTTCATTGTAGTCATTGTCATTATCATCATCATCATCACCCATTATTGAACAAACTGATTTCACCATTTCGACTTCCAGGGCATTTCAACTCTGTATTTACACATGCAAAGTTTTAATCAGAATTATAGCTGCATTGAAAAACTCTCATTGAGAATGTACTTTCCTAAGAGACTTCCCTTAAGTCAATTGAATTTTCGATCAGTCCTTTTTTAATGTAGAACAGTTAAACTGCTTCTGTTTCACCCATTTCTCATTTAATGATATTGGAACTTTTCATTGAGATAAATCATTGTATAAGTAAGATAGGCAGTAACTACCACATTTGATTAGTTGATTAGTTTTTAATCCATATCAAAACTTACTAAGTATAGCTTTGTCATTGAAGACTTTGTTTTGTGGCTCTATTATCCTTCCAAATCTAATTTTTTCAAAGTAGGCAGATCTCAATTTTGTCAAGAAGCTGTAATTTTTTGCCAGATTTTAATAATTTTACTCTGGTGTATTTTAGTCATTATCAGTTTTACCTTGTTTTGAATATTTCTAAATGTTATCAGAATGAAGATATCTGCTACAGAATAGCAAGGGTCCTTTATTAGCTGCTTAGTATATGTGGACCTCAGGCAAACTTATTTAATTCAACAAAAGTGCCAAGAGGCATAGACAATGGGGATAATTGAGGCTGGAAGTGAGGTCACTTGCTCAATGTCATGTGGCAACTATGTGCTATGTCTTTGAGTGTGAAAACCTTATGCGTGTGTGTTTTCCCTTACTCTACCGCAGCCTCTCTTGCCTCATTTATGAATACACTGTGTTTACTGACTGCACACACATTTTACATACCTCATAACCCATTTCACCTTGTTCTTGCCTATCTCCTGTTCCCCCAGCCCCAATCTCTCTCTTCCCCGCCACCGTCTCTCTGTCACACACACACACACAATGCCCCTTTTGCTTCTGACAAAGCATGCCAAACTGCCACCAGGCTCCGGGCCTGACCTCAGGAGCAGCAGGACTCATGCCTCCTTCCTCCCTGGCAGGCACAGACCTTCTGGGTAGCACCTTAGGTGGGTCCTCGCAGGTTCAGACCCATGTGTGCCTCTTGAGTTCCAGCTGGGAAACCTGAATGAAGTGGGTATATGGTGTGGTGTGTGTGTGTGTGTGAATGTGCCTGTGCATGTGTGTACGTGAGAGTGCACACGCTTGGGGCCGGGGAGCAGGTTGCTGCCCAGGAGCTCAGGGCCCACCTCACTGCTCGCACACCCCAGGGGCTGGGCCGCTGGTGGTGTCCATCAGTGGGCTGTTTTGTTTAGTCAGGAGGATCCTGTCTCGGCCTTTCCATGGAGTGCATCCAGGCGGTTTCCTTTTTTACAACAAATTACAGGGTGGTGGGAAAGAAAGAAAATACAGGGAGAGAAGGAAAGCAAGGGTTTCTATTTTTAAATGCTTGACAGGCCTTATTTTCTGTGGAAATTTCTGGGAGGAAGGAAGAAGGAAGAAAAGATAGGAGGGAGCAAGAGATAGCTGCGGGAGGGCAAGGTCTAGGATAATGATTTCCAAACATACTTTTCTCAGTAGTTGGAACCTTTTCCCTAAATGTATCCTCTGAGGAATGCCAATATATGACACTAACAAAAGGAGGGCTACTGATCTCCATGAATGTGGGCTTCTAGACCCCTGCTCACTTGGCATCTTCCCTGGGCACACAGTGGCCCCTGGGCTAGCTCCGCAAACAGGTTTAAACTCTTGGATCACATATCCATGCATTTGTTCACAAAGTACTTGGTGCATATCATGTGCCAGGTGCCATGCTAGGTATTAGGAATATTGTGGGCCCTGCTGATGGTCCAGTAGGGAAAGCAAGCATTCATGACACACTCCCTACAAGGAGAGCTTTATCTCCCAGGCAGGACCTCTGTGAATGTCTGTAGGTTGTGTATGGTGCAACTCCAGGGGCCACATCCTGTTGCAGTTGCAGTTATGTGAGCAGAGCCCTTGGGGTTGCACCATGCACAGTCTACGTGTGGCCACATAGACCCCAGGAACCATGAGAAACTATTGGAAGACTTCACTCATTAAATCGCATAGCTTTTCTGTCCCATAGTAATGACATGCAGGTAGCTTTCAACTTAAACATCAGTTCACTGTTTAGAGTTGTGGGTTTTTGCAACTTGGAAGCTTTACCTAGACATACAGTCAAAGGTTCCATTTGTTTCCTTTTAAAAAGCAGGCATGCCCCTCCTCCCTATCCCCAACCCTAGGCATCCTAGGCAAAGGGTTTGTCTTTTCTGAACACCCTGTGTGGCCAATGGCAAAGTCATCATGTCCTGCCTGCTCTGTCTGGTCTTTGTCATCTGTCCCCTTTGTGTACTGGACAGATCATTTCATACTCACTTCTTAACCTAACTTGGCTCTCTGGCTCTAATCAGACTTCCTGTATGGGCTCAGTGATTACATTTGTTCTTACCTGACTCCAGCCTGACTTGGCTTCAATCTGGAACCCTCCTGACCCAGCCTTTGATGGGGACTTAGCACACAGTTGCCAGTGGGTTCCAGTTGTTGTAAGCTGCAGCAATGCAGGTGTTCTCTTTGCTATATGCTGTTGTGTGAACATACTACAGTGTAGTGTCCACTCTAGTGTTGATGGAAATTGGGATGGCTTCTAGTTTGTGGCTACTAGGAACATTCTTGTACACCATTTTTTTTTTAAATAAAGATGGTCACTGGGGGAACAGGGACCAAAGGAAGCAAGGTCTCCCTTACTGCCTGATCAAAATCCCAAACCTCCCAGCAGCCATCCTCTCAGTCAGCTGAGCCCTCTCCTTTGGAATCCCCCAGCATCCCCGACACAGTCCTTCCTGTGACACTTATAGCTTGGACAAATTCAGGAGATCCCATTCCACAAATGTGGCCCAACTCTTAAAGTTGGCTGTCAAATTCTGGACCTTGCCAGTTCTGAGACTTTAGATTGACCTAAGATGGGATCACAGACCCTCAAAAGAGGCCCCACCAGGATTCCCCTTTCTTCCCCCACACCAGTTATTTTTGGTCCTAGTGACCAAGCTTTGTCTTCCTGTCAATTTTCCTAGTTTTGACTCCAAATTTTCCTCCAGAATCCAGCCCTTGGCCATACCCCACTCTACTTTGGCAACTCCAACCCATGGAAGAGAATTCCATTTTATTTCATAGACCAAGTTTTGGCCTCTTATTTACAGTATTCTGTGACTCCCCAGCATATTTTCCTGCAAACAATACCATGTGATCCTGGGCAGGTCATCTAATCCCTCTGAACCTCTCAGTTCTCTGGTCTGTAAACTGGAGCTAATAATTACCATGTTTTTGTTTTGGCACAGTCATTAAGAGGCTAGACCTTGGAGTTAGACTCCCTGGATTCAAATCCCAGCTCTGCTGCCATCAAGAAGTGAAACAGTCTCCTGTATGTCACATGACCTCTCAGTTCTGATGGTCCTTATCAGTAAAATGAATGGTACCTGTTTCACATAGTTGTAGTCAGGATCACACAAAAAATAAATGGTTATTAATAAATAGTTTATAAACAGTCTGCACTGAACACATGAAAGTACCATGCAAGCATTAGCTAATACTATTAATACTTTAGCTCACAAGATTGTTGGAGAGGTCAAGGGAGATGCCTGTGGCAGTGATTCATGGGTGTATGTGGCACAGACGGTATTACCAGAAGACCTAAGAAAATAGGTCAGTGTATGAGCCTCCACTTGGGAATGGATAGACTTTGGAGTCTAAAGGATCTTGGTTTGCATTCTGCTCTTCCAAGAGTGACCTTGAACAAGGTACCTACGTGAAGATTTTCTTGTCTGCCTGGTGGGGTTGATTGTGAAGTAGGTGGCCCACCTGGCACAAGTCGGAATTGGAGGCTTTGTTCCTCGTAATGGGACAGAAAGGTTCTCCCAACCTTATGAAGTATATAAGGTTATGGGTAAGTTGAGCAAACAACACCTGATCAGGTTGCAAGATGAAGCCCTACCCCTTAAGTGTAAGATTGGGGTGTGCAGACTAAGGTGGACTATAGGAGTGTCCAGTCCACCTCGGGACCTATGGGATGCAGGTATAGGTGACACTTAGGCTGAAGCCTCCAGCATGAGCTGCTCATTATGTGATCCGTCAATGTCTGTCTTGCTGAGTGCAAGGCATTTAATGCTGTTTCCAGGAAAGGCTGTTTATAAGCAATTAATAATGATTAATAATGAACTGAGTAAATCATCATTGGGATATTACTATTCCTCAGCGGGAATGGAGTAGGAGGAAGGAGAAAACAGATCATGGCCTGGCTTTGTGAGCAGGGGCAAGGGGAGACTAAGGAAATCCCCAGAGGGCCTTACCACTGAAGTACCTGGGGTCTGGGCTGGGGGCTCTGTAGGGGTGGCCTTAGGTACTCCACCCAAACTTCACTCACAGGGGCTTTATTTTAATCTGCTTGATATATTTTTTTGAGGAGAGTAGGCAAGTTTATTCAAAGATTAATTTCGAATAATTGAGTAATTCTCCAACTCTTATTTGATTTACACATAATGACATTGTTCTAAAGAGTACAGTATTAAAAGAGGTGATAGTATGTTTACAGAGAAGAAAACTGTCGTATTTGACTAAACCAAGAAAGCTGTCCTCAATGATGGTAGGTCATGTTGCTAACATATGACTCAGGTACATGTGAAACGAATTCACTGTGCCTCTGAGGTCCTCCTTCCATAAATACAAAACACTATCGCAAACATGAGAAAGCATCAGACAAATCACCATCCAGGAACATTCGACAAAATATATGAGCAGTCCTTCCCAAACTTAAATTTCATCAAAAACAAGGAAAGTCTGAGAAACTTGTTACTGCCCAGAGGTGGCATGGAGAATCTGCTTGATATTTTGGAGTCTCATGGATTTCATTTGAAAGTTGTGTTCTCATGATTTAAAAAGTATCTGATTATAATGTATCAATAAAAAATGTGTGGGGAATGGAATACAGGTACCTGATAACAGAAAATTCCAAATTTTAAAAAAAGAGAAGAAAAAAAAATCTGAAAAACTATTACATTAAACATAGCTAGAAACAATATTTTTGTTGGATGCTGATTTCATTTTAACCCCCACTTTGGGTTTTCTGTTATGCAAGAGAGTGATTTAAACATATGCAAACACAGAAGATAATAATGATGTTTCCTTGCATTTTCACATATGTTTGAGTTTGCACTACACTGTGAATCACATTTTTTTAAATATGATTCTTGTAATAGCCCAGTAAGCAAACTATTCAGGATGTACTTATTCTCCATTTCCAGACAAGGAAACTGGAGTTGGGGATTCTGGAAATTCCCCCGGAAGATGAAAACCTGTTTGGGAACAGGATGCATCAGGCTGTGCATGGTGATGACAATCATAACACTAATCACAGAGCAGACAATTTTCAGGTGCTTATAGGCTGTTGCCATGCTAAGAACTTTAGTTGTGGTCTCTGTTGGTTCTCCCAACCTTATGAAGTATGTAAGGTTGTGGGTAAATTGAGCCTCCAGTGACTTACTCAAGGTAACACAGCTAAGAATTTATGCATTTAACTTGAATCTGGCCATGAAGCAATGATTAAACAAATCCAAATTGAGAGACAGTCTGCAGAATAACCAGTATGCGCTTTTCATTCTTCAAAAATGCTGACATCCTGAGCAATAGGCAAAGGTGGAGGGGCTAGATGGGGAAAAGGCTGAAAGGACATTATGGAGACATTCAACTCCAGTGAACTCAGATTTTGTATTAGCTTTTCATATTATCTCAATGCTAAATTTCTTGAGTGTGCTAATCATATTGTGCTTGCATAGGTTATTCTTAGGAGATTCAAAAGGAAGTGTTTAGGAGTAAGTATCATAAAGTCTGCAAATTATTCTCAAATCACTTAGAAGAAAATATAGATAGGTAAACTTAGATGTGTATATGTTTGTATAAACACATACAGATATGGAGGGGGGAATATCTGTGTCAAATGATGAACTGGGTGAAGGGCATATGGGTGTTCATTGTACCAATCTCTCAGCTTATTTTTTCTTTTGTGCAGTGCTAGGGATTGAACCCGGGGCTTCACAAATGTTAGGCAAGCACTCTGCCACTGAGCTTCATCCCTGGACTTCTTTTGACTTTTCTGTCTTTGAATGTTTTTAAAATTAAAAGTTGAAAAAAATTATCTTTTTAAATAAAGAGGGGGAAATGGTCAGGCAGACAGAGCTCTGTCCTGGACGTCCAGCCTTACTAGAACAGTCACAGAAACCTGTTTCCTGCATCACCTACCCTAGATGGTTCCATGTACCCGTGCGTTCTGACTGTATGGAAAAGACCTGCTGTGTCCTGGATTCTGCTGAAGGGGTGGTTTCTTCCTGAATTTTGAGTTGTGATTCTCTCACTAATTCACTGTGCTCCAGCATTTGTCCCTGACAGTCCCCAGAAAGGCATCCTGCAGGCTGACAGAGGAGCTCAGACTATGACGCTCACACACTGCCCAGACAGTTATATATCATTCATAGCTCATTAACCCGAGCTAAAAAAGGAAAGCCACTCGACACAGCCAGCTGCTAATCCTCCAGGCATTGATCCTAGCTTGGTTCACGTTATACAACCTGTTCAGTCACTCTGGCTCCCTACTCCCAACTTTTCCTATTCTTTTTGGAGAAGGGTGTGAACATTCAAACCCATTCATTGTTTCCACATTTGGTCCTTGCAAATGGCAGAGGCAAAGTAGTTGGAGAGGGAAGAGAATGGTTATCATGATCAAAAGGAAGTCTTGGGATAATTTTAGATTTCCATCTCCTTGCCTTCTGATCTGTTCTCATCCCCATAAGCATAAAAAATGAAAAGCTGATTCTAATAGCAAAATATCTTTACAAAGCATCTGGTCCTGAAGGTCCCATGGCACTTTACAGATGGTTTCTGGAAAACCTAATTAACCCTCACAGTGTGTCTGTGAGAGAAGAGATTTTGATCTAAATCAACCCTGAAGATGGAACAGAACAAGATGGGTGGAAACTACAGCAGGAGGAATTTGAGCTAGAAGAGAGGTGTGTCCAGATGCTAGACACACTAAATAGATTTCTGTGGCAGCTGTTACATCTCTTATTTTCCCAAATATTTAAAAAATAGGCAAGATCTCCCTAGAGTGCCCATAGGACACTTCCTTTCCATAGCTGCTCAACTCACAAAGTCTACATGATGCTAACATCCTCTGGTTCCAAGTGTGGACGTGTAACTCAGCCTAAGGAATTAGAGGACTCCTACCCTGGGACACAGTGATTGGTGTAGGCATGGGTCACGTACCCAAACCTTCTAAGGAGGTCTTCCCAAGGATATTACCTGAGCGTCAGTCTGAGCTGAGTACATCATTTGTAGGTACCACATGAACTCTTGCTTCCACATGCAGAGGCCTACCTCCTGAGGGAGCCAGACTCAACCACACAAACCAAGGATGGAAGCAGAAACAGAGCCTATGGTTCCAGCCATGCTGCAGTTGGTTCTGTTCACTTTGACTTTCCTGTTTGGGGTTTTTTTCTTGTTGTTATTTTGTTTTTGGACTAATTCGCTTCTATTTTGTGTGATAGTTTCAGTTGTCTTTCTGTCCCTTGCTACCACAAACACTCTGATCTATTTCTGTTTCTTTGGTCTCCATCCATCTCACTCAACAGAACCACCCATCTCAATGGCTGTTGTGCCTCCCTACTTGGAGGCAAAGAGCTGGCAGAGAGAAGAAAATGACCCAGAGGTATCTCCAGAACTTTCCTCCCCATTGTATAATGGATAAAGTGTCAATTCTTGGCCTGGAGGAGACTCTGTAGAGCCCTACCAGTCCAGCCAATCCGTGGTACGAGGTTCCTCTCAACATTGCCACCAACTGGTATCCAGGCTTGGCCCCCAGAAAAGTATCTCTTCTTAGGCTATTCTTTCACTTTGAGGCAGTTCCAATCATTTGATGGTTCTTTCTTGTACTAACCAAATCCAATTGTGTGTTATTTCCAACCTTTGAGCCTGTCTTCTGGAGTGACTCAGAGAAGTCTGCTCTCCTTTTCATGATAACCTTTAGGTCTTATGGGCAGCTGGAGCCTGCTCATGTCTTCCAGCCATTCTTCATGTTGCATAATTTTAAGTCCTTTTGTTATGATCCCCCTTTTATTAATGCACTTAATATATGGTATATGTCCTAGAGGGCTTCATCCTGCACATCACAGGTGTTAGACTGACAAGAAAGGGACTCAGGAGCTCTCTTATTTCCCTTTTCTGGATTTAAATGAATGTAGTCTAAGACCACATAAACATCATTAAGGGTTGGGAAGGGAGAAGAGGAGAAAGATCTTTTTTAAATAAATTATAAAGTATTTGGAAAATATTAATAAGAAACAGAATTTGACCTATAATCCTACCACCTAGAAATGAATACTGTTAACACTTCAACTCTCTTATATCCATTTCCTATAAAAATATAATTTTAAAATAAAATTTGGAGTCCAACTCAAGGTAGAAGCATATCCCATGTCATTAAATAACCTTTGGAAATGTGATCAGTAATGATTCTATAATAGTCTATACTGTGGCTAGATCCTACTTATTTTAGTCATGTCCTTATTGGTAAGCACTCAAGTTTTCTCACATTTTTATACTTTAACAAACAACTATATGGTGACCATTTTTAGGAGAGACTTAGAGATGTAAGATAAGGAGTCAGTAGGGTATGAACATTTGTAAGGGTCTTGAATCTTCCTGGGAAATTCTGTTCTAGAAACATCTATTGATTGTCTCCTCCATAGTGTGTAAACCACTTGTCTTATCATTATATCAGCATTAAGCATTATAATCTCTTATATTGTAATTAATTTATTAGGACCAAATGGTATCTAATTGCTATTTTAAGTTGTCTTTTGATTATTTGTAAAGTTGAAATTTTTTTAAGTTTAATAAAATAGTTTTTCAATGGAGCACAATTGGTTCCTCTTTGTGATTTCCATTGTTTGGGAAGTAAATGATATTTCTCTTTTTAGTTGTATTCCTTTGATGATTAGTATTATTACCAGTATTATTTAAGTTGCATTCCTTTGATTATTAGGTTCAGTTTTTAAATGGATTAAAATGGATTCTTTTGTTATTCCTTCCATTATTTTATGCCTAGTGTGTTACTTTCATAAATTGGAAAAAACTTATTGATGTTAAGTTTTAAGGACTGAAAGTTCTGTCCTGAAGCCTCATTGTCAGTTCTCCACAGCTGGTGGGTTGTGAAAGGGCTAACAGCATGCCATGAGACCTGAGAAACTTTGAAAGCACATGTAGGTGAGTGTCGCCATCTTCCTTTTTGTCTCTGATCACCCCCATTGCTCACTCTTGTTCACAGCTGGTAGAGGGGATACCTGGACCAGCAAAGGCTCTAGAGAAATCTAGTTTCTCAGGGTGTAGAGAAAGCAAAGATTTCTCAGAGCTTCCAAAGGCTAATGTGAATATTGTATGAAACACATCAAAGATATCTGATTCCCCTGCCATTTAAGTGATGTGAATCAGCCAGTAGATACCATTAATTAAAGATCCACTCTAGGCTAAGCCCTGAAATAAGCATTATGGGGAAGCACTTAGAGCTAAGGCAGTAATGGAGAAAGGGAAGTCATTGTGGAGAGAGGAGACAATGAGGCTGGAGACGAGCAATAACGGAGCCATCGATTCTCCCATAGCCTGGGTTTCATTTCTTGGAGCCAGGTGAAATGGGAATTCTAAGAGAACTAGTCTGCATTATAGTTTTATGTTGTGATCACAGGATGCTATGTAGAAGAATGTAAATTAGATCTCTAGTCCACACCTGTACCTGTACATTTTAGGTGGATTTAACATTCAATGAGGCTTAACAAATACTTTTTGTATATCTACCATGTGCCAGATGCTAGTTTAGGTCCTTAGAATACAAACCAGGTACAATCTCTGCCCCCTGTCGAGTTTACAGTCTATGATGATGCAGATATTGAATAAGTATGCAAAGTATGACCACACTTCTTAATAAGAGTTATGAAGGAAAACATCGGAGTGCTAACAGGGAGAAGAATGGGGTGGAGGGAACTTCTGTAGGTTACACCATCAGGGGAGAGTGTTCTGAGGAGATGGCATTTCATCAGAGACTTGAGGAAACAGGAGAAGCCCTGAAGTTGAAGAAGGAAGGAAGATCATTTCAGGCAGGACAACAGCTGAAAGACCATGACAGTGGAGACTGAATGCACAGGAAGAAGACACAGATAAATATCTTCATAACCTTTGTAAATGTGACTCCAAAACTAACACCACAAAACTGGAACCATGTGTTCAAACTTCAGAAGTTTTAACTTCTTCATAAAATTGAAGACAAATCGTAAGCTAGGGAAAATAGCATAAATTCAATCGTGGTAAATTGTTATCCTTATTATACAAAAAGTAATTAAAAATAAATATCAGGAAGGTTAAAGCCCCAAAGAGAGGGGAAATGGTCAAGTGAATCACAAAATAAGAAACACATAGGAAAAAACTTTTTTAACTCCAATAAACAGAAAAATGCACAGAAAAGCAACTGGGATATTCCACTTTTCACTCCTAGGATTGGCAAAGATTTAAAAGAATGGTAATCTCAGGTCAAAGAGAGTAGGGAGTAGCATGTCCTCTGCACCCTGCTGGTGGTAATGTACACTGGTATACCTTTCTAGAAGATGGATAGCAAAAGACTTGGAAGTGTACTCACTCTTCAACTCAGCAAATCCACCTCCAGGAATCTGTCATAAGGAAGTGCTCTGAGTTCTGCAGAAAGGTGTAATTATGAGGCTGTTCATTATAGTATCTTCTATCTTGATTAAAAATCAGAGGCAAATTCAAGAATCTTTCTTCATACACTGGATTACAGAGAAATCATTAAGAATACTGCTCAGTTTATCATTTATTGACATGAAAATGTGTTCAAGATGTTAAGTTAAAATACAGCTCGCTGGGCCTGATGGCACACACCTGTAATTCCAGCAACTCAGGAGCCTGAGGCAGAAGGATTGCAAGTTTGAGGTCAGCCTCAGCAACTTAGTGAGACCCTAAGCAACTTAGGAGATCCTTTCTTAAAATAGAAAGGGAATGTAGCTCACTGGTAAAGTGCCCTGGGTTCAATCCCAGTTTACAGGACTATTTATGATAGGGTTGTATATATTTTAAAATATTGTATATATGCATAAAAATGTCCTTAAAATGCTAACACTGTTTATCTGGGATTAAATGTAATTTTGACTCTCTTCCCTCTATCATTATATGTTATGTGACCTTTGTAGAATGGTTTTTTATACTAAAAGAAAAAAAATGTGTTTTCATGTAGAGATGGGTGAACAGTGAGTCATCACGGTCCCCTTGGACCAGAAGGGACTGGAAGACGGTCCTGATTCCTCAGAGCAGCCTGTTTGATCGGCAGCACCTGAGCTCCTGGGAGCAGGGGAGGCAATATCCTCCTCCAAACGCCTTTCAGTCCATGGCTTAAACACAGTCACCTTTCCACATAAGCCCCTGCTCACTGTCGTCTCTTTGCCTGGAAACAAAGCTCTGATTCATCGCCTGGTTGGAGGCCAAGTCACCGTGGCCTCAGACGCAGGTGTCTGGGATGACACAGCACGACACCACGCCTCTGGAATAAGGGCAGCCCTTCCGCCTTCGAGACTGTGAAATGTCAGGCGTGATTAGAAAGGTCACTTGTCCTGACAGCTCTCTGTGCTTCCCGGAGAGCAGCCTTCCTGCTGAGAACATCTTAACTGTGCTTCCTGTGCTGGGATGCTTCCTGCTCAATTCCCTGTGACAACAGGGACCCTATCTTCCACCAAGATAGGGGGAAACAGTGAAGGCTTGCAAAACCTTGCAAAAACAGGGCAGCTCTCAGATTCAACAAAAGAGAGGCAGAGTGAATTTCTAGGAACAGGTGTTACATGCTTCTTTCCTTTGGAGAAAAGAAACAAGCACTCCTGGTGTGTGTGGAGTGAGAGAAAAGACACACCCCATCACATCCAGTCAGAAACTAAGACTACCTGAAGACCCGTGCAGAAGGGCTCCAATTGCTCTATGCTCCCGCCCCCACCCCCAGAAATTCTCATTCTGCAAATCAGGGGTGCTGCCCAGAAAGTGCATTCTATAAAAGCACCCAGGGTGATTCAGAAGCAGGTGGTCTGGGGACCCTGCTTTAAGAATAACGACCTAAGAATAAGGAAGAGCATGTTTGAGAAAGTAGCTGCTGAGCACACCAGAGGAATCCCAGGGGACAGCGAGTATCAGGATGCAATGGGGTGGCAAGGGCTGCCTGTAAGGGAGGGAAGGGATGTTACCTGCAAAACCCTCTCACTTCTCGAGTCCAGCATTGCCAGAAAGAGGCTCTGAGCCTGTCAAGTACGAGCCTGATGCAAACGCTTCTCTGTATTAGTCCCTTCTTCATTACTATGATGAAATACTCTATCAAACAATGGGTGAGTTTGGGTTCTTAGTTCTGGAGGTACAAAGTCAAGGGCCTTCATCTCGTGATGGCCTTCTTTTTGGCAGAGTCCCAAGGTGACACAGGGCATTACAATGGCAAGAGACAGGGAGCAGACCTGTATGTGTCTTTCAGTCATTCCCAGGATTCAATCAAGGGAGCTGCACCCTAATGATTTTATTTAATCCTAATCGCCTCCCAAAGGCCCCTTTGAATGCCACTGTCAGATTAAATTTCTACCCTCTTTTTTTTTTTTTTTTTTTTTTTTTTGGTACTAGAGATTGAACTCAGAGGCACTCAACCACTGAGCCACATCCCCAGCCCTGTTTTGTATTTTATTTAGAGAGAGGGTCTTACTGAGCTGCTTAGTGCCTTGCTTTTGCTGAGGCTGGCTTTGTACTCTCCATCCTCCTGCCTCAGCCTCCCGAGCAGCTGGGTTTACAGGCATGCACCACTGTGCCCAGCTTCCACACTCTTAATACCGCACAATAGGGATTAAACTCCGGCATGAGTTTGAGGGGGACAAACCATATTGAAGCCACAGCATCACCTTCAGTTAGATTCCTCATAGAAGACCTACCCTCCAGTGGTACACTGGTGGACAAGAGCAGAGCCATTGGCTGGCAGTGTTATTTTCTTATCTTCATAAAAGACTTTATGGTGATGGGAGTATTTCTGTGTATATTTAACTTTTATCATATGATGCCAGGGATGTGCGGCAGAGAGGTCACACTGTAAAACCTCAGATTCAATGTCACAGGTCACCAAAACCCCTCTCCTCCCATGAGAGAGCCAACTTGGGCTCCCATGTACAGCATCAGCTTCCTGTTCCTTTTAAAGTGAATTCTTTTTACACTTCTCCATAGGTTAGTAAAGGATAGATGGGATATGGCCACGTCATGTGGTGATGGTGTGGCGGATATCAATGGAAGAATGAACAATGGACATGCTGGCTACCAAGAGAATTCTGCCATTCAGTTTGTGCTGATGGAAGACAGGAGGAAAATCTCAGCCATGGCACCAGCTGTCTGACACTGAGTAGGGAAAGGGAACACAGAGTAAGATTCCCAGCAAAGAGAAGGGTTCTGCCAACCAAGGGCAGCCAGTCCTTCCCAGCAGGCCTTAGATGCAAGCTGCAAGAATGACAGCGAGCTGCTCATCTGAACATCTTCCCTGCTTGCAGCAAGAGCCTGGACTCAAACCAACCTTAGATAGCACAGTGGTCCCTGCATCTTTAATCCCAAGGATTAAATGCAAGTTCATGTACATATCTGAGCTCGCTCATCTCTGAAAGAACGCTATCCCAAGGAAAGCAGGCAGTTCTCGCCACCTCTGTTGAGGCTGAAGCAGAAGCATCGATCAACAGGAAGATGACACCCCCTCATGGGCCCACTGCTGCTCCAGGGGCTGGGGATATGGCGGTGAAGGGACCGGGCAAAGCCCTCAGGTGACTCATTCCAATGGGAGGGGATCATAGGCGCTATGAGGATAATTAAACTTGGATGGAGGGAGAGAGCAAGAGAAGATGACAGCAGGTGGCAGGAGAAAGCCTCTCAAAGGAGATAAAGTTGAGCGGAAATAGGAACAAAGTGTAGACTACCTGGGAAGCTGTCCCAGGACCGGAGGGCACGTTCTCAGGCCCCGAGGTAGGGGCAGGCTGCTGTGGGCAGTGAACCCCGGGAAGGCTGCCAGGAATGAGCAGAAAGACCGGAAATGAAACCAGAGCAGCACCTGGAGCACCATTGCCGAAGGCCTTGTTGGTCATGGAAGAAATTTTGGATTAGCTAATGGGAAGCATTTACAGCCTAAGAGATTTTTGCCCCCAAAACTTGACTGATGTGACTAAGACAAAGCATCAAAATGACTTCTTTAGGGATCTTTAAAAACAAAGAGGTTTATGGAATTCATTTCCTTTTCTTCCAAGATTTTTTTTTTTTTTTTTTGCTAGAAGGTTTGTAGCGTGTAAGACATGCTTTCCTTAAAACAAATCCGCTAGACCAGGGGAAAGGGTAGTGTTTCTGTACTGGCAGCGCGCGGAGCTGTACCCAGGGTGACACAGACGCTCACAAATGCTGGAGGAAGTGGTGAGTTGAACCTCTGAGACGGTTACATGTTCTGCCTGGAGCAAGAGAACAACAAACTCCCCGCCCCACTGAAGTCAGAGGAATTCTACCGGCTTTCCCTCGGAGTTCGGCTATTTTCAAATCATTCACACCTCGTGGAGAGTTTGAGGACTAGAGAAATACTATAATTTTGAGCAAAAAGGTTACAGACTTTCTGTTAGCCTTTCAGGAGGCACAAAAACACCCTCCTCCATGACCCCAGTCTGCTGTTTTGTGCTGAAAACAATGTGGGAAATGTAGCCACTGAATTTTTTGCAGAAGCTGGGTGATGAGAGAAACAGGGTTGGATTAGGAAAACGTCCCCAGATGCTGGGATTTACTTCCTAGGCCATTGCAATTGCTTCCTTCCCCAGGGCCTGAGAAGCCAACTCCCCTGCCCCACAGCCAGGCTCACCTCTTACTTGGTCATGGAACTTCACCCTCAGGCCTGGCCTAAGTTCTCACTATCATCATCCAGAGAGACCCACTCCTCAGGACAGCC
Source organism: Sciurus carolinensis (assembly GCF_902686445.1). NCBI lineage: Eukaryota > Metazoa > Chordata > Mammalia > Rodentia > Sciuridae > Sciurus > Sciurus carolinensis. Next base: position 162,284,467 of record NC_062215.1, read on the forward strand.
TTTGCTTGCTGCCTTCCTGTCCCCTGACATTCTCCTCTAATCTGTAAGGAAATGAGCCACTCGAGTCTCATCCTTTTAAGCCAGTACAGCCCTAGGAATATTAAAAAGTCTTGTTCTTTGAGGAGAAAGAAAACAAGGTAACCAGTGATACAAAACCAGAGCAGGCAGGACCAACTGGTGTTTTATCCTCAGATATGTCAGTCTTCTGGATTCTGCTGTGCCACCACTAATACAGCAGGACTGCCAGTGTCTCATACGCTGTATTTGTGTAAAAAAAAAGACGTCCCTTCCTCTGGGAAGAACCAGTCATGGACCCCAGTACCTAGGATGATGAGGGTAACATAGGCTAGATTTCTACTCAGTGACTAGCTCTCCCAACAGACTCTTGTCCGATGAACAACCTGCACATCTGTACACAGTGACCCTCTAAACAGACTTCTGTTAGGCAAGTCTTTGTGACTGAAATGACTGTGAAACAAGGGCTAGACTGATCAAAAGCGTCGCACATGATGATGAGGACGATGACGATGATGTGTGTGTGTCTATGCTGGTGAATAAACATAAGTTGCCAAAGATGGCTAAAGAAGTCCAAGGGGAGAACCGGAATAAGAATAGGCAAAGCCAGCATCTTTGGGACATACTTACCAAGATCAGTTTATCAGGAGACAAGAAGAAACCATGAGGTTGACATCAAGTCATTAGGAGAAAAACAAGCTAAAACCAGATGTTTGGCCAACAGGTGATGAGGCGCCTGAAATATTCAGAGACCTCGAAGACCGGTTCAGGGCCCCTGGAAACTGGCCCCATCCTCATTTAGTACAAAGGTTTTTGACTTGGGGTCCATCAATAACCTCAGAGGATCTCCAAATCTCCTGAAATGTAGGGTTATTTTGCATGTACGTGTCCATGCGCACTTTTTCTGTGGAAGGATTCTTAACATTCATCAGATTCTCAAATTAAGAGCTGTTCTCGGGTACGCTGACCTGGCTAGGTGGGTCGGAGTATGTTCTGTGAAGATGGAAGAGTCTTGACATGAGGCGACCTGTCAATAAACAAAGCTGCTTATCAGGAAGGCCAGGGAGTCCCAGCCTCCCTCAGGAAGGAATAATCAGTGCCTCAGAAGAACCCCTTCCCTCTTGTCTGGAGTCTGTCCCCTGCCATCAGAGCCTGTGGCGACTCTCTGAGCAGCTTGGGTTTTCTGAACAGTGTCTAACCCTGAGTGAGCCAGGCGTGTTCCTCGATAGGCTTCCAGACCCAGGCTACAGTGAGTTCAGTGACATGTCTCTCCTGCCAGTAACAATGAATCCTCTCCTTCGCAGTCATCCAAGCAACGCGAGCAGAGAGGAGTGAGAACGTGGCACGGGCATCCTTCAGTTTGGAGTTCAAGGTGTGGCTCCCCCAGGTTCAGCCCGAGAAAATGGTGCACTGTTTCATCACCCAGAACCTCAGTCTCAGCATGTGGTAAAATGGAATAACAATAGCGCCTACCTCACAAGATACTGAGAGGGCAACTAACGCAGTCAATCCACATACGGTATAAGGTCCGTTGCCTGCCACCTAATAAGTGCCTGGACTGTTAGAATTATGATTTACTCCTTGCCTCCCTTTTAAAGTTTTGTTTTTACTTTGTACTTTTTAAAAAATTGAGATATTATGAACATACAATAAAATTTCCAGATTTTAAGTGGATGGTTCAACAAGAATTGACAAACCCATTCTTTTTTTTTCCTTTGGTATTAGCAATTAAACTCAGAGGTGTTTCTACCACTGAGCCATATCCCCAGCCCTTTTTATTTTTTATTCTGAGACAAGGGCTCATTAACTTGCTTAGGGCCTTGCTAAGCTGTTGAGGCTGGTCTTGAACTTGTGATCCTCCTGGCTCAGCCTCCTGAGTCACTGGAATTAGAGGTGCACACCACCACACCCTACTATACCTACTTTTGATAAAAGCCCCATGCCTTGCTGTTTTCTGTATTATAAAATTTTGTTTTGTTTTCTAAATGCTGAATTATATTGTAATACATAACCTATATAATATATAATCTAGGATTATATGTCTACCTCCCTCCAACAGATGGGTTCTAAAATTCAGGTTCTCCCCACCCCCAGCCAACCTGGAAGAAGCTTGGCACAGTCATTGTGCCCTTCCCCTGCTTCCTGGAGAGGTTGTGGATAAATCTGTATTATTTTTAGGTCTCCAGGGAAATGTTTCTACAACCTCCCTCAGTCACCTGTTTCAGCGCTTAGCAACACTTAACGCTAGAAAGCTCTGTCCCCGTGTGTCCCTGCTTCTAAATGAGTAGTAACAACTACTGTTGATACGACGCTTTAGCAGGGCCACAGACTGAGACAAGGCAGCAGATTGGAGCACCCTTGGCAAGGCGGGTGTGGCTGGGTGCTCACCGGGACAGTGGGCCTCCCCATAGCTGCGGCTGGGCTCAGGCAAGCGGGGAGCACTCCTCAGCCCCAGCCCATTGGCTACAGGGGCAAAGCCAGGTCTACAGTCAAATCGTCAGATCCCACCCATCCAGGGAGAAAGGCAGAAATCTGTATTTTTGTGTGAGATATGATTTTTGCTCTTGGTACTAGGAATTGAATCTAAGACTTCATCCCCAGCCTTTTTTGTTAGTATTATCTTAAAATTTTGAGACAAGGTTTTGCTAAATTGCTGAGGCTGGCCTCAAAATTATCCTTCTGCCTTAGCCTCCTGAGTACCTGGGATTACAGGCATGTACCACTACACCTGATGGAAATGTGATTTTTTTAAACAGTAGCTTGGTTTAAAAAAGAAAGTGCTCTGTAGTGATACGAAAAAAGTTTTAAAAACATGTCTGCTGCTCAAATGCAGCCTATGGGTCAGTTTGCAGTCCCCGATTCAGGCTGCAGTGTTTTCATATCTACTATCTCATTTAATCTTGAATATACATGTAACACAGGTAAGACAAACAGGGGTATAATCTTTATTTTAATAAGTGAAGAAACTGAGGTTTATGAATACTAAATGGGTTGTTTGAGGGACACAGCAGGCAGACCCCGGCTGGGGGTCCCTTTCACAGTGGTTCCAGTTATGTCCTAGCTTTTTGTGGACCATTGGAGTCCTGGTTCACATCTCAGTGAATGGGGTCACCATTTAGTGCTTCAGTTGTTTGTAGACAGTTCCGGAAGAAATGAGGAGCAGCTCAAAGAATAAACATGTGGATGAATACAATAGTATATTGACTGCACAAAATAACAGTGATATGAGGTCTTAAATATTTGCAGAAGTAAAATCTATTATAAACAAAAACTGACAGATGTGGTGGACAGATATAAGCATTCTAAGGTCTTATACATTATCTCAGAAGTGAGAAAAAGAATAACTACCAATTTATATTAGACTGCAATAAAGAAAGAAAGAAGATAAGAATGTGTAACTAAAAAGTTAATAGAAAGGAAAAGATTCTAAAATTAATAAAAAAATGGACAAGAAAGAAGAAAAGATAAAAAGTGGGACAAATCAAAAAGTAGAAAGCAAATAGTAAATATAAACCCAACTATCTCAATAATTACATTAATATCAATGAACTGCCTCAATTAAAATAAAAATTTGGTCAGGCTGTGTAAAAAAAAAAAATCTCCCTTAGAATAAAGATGCAAAAGATTGAAAGTAAAGGAGAAAAGTAACACCTTAGAAAGATTACCAAAAGAAAACTATGCAGCTGCCCTGATGTCAAAATGTACTGTGCAGCTGGAGGCACTGTTGGGGACTGACCTGCAGGGAACAAATATGATCATTCATTTTATAATGAGGACATGGTCAATATTTTTCATTAATAATGATTTTATAATGATAATATGGTCAATCTATCAGGAAAATAGAACAATTCTTTCCATACGACTTCCTTAGAACCCAAAACATATATATGGCAAAGATTGATGGGAATAAAAGGAGAAATAGACAAAGCCACAATCACAGAGAGAATTAGTAACACAATTCCCTTGATAACTGAGAATCATCAGACCAAAAAAATCAATAAGGATATGAAAGATCTGAAAAACAAAACCAACAAACCTAGTTGAGCTACCGAGATATGTAAAGACTTGTTCATGATGATGCTAAGATGCACATTTTTCCCCATGAAACATGTGCCAAATTTGAACATATCTTACACCAAAAGGAAAATTCTAAAAAAATGTAGAGAATCAAAATCACTTCAGATTTCCTCTGATCATGTCAAATTAAACCAGGAATCATTAACTAAAAAATGACTAGACTACAACCAAATATTTGAGAATTGAGTAATAAGCCCTTTATGGCTACGATCTGTGCCCAAAGGTCCATTGTTAAGGGCTCCATTGCTTGCTGGTGGCATTACTGAGAAGTAAAGGGACCTTTATAAGCTGGAGCCTAGTGGGAGAAGGTTAAGTCGCTAGAGATGAGCTCTTGAATGGGATTTTGGGACCCAAACCCCTTTCCCTCTGTCTTTGCTTCCTGGGTACCATGAAGTAAGTGTCTTCCCCTACCACACACTCCCGCCATGATGTATTTCTTTGCTACAGGCCCAAAAGCAACAGGGTCAGTTGACCATGGGGTGAAACCTCGGAAACTAACTAAAATCCCTTTCCTCCCCTTAAGTGATTATGTCAGGTATTTTGTCTCAGTAACAGAAAGCTGACTAATACAAACTCCTAACTAATCCATGGGTCAAAGAAGAAATCAACTGGAAATTTTCATCCTTAGCAATAAAAATATGATGTATCAGAAATGTGATACAATTATAGCTTCAATTATGTCTTTATACATTTATATTAGAAAAAAAGGTTGAAAATCGAGAATCTAAGAATTCATTCAAATATTCTAGAAGTGAATTAAACCCAAAGTAAGTAGAGAGAAGGGAATCACAAAATTACGATCAGAAATGAATGAAATAGAAAACAAATGCACATTTAGAGAAAATCAAGAAAGTAAAAAAATCAGGTATTTGAAAAGTCTAATAAAAATAATATGAATAGATCTCTAACCATAAGACTCAAGACAAAAGAGGGAAATCAAGCTGGGTGTGGTGACACATGTCTGTAATCCCAGGTACTCAGGAGGCTGAAGCAGGAGAAAAGTTCTAGACCATAAAAAGTTCTAGTCTGGGAAACAGTGAGACCCTGTCTCAAATAAAATAAAAAGGACTTGGATGTAGCTGGGTGGTAGAATGCTTGTCTAGCATGTGCAAGGCCCTGGGTTGGATCCGTAGTACCATGAAAGACTAATGATAAAGCCATGGAAATTAATTCAGTGTGGAATTAAATTGAATTGAAAGAGACTACCAGAACAAAGTAGTGTCCCAGCACTGGTCCATGTACGCAGACACACAATGACTTGATTTATGATAAATGTGAAATTGTAGGGCTGCAGGGGAAGCTAGTCTTCTTAATAAATAGTGCCACGTGAATTGCATATCCATACCAAAAATGGTGAATCTGAACTCACCTTACCCCAAACACAAAAATAATTCTAGATGGAATAACTTCTAAAAGAAGAAATTTTTCATGGTTTTTAAAAGTAATTATGGTATTCTATTGATTGATTTTTATGTGGTGCTAAGGATGGAACCCAGTGCCTCACACATGCTAGGCAAGGGCCCTGCCACTGAGCCACAACCCCAGCCCCCATGGTGTTTGAGATAGGCAAGTTTTGTTTGTTTGTTTGTTTTTTTAACACGGCATACAAATAGGATTGATCACATACAGGAAAAAACTTGTTAAAATTAAGAACTTTAGTTCATCTAAATATTTAGAGAATAAAAAGGCAAGCTCTGGAATAGAAGATATTTGTAAGATACATATATGACAAAGAACTGAAATCCAGAATATATAAGGAACTCCTACAAACCAAAATCAAAGAGTCAGATAAAATGGGCAACAGGTTTGAATAAGAACTTCACAAAAGAAGATGACCAAAGACCACTGGACTTATGAAAGTGTCCAGTTTCAGTAGCAATTTTTTAAAAAATGAATTCAAAAGCACAATGATATATTATGCAACTCCCAGACTGGTTAAAATTAATATAAAATACCAAACACTGGAGAAGCTGTGGAGCACCTTTGTGGCTGAGGGTGGGGGTGTAAACTGACCCAACACATGAACCTTGCTTGGTGGCTCCCTGCCATTTAACACACACCCCAAGACCCGCAACCACTGGGTACATGACTCCAAATTGGCACCTTGGGTTGCTCCTGCTTTACTCATTTCTCTCTGCTCTAAACTAATTTCGCTTGACCTCATTTCTCTAAAGTGCTCCAGGTAAGTGTTTTCACCTGTTCTCCCTCAGGGTCGTGATGGGAACATCCATTCTCATACTCAGCTTATGCAGTCCTCTAAGAGACACCTGTTCCTAGGACACATCTCCTCGGTGCCCTTGGAACAGACCATGCCTACAACCACTCCCACCTGGGATTTGGGGGAGGCATTTTTATAGTATGGTATGAAACCAAATATGGGGTATCTTATGTCACTCCCCTAAATCTAAGCCTGAAATATCCTAGCTGAAGTAATTCTCTCTCTTTTTTTAAAGGTTAATACCTAATGTTGGCTTGGTAGAAAGAACAGGATATGTCCACCTAAAGTGACCATATCCTTCCATGAAACCTGTGGGTATGTCACACTGCTTGATAAGAGGGAATTAAGGATGCTAATCAGCTGACCTAGGTTATCCACCTGGGTCTGACCTAATCACACAGGCCCTTCAAAGATGGCAGAAGAGTATCAGGGAGACTCAGATGAGAACTTGTGGCTGCTGCTGGTTTTGAGGAAAGGGGAAGAGTGACACAAGCCAAGGAATGTGGCGGACTCTAGAAGACAGGTATGGCCCTTAGCTTACAGCCAGCAGGAAAGCTGGGACTTCGTCCTCTAGTCACAAGGAATTGAATTCTGCCAACAACCAGAATGAGCAGAAAATAAACGTCCCCCTGGTGCCTCCAGAAAGGAACACAGTGCCAACATCTTGATGCCAGTCCCATGAGACCCATACCCGAATTTGGATCTACAGAAGTCATAAAATAAATTTTTGGTGCTTAAAGCTGCTGCATTTGCAGCAATTTGGTAGAGCAGCAATAGAAAACGAATCCAGTTGGCAGGGAGGGAAGGAAATAGGACTTCCTAAGAAAGCAGACTGTTTTATCAGAAAACAGTTCATTAAAATACAAATGCCCAAATAGCCACTTATTTGAAGAAGTCAGCAAATGCACCCAATGTCCTGGTTTACAACCACCACAGCACAGAACGCCACTTGCGGACTCTGGGATACTGTGAGGACTATGATGATCATGGAGATCCCTGAGCCACTCTGAGTTCAAATGGCAATATACTACATACACATAGAAAGATCAACTTGGTAACCAATTGCAGAAATCTGTATACATCACACTTTGGGACAAAAGTGACCAATGCATAAAGAAAGTATTGGGGACAAACAGGATCGCCAAAGAACCAAACATTAATTGGCCTCAAATCATTTGAACCCCAGAAGACAGGCTAAGCAAGAAAAGGGTAGAAACAATTGCATCAACTGAACTGTGGAAAGTCAGTATTAGAACTGATATATTGTTTGAGGAGTTGATGATCATAGACCCCAAATGACTGAAGATTGGAAAAATAGGAAGTGACATAGAAGAGGTTCAAAACGGCCCCTTCACAGGGTAAATGCAGAGAGAAGAAATACATTAGCACCAGCGTGCAATTTGAGGAATTAGTGAGCGAATGTTAAAAGTGCCTAGGATTGAAAATATTAAAAGCCATTCCCAACATACTAAGGAAATATGGAGGCAGTTCCACCAAATATGAAATCCTGACATTCTGTGCAGCAAGGTGTAACTGGGAGATGAGGACTTAGGAGCAGTTTGGAGAAGGGCTGTCATGGAAGGGCCAGCTGTTCAAAGCAGCAGGAAAGGAGCACAGAAACCAAGAGGAGACCACTAATAATGAAGAGCAGTGCTTCACATGGATGGACATTAATCATCAATGTGAAATTATTCAGGAAAGATAAAAAGCAAACTGGTTATTAATCCTAAAAATGCTAGATGGTGGGTAAGCTAAGAGGGAAACTAACAAGTGGCAGCTGCACTCAAATCGCATACTAAATTTCCCCAATCGCTAGACACAAACTGAGGAACTATTAGAAATTAGCTGAAGATTCATGAAAAATTTAAGTGTCGCATCCAAAAAATGACATTGAAGAGAATTCAAAAGAAATCAGTAGACACTGAAAGATGCCCGTTCAGGATGGCAGCATTCTGATTTCCAGTGAGGAAATACACTTTTTGAATATTAAAGATGCTCACTCACAAATTCCCATCATTTCGATACACTGAGTCATCCTTAAATGGTTGCCAAAAGAACAAAATGAAAACTGGTCCTCTCAAATTTGATAGTGGTCTCCAAAAACCCGAGGAGAACCTTGCTGTGCAATAGAAAGTGCTTTATAACTGTGTTTGTCAGTATATTTCTTAAATTACCTACTCTGTTAACTGGTTATTTCATGAATTGGCTTTGACTGTCTGCTTGGCTGTCCATTGGTCTAACTATAGATCTTCCTATTTTGCTATTTATGAATCAGTCATCTGGTGAGTCAATATTTTGGCGAAATGGCTTTAGGTCGATTCAGTAGTGGTGAATTTACCTAGAACTATTTCCTCTAGCAAGCAGAGAATGCAAAATAGATTTAAAAAAAAAAGAAAAGAAAAGAAAAATGAAAAAAGGCTTTCTAAAAATCAATTCAACAATCCTTGTTAAAAGTTGTGTGTGTGTGTTCATTGGCCAACAACTGTACTTCTAGGAAACTGTCCTAAAGAAATAAGGACAATGTGAAAAAAGAATAGGCTCCATGGAATTTTTTTTTTCTCCATGGATTTCTCAGTAGAATTATCTACTATGCTAAAATAATAAAGACAAATTAAAATTTCAATAGAAGGGGGGGGTTGATAAAATAAATTGAGTAAAAGTGTCAGGGAGGACTGCAATGAAGCTTTAAATCGTGCGTTGTGAAAGAATATGTAATGCTTTGGAAAGTCATTCAAGCATTATTGTTAAGTTAAAAAAAAAAAAAGAAAAACAGGTTGTGAAACAGACTGACACTTCCATACTAAGAAACAAAAAAAGCCATATGCGTATGACTGCGTGGATAAACTCCAAAATATTTACTGTTATTTTGGGGATTGGCATTATGGATAATTTTTATTTCCTTCTTTTTATTTACCTGACATCTCTAAAAATTTCAGTTTTTTTTAATAAATGAAAATCAGAAGATTATAGTCACCCACTAGCTTAGAAACCAGACCTGACCATTTCACTACATATTCATGACCAGGAATGAACCCCGCCAGCCCCAACCATCTCATCTTCCGGACTTCCTGTGTCTTCCCAACTGGCTCCCTCATTTGAAATTTTGCTAGTGACTCTGGACTAGGAATCCAGAGCCCTGGAGCCCCTGCCGTGCTCGGAGGCGGCTTTGGATGGTTGAGTGATGTGTGCTGATATGCAGGGTCTGCCTCTGAGAACAGCGGGTACCGGAGGGAAAGGGGCCCCCGGAGCCCGTACTCTGGTGGAAGAGTCAGATTGTGGATCGGAAGAGGCACTGCCATGTGAGAAACACCGAATAAAAGTACGAGCAAAATGGTAGAAGATCACAGAGGTGAGTGACGACTGCAGGGACTGGATCCCCTGACGGGAACAGCATGGGCACTGTTGGGGCGACTGGACACCGGCTGCCAACTGCGTGCCGTTCTCCTCCGGTCCTCCCAGCCATCATAGGGGCACCCCCTTCCCTTCCCCAGATTTTCTTAAGCAGTGTAGAACCCTCAGGTGCAGCAGGGTTAGTAATGTGCTCAGTCCCTGCTCGCCTGTCCCTTCTGCTCAGTGTCACAGGGCACTGGCCCCGCTATCTTCACTTTCTCAGCACCATTGCCAGGAGGAAGGGTGGGAGTTAGGGAGAAATGAAGGTGGTTCCAACCAGCTTGGTCCCAAATCCCCCAACTCTCAACAGCCCCTCCTCTTGGGTGGTCCCAGCTTCCACTGGGAAGCAGGGATTCCCGGACTCTAGTAACACACCTCCTCCTGTCCTTCCAGCCTAAGGTCAAGGCCTCTGCTCTGCCTCAACATCTTGCACTCAAAGCTCTTCCAATGCCTTGGTAACTAGTTCCCTGTCTTCAAACCCCTCCCTGGACTGTCTAGCATGGTCCATTTTCCTGAACAGACTCTGACCCAACTACACGCATACCTAAGTATTGGCTGAGCTCAGAGATTCAGGGCTCTGGAACTGCAAAATCTTCCCAGGTGATAGTCCGTATTCATTGAGCACTTACTAAGTGTCAAGGTCTTTCTGCAGATCACCTCATTTACTCCTGACAACAACCCTATAAAGTGAGTGCTGGATTATCTCCCAGGCCCAGAAACTTCCTGAAAGACACAGCAAGAAAGCAGGGGAATGCAGACTTCTGTGCTCCTAAAAGCTTGGCTGCCCTGTGGTTGGTGAGGAGGGAGAAGGGAGATGGGGGAGATTCTCAAGAGAGATATGAGTTAGTGAAAGACCAGAGAAAAACCACAAGGAGGATTTTTTTTTTTTTTTTTTTTGGTACTAGGGCACTCAAACCACTGGGCCACATCCCCAGCTCTTTTTATTTTTATTTAGAGACAGTTCTCCCTAAATTGCTTAGTGCCTCATTAAGTTGCTGAGGGTAGCCTTGAACTTGCAATCCTCATGCCTCAGCCACCCTGGGATCATAGGGTGCCATTCATGCCCAGCTACAAGGAGGATTTTTTTTTTTTTTTTTGTACCAGGAATTGAACCCTGGGGCACTCAACCCCTGAGCCACATCCCCAGTCCTATTTTGTATTACATTTAGAGACGGGACCTCACTGAGTTGCTTAGGGCCTCACCATTGCTGAAGTTGGCTTTGAACTCGTGATCCTCCTGCCTCAGCCTCACGAGCCACTAGTACAAGGAGGATCTTGAACCAGTCTTTTTGTTAGGGAACCAACAGATGAGGATGGTGGGAACACAAAGTTAAGGGAATAATTCTATAAAATGGGCCCACTGTGCTGACTCCCACAGGCTTTCTGTTCCAAGAAGCAATTTACCTGCAGCTCTGCCTGGCCTCAGTGGACAGGATATGTCACATTCCTCAGCAAATTACCTGTTCACTGTGGAGAAATGAAGGACAAAAATAATGTCGATAAGAGAAACCCGAGTTACCCTAAAGGAGGAGACTTTTGTGACTGGATCCTGAGACTCTGGGAGATGAGGCTAGTTCCTCCTAACCACAAATCTGTAAGAATGTATGGTTAAGAATCCAATGAGAACCACCATGGGCCATGGTGACCGAGAGTTGCCATGACAGTGGAGACTCAAAAGTCTGATGTCACCCTGCTGTCAGTCAAAAGGTGGACTTGGACTGGACTCTCCAGAAACTTCTCTAGGATCCCCAATAAAACTGGAGTGCAAGAGAGGCACATTGTCCCTCTCCTCTCTGAGAGGACCCCACTCTCTCCCTTGAGAGTGTTCCCTTTTCCTTTCCCCCATCCTTTCAATAAACTCATTCCTATTACTCTGAGTGACATGTCCGAAATCTTTCTGACTTGATTGCAAGAATCAGGGTTTGAAGAGGGGGTCCTTGTGCTGCCTCAGTTTCTCAGAAAGCCCCAGCTCTGTAACATTTTGACCTCGGTACTGCAGTTCCTGAGCTATAGTTTGACAGCACAGAGCTGGTTGCCAAACCTCCTTTTTCCAGTGCCACCCAGCAGCCCCATCTTTTGGGCATCTGTGAGAGAAGCATGTGTCTGGCCCCTGAGGAAAGAAAAGATGCTGAGAAATCTAAGGTGCAGTGTCCAACGACCCTGCCATTCCCAGTTCCTCATTTCCACCTTCCCACTCCACGTGGCCGTCCATCCTCAGTGGAAAAAAGCCCACGATCCCCTGTGGAAAAGCCAGCCACCCTCCAGGCTCCAGCTCCCGTGGCACCGGCACGTCACCGGGAACTCGGCTGCTCTGGCTCTAATTAGCAGGTGCTAAGCAGTTTCCACATCTCTTAGTAAATATGTCAAAACACAAAATCCATTCATTCTTTTCTCTCCACCCCCCTTCCTCTTGTAAAACATGCTTTTCCATCTTAACTGTTCAGCCAAGAAGTGTTTTTCTTCAGCAAGAGAGAAAGTGGCATTACCATGGGGAGTCTGGCACTTTTGCAATCCTTTGCAAATCCTCTCTGCCCTCCTGGTCATTCATCCATCTGTTCATTCGTTCATTCATTGGCCCACTGTGGGGCTGGCACGGACTGAGGGCTCTGGGTTTTATTGGGGTCTCTCGGTTATTAGGCTGATATCACCAGGGATCCTATAGAGACTCTCCAGGAGACCCCATTATCACCCGGACTCAGCCGGGGCAATAGGGTAGCATGGAGCCCCAGGGGAGTTACGCACATAATTTCTACCATGTTTCTGGGCCTCCTGCTGGGGTGATTCGAAAACAACTCCTTAAATCAAGCAGCAGCTGGCTCCCCCCTGCTGGGCTGCTCCCCAGCACCAGCCCCCTTCCCTTGGAGTTCGCCTGGGTGGTGAAGTGACTCTCCAGGAGAAGCTGCCGCTCCCACCCGACCCTTGGACCCAAACAAAGGAAACAGGAAGTGGAGAGGGTGAAGTTGGCCAGAGATGCCGCCAGGCCTGTTAGCCCTGGGCTCTTGCTACCCTGCCTGGGCTTCCTGGCCACGAGGAGGCACCTCCAGGTGGGCTGCGGGAAAGCTTCCCCCTCGGAGTGTTGTGTGTTTCATTTAGGGTTGCATGTGAATGTGAACCCCGAAATGATTTGTTTCAACCAGGAGCTTCCAGCCCCCCACGGCTCTCCCTCGGCAGCCTTCCCCTGAGGCTGTCCTAGGCAGCGGGGAGGAAGGGGCAGGGAGGGCCCAGGTTTGCAGTCTCTGATGTGAATCCAGGGGCAACAGTGATCTCAGTTTTGCCCACCTCTGTGCTTCCTACAGGAGGAGCCCATGTGGCTGCTACCTGTGACAGTCTTAACCCCCAACCCACTACCCTTTTGGCCACCCCTCTGTCCAGCATTCTAGCACATACGGACCACCTTCCATACTCCTAGGATTTCATGGACAAAAAGGTAAAGGAAGTGATCCTTGATCTTGAGGATTTCCTGGCCAGGGGGCTGGGTGTAGGAATAGGGGAAGCCAAAATAATTTCAACAGAGGAAATAGTGCTGGGGGTAGCATGTATGAAAGAGTGTGTGTGGGTCACAGAACATCAGGGCAAGCAAGGAGTTGGATGCTCCATTATCTCAGTCTACTCAGAGTTATGAAAACTAAGGCCCAGAGAGGTGAGGTGCCTTGCCCAAGATCACACAGCTAGTCAGAGGCAGTATGCAAGCCTCCTGGCTTTGTCAATTAAATGTCTCCACGTTTCTGTTCAGGTTGTGGACTTGCCACAACTTCCTCTTCTTCCTCCTGCCCCTCTTCTTCCACCCCCAAGTCCAGGGTGGGGGGTCTGGGGAACGAAAGAAGCTGCTAGAATCAGTCTGAGGTAGGCAGGCGGAGAGAGGAGCAGGCACGCAGGCAGAACCGTTTCCATTACTTTATATCACTTAGCAGCTCCTCCAGGCTGCCGGCTCCCCGCTGGAGCATCCCTGTCCTGACTGAGATGGCTCTTCTGTTTGTTTCCATTGTCTAAGAAATAGCATAGTTTTAATCACGCCCACGGTCTCTTGTGGATGACTACTCCGGCTGCCCACGAGGCAGAAGGTGCCATCTGCATCCCTGCCTCTGGCTTCTGGAAGAGGCCGCTTGCTGCCGAGGGCTTGGGTGAGGGACCCGCCTACCTTACTATGGTGTGGATGGCGTCTGGAGAGAGGATCCCGCAGGGAGGATCCCGGGGTGTCGGCAGGGAAGGAGAAGGGAGGCAGAGGAGAGGAAGCCCACCTTGTGAGGGCACAGGCAGGCCACAGTCCACAGTCAGTCAACAGTCAGCCTACTACGTGTTGCACCCTGTTCCCCATGCTAGGTGGTTTCAGGGCTCAACCCAGAACATCTGGGTATTTAACACCTGAACCTGCAAGGAGACCAACCAGTCAGCTGCCATTAGCCCTGAGTAAGCTCCCCGAGGCTACTGCCATGCTGGCTTTAACCCTTCAGTTCCTGGGCTCTGGCGGGGTTGAGGGGGGTCCCAAGGGAGAAACTGGAGTGATTAGGATGGTGGACCCCAGATCGCAGCTGCTCACTAGCCACCACAGAAGAATTTCAATATCAGCCGTGTTCAATATCAGCCAAGTACCCAGGGGGTCAGAGAAGGAGTTGCCCATGACTGTAGCAAGCAGCCCAGGGTCAGGGGCGACCACTGCTCAGCAATTACTCGAGACTGTCTCCTGGAGGAGGAGACCCACTGAGTCCTGATCTTCCAAGTTTTCAAGAGAAGCCAGAACAGGTGTGTGTGTGTGTGTGTGTGTGTGTGTGTGTACAAACTCATCTTTAAAAAATAATTTTTTTTCACATACCCAGCCCAGGCCAAACAAAACGTAGCCCCGCCCCCCGACGCCCTGAGCGCCCGCTAGCCTTAGGATGCAGGAACTGTGCTGAACTTCACGGGCTCTCTGCAGTTGAGCCTCACACCGCCCACAGGTTCATGTCATCCCCTCCTCCTGAAAGATGAGGAAAACAAGGACGAGTATTTTATGGGGTGACAGGAGCCCCCAAGGCCACCCATCTGGTACAAGAGAGGACAATTGGTTAAACCCAAATCTTCCTGTCTCCGAAGAGGAGAAAAGCCCCCTTCCTGTGCCCCAATTGGCATCTAACCTGTGATGGATAGTCTACAGCTAGGGCAGACCTACAGAGGGACTGACAAGATGCTTGCTGCGTGTGTGTCTGTCTGTCTGTCTGTGACCAGCCTTGGATAGCTATGGGAGTGGCCAGGAATTGGGTATTATATGTAGCCATGGGAACAGGATAGGACGTTAAAGAATTTAATGTCAGAATAACGAGTGAACCTGGGTCATGGTGCAGTCGGGACCCCGGTAAGAAAGTCAGAGTGCTGAAGCGATGCCCACAGGCCTGCAGAAAGGCCCTCACAGCTCCTCCCCTCCGCCTGGGGTGTGCCAGAGTGCCTCCCTTCCCAGACACCTGCTGCTCCCAGCTGGCAGCTGGCTCTCCTGATGGCCTCCTGCAGAACTGCAGTAGTGACCACTACAGAGAGAGGGGGCGCTGAGGGAAGGACAGGGCAGGCAGGAAGAGAAGCTCGGGAAGAGAGCATGCTGACAGGAGCACGTGCGTCTCTGGGAGGAACAGCACTTGTCCCACTGTCCACAAGGACGAGGACTAGCGGAAAGCGAAGGCAGAAGTGGAAGGCTGTGGGCAAGCTGGGGATGCATCAGGGACAAGGACCAGAGCTGAGATATTTTACTCCGTAAGCAATAGGGAGCCATAGACGGTTTGGTAGCAGTGTATCTGTCTTGGTTTGGGCTGCTGTAAAATGTCATTGACTGGGTGGCTTAAACAACAGACGCTTACTTCTCATGGTTCTGGAGGCTGGGAACTCTGAGATCAGGGTACCGGCATGGTGGCTTCTGGTGAGGCCTCCCTGCCTGGCTCGCGGTCTGCTGCCTTCTTGCTGAATCCTCACGTGGCAGAGAGAGGAGCTCTAGTCTTTTCTTATATATTCACTGTTTCCATCAGAGGCGCTCCACACTCGCGACCTCATCATCTAACTCAGTTGCCTCTCACCATCGCCCTGGAGAATAGGGTTTCCACATAGGAATTTGGTAAGGGACACAAACATTCAGTCCATAGCAGTGGTTGATGAATGCCAAGACTAGAGGCTACTAAGCTGAGTTCCCAACTTGTGCCAGATTCTTACGGATCCTTTATCCAGCCGTAGGTAGGTAGGTAGGTAGGTAGGGAATGTGTATGTGTGTTTTCTTTCTGTTTCTCTGTATCTCTCTAAATCCAAGAACTACCCTATGAGAAAAGTATTGAGTTTCCACTTTGCAGGTGAGGATATTAAGGCTCAGAAATGTCCCATGATGCTCCTGAGGTCACACAGCAGCTAAGAGATGATCGTTTGGGATTCTAACTGAACGCTGTAAGGCTTGGAGAAACTAGAGGCGGGAAGAGCGGCTGGGAGCCCTCTCCGGTCTGAGCGGTTCTGACTGTAACTGCAGCAGAAATGAGGAGAAGATGCCAGGGAGGGAGCGCTGGGTCCCCGAGGGGAGGGCAGCCTCGTGACTGATTCAGTCGGATGGGGGCAGGGGAGTCACAGAGGATCCTGGTGAAACCATTAGCAATCTAGGGAACTTGGGAGAGGGCTGAGTGTAGGAAGAGAGTGGTTTGCTTTGATCTCACAAGTGTTGCTTTACTTACAGAGGTCTGGGAAGTATCATTTGTACTTTCCAGCTTGGCCACACAGAAACTTCCCAACACTAGCACAGAAACTTCCCAACTTCGGAACCCATTCCCAACTAAAGTACACATTACCGTCCTGCCTTATTTAACCGTGGGGATATGTCCTGAGAAACATGCCATTAGGCGATTTCATCAGTGTGTGCACGTGGCAGTGTGTATTTACACCAGCTAAGATGGCTGTGACCAGGTGGGCAGGTGATCTCATGGGACCACCACTGCATATGTGGTCCATTGTTGCAACCATCAAAATGTTGTTCTGCAGCGTGTGACTTTACCTGTCCTTCCTATATGTAGTGTGTTCTGATTTTTTTCCTGTCCTATTTTGCCCTATTTGGTGATATGTTGAGGGACGAGGTGGGAAATGCTGGCTGCCATTTAATCATGCCTTTGATTTCATCACCACAGGTGGAGAATGGCCTGAAGTCAACACAGGATTTCACCAGACAGGCTGGTGTGGAGCAGCTGCTCCTCTTAGTCACTGCACACAGAAATTATAAAGAGAGAACCGAGAGAGCAAGGCATCTGGTAGAGAAGGGGGGAATCAGGAGTACCTAAAGTGCAGAGGAGCAAGGAGGGTGGGTCTTCTAAAAGGCACTGATGTTTACTATTAGGTCACCAGGGACCTCCCAAAGAACCCTTTAAATCCATGGTGGAGATCGAAACCAGGGCATGAGGAAATGAAGGAGAAGGAATTGCAGACACAAGCACTGTGTACAGAAAAGAGGGAGCCAGTGCAGGGAAAGGGACTGCAGATGTCCAAGTGGGATGAATGTGACTGTGGTTGCAATGGATGAAGCCGAGTCCACATGGAGATGGAAGAGCACCATTGTGGGGTCACCTTGGGAAAGAGGCAGCATGCTGCTTTTCAAACAGGGAAAGGGACAGGCTAGATAAACAGAGACATTTGCAGAGGTGAAGAGAGAGTGATGATAAGTGAAAGGGGGAAGATGGTGGAATGTGAATGACTGACCCCAACTTTCTCAGTAAAGTAGGAGGCAAGGTCACCTGCTTGGCAACTTGAAGTGAAAGAGAAGAGTCTGGAATAGCTGCTACGAAGCATCAACAAGCAAGAGCAAGGAAATGAAAGATATACTGAGTAGTTAGAGGACTGATGTGGATGCCTTGGTCTGAAACCTGTGCTTCTCTGGTTCTGGAAGGTCTCTGCTCTCTCCCACTAGCTGCTGTCAAAGTGGGGGCTCCTCCCCACCCCACAATTGCACATGGCCTCCATCACACTGAGGGCTCAGGAAATGTTGGCGGGTCCCTGTTAGATGCCAAAAAACAAACCATTCTACCCTGATTTTTTTTTTTTTTTTTAAATACTGCCTCTAGGCTTTCCAAAATAAGCTCCCTCTTTTAGATTTCTGATTCTACTTCCAATGAATCTCTTGATAACGCAGCCTAGCCCATCTGGACCAATCAATCAGCCTTTATCATCAAGTGATATTTTTCTCTACTTCCCCTTCCTGGGATTTGCAGTCCCGTCTGCGCATTGGAAATGCTGGGAAAGTTAAAAATACTGATGCCGGGTCCCACCCTAGAAAATGACTTAATTGCTCTGGTTTCATGGCCGGACAACAGAAAATTCCCCCAGAAAATTCTAATACCTAAGGATGAGACACTCTGAACCCTTTGCTACTCAAAGTGTGGTCTGTGGACCAGAAGAACCTACACTGGACTGGGTACCTATAAAAATGCAGACTCTCAGGCTCTATCCTACACCTGCAGAATCAGGATCCATAGTTTAGCAAAGATTCTAGGCCACTCATATGCACACTGAAGTCTTGGACAGCTCTGCTAGAGATCTAGCTTTGTGTGAGAGATCTAAGTCTGAAGCTGTCTCGCCTGCCCTATGTGAGATTAAATAGGAGGGTCTCAGAATATCACACCTCCTTATCTCTAAGCAGTCTGGTAAAGAACTGTTGGCTGCTTGTTCCCAGAGTGTGAAAACAGGCACAAACAGTCATCAAGAGCTTCTCCACTACAGTAAGCAGATTCAGCACCTGAGTGCTGTCTCTTGGGTTTAGCACTCTACAAAACAGTGAGTTGGAGCATTCTTTGGGCTGACCAATGGTCCAGGGGAGTGTCCCAGTTTTAGCACTGAAAGTCCCACATTCTGGGATTTCTGTCAGTCCTGAGAAGATGCTAGTGGTTGGTCCCTACATTAAGCAACATTTTGAACTGGTTCTCCCAGCCCTCCATACACATACACGCCATTGTTGGTAAGGTCTTCTGCTTCCTGGGCACCTGCTAGCCTCTTGTGAGCACACAGAACTAGGAGCTTTGTTGTTTTGTGCATATTCTTAATGCTTAAAAATGTTGGTTCATTCATTCAACAAAAGTTCATTCAATGTCCTCAGTGTGCCGGCCTCCATGCAAGGTACTGGGAAGCCGATGGTCCCAGGGTGAACACAACACCTGTGCTCCTAGGGATCACAGAAGTGACGGCGTGCAATGAGTGAGTGGACAGTGAACGTAGTGTCTGCAGAAGCTTGCAGGAGGAGGCCCAACCCACAGGGAGGGCCAGGGTGTGAAGGATGAGAGAAGTTCACCAGGTGAGGAGGGGAGGGCCTATGTGAGGGGCAGAGAGCTTTGAAGCAGAGGGAAGGGAGGTCCACAAGGAGAGCGTAGCACTCTGATCCTGAAAGAAACTTGACAGCTCTAGGAAAGATACGATGGAAGATGACAGCAGCTGAGATACAGAGGAATGGATGGGTTGAAAAGATATCTGAGAAGTGAGCGAAAGCCACAGAACAAGAGCATTGGTTGAAAAATGCCCTTGATGGAGAAAGGGTGAAAGTAAAGAAAGAGGGATTGAGGACTCTGCTCAGGGATATTTTTATTTTTTGAACTATTTCTAGACTTATAGAAAAGTTGCAAAAATAATGTGGTCTCCATATGTCTCCCATTAAGTCTGTCCCAACATTAACACCATAGACATTCCCTGTACAATTATCAGACCCAGGAAATGAAGCCACGAGCTAATGACCCCATTCAAGCTCCACCAGCTTCTACTAATGTCCTTTAATCTGTCTGGTTGCAGGATCTCATGTTGCATTTGTTGTTATTTATTCCTGGTCCCAGTAGTCTGTGACAGTCCTTCGGACTTTCTTGGTTTCAGGATTCTGATACCTCAGAAGACTATTGATCAGTTATTTTGCTGAAGGACTCTCTCCTGCCATTCTCAGGCTTCTGCTTCTGACAGCAAGAAGGCAGACTCCTCGAGGGCAGGGACTTGTGTGAACACTCCCTGAAAGAATCCCAGAGCGGGCACCAGTGTATGTGCCCAATGTGCCAAAGGAATGACTGGGAGGTGAGGTGCCAGCTGCAGAGGTGGTGGAAATCATGTTTCATAGATCCTCCCCTCCCTCACCTTAACAGGAAAGGACAAATGCTTATCTCGAGTGGATCTGTGAAAGTACTCAAATAGCTAAGTGACGGGGGTTGTATTGATCGCATTTCCGTTTTGAGTTCCTACAACTGCTAGGCACATTGGACAGTGTGAAGGGAACTGGACATGCCAAACAAGTTCCCCTGAGTCCACCTTTACCAGAAGGAAGTGGAGGTACATAGTGGTGACAGGCGGGCAGCCTGCAGGGAGGAGGTGCTCTAGCCAGACCAGCTGAGGTGCAGGGGGAAGGCCTGTGGAGGAGCTTGGGGTTTGGGCTGGTGAAGGAAGAGGAGAAGAGAGTCCCAAGGAGAATTGGCATCAAAAGGCAGAGAGCTAAACGTTGTAGTTGGCAAACTGCAGGCAGTGGGGACTAGCCGGAGTATTTGGTGGGAAGTTGGGTGACGAACCCCAGCAGTCCCTGATTGTCACTGTGCTGAAGACATTCAACTCTTTCCATGACAATGAGAAGCATGAGAAGGAAGTGCACAGAACCCCTAATTATTACTGGGACCAAGAATGGGTCAGATGTTTTTCCCCAACCTTTTCACTGCAAGGGATGCCTTAGGGGAAATGAAAAAATGGACAGATCCTTGCCCAGCTGTCTCCTGACACTCTTCATGGTACTCCTTTCATATGCTGCTGCCCTGTGCCACATCACATCGCTGAGACACACCACCATACTATGCCACACCACCTCATCTTTGCAAGTGCTGGGGTGCCCAGCCCACAGCCACCTCTGTGAGCACCAGCTCATCTTGCTTCCACTGGCCAGAGGTTCTGTTCTCTGGTCTAAGGAGCCACCTGCCTCTGCTCACTCAAGCAGAGTAGGCCTTTCCCTCCTTTCTGCCCATGCTGCAACCAGGACCACCATGACCTTCATGACAATTACTGCTCACACACTTGTCTCTCTTTTTAGACCTAAAGGTTCTTGAGAGAAGGAAGCATATATATTTACCCGCATTCTGAAGGCTAACACTAAGCTTGACACATCCTAGATGCCTGAAAAATAGCTGCTGAGTTTAATTTGATTTAATTAAGTAGCAGAAAGAGCATTGAACTTGGAACCAGGAGTCCTGAATCTAAACTCCAGCCCTAAAACCAACAAACAAGTTAGTTACCTATCTTCCGAGTAGACCTCTCTTCCAAAGGGATGATAATCTCTATTTCACAATTATGTTCTGGAAGACCTTCTTCTATTCCCGGAGCATGAAGGTTGCACTTCTACCCATTCCACTCACCTCAGTCATCATTCCTTATTCTGAGGCCACAGAGTTTAGAGAGGGGCACAGCAAAGAACAGCTAATGCTCCCGTGGAGTCCACGGCCTGACAGACTTCATCAAGTGCAAGAAAAGGGCATCTCTGAATGTCTAGAGCAGAAATGCAGTGGACTGGAGAGTTGATCAAGAAATTGTTGACATTATCCAAGAGGATGAAGGCTTGTCATGTCAGTAGAAGGACAGCAAAAGCTACAGTGGAACTCTAAGAAGCTGGAGCAATTTACTCAGTGGCCAAGGTTACCTCAAAGCTTCCTGGACCATTCTCAGACCCTGAAGCCCCATAATCCTGCTGAACTTCACCTCCAGACTTTGAAGCCCATGGGAGTGGAGGCCTCACCAGTTTGCTCATGACTGCATTGTTGTGGCTAGCCCAGCATCTGTGTATCACAGGGACACGGAAGCGTCACTTACCCTCTCTGAACCCTGATTCGCTTATCTCAAAAATGAAGGCAGGTCCCATTCTCAAAGTGCATTGTTCTAGCTGGGTGTGGTAACTCACACCTGTAATCCCAGTGACTCCGGTTGAGGAAGGAGGAAGTTCCAGGCCAGTCTCAGCAATTTAGTGAGACTCTATGTAACTTGAGTGAGACCCCGTCTCAAAATAAAAAATGAAAAAAAGGACTGGAGATGTGACTCAGTAGTTAAGTGGCCTGGGGTTCAATTCCTAGTATCCCCCCCAAAAAAAGTACATTGTTCTATAAGTGACAAAATCTTCTGACATCTTCTAGCATGAGGACAGGTGCTAATAATGCTGATGGCAACTGAGAAATGATCATTTTAAAAGAAAAAAGAGGCAAACATGGAACCTCATTTCTGTGTCCCGCAGGTATGATCAACCCAAAGAGTTTAGAGAAAAATGGATAAGCCGAAGGTCTGGAAAAACTACAGGGCAGATGCTACTTGCCTGACATTGTCTTTTGGTTTTCTCTTTGGGCAAGAGTCTATAGGTGAGAGATCTGAAATGAAAGTGTTCTTGGGTCTTGAATGAGACACTGTTTACCAAAAGCATTGGATGGACCTCAGCATATTTACAATTCTTGGGTGTCTGTACCCCACTTTGTAAACCTGTTACGCTCCCCAGCAACCTAATGGAGGGATCCCCGCAACCCCCTTTCACAGAGGAAGTTTCCAAGTTAAGTTAAGCTTAGCTGCTACCAGCTGATGCTCCAGGGAGGCAGATGGAACTCTACAGGTCACAGTGCCGGGGAAAGAAGATGCGTGTGTGCTTGTGTGTTAAAGCACACTGGGGTGATACTCCATTCCCAGCTCTGTACTTTTGGAAAAGCTCTTTCTTCTGCCTGGAATGCCTTCCTCTGTCGTACATTGACCACCTTCAGGTCCGCCATAGTCATCTTCTCTACTGAGCAGCCCACCCTGGTCCCACAGCCCATACCCCCACAGCACTCACACAATCCTGCTCCTGACCCACACTGTGTCTCACCTGCCCCACCTGCAGTCACATCCCTGACAAAGCTCCAGCAGGACAGGAGCTGTGTTCACCATAATCTCCAGAATCCTCCACATAGTTCTGACTCAAAGCAGCTACTCAACAAATATTTGCTGAATGAATGAAACAGAAACTGTATTCTACTCATGTGGGAGAAAGATTAAACAAGTTGATACCGTAGTTTAAATAAAATCCACCCACCAGCTTCTACAAGATATCCTGTGGTCTCTGAAGCTAAAACTTTGTTTCCTGTGACTTCTAGAACCACAAAGCCCAGGTTTAGACAACAATCTCTTCACAGAAAAGAAATTTGGGGCAATGTCCAAATGTACTGCAAAGTGGACTCACATTTTCTAAAGATTTTCAACTGTAAAGATTGAAATAAGTTGTAAGATTAGCTCCAAGTTCACTGGAAAATAAAATTAACCATAAACTCTTTCTACTCCAGTCCCTTCTCCCTCCCTGTTCTCTTCTATTCTCTAAACATTCTACACTTTGTGACAACATATTAACGTGTTAGAAGTTGTGAGATGGACAGTTCTGAGGCTGGAAAGGAAGAAGAAGGAAACATTTCATCCTCCTGCAAGGTGCAGACTGCTCTTTCCCAGTCTCAAGCATCTCACCTCTCTGGCTATTGATTTCTCAGTTTTAAAGATCGGGACACTAATTTTTGCTCTTCCCTCCCAACTACAGAAATAGGGTTCTTCATGTGTTGGAGAATAAGGGAGTTTCTACATTCATAAGCTTTCTTCCAAGACTCTTTGGAAACTTCCAGATAAAAATTCCATTCAGTCAACTAACAGGGGTTCTGTGGAGGTGCTGTTCCCAGACAGTGGCCCCTCAACACAGCCAAACCACTAGGCCATTAGGACCAGAAGGGTCATTAGGACCAAGCCTAGAAGAGCTGGCACTGCGAGGACTAGTTACTAAAGAAGAATAAACAAGCCCCTGCCCTGGCCAGGCCCTGCCCTTGCATCCTCTGCAACCACCCACTTCTCTGAAGAAAACCATACTGGGTCCTAAAACATAGCAGGATAATTTGAAAAACAATGAGAGGGATGGTGGATTAGGCCAGGTGGAAAGGGGGAAGTTTCTGGTGATCAGGGCCTGCGTTCTGTTGCCATACTCCAGTACTCATTCCACCTGGAGAATTCCCTTAGCTGCCTGGCCACCTACTCATGCCTATTGGGTCACTCAAAGGTCGGCTTCTCTGGGGTCCTACTCCAGCTCTCCCAAGCAGTACTAGCCCCCTGAGCCAAACACGGTGCATGTAACCCTGGTCTGAGGCCCGCGTGGCGTCGTCCTGTGATTGTGTCTTAGCACACCCGTCTCTGGCACTGCAGGCAGAGGTCCATCTCGCCTCTGCATTCCCAGGGCCAGGCACCCAGCCGTGTTCATTCTGTGTCTACTGAGTGAAAGGTCACACTAGTTTTTTCGCTACCATCAGACCTGAAAGGAAATGAGCAACGGGATATTTTTCATCTTTACCTTATGACCTTCGAGAGCATAAGATCTCTCAAGAGGTATTCAAATTTATTCTGCTACTGGAACTGATGAAATGCCCTGGATCTTCAGCTAACTCCACCTGTCTTTTTGTAAAACCAGTTTAATGCTTGTCTTTTTGTAATCTTTTTTATTAACAATTATGATTTGGATCTAGAGGTCCCCCAAAAGCTCATGTGCTGAAGACTTGGTCTCCAGTGCAGCAATGTTCAGGGCTTTTGGGAGGTGAGTGGGTAAGGAGGGCGCTAACCTCATCAGTAGATTAATCCATTAATGGATTCATAACTTGAATGGGCTACTGGGAGGAGGTGGCAATGGTAGGCAGGTGGAGCATTATTGGAGGAAGTAGGTCTCTGGGGGCATGCCCTTGGGGAATATATCTTTTCCCAGCCCCCACTTCACTTTCCATCTGCTGTGAGCTGAGCAGCTTTCCTCCACCATGCCTTTCCGCCATGATGTTTCTGCCTTGGAACCAGCTGACCATGGACTGAAACCTCTGAAAATGTGAGTCAAAATAAACCTTTCCTCCTCTAAGTTGATTTTGCTCAAGTATTTGTCATAACAATGAAAAACTGACTCACACATTAATCAAACAATAATATTAACCAAATAATAATATCTTCATAATGATATTTTATTAGATAATAATAATGTTAGATGATGATCTTCATAATGTTATTATGAAAAAGTTCATACACACATAAAAGTAGTGAGAATAGTGGTAGAATAAATCTCATGTACCCATCACCCATGACCAGTCCTGTTTCGTCTATAGTAACTGGATTACTTTGAGGCATATTTCAGGCATCATGTCAAACAAATACTTTTTGACTTGCATTGCATTCATAGGAAAGATGAAAATTAATTGAAATCATAAGGAACTCCCATCTAGGGTCATTTCCCAATTAGTGGGAGGTTTTGTTGGGTGGAGGGATGAAAAACCTTTGAAATCATACTGTATGATCCTTCAAAGCAAGCAACAAGGCAGTATTGTGTGGAATGTCAGCAGTGACTTTCCAAAGACCAGAGCCTCTGGGCTCTTTGGAACAAAGATGCATAAGTGGCAGCAGCAGCCGAATGGACCAACCCCTGAGTGCCTTTTTCTTCTGTATTAAATTCTGTATTTCATGCCCAGACACATGCCCACCCCGCACCTCTCACGCCTACCAACAAGCACGCACACAAAGGGAGTGACACCCCTGCATACCTACTCACGCCTGCTCTCACTCACCTGCCACTGCCTGGCTCTGGCATTTGCTTTCTAAACACACTGGAGAGCTGAGCGCCCCAGGCCTGGAAAGCCTTTCTTTCTAAAGTAGCACATTGCTCCGCGGAGGCTTAAATCTGGGACTCCTGGAGGGATCACCACAGGATGATTCAAAACATACAGCCCACAAGCACTCAGTGTGCCAAAACCCTCCTTTGGGGTGTCAGGTTAAAAAGTGTTAAAGAACACCACACAATGGCCAATGCTGTTTATGCTGATGATTATCAACACCGTTCACATGCTTACGATCCCATATGGGGAACACTTTCCTGCCCACACAACACTTTGCATTGCTCAGGTATCACCCTGTCAATTTCAAAGCACTTAGCACACAGTACTCAAACCCGGGGATATGAGCAGAGCTTGTTTATCATCCACTTTGGACCATGGGAGAAGAAGACACTAGACAGAGAACCAACATTTTCCCTGGGTTCCTTTTACGCTCTGGGTGAGGTGTGGCCTGCTGAAGTTCTCAAAACAATCCTATATAGGATTTATTTTTGTTAACTCTGTTACAGATAGAGCATGAAGTTCAGAGGAATTCAGTGATTTTCCCAAAGCCTCAGAGCTAGTAAATGTTAGATCCTGGATTTTAATCCAGGTATTTCTAACCACCAAGTTCGTCGCCTTCTTTCTCTTATACTAATTCCCAATTTTTCCAAGTCTGAGAAATTGCCCCTCTCTTTAAATCATTTTTATTTTTAATTTTTTCATTTTGAAATACTTTCAAACTTATTTTTTAAAACTGATAAAAATAGCACAAAGAGTTCTCATATACCCTTAGCCCAACTTTCCCAAAGATTAACATTCTATATAACCATAACACAATAAACAAAATCAGGAGTTTAACCTTGATATAAGACTTCTAACTAATCTACACACCTTATTCAACTTTCTCATGCCTTTTATCTGATCCAGAATCTCATCCAAATAACACATTGTATCATCCCTCCTTACACTCCTCTAATCTAGAACAGTTCCTCCATCATTCTTCATCTTTCAAGATCTTGACACTTTTGGAAAGTATTAACCAGTTACTTTGTAGAAGATCCCTCAACTTGGACCTCTTTTTTCTTGGGGGGGGTATATGTGGGATGAACTCAAGGTCACTCGACCATGGAGCCACGTCCCCAGACCTATTTTGTATTTTATTTAGAGACAGGGTCTCACTGAGTTGCTTAGCACCTCACTTTTGCTGAGGCTGGCTTTGAACTCACACTCCTCCTTCCTCAGCCTCCCGAGTCACTGGGATTACAGGCATGTGCCACTCAAAAATTCCACAAAACCTCGAATGACTATAGTTATCCTTTAAGTATATGTTGATTGAGAATAAATTCATTGACATTGAAGGATGCTTCTGATTTGGCTCATCATGAGGCTTCCCTATACTTGAAGGATAGTTTGCATATCTGTGAGATATTTGTTAGATAATGCCAGGTAATGCTTGAGCCTATTTAGTGCCGCCTATCCTATGACACGTAGGCAGCTCCTGCTGTGGTCAACAGCCCAAAGATGTACACAGACCAAGGCAGGAATCCTCGGTTTGAGGACCATAGATGGAAGCAAAGTCAGATAACAACATCAAGAGCAAATGTTTATTGTGCGTTGTGATTTTCCTACATGTTTTCATTCCACACTGTGCTTAGAGTTTTGCATGCAAGGATCATTTGAACCTCACAACAGTGTTATTATCATTCTCATTCCTAGGGAGGAAATTAAGATTCAGGGTCTGTAAGAGACTCACCCAGGTTTGCTCATCTGCACAGCAACACTGGAATTTGAAAGCCTGAATCTGAAAACCTTAAGTGTAGCCTCTTGGCTAAGGTCAATGTCAAGTGTGAAAGTCCCATGTTCCTACCCACCATGCTAATTTTTCCAAAAGTGTCTTTGACTCTTTGTTTCCATGGTTCCTGTGCCTGGAACCATCTTCATTTCCTACTTTCCAAACTCTTTCCCCAATTCGGTCTTTACTGTTCCGCTCTAGGGTTATTGTTCTAGGGAGACTTCTTTTTTTGGAGGAAGGAGAAAATTGATTTCTGCCAGCCCTGGCTCCTGTTTCTCCCTCTGATATGGCACAAATTAGAACAACTGAGGTGAAGGGATTTGAATATTCCTGAGTTCAACCTCCTCCTTTTTATAAACGAGGAAATAATAACAATAATGACTAACATTTACCGAGTGCTTTCTGAGTGGAACGTGACATGTGACATGTCATTCAACTCTCACAACCACCCTAAGAGAGCAGTACTGCTACTGTTGAGGGAGAGACTTCTAGAACTCATTCATCTCAGGATGTTCTCTCCTGCCTGGCAGGGATTCCACTCCCTGTCCTTGTTGCTGTTAAGCAGAGCCATGTTCCTAGATACAGCCAGGGAGTTGTAGGCAAAAGCAATGTGTCATCCGAGTGAAGCACTCAGTCGCTGGTACTTAGCGAGCTGTGAGGGGCGGAGCTGTTTACCATCTGTTGCTCTGCTCTGGGGTTCTTGGACTTCCCCAGGGAAGCCCCTGATTTGACTTCACTCAAACACCCTCTGAACATAACTCAGGAGTTGGTTGGCGTAGTCAGGGAAATTAGCATCAGCTGGGTAACAGACCAACACCCAAACCTCAGCATCTTAAGGCAATCAAAGTGAGCATCTCCCTCATGTCACAATCCCGTGTGGGTTAGACTCCAGATGGTGGCTCTACCATCTGGAACTCATAGCTCTCAGATCACCGAGGCAGGGAAACAGAGAGATGGAAGGGTCACCCCTTCCTGCTCTGCCCTGGGTGATACAGGTCACTTACTTCTTGGTCATATGGTCCTGAGCACTCCCATATAACTCCGCCCTCCTCCTCCAGTGCCTACACCCCTCTTCCTTATCTGTCTGAGCACCTCAGCTCTGACGGGCACACTCTTATCCCCCTTGGCTACCAACTAACACACAGTATTCCTAAAGTTATCATCTGTCGTGGAATTGCCAAAGCCAGTGGTTGAAGATGCGGATTTCAGGACACCACCCTGGGACCTGGCCTGGAACTCTGAATGTCATCCCTTTCCTGAGGTATTTTGTAGAATCCACAAATGTTACAGAACTATTTTAAGATGTGCATCCCAGACCAGCATCATTGAAACTTCAGTCATTTACATTTTTAATGTGATCTACTTATACCATCATTTCTTTCAAATTTAACACTTGTCTCTATGTGTCTCACAATATTACTTCAATACACTTATCCTAAGGGAGACTTTCTATTACTAGTGAAAACACTGGTATTATTTCCCATAAATAGAATAAATAAACTATAAGACTTCCTTGCAATGAAATATTAGTACTAAAAAAAGTACTCTCAAGTCACAAAACAGAAACAAAAAACCACGAAGACGTGGAGGAAACTGAAATGCATATTATTAACTGAAAAGGCAACCTGAAAATGCTATATGACTATATGACTCCAACCACATGACTGACATTCTGAGAAAGACCAAACCACATGGCCAAGAGTTTAGGGGTGGAAGCAGTTCAGTGAACAGCTGGATGAGCCAAGAGAATTTTTAGAGCAGTGAAACTGTTCTTTTTGATCCTATCATAGGGGAGATAAGTCATTAAACATTAGTCAAAATGCTTGGAAAGTACAAAGCAAAGAGTGGAGACTAATGTGAACTTTGGACTTTGGGTGATAATGATGTGTTGCTGAGTGTGGAGGTGCACACCTGTATTCCCAGCAACTTGGGAGGCTGAGGCAGGAGGATTACAAGTTTGCGGTCAGCCTCAACAACATTAGGAGACCCTGTTTTAAAATAAAAAGAAAAAAGAGAGCAGTGAAGCCGCCGGCACCTCAGCTGCCGCAGATGATGGAAGGGAACGGAAACCGCCATGAGCACCGCAGCAATTGCGAGAATGAGGAGGACAACAGCTACAACTGGGGGGTCTTGCTAAGTTGCTGAGGCCAGCCATACTTGTGATCCTCCTTCCTCAGCCTCCCAAGTCACTGGGATTACAGTGGTTTGAGTACAGTCAATAACACTGGAGCCAAAAAGAAGAAAAAGAAACAAAAGCAGAAGAAAGAAAAAGGCAATGAGACAGATTCAACCCAGGATCAGCCTGTGAAGATGAACTCTTTCCCAGCAGAGAGGATCCAGGAAATACAGAATCCATTGAGCCGTTCTCAGTGGGTCAGGGACCTGCCAAAACCATGGAGGAGGCCAGCAAGTGAAGCTACCAGTTTTGGGATACACAGCCTGTCCCTAAATTAGGTGAAGTGGTGAACACCCATGGTCCTGTGGAACCTGACAAAGACAACACTCGCCAGGAGCCCTGTACCTTGCCCCAGGCTTCGCCTGGCACACCTTGGACCTGGGAAACAGTGGTGTGCTGAAGGAACTCTACACCCTCCTGAATGAGAACTATGTGGAAGATGATGACAACATGTTCCGATTTGATTATTCCCCAGAGTTTCTTTTGTGGGCTCTCCGGCCGCCTGGCTGGCTTCCCCAGTGGCACTGTGGGGTTCGAGTGGGCTCAAGTCAGAAACTGGTCGGGTTCATTAGCGCCATCCCAGCAAACATCCACATCTATGACACAGAGAAGAAGACGGTGGAGATCAACTTCCTGCGTGTCCACAAGAAGCTGCGCTCCAAGAGGGCGGCTCCAGTCCTGATCCGAGAGAGAACCCGGCAGGTTCACCTGGAGGGCATTTTCCAAGCTGTCTACACTGCCGGGGTAGTGCTGCCAAAGCCCGTGGGCACCTGCAGGTACTGGCATTGGTCCCTAAACCCACGGAAGCTGACTGAAGTGAAGTTCTCCCACCTGAGCAGAAATATGACCATGCAGCCCACCATGAAGCTCTACCGACTGCCAGAGACTCCCAGAACAGCTGGGCTGTGACCAGTGGAAAAAAAGACATTCCAGTAGTGCACCAGCTCCTCACGAGGTACTTGAAGCAGTTTCACCTCACGCCAGTCCTGAGTCAGGAGGAGGTGGAGCACTGGTTCTACCCCCAGGAGAATATCATTGACACTCTCGTGGTGGAGAAAGCAAACGGTGAGGTGACAGATTTCCTGAATTTTTATACACTTCCCTCCACCATCATGAACCATCCAACCCACAAGAGTCTAAAAGCTGCATATTCCTTCTACAGTGTTCACACCCAGACCCCTCTTCTAGACCTCATGAGCGATGCCCTTGTTCTAGCCAAAATGAAAGGGTTTGACGTGTTCAGTGCACCGGATCTCATGGAGAACAAAACGTTCCTGGAGAAGCTCAAGTTTGGCATAGGGGATGGCAACCTGCAGTATTACCTGTACAATTGGAAGCGCCCCAGCCTGGGGGCTGAGAAGGTCGGGCTGGTGTTACAGTAACCAGTCGCCAGTGAGATTCTGGTAAAGCCACTGAGAATTCAAACCAGGGAATGGAACCCTACCACTTGTTGGTCTAATTTTCACAAACGTGAGAATCCCTGGCAAAGGGAACAGAACTGAACCGGCTTTACCAAACCGCCAGTGAACTTGACAATTGTATTGTAATGGCGTGGGCTGCGTGAAGTCACTTCTGGACGTGTCTCTGGTCTCCCTGTTTTCCACTTAATCACATCCTCATGCAGCCGTGATCAAGGGAATGTAACTGCTGAAAACTAGCTCGCGATTGGCATATTATGGAGTTAACGGGTGAATAAAAAAAAGAATTAGCACAAGGCCCTGGGTTCGATCCCCAGCACCCCAAAAAAAAAAAAAAAAGAATTATTTATATATATATATATATATATATATATATATATATAAATAAAAGAAAAGGGTTGGGGATATAGCTCAGTGTACTTGTCTACAATGTGTGAAGCCCTGAGTTCAATACCCAGTACCACCAAAAATGACTTATAAAAAATTATAGTAAGATAATGAAGCATCCATGTTGGTTAATCAGTTGTAACAAATGGACGGCTCTGGTAAGAGATGTGATGGCAGGAGGCAGGGAGTGCATAGGAATGCTCTGTACTTTCTGTTCAATTTCACCCTGAACATAAAACTGCTCTTAAGAATAAAGTCTACTAAAAATAATAGTCACATAAATATAAACAAAACAAGATGAGCTAGTTCCAGCTGGATATTGGTGTGTGTCCAAAGGCTCTGAGTCTGGCACCTCCTCTCTTTGTTTACAAAAAATCTTGACAGCATTAGGAAGGTGTTAAAAGGCATATTGTTACTACAAGGAGATGTTTCCCCTGGACAGAATCACAAGGCATAAGTGGAAACTGAAGAGGAGTAACGTTCTCAATGCAGATCAACATTATTTAACATCGCTGGGGGGTTCTGTCCCATCCCAAATTTTCTGAAACACTAATCTAGGGATGACCCTGAATGTAAGCACCTTGCTGTCATATGCTAGGCAAGCATTTTTACTGTCACTTCCTCTGCTTGTTCCTCAGCATGCTTAGTCTGCTCTGAGCCTCTGGGGACTCAGCATCCAGGAAAGTGTCTTCCTGCACAGTTGCTGCCAAGCAGAGAATACTGCTTAATAAAGATCTGTCAGACCCGATGATGATGGAGATAGATAAAGACAACTATATTGGGAGCAAAGGACTCAAAAGAGGATAGGACAAAGTTCAGATGAGTCAGGCAATACAGAGGCAAGAATGTCTGCTGAACAGAGATTCTGGATCCAAACACACACTCCTGATGGTCAGGCACAAAATCAACTGGGATTTTACTGTGATCCAAGCATATAAACTGTCTGATTGTTCAAGGCTCCAGTCAGGTAGTAGGAAAAGCAGTTGTGTGATCCACCAATGGGATGGGGGTAAACATCACTTCCCTTTCATGAGCAGCTGTTGTATATATACCTATATATACCTCAAGTATATGTAACTCATGTCAGCTGCTTACAAGTGTTCAAACTCAGTATTGCATCCCTGTTTTATGAACCATGAAATCTAGGTCTGGGGAAGTTAAATAAGTAGCCCAAGATCACCCAACTGGGAAGAATCCAAAATGGGAATGAAATTCATACCCTTCTGACCTCAAGGCCTATGTCCTTCCCATCATTCCACAATAGAATGAGGGAAGGTCTGTTGTTGGCCAAGTGGTTTCGAGCTGGGATGATGACCATTATGATTACTAGGACAAGAATCATCACTATCTGTCATTATAAAATGAGGATGGATGGGATCTCCAGCAATCATTCATATCCTGCTTATTTGGTATTTGAATTTATACACACACATCACACAGGTACACACACACACACAAATATATACTTTCTACCATGATATATTAGGAACCAAAGATAGCACTGTTAATCTGGAATGAACATGTGCCAGGAGAGCGGAAAAGGATTAACAAATACTAAGCCCCTACTGTATGCAGAGCCCTCTGCTAGACACTAGGGTAGCTTCAAGAGGGTTCTTTGGATGTTGATTCTCTTCAACCACAGCCAAAGTAATCTTTCCATAAAGGGGGAAAATGATTTAATCCGTCCTCCTTAATTCTGTGGATAGACCCTGGGGAAATATTTATGAGAGCAATTAGCTGGGTCCCAAACTGGGGACTGTTTGCCCTCTTATGGTACAAAAAGCCGCTCCTTGGAGCACAAAGTTGGATAGAAGTTAGGTTCCCAGATTTTCCTTTTTGACCCCCCTGCCAGGTTGCATCTACCTGGAACTCAAAACAGTAATTTATTCAATTTTGTTATTCTGTCATGAAGCGGTATCCCCTGTGTACACCCTTTTTTGCTCTTACATACACAGAGGAGGTATCCAGTGTGTTCTATATGTAATATACTTACACAAAACCTAGCTTACATACAATGCATCTCATGAGGGGGGTGGTAGGTGGCTCAGGCCATACAGTATTTGCTTGCCAGCTCCTTTACATCCGGGCTCACTTCCAACTTGGCTTCCTTCCCAGCAAGCAAGAAACAGTTCACTGATTCCCACACTTCTTTGAGTATCTTCTCCCCCTTTTCAGTCTCCTTCCCCTCCCCCAGCTCACAGAACACAGCTGGGCTTCTCCAACATACCAGCTGGAAAAGAGAGCAGAGAGAGACCCCCAATATATTTCCTTTCTTCTCCCTGGCTTTTTAAAATCCATATTTCACAACCTCCTGCTCTACCTGCCTTATGAAGTAACTATTTGAGAAACTCAGCTAGAAGCCACACCCGATAAATTAGCTCACCACTCCAAGCTGCTGCAGGCTGGCAAGTGGAGGATCACTCCACAGTGACCACTTTGTGGCAGATGGACAGACAGTTGATTGCAGAACTGCTGGCTCCACAACTGGCAAGACATCAGGTGTCTCCCCTCCACCCACAGACATCAATGTTTTATTCATGTGTCATGTGACATGCACACATGTAAGTGATAGATATGTAAATCTGTGAAGTAGCCGGGAATCTGACAGTGGGGTTTATACCACATGTCCCATACCATCTCTCACTAAGCAGAGCATTGGTAAGGGCCTTGAATAAAGAAAGGGTCCTTGGAGCTTCCAGTTTAAGTAGGACCAGGATCAGTAGAAATAGAAACTAAAAGGCAACAATGGAAAAACTGAGGGCAGTAACTAGTTCCCTCTTTTCTGGGTTGGTTCTCTCTCTATAAGTCCATGTTGGTATCTGTTGCCTATTGGCCATGAAGGACTTGCTCTCCTATCATGGTGTGTGCATAGCAAAAATTCACAGTCTCAGAAATCATGTGACTGTGGATAACTTGGGACTCTATAAACACAGGACAGAGACTGTTCTTTGGAATCTTTGCTGAAGTCACATTTGTATATGCCATCTAATCCACACACTGGAACGACGTGTCCTGGCATGAGATGGGCCCTTTCTTTGGTGAAGAATAAAGGGTCATTTCTTTCTGCTTAGATTAAATATTTCTCCAGACCCCCCAAAAATCTCATTTATGAACTTCAAACTCTCATGCTTGAAGAGATCTTGAGGGTCATCTAGTCCTGGTCACCCATGTGATTCCCCTTCTGAGGCAGCCTGTACTGTCTTGGGACAGCCTGGATAGAAAGTGCTTTCTAATATCATTAACCAAGTTGACTTCCGGGAGATTCCCTCATCGGCCAATGCGTGGCCCTTTGTGCCCGCATTCTGCAAAGCAACTTTCAGCTTTTGACACTGTTGAATATTTTTCTCCTAAATGTTCTTTTTTTTCCACTTCCCCTGCCCCTGGAGCTTCCTATTCAATGAGCAAATGTTTCAGTAATTATAAAGCGTGAAGCAGATGCCAGGACCTGGGTTGAGAGTTGATGACCCAGTGACAAACACACACACACAAGTCACTTCCTCTTACAGTCCCTTTGCAGTGCATCGCCTGGGCCCAGGCAGGAGTGCCCCTAGCTTTAGAAAACCCCACTCTAGCCCCTCATCAGGTATATATCTCCTGCAAGGAAGGAGCCTGGGGGGTCAGATAGTCACACCCCTCTTCAGGAATGTGCCCCAATTACCTGGGACCCTGGAATTCCTGCCCAAACAGCCTAAGCCTGATGCCAAGACCTGGAAGTTTCTCTTCTTCAGGTCCATAAACTTCCCTTTTAGGACAGGGGAACAAGGTAAAGAACCACCATTCAGGAGATGGTAGGGACAGAACTTGGACAAGCCCACTTAAGCATCCACATGTGTGCATCCAAAATTCCTCCAAGCAGGATAGAGTCAGTGGTAGAAAGAGAATCAGAGTGGCCTGTGGACCACAGGCCAGGCATTCTGCCTTGGCTAGCAAAGAATTCAGACAAACCAAAAGCTCCAGATTCAAGCCTTTCAGATGGTTTTGAAGGTACATTTGTCAGGATAGAATGATAGACTGTATTGCATTTACCAGTTTTTCTCAGCTGAGCCTTGTGCAGTGGTGCATACCTATCAATCCAGCAACTTGGGAGGCTGAGGCAAGAGGATTGCAAGTTTGAGGCCAGCCTCAGCAATTTAGTGAGACCCTGTCTCAAAATAAAAAAATAAGAAAGGACTGGAATGTAGGTTGGTGTTCAATCCCTAGTACTGAAAGAAGAGAGAGAGAGAGAGAGAGAGACAGAGAGAGAGAGAGAAAGAGAAAGAAAGAAAGAAAGAAAGTTTGGACATTTCTTTTAATACGTGGACTTCTGGTATGTGAGTCACCACTTGTCTTGCCCTAAGGCAAGGTGCAGGTGCAGGTCTGTTCTTTGTACAGACAGACATTAATGACACAAACATATAAAGAAATGTGAAATAACACCACAGTGCCTACAAGAATAAGTAAGAATAAGTATAGCATTTGGGTCCTTCCTAAAATCCTCTTGATCCATTCCCAGGGCTTTCATTGCATGTTGGGGTCTCCAGAGTTCCCTGAGCCCCACAAAGCCTTTCTCCTAACTCCAAAATAACCCAACACACTGACTGAAACATCCCATAATATTCTTGCCTCCTCTGAAGGCAGAGCTCCAAGGAAGCCAGACACAGACGAATAAGAAAGGCAACCAAACCCATTAACTCCTCCATATACATCTTCTGCTTTCAATTAGATCCCAGTCAGGTCCTTCCACCTGTTCCTGACTGCCACAGTAGAAAGCATGCTGGTACCCGCCTCCAGGCACTGCACATGTGCCCGGCCTGGGAGGTGGTTTCACCTCTTTGTGAAGGTACCCATGTGACTCACATCTCTTCTTGCAGCCTAAATCTGATTTTTCTCATTTGGTCTTCAGCAACAACAGCGAAGCTTCTCTGGCTAGTTGGGGAAAAGGTAGCAAATTCCCCTGCTGCCCCACCCACTAGCCGCTTTTAAACGAGCCTTTCTTTCTTGTACTAGTATTACTGTAATTCACTGGGGCCCGCCCACTGCGTGTTCTTGATCTTTCAGTGCCTGTGATGCCTGGGATAGACAGTGACATCCTAGAGGGCAGGGCCACATCTGCTGTGTCTCTAGCCCCTGCTCTGCAGAGCAACAGGCACAGGTAGGTGCTTAATAAAGACTTTGGTGGTTGAAACAGATGAGCATCACACTGTGTCCAAAGTATTATAAGTGCAAAAACAAAGCCATCTGTGACCGTAGCCAGCCTCCTGCCAGCCAGTGAGCTGGGGCACGCTTTTTCAACAAAGCAAGAAGAGCACTCTCTTGCATCTGAGATGATAATAACAAAAATGAAACACTGTGACAGCACCACTCTCACAGTTGATTTGATGCTCAGGATAATCTTATGAAGTAGAGAATATCATTATTTTACAAATGAGGAATCTGAGGCACAGAGAGTCAGAGTAACTTGTTCAGTCCCACAACAGACCATCTGGATTCAGAGGTCTCAATTTAATACCATGGTACTCTTGAGGTGGACTAGGGCAGCTTCAACCACAAGTAGAGAGTCAGGGGGTGCCAACTGGGCTCCTGCCTGACACTCTGATGGATCCTTAGTCCCTGTCATCCATGAATGAATGACTGAGAGGAGAGCTGCTACTCAGGAACTACCCAGAGTGGAGCCAAGTAGATTCTCAAAACATTTGTTCCCACCCCAGCCCTCTCTTTCATCCTGAGTTCTCATCTGATTTTCAAACACATCAACATTGTCCACATTCAGGCTTCTGAGCTTGCTGTGGCCTCTGCCTGAAGTGCCCTGGCCCTGTCTGTACATGGCTGGTCCTTCTCATCATCCAGGTGTCAGCTCAGAGCATTCTTAGAAGGCTTTTCCTGATTGCCCTATTTACTGCGGTGGTAACCCTCCCATCCTGTTCCTTGCATTCGTGACTAACTTACTTTCCTGAATTGGTTTCATCTCACTTGGTCTCATCATGGCACCCTGGACTATCTGAAATAACCTTATTTATCTGTGTGTTTACTTATCTAGTTCTGTGTCTCCACTAGAATGGAGCTTCAGGAGAGCAGAGATCTCATCTCTTTTGTTCAATCCTGGAGAGTGCCTGGAACAGCATCTGGCCTACTGAAGATTCCCCAGAAATATCTGTTAAATGCATGCATGCATGCAAATTCCTTTGTAGGTATGTACAAAGGTGGAACAAGCTGGATCTCACCACACGTATTGCAAAACCTTTGCAGGAAGAGAACAAATCTTCATTTGTCTTTTAATTTCTACATCAGTAGCAAATTAGTAGGGTGGTGGGTAGGAGGGGAGGTTTCTAGTTCCTTTGTTTGGGTAGGAAAAGACCAATACATTCAGCTACTGAGATTGCAGACTGCTCTCCCTCCAAGACCATGTGTAGACTATTGCTGGACAGCTCCCTCTCCTTCCCGCCAACCCCACCCCCCCTGCACCTCTCTCTGAGAATAAAAACTGATACACAGAAATCTCATGCTGCCCACCTACCCTTCTCCCTTTCTTTGCTTCTCTGTCTCCATCTCTATTTCTCTTCCTTCTTTAGAGTTTTCCCTATCTGTTCTCCTTTGTCTCCCTTCCTCATTGAAATGCTGTGACAAAATCAAGAAGTGGAAAAGTGTGTTCTCCACATCTAATTACTCTTATTACCACTATAACACAACCTCATTAAAACCTCTTGGTTTCTGCACAAAGTAAATCCCCACAACATAATAAGCACATGTAGGAAGTGCTTGATTTGATCCAGTCTCAATGTAGACACGGCCCCTTAGTCCTCCCACATAGTAAGAGAACCCATTGGTGCTAGCTTTTTAATCCAATGCTTTATTTATGACACATAGTACAAATAATGAACAAGAAAGCAAAGCTCCCAACCTCTGACCAAAGCCTGTATCACATGAAGGCATTTCACATATTGCTAATGATCCCTTTCCTTTTCTTTTTTCAATAAAATACAGCCTTTACAGGGTCAAAATGCATGCTCATTATATATTGATCTTTCCCAAGGTATTTTTACACTCATTATCTTCTGGTCCTTCCTGTAAGGAATGGAAAGGGACAGCAAATAGGAGCCTCATAGAAGTTGGAAAAGAGGCACAGAGGCATAAAGCCATTTGAAGAAGTTCACACAGCAGGTGAAATATTATCCCAGGACACATTCCAAATCCTGCTGTTTTCTGCAGACAAGAGTGCTCTTGCCAGAAGGCATACTTCCAGCAGCCCCGGTGACATGCACACCTGAGCCAGCCCATGTGGGAGAAGAAAAAATCACTTAGGAAGTCAGGAACCTAAATAATCCTTTCTTTTGGAAAAGATGAAGCTCCTGATTGGGAAGATCCTGACCTGGGCAATCCAAAGTGAGGCTCACTCTCTCCACTCCACCCTGTAGCATTGCCAGAGGCTCATCATTGGCAGTGGAGCAAAAGGCTGGAAGAAAGGTGTGGAGCAGGCATCCTGGACCTTCTCACCTAACAGGAGTTTTCAATTCTGGGCAACATTTCAATTGGTACTTCAGGTAATCCTAGTGACAAGGAGGAGGAACCCAACCCTCAGCTCTTCAGAGACATTTATTCATCCTGAGATTTATTTACTTTCCCTGAAAATTCCCAGGCTAGGCAGCCCCAGGCATCATGGGTCCTTGAAGTGCTTTGTCCATTCAGAGCAAAGAGAAAAAAATGAATGAAAATATCAACTAAGCCTGCATTGCACAGAGCAAGCCCTCAACAAGAACCAGGACTGGTCAGGAGCACTAAGGTGGCATTCTATTTCACTTGTTCAAGGCACACCCAGAAGTCTTCCCTCCACTTCAGGAAACTACCAAAGAGGAGGCCGAGGTGAGCAAAAGACCCTGCTCATGTTGGAATTGAATGTTCCTTTTCCTGCATCACTAATGAGATCAGGTGAGCCTTTTCTATCTGGGATTATCTGGAAACTATTTTCACAATTCATGACTTCTGAAGATTGTACACATGCTATCCAACATTTCAGACACTGGATTGTAAGTGGAGTAGCAAATGGGGTGTCTGCAAAAACCTGAATGGACAGAGTAGGGAGGACCTGCCAGATTTGAGAAAGGTGTCCTTCATGAGCTGCTTATCGTACCCTATCCTGGGTGGGGAAAGTTTAAAGGTCACTCTTTGTCAATGTACATTAGGCCTATGAAGGGGAATCAATATGACAGGATTCCCCACTTCCTTCTCCAGGTCCCTTAAACTCACTCTTACCCAGATTTGCCTACCCACTTTCAATATAGGAAAACTTGAGACCACCAAGAAGTGTTTTAGAAAACTGAGATAGTCTCAAAGTGGGAAAAAAAAGACTTAACTGGATATCAACCTATGATAACAGGGAAAGAGAACAAATTCTTGGCACACGTTCAGAGAGGGAAGAAGTTTGAAAGGATGGCTGAAGATGATCTGGGGAAGATGTTACTGGCAAGAAATCAGCAAAAAGGATTTCTTGGCAACAGGCCTGAACGTACCACCAAGTCCCTTCATCACATTGCTTTTGGATCTTTGATTAAGAGTGATGTTTATGGAATTTTTTGGATGCAGTTGAAGTCACTAGTATTGAGAGGAAAATGCAAAAACCCAGAGAACACAGAGCCACCAAACAGCTTCCATCAGAAACCAGACATCTATTGGACAAACTTCGCTACAAGAAACATCACTGAGGAGCTCTTAAAACTTACAGTCCTTGACACTGGCAACAGCATAATGGCTCCCAGAGCAAGCAGGTGAGTAGCAACCTGCAGGACCTGGAGATGTCACAAAGAAGGGGGAAAGGACTCACCTGTTCTGGTCCCTGGAAGCAGATGCGGCAGAGCGGAGTCCTCATACCACTGTCCAAGCTACTGCCCAGTGAGTAGCGGTCCTCAGCCTTCTTACAGAAGTCATCTGAGGAGGCACTGCTGAGCAGCGAGGCAGGTGGCTCTGTGGCTTGGCTACCCCAGTCATCTTCCACAGAAGAAGGTGGCAAAGGTGGTGGAGGTGGCAGAGGAGGGGTCTCCCTGCCCACCACTTCTCGAGGGCCCCTCCAGCCTGCCCACCCTCCGGTGCCCAGAGCCGGAAGGGTGTTGTTGTTGGCCGCCACACCGGGGGGCTGGGGGTCGCCGTGCATGGGCAGGGGCGCTGGAGTGGGGCGCCTCAGTAGGAAAACCTTCAGGTCATTGAAGAGCATGCGGCAGCGGCACTTGAGGAGACCCTGGTGGCGCAACATCTGGGGAGCTGGGGTGCACAATCCACAGCAGTACCAGCCACAGAAGCAGTAGCAGCACCACCACCACCAGAGCAGCCCACCCAGGGGCATCAGCATGTGCCCACAGAAAGCAGAGAACCCACGAGGGTGGCTGAAGTCTTTGAAGAGGTGGATAGGATGGGGCTTGGGGTCCACAGTGTTTCTGTGTTACTGGAGGAATCTCCTTTCTTACTGGTTCTTCTTACAACCCCTGCAAGCAGCAAATAAATTGCTCCCAAGACTGAGAACTGTGAGTCACTGATTCTGAACTCTACCTGAAAAATGCAAAACAAAAAAGTTTTCTTGCCTTTGCAGCCCAACCCCTCCTCAGACTTTGCTCAAAGTGTCTCCTTTCTGTCTTTGACCCCAGGACTCTGGAAGGAGCAGGGGGACTGAAGAAGTGTTGACGCTAAGCTGCTAGAAACTTAGGATCAATGTCTAATTTTTAAAAGTTCCCCAGGAAAAGATTACTGGTTTTTCTCGAACCCCTAGGCAGTGGTAAATCCCTTTCTTTTATATAAAAGGGTGGGGAAGATTATAAATCACATTTGCAGTGGACTGAGCTGGGTTTCCAGAAAACTAGCTCAATGAAGAATTGAGAGCTGCATGTGTGAGAGAGAAAAGGTAGTTTTCCTCAGGTAGTAGGAGGGAACTGGTTGAGGGGGAAAGGTGGGTGAGGAAAGGAGGCTAGAAGAAGTTTTAATTCTCCTGGGCAGAAAACTGGGGCAATTAACCCCCCGGAAGCACCAGAGTTGCTTTAAGAACAGTTGGGTGGAGGAGAGAAGGTTGCAGGCTAAATTGGGCAAGGGGGTTGTGCTTTGCCTATGCAGCCAAAGGCTACACAGAAGAGGGGAGAGCCAATTTGGTGAATAGAGGTGGGAAAATAGGGGGTGGGGGAGAGGAAAGGAAGGGAGAAAAAGAAAAGATCCTTTAACCCTCACAGGGCCACGTCCTTCTGAGAGTGAAGATCCTGGCTAGAGGAAGGGTGTGTATGGGGTTGGGAGAAGAGAAGGGGTAGAAGAGGGGCGTGTGGGAGGGGACGGGAGAAAGAAATAGTTACATTATCTCAGCCCCTAACCCACTCCTGCTGCAGTCTGTAAATCCGCGGCCCCCTCCCCTTGGTTCCATCAAAGGTCCCTTTGGGCGAGGTGGGAGAAGGGCAGATCCCGGCGAGCGAGTGGCCTCGCCTTCTTCTCCTCTTCCTCCTCTGGGTCGTTGTCACCCTCCTCTTGCTCTTGGTCTGCCCGCACCCGCCGCTGCTGCTGTGGCGGCAGAGGCGACTGCTGGTCGACGTCCGGGTGTCTCCGGGGCGGGGGCTGCTCGGGCTCGTCCTCTGGCTGCTGCCCGCCGTCCGGCGCGGTCGCGACTCCGGGCTTCATGATCCTCCTCCTCCTCCTCCTCTTTCCCGGGGGGCCGGCCCTGAGCCCCCGCGCCCGGGCAGTGCTGCCATGCAACCAGAGGCGAGGCAGGCGTGGGGGTGGGGGCGGTTGGGGAGTGAGGAGGGGGGATGATAAAAAATGAAATAACACTAATGTAATAATTCGATTCTCAAATAATCAGGAAAGAGTGCTTCTGGTGGGTGGGGGTGGAGGGCGGCTGCCAAGTCTTCTCGGCAGCTCTGCCCCCGCTACCCCCACCAAGGGCGGCCTCGCCGGCTCGGGGCCCCCACCCCCACCCCGCCCCTCCCTCCTTTCCGCTGCCTCTGGCTGGCTGGGCTCGCTGTTGCTACCTCTCCTCGCAGATGCAACGAGGTAAGGCTTGTTTGCGGTGCCAGCTGAAGGTGGGGAGGGGGAGGCGAAGCAGTGTGGCCGAGGTGGGAGGCAGCCGGCACTTGGCTCCAGCTTGGTCCTCGAGACTCCCCCAAACCGTGTACAGATATATCTCTTATAAAAGCTGAAAGGAAGCAAATCAGATTCCAGGCTGCTGCCAGGTGTTGTCTTCCGCCGTTGCTCAGCACCCGCCGCCGCGACTGCTGCCCCCCTGGCTCAGTTCCCAAAGGGGTGGTGCTGGCAGAGAGGTGGCGGGGCGGTAAGCTGGCGGTCCGAGGACTGGAAACAAGGTTGCTGGAGCGGAGAAGGCTCCCAGCGATCTCCACCGCCGCGGCCGAGGCCGCCGCCGCTGCATTCAGCACCCGGGGCGAGTGGACAGCTCCCACCCAGACCCCGCGCGTCACGCTAGTGGGGGCCTGACGCAGACGCCGCGGAGGGATGGAGGAGGGAAAGGAGACGAGAGGGAAAGAGGCTAGAGGGAGAGGGAGCAGGAGGAGGAGAAAGGAACTGTGCGAGGGAAGGGGATAGGGAGGGACCAAGGGAAAGGGAGGTAGCGAAGAGAGGGAGGGATTTAGGAAGGGAGGGAGGAGGGAACGAAGTGAAGAGTGAAAGGTAAAGGCAGAAAGGTAACTGGGATGGGGGGAGTGATTCAGGTACCAACTCCTGCATTTCCATCCAGGTGGAAACTGTCAGTATGGATGGTGCCGTTTGTAGGATTTCTGCCCATTTACTGTCACCGCTGCCTTCAATGCACGCACACAGAGACAGCTACCTCTCAACCAGAGTCCATGTCGGTGTTCATATAAACATTTAAAGTAGATATCCGTCTGCAAGCTTCGGAAAAGATAAAGTTTTGTGACTTCGGTATTGAAGCTGGGACTTGATGGAGACTAAGCCTTTCATGACTAAGACCTCATGAGAAAGAAACTCTTCAAACCCGCAAGCAAAAAGGACAATGCTAGCACCATTTTTGACAGTTTCTCCCTTGAATTTAAGTTCCAAAGGACAGGCTATTTATTTTGTTCGTTTGTTTTTGGTCCGTTTTGAGCCCATGTGGCATATAGTAAGGCAAATATTTGTTAAATGCCTTGTGGCCACCATCATTACAATCATCATTACTCTAAATCTAGTCCTTTTTCAATGTCAATCATAAGAAACCAGAGCAATATCACAGCCTCATCTTAACCAATATCCCCAACCTCCCCCAGATCCAAGCCTTTTACTGAGCCACCTGCAAGGAGTAATTTGAAATAGATTTTAATTTCCTCTCATTTTTCTACTTCTGACTCATGTCACCCTACCCTATCTCTCTCAAGGAGTTTATAGTGAG
Source organism: Sciurus carolinensis (assembly GCF_902686445.1). NCBI lineage: Eukaryota > Metazoa > Chordata > Mammalia > Rodentia > Sciuridae > Sciurus > Sciurus carolinensis. The sequence continues at coordinate 162,327,867 of NC_062215.1, forward strand.
CAAAAAATTATCCCTCAATGTGCAGAGCTAGAGCAAGAAGGACACTTAAAATGGTTTGTGTAAATAACCCATATTTGTAGCTGTAGACGTTGGTCATTTAAAACTTAAAATTACTTCTTGACCTTTCTCATAAATCTACCTCTCTCTCTCTCTCTCTCTCTCTCTCTCTCTCTCTCTCTCTCTCACACACACACACACACACACACACACACTTCTAGGGTCATAGACTTGGGGAAGATATTCTAATGAGTCATCTATACAGCTGTGCTAATGTCTCTAGAAATACTGAAGCCAAAGACAAAGTGCCATGCAAAATCTCTGCACCAAAATATCATTGGCAAGAAGTTCAGCCCAATGAATCATAAGAAAACTATCCCTTTGCTGACATCTCCATGAATGATTCATTCCTTATAAACTCTAAGGAACAAGAATCTACATCTGGGTCTTGATTAACCCTGCATGGCTGCTTATCTGAATCATGCCCCAGTACCCACTATGGATGCTAAGACCCTGCCTAAGGTGAGTGGTTTGAGAATGATGGTGATGCTTTTAATAACTACAAAATAATGCTTAAATTATTGACATCTGTATGAACACTGTGCTGCAAAAGCAAACTTCTTTATTGAAAATCACCTGTGTTCCACATCACCCTGAATCTGCCTCTCGCATTGTGCAAATCACTATAAAAATGATCTCATTGTACATTCACCCTCCTTCATATGACTCAGAGCTCCTTGAAAGGATCAGTATTTATATTTGTATGAGCAGCACATAGCACCACACCTGGAGTCCAGTAGATGAACAAGAAAATAACTCTAAATGAATAAATATTTTTTTTATTCCACTGAAGTTACATATTTCTCCCCTTCGGTTTAGACACATACATGTGAGTGCTGTCATACATGACAGAATATCTGCTTTGTCTAAAATTGATGTTTATGGTTATGCTTATAAAATGCTAGTTCCAAATGTGTTATGCAAGTAAATTGAAGCAGGAAATAGAAAAGTCATATAAAGCCTACCTTCAGAGTCATGGAAATGGGTGATGCTCATAAGAAGACCATTTCTCCCAACACTTCCCCTGAAAGAATAAAGATTTGCATAAACAGAAAGTTGATAGGGATAAAACAATAACATTGTTTTTGGAGAGACTTAGAGGCTTGAGAGTTCTATTATGAATATAATGGGAATCCTGAAAAACATTTCACTGAGTTAGACTCTCCTTAGGTTGGTGTTGAATCATGAGCCCCAAGAGTAAAAACAACCATAAAGAAAATGTTAAATCAATGAATCTCCATTTAAACATTCAAGCAGTATTTACTGAACACCAATCATAGGTAAGGAATGGTATTGGAAGATAAAGAGAGTACAAAAATGAATTTGTTGGAATTGCATCTTCTAGCATCTAGTATTATAAATATGTATGTAACCATAACAAAAGGCAGATGATAATAAATGCTACAAAATATGAAAAGTTTTAGGAGTTCTCAGGATAGGGAGGTAATGCTTATAGTTTGGCAGCAATTAACAGAGGTAGGAAGGGAGGTGGAAGGAGGGCGGTGCAGATAGATGCCAAATCTCTAGGAAAGCTTTTTTCAAGAAATGACATTTGAACTGAGTTAAGATGTATAGAATTCAGAGGAAGAAAGCATATTCTTGGCAGCAGAAACACTGAATACTTTAGATATTCCATGTGGTTTGGCTGGAAGGGGTTGAAGCTAAATAGCTAGAAGTAAAGGCAGAAGGGTAGGCTGGAGCCAGATTATGGAAGGCTCTAGATGCTACTCTGGGGGGAGATTTATTCATTGACCAGGTGCTTGTTTTAATGGTTTTAAAGATTTGGAGCTAAAGGTGAAGGGCAAAAATAAACTTTATCACTGAGCAGGTTAATTAACTGGATGGAATTTCGTTGCTAACAGGTGGGAAGCAATCAATATTTTTCATTTCATGCCAGAAAGTTCTCAGTTCCTTAATAGATTTATTCCTTTAAACAAAGTTGTTTTCAGATATATTTCATTACATACAGAGATGTCAGGGTCATATAAATTAGAATACGAGTAGAAGAATGAGAGTCTGCAAGGAATTGTCTACAGGAAGAAATATTAGAAGACTCAAAGATTCAGACCCAATGACTCATTGTGAAGGCCACTGCACTTGATTCTCCAAACTCTAAATGGATTTCGGGCTGGTTGTTCTTGTTTCTTCTTTACCTATACAGATAGTACGAAGGTTACAGGGAATTTTACAGAGACTTAAAAAAAAAAAAAAAAAAAAAAGAGGTCAGGAAAGATTAGACAGTTCTGATCCTAAAATCCCACAGCAAAGGGTCAGACAAAGGCTAGAAGTCATACACCTTCTAATCCTCACTAAAATTGGCTTTCCCAAATTTTACTATACCCCAGTTGACTCTCCTCAAATATATAGCTCCTCAAGAGTAATTGCATAATTACTGTTAATAATAACCAAATACTGGACCTCATACTCTCTCCTAATGTACTCAGAAATGCCTGGGTGCTCATTAAAAATAGAAATTCTGAGGTGCCACCCCCAAGTCTACTGAATAAGAATTTCTCAGGGAGCAACCTGGGAATCCGTATTTTGACAAGTTACCCAAGTGATTTTTTTTTATCTTGAAAACTCCTTATGTGGCAGTTGTTATTTTCCACATTTTTCAGATAAGAAAAAGGAGACTTGAAATCTAAGGTCATGCAGTTGGTAAACACCAAAGATGAGATTCTAACAGAAGTTTCCCTGAACCTGAAGTCTGTGTTCTTCTTACTGTTTGACATTCCCTTTTAAATTAAATTTCCAAGTGCCACATGAAATCCCCATATAGTTATTTGTTGGCCATACTGAATTCCATGTCAAAAGATAGTTCAAAAGGTGGGTAAAGGAGCTTCTAAAATGTACCCCACAGATCCCTGCCTAGGGACATTGATGTCCTTATTTATTCCTCTCTTCTTGAGTGTTGTTGAACCTTATGACTTGTTTTTAAATAGAGTAGCAAAAGTGATGGGTGATACTTCAGAGATAAGGATGCTAACTTTGGTGACTTCCACCTTGCTGGCACTCTCTCTCTGGCTCTTCTCACTTACTCACTGTGATGGAAGCCAGTCGTCGCCGTGTTGGGATGGCCCTATGGAGAGGACTATGTAGTGAGGAATAAAGAACGTCCTTCAGCCAGCAAATGACAAGGAACAAAAGCTCTAAGTCCAACAGCCCGTGAGGGCTGAGTCTTGTCAATAACCATGTGAGTGAACTTTGCAGTAGATCCTTTCCCGGTTGAGCCTTGAGATGACTATGGCATTGGCCCATACACATCTTGACAACACCCACATGAAAGTGATGGAGTCGGGGAACCCAGCTCAGCCGTGCCTGAGTTCCTAACCCACAGAAACCATGGGATAAGTGAAGTTATTTTAAGCCCTCTGAACACTGTCACAGTTCTCACCACCAACACATATACAAAGATAACTACCTCCCCACCTGAGTGCATTTTGAATAGATATCAGTCTACAAACTTTAGAAGAGTTAAGGTTTCCAGAATTCCTCATTGAGCCTAAGGACATGGTGGAATCCCGAATGACTACAAACTCATGAGAAGGAAATGCTCAATAGGAAAGGAGAATTCTAGCACCATATTCATCCATTTCCTTTTCTAGAATTTAGAATTCATGGAGTAGGGATTATGTTTTGACATTAGGGCCTAGGTCAGTGATGGCATATAGTATGTGCTCAATAAATATTTATTGAAAAGATTATGCCCAGTATCACCACAGTCATCATTACTCCAAGTCTAGTCTTCTTTTACTTATGGATCATAAGAATCCAGAACAATATTACAGCCTCATCTTAGCCAATATCCTCAGCCTCCTCCTTATCTAAGCTTTTCACTGAGCCAGACAATGGGCAATTTGAAATGGATTTTAATTTCCTCTCCTAATTCTGCTCCTGACTCATATCACCCTACCCACATCCTTCTCAAGGAGTTTCTAGTAAACATAAAAGTGTCCCTAATGAAGTAGCACTCTGAGTTTTGGGGTCATTTGTTCCACTACAATTGATAATTCATAACTCATACATGAGGGCACGCAGAACATCAATCACTATGCCCATGCTTTCTGTGCCTCAAGGTACTTTACTCAGAACTAGGACAGAATTTGATAATTGATAAGGCAATGTGGGGGGCTGGGGAGATAGCTCAATTGGTAGAGTGCTTGTTTTGTAAGCACAAGGCCCTGGGTTCGATCCCCAGCACCCCAAAAAAAAAAAAAAAAAAAAGATAAGGCAATGCAATGTAAATGCAAGAACTCAACAGGAAGAAATAAGTATTTTGGTATACTTAATGGGTGAACTTGAATTCATGACCTAAGAGTGTGTCTTAAGGATCACCCCTAGAGCTTGTTAACAGTACAGATTCCTAGGTAGACCCTCACCTTCAGAGATATGGATTCAGTTTATCTAAGATTTAAGATATGCAGTTTTGGGCGTTCTTTGGATGATGTTTGAGGCATGTGGTACTTCTCTATTTTTCAGAAACTTGACAGAGGATAAAGCTCAGAGTCAGGGTCCCACCCTCCAGTTACCAGCACCCCCACAAGAGCAGGGCTAGCCACTCCCCTACCACAACATCTCAAGATACGAGTAAGTAAAGAGTAATTTATGAATCAGTATCAACAAGAGCTAACGTAGTGAAATGGAAAAGGTGCTGAATAGAGATGTGTTTATCCACCACTGGAACCCTATACTATTCCTAAGGATAGGGGTGCAGTAGGGAGCAAGACAGAGTAAGTCCCAGTGTAGAAAACAGATAAGCAAGTTAATAGAATAAGTTAATTTCCTATGGTGAGTGCCATAAGGAAACTAAACAGGGTAATGTGATAGGGAATGATTAGCATGAATATTGATGACTGAACATTGAAGGCAGGGAAGACTTTGCTGAATTTAGACCAAAAGGGGAAGAAGGAACTAATGACATAAAGATCTGATACAAAGAGTTCCAATCGAGAAGTCAGCAGCAGAGATGGGATGGCATGACGTATTAGGGGAACAGAAAAAAGGTAGGCGGGGGGAGGCAAGAGAATGAGGGAAGGGATGATGGAAGGTGAAATCAGAGAAGAGGGCTAGAATCCTGGGTAAGGTACTCTAACAGTGGGGAAGGAGGTGGCGATTAATTCTAAATGAGCGGGGAAGTCATGGAAGGATTAAGTCATTGGTTTCTGTTTTTTAAAAGACAACTTTGAAAATGGACTGGAAGTGAGCAAAAGTAGAAATATTTTTGCCAGTAATCAGCTCTGTGACTCCAGAGACTCGTTGCAAACATGGCTCTAGTTCCCCAATTGGTGAAACACTTGCTGGGGACCAAAAAGGCAATGTGATTCCTTCTAGTTGTCCCTGCTTCATGAAATACTCTGTGGTAACCTGAATTTGAACCAAGTTCTTCTACGTGAGTGGAACATAAGTCTCTGGTTTCCATCTCACCACATGCCATGGTCACTTGATAGCAGTTCTGTTCTTCCTCTTCCCCTCTAAGACTCCTGACTGGTTCCTGAAACCACCCAGATGGCTTTCTTCCCCCACCACATCCCAGACCAGAGCCATCTCCTGGGGGTTCCAGTTTGGGGATGCTCCTGAAAGGGGCATGATTGCTTTTTGTCAGCACCGGCCCTGATGCCCACCTCCTGTACCCACAACGTGTCAACTTCTCTAAGCTCTTTTTCTGGAAAGGCAAATGATATTATTAAATATTCAACAAGCCTGCCTGAGACAGTGGACATGATAGACGGAATTGCTTCTCAATTGTGCTGAGAGGGCAGCTGCTGGCTCATGGTCAGGCTGGGATGCAGGAGGGATGGTCTCAGCCAATGCTTCCCTGGTCTCTTCTGATGTGTCCACCCCACAAGTGGTTCCAGAATGGGAGGGCTTTTGTGCTTCATGAGGACAAAGGCCTCCATCTGTAGAACATTCCTCATTGATGACATTATCATCTTGTCTGAGTGACATGTGACTGTGCAAGGAAGTGTAAGTGTCTGAGAGGTACGTGTACACTCACATCTATAGTGCTTGGTTAAAATGTAATCCATATTTACCTCAAACTCCCCCAGCCGACATATGTATGACACCCACATCCTACTAACTTCAGCCCTGTGAACTAACCCATTGTAACAGGGCCCACTTAATTCAACATAGCTTTAAAAAGAGCCTGTTTTAAATGGCTACCCCATGTGCACATGTAGATCAATACCTAGACAGATAGAAATATTGATTTTTAGATACTTACATAACAATAATAAAACCTTGAATTTATAGACCCTCTTCTCCTGGGGAATTCGCAGGATGTGTCTAGTATTCTCTATGCAGAGAGCAGAAAGAATTTATGCATGAGATGTGAAGCAGAATTAATATAAACACAAAATCCTATAACATTCTTGTTTATATACCTCATGTATGCTGGGAATCTGAATCATATGCCATCTAAGATAAGAGAGACTTGGATTCTATAAATGATAACAATAATTTGTATGTAATACACACACATGCATTCTCTATAACTATGATCTAAACAACATTACCTGGAGGTTAAAATATCATAATTGCATTTTCTGCAATGTTTATCATTTTACCTTTTTGGATTAGATATAGTTATTAAAGTAGAAAGCTATTATTTTATGGATATATAATTGGTTAAAAATCCACTAAGCTATCCATTTAAAATTCATGTATTCTACTATATATAAGTAAATATCTCAGTATAAAAATGTAAGAAGAAATGAAGTTGCCTCTTAAACTCCAAGATAGAGTTTCATAAACTAGTGTCAGGGAAACAAAGTGTCCTTAGTAGATGGACCCATCTCAGAATTCTGTTAGTCCAGTCTTGATATTTGATAATTTATGATTGCATCATCTTAGCTGCTTGACTTAACCTGTGTTTGTTTCCTCGCCTGCAAACACAATGAACCCACCTCATAAAGCTGCGTAAAGATTAAATGGGGACGTTAATGTCAAACACTTTGCATGGTATCTGGAACATAACTCTCACCAGGAACCAGCTATTTCCATTATGATCATGGTTACCCCAACTCTTGCAGCAGCCTGAGACCACATGACACATAGCACCATTTATGGGCCACAACCTCTGCTCCCCACAACATCTGTGAAAGCAAAAAACAAATTCATTGTAATCAGAGGCCTAACTAATGATTTTTAATGTCCCAGTTGTCTAGCTCCATCCACAGCAGCCAAACCAATGAATTTTGGTCATTCATCTCCCCTGTGAGGCGCCATGTTTTCTAACTTCCCCAGCAGACAGTACAGCCTTTTCCTGTTGCCTTTTCCTTCCTGCTCTAGAGACTCCGCTTTCTGCCCCCGACCCATCCAGAAATTCCCCTTTGTTTACACCCTTGCAGTTATGCACACAGGAAAACTGGCCCAGTTGATGTTCTTTTCTACGTCGGTTGTGTGGGGCACCTGGGTGTGAGTGGGGAGTGTGTATGTGAACAACACCAGATCTGGATCTGCTTCCCAGGCATCCTAGGCATGCTCCTCAGTGCAAGTCACTTGACCCCTCACAGGTCTAGCTGCCTTATTTAGAGAATGGGACTGCTCCTGCCTACCTTGGAGGATTGTATGAGAATGGAAATAGAACCCACTTGCAAGATAAGTGCCTTGCACAATGCTGGCATTAGCACTATTGAAGAGAAGCAAAACGTAGTGCTAAATGAGGAACTTGCTGCAAATTCCTTACTTAGGTTTGCAGTTCTATTGGTCAGGGTAACTCCTTATTAGCTAAAATAAAATCCCATGCCTTCTTGAGAATGATTTTCACTCAGGGTTGGCTCTAGCTAGGGCTGGTAACATTTGTGCAATTTTTCACATACTTGGGAAATTTGAGCACATTATCTCTTACTGACAGACCATAATGACTGTAATAAACAGGGAAGCCTCTGTTCTAATAAACAAGTAATTATGGTTGACAATAAATGTGTAAACATGATGCTAATTAGCAGTTCTTCTCATAGCTGTTCATGGTTTGGGGACGTATGTACACATGTCTGGAAATCCAGGTAGGTCTGGTCACTCTGTGTTCTCATCCATGGATACATGAATATGTGAGCAATAGGTACCACCTTGTCAAAACACTTTTTTCAACACAAGTAGTCTTTACTCAAGAAAAAGAGGTCATTTTGGCATCCTGGTTTCCTATGTAATTCCTTTAAACTCAGGTTTCCTAGTAACCTTGTGTCATTCATTACACAAAATGCCTTTAGGTAATGTGGACACTGGCCTCCTTACGTTGGTTATTTATCTTTTTTGGAGGAAAGATACTTGAATTTTATTTTATTTTTATTTTTACAGACTACATTTTGATTCACTGTACACAAATGGGGTACATCATTTCGTTTCTATGGTTGTGCACGATGTAGATTCATACCATTTGTGTAATCATACATGTACATAGGGTAATGATGTCTGCCTCATTCCACCATTTTCATACCCCCCTCCCTCTCATTTCCCTCTACGTAATCTAAAGTTCCTCCATTCTTCTCTCACCCCCTACTCCCCACCCCATTATATATCATCATTCACTTATCAGGGAAAACATTTAGCCTTTCATTTTTTGGGATTGTCTTATTTCACTTAGCATGATATTCTCCAATTCCATCTATTTATCTGCATATGCCATAATATTATTCTTCTTTATAGCCAAATAATATTCCATTGTGTATACATACCACAGTTTCTTTATCCATTCATCTGTTGAAGGGCACCTAGGTTGGTTCCACAATCTAGCTATTGTGAATTGAGCTGCTATAAACATTGATGTGACTGTATTACTGTAGTGTGCTAATTTTAAGTCCTTTGGGTATAAATCAAGGAGTGGAATAACTGGGTCAAAAGGTGGATCCATTCCAAGTTTTCTGAGGATTCTGCACACTGCTTTTCAGAGAGGCTGCACCAAATGCAACTCCACCAGCAATGAAAAAGTGTGCCTTTTCCCCCACATCCTCACCAGCATCTTATTTGTGTTCTTGATAATAACCATTCCAGTTGGAGTAAGATGAAGTCTTAGAGTTACTTTAACTTGCATTTCTCTAATTACTAGTGATGTTGGACACTTTTTGGTTCTTTCCAAACTTAGATACAAAGACCTGGCCTTTCAGTTCTTGGGATTTCAGAGTGGTGGGTGATAGAGACCTGATAGAAGAAAGTGACTAAGATTTATAAACAATCTTAAAGTAACAAATTGTCCTTATAGCCCCAGGATAGAGAAAAACCACACAGAGAGACAATGATCCGAATGGCAGTTCTGTCCTGCTTTCAGCAGAGCTGTGGATTGGCACTTTTCTTCCAAATCACACAGCATTCCCATTTATGCATATGTAGAGATGGGCTGCAAAACTATGTTCAGTGAGGAGCAATCATAATTAATTCCCTGGCCAAGAGCAAACATCCTGGAGGCCCCATCTATAAATATTTCTTAAAGATGCCTCCTTTTAATTTTCTGTATTTTTTGGTTAATATGGAAACAAAGGAAAGATAGGTGTGATTCCCTAGACTCCCTTCCCTAACTCTTTTATTCCTCTAATAATAATAATCCTCACTGCTGTCACTTTTTATTTGTGTGTTTGTTTCCTTCTCTCATCCTTCCAAGGCTGTAACTTCAAGAAGTCTCCTTGGATAAGGACATGAGGAAAATCAGTATTGCCCAGTGGTGAAAGACACTGACTTATGGTTCAGAAAGACTTGGTTTCAATCCCAGCTCCTCCACTGTTTTCAGTTGGTACCAATTATGTTTTGCTGTAGTAACAAACAGCACCAACTTTTCAGTTTCTTAACATAATAAATGTTTAGTTTGCCTTCATACCAAGTCAGTGCAGGTCCAAGTGACTCTAGGACAGCAGCCTTCAAGTGGTGGATCAGCAATCCACTCCTCTTATGGCACCTCCACTTTAATACCTGCTTCCATGACCACGGTGGCACAAAAGCAAAGTTCTGAAACCACGCACCAGTTCTGAAATGTGTCAGTCCAACAGTGCCTCATCACCTAAAGTCACAACACACTGGCAAAACTAGACCCAAAGAAAAAGAGGTCATTTGGACCAATTGCAGAACCCGATTGCAATGAGAGATGGAAAATGTAGTTTTTCAGGTGTCCAGGTAAGGAAAGAGAATAGAAAATGTCTGTGACTACTAGTGATAACTACTGTAGCCACTGACCAGCTATTTGATCTTGGGCAACTTACTCAGTGCTCTGAGCCTCAGTTCCCTTATCTATAAAATGGGACAAGCAATAGTATCCTCATAATAGTTTGTTGTGAAAATTGAATGTAAGAAAGCACATTAAGTGTTTGGTACAATGTCTGGCACAGTGTATAAGAACTGCGCACCATGGTGCACACTGTCATCCAGAGACTTGAGAGGCTGACGCAGGAGGATTGCAAGGTCAGGCTCAGAAATTTAGCCATACATTGTCTCAAAATAAAATTTTAAAAGGACTGAGGATGTAGCTCAGTTGTGGAGGGTCTTTTGGATTCAATCCCCAGTAACACACACACACACACACACACACACACACACACACACGTAGGAAATGGTAGGCACTCTCATCAAATACAGTGTGGTTAGCACACTTTTTACTCGCTTAGATAATAGGGAAAAGTTGGCAGAATTTGGAAGGAGAGAGGAAGCATAACCCTCAACTCCATCGTTTTAACTATTAGGCATCTCAAGAAGGCCAGGTCCTAAAGAACAGGTATAAGTGTCTATTCTTTAGGTTCTTGAAGCATAGGGTGTGCTCACAGAAGTTTGTTTGTTTTTGGTACAAGTGATTGGACTCACAGGCAATTTACCACTGACCAGTGAGTGGACCCATGGGTAATTTACCTATAGCCCAGTCTTTTATTTTGAGACAAGTTTTCACTATGTTGCTGAAACTGGCCTCAAACCTGCAGTCCTCCTGCCTGAGCCTCCCCAGTTGCTGGGATCACAGGTGTGTGCCACCATGCTGTCATGGTAGTTTAGCATGAGTGGCCTTTGCCTATCACCTGCCCACCATATCAGTCAGGATCCTTGTAGGAACCAGATGACAGATATACTCAGAATTTCTCATATAGGTCTGTGCAGGTAACATTAAGGGAACCAGTGAGGCATCATCAAGAAGGTGCCATCAGGGCTGGGGATATAGCTCAGTTGGTTCAACCCCCCGGGTTCAACCCCCAGCACCGCAAAAAAAAAAAAGAAAGAAGCTGCCTTCAGGGAGTTAATGCCACCTTTAGCTCCGAAGGATGAAAGGAGAAAGTGATGCTATGTTCCTAACCAATAGAAGCACCAGTCATGGTGGGATGTAGCCACTGCCGGAACACTGAAAACTCGGAGGAAGCAGGAGGAGTAAATATCCCAATTTCTCCTTCCTTCCTTGATGATGCTACCCATTACCAAATCCAACTGAAAGCCACAGAACAGGGGAGTCTAGGTCTCTGGGAGACCAGCTTCCAGGGCAGAGGAATCATTTGGGTTGGGGACAAATAGTACACCTGCATCCCAGCTTCCCCTCTCTGTTCACTCTTCATAGCTGCCTCCTCCTCCTCTGCTCCTCCTGCTTTTACTTCCCTAGGTCAGCTGAGCATCTTCTTAGGTGAGAAGTACTACCAACTGGAGAAAATTAAAGCCACAGGACTTCCACCCACCAGGTGGAAGGAGCAATTCCCGGGTGTCATCCTCTAGCATTTCCAGACAGTCCCCCTAACCTTCTGCTGCTGCTCCTGCCATTTTGAGTCCAGGTGCAAGCATAATTCCTGTCCATGGCTCTCAGTGAGGGGTCTGGGTTTGGGAGGTGCTGTGTCTGGCCTCTCAGTTCCTGCTCTCCTTATGTTGACTACTAATCTTGGTTCTCTCCAGGGTAACACCCTTTCTCCCACCACTCTCAGCTCAAGTGCTCTAGGTAGAGTTGACTTAAGCCCAATCCAGAGGAGGCCCTAGGGTTCCTCAACCTCAGCACTTCTGACATTCTGGACAAGATAGTTCTTTGTTGTGTGGGGGAGGGACCGTCTATTGTTATGTGATGTTTAGCAGATCCCTGTCCTCTACCCATTAAATACCAGTAGCATCCTTCTTGGTGACAAAAATGGCTTTGGGTATTGTCAAGTAGCCCCAGTGGGACAACATCACCTGCTCCTGATTGAGAACCATGAGTTAAACTAACCATGGAAACTTTTATCCCACTTGGTAATGGTTGATTGAGGAACAGGCATGTGATGCAATTCTACTCGACAAGATATAAGGGAGATCTGCAGGAAGATTCTGGGAGATGTTTCCTTCTTAAGAAACAGCAGACGGAAGAGGTACTTTTTGTCTGTTTTGTGTTTGTTTTTGTTGTTTTGCACATTGTGGTGTCTTTATATGCCACTGGAACTTCAGCAGCTATTGTGTGAGTATGTGGGAGAATGGAGCTGAAAGTGAAGGAATGGAAAAATCCTGGCACTTTGATGACATTGTTGAGGCACTTAATTAACCACCCTGGATCTTACTCCATATTTGGATTTCTTGTTATGTGAAGTCAAGATTTTCCTTATTAAGTTACTTTGAATCAGATTTTCTGTTGTTGGGAGCTCAAATTATCCCAACTGGCATAGACTTCAGTATGGATATATGTAGGCCTGGGAGTTCCTGCAAGTTCTCTTCTCATCACAAAAGAAGCTTCTAGCTAAGACCTAAGAAAATACAGAGGATGCAGAGCTGAGGAGAGAGAGAGAGGAAGTAGGTTGTAGCAAAAATCACTTATATATATGATCCAATACATTTTCTTTGTTTAGTTCATTGGAGTTGGGATTTTTGTCTCTTGTAACAAAAGGTGATCTAACTGATGTGGATGGAATAGGAATAGAGCCCCTCGTGTGAGAAAGTGATCTCAGAGTAGACGAGGTATGTAAGTGCTTTGCATGCCAGTCTACTCAAATTAATCTAAACCCATTGTCTGTGTCTATACTGGCAAACAAAGCAGAATGAAGCACTAGTAACCCTCTCCCCGACCCCCAGCTTTCCCAAATAGGGCAAAGTACTTCTGCCTAGAATATTAATAAAATTGAGGAAAGAAGGGCCTCAGTTTTGGATGCTTCTCACAATTTCAAGTTCCACTGAATCACTGTAGATATTGCCTGAATGCTCCATATAGATATTTGATTGTGTTGGGTCACATGGAATCCATAAAAGGGTTAAAAGGAAACTTAGATGCAGTCTAAGTGATTTAATCTAATTACTTCATGGGAAGTGATTTCCAAGGTCACAAAGCAAATGGCAGAGCCAAGGCCAGGAACCACATCTCCTGACTGTTCATGTCCTACTCATTCTCCCTCAGCTCCTGTGTGTGATATTGGGTCCTATTTTCTGAACAGTCGAGGACATGTCCTAGTTATCCCAAAGTGTCTAAAGTCACTATCCCAGCACCCTTATCTTCCCAGGGAGTAGCACCCAGGGCAAACATGCTTTAAAATCTTCTCTCTGGAGCAGCTGTGTCTGCAGCCCAGGGAGGTACTGGGATGGGCAAGACCACTACCCTCAACTTGGACAGATGGCCAGTACAGAGAGACTGGTCCAGCAGCCTGCTGTCCTTCAGGCTCAGTCAAGCCAGCTGGATGCTGTAGAGGCAGAATAAGCAGAGACAGCACGGTAGGAGAATGAGCCCTCCTGGTGGCAGGAGGCACAGAACCTTTTCTGCCACCAAAAATTTAATCCAAATTCAAAGCTGACACACAGGTGGAGTGGGCGGGCCTCTGTGATTTGATGGGTTCTCTGAGGCTCTGCCTGCCTAAAAATATCTCCACTACCCACCTGCCTAGGACACCCTCCTTTCTTATCAGACCTGCAGTTCCTACCATTGAGTCACTAAGGTTTTAGATGATAAAGGATGGGGCCATGTTCCCCAGCAGGTCACCATTAAAAGAGGTTTCCTGGGAGTGAAAGGGAGGCCCTAGAGTGTGCCCCTTTTAGCACAAAGAGCTAACACTGCCAGGAGCTCAGAGAAGACTGAGTGGCCTGCTTTATAAATTTGCCTCCTCCTGAGGCACCAGTCACTCAATTCATTCATGCCCTATGGCCTGAGCCTTGAAGAAATTAGGCAGCAGGCTTTAAAGAAAATAAGGTTGTGAGCTTACAAGGAAAGCGCCAGGTTCTGCCTCTCCTCTGCAGTCCCATCTAGGGCTTGGCTTCTCCCCACTCTGGGAATCTGGGTCTGAGTTGCAGAACCTTTCCCCACGGGTCATGCAGCGTGACATCAGGGTGCTCCCGAAGCCGAGGGGGGCCCCTCTGAGTAGTTGTTTCTCCCTCAGTTCTTTCCCACTTTCTCTCACCCCTTGGCCAATTCCAGGAGGAAATTTTAAAACCGGCTGTGTTCGTTCCTGGAAGGCTACCCGAGGAGTAGAGAATGAAATACTGCAGGGCATGGGAGGGTGGTGGGGGAGACTCACCACCCTGTTGATTGGTTTTGTCCACACCATTCCCACAGGTGTGAGCCTCTGCTCTGCTCTGTCAGAGGCTGGAGCAAGGGAGAGAGACGGACAGGGTGGGTCAGAGGGGAACCGTTGCTGACAGAAACGGCCTGCCAGGAAGCAGAGTGATTAATGATCTTGGACTTGGGGAGCAGATAATGGCCAAAGGAGGGGATGGTGTTGATGGGGTTGGGAGTTGTGCTATGAATGTTTAAGCTCTGGTGTGAAGGGGAAGCTGTCTGAATACTCTAAAAGTTACTTAGTATATGACTTGTCCATGGGAATCAGGGTGGGCACCTTGATTTTGGTCAGGTTGTTCATTCATTCATTAACAAAGTGCACGTGGATAAGACTGGAGAAGTCAGTCAAAGGGACTGATTAATGCCAGACCATTTTGTGATTGTCTTATCTGAGCCAGACATACAGTAATGGGGAGGTGGGGGTGGAGTCTTGCCCTTGAAGCAAATAGATACTCTCATTGTCTGTTGTCCTGGCAAGAATTTAATTTGATGCTGGCTACAAGGATATAAAGAGAAAGTATTCATTTTCTCTAGAGTAGGGTATCTCTTCAGCTGGTGCCCCAAGGCCAGGAGAGGTCTGGGACATTTCCAGCATGAGTGCATGTTCAGGCAGCAGGAAGGCTGTCCTTTGTCAAATATAGGCAGTCTGGGAGCCAGGCAAGAAAACAGATCCTAATGATGAGACCCATACAAGGCAAGACAAGAGATTTTTGCAATTCTCAGTTTTCATAATTTCCTTCCCTTAACCCCAGACTTAGAGAAAAGTCTCTTTAAGATTTACAGCTAGGTCTCAGTGATGCTGTAGTCGCTGAGAGACTGACATCCATTTGGGACCAAGCAATGGATCAATGAGTAGTGTTTCGTTCCTGTAGGTCAAAGAGTAGAGTCAGTGGCGGTGGCGGTGACTGGGCAGCTGTACCTGGTGGGACTATCACGAGGATGGATGGATGAAGCTGTGGCTGAGAGATAAGATGGAGTGAAATACTCTCATGAACTTGTTCCCAGACGTCGGGGAGGCAGCACCCTGGGAAGCTCTCTGAAATGGTATGAGGGTCTCAATTCAGGCCACTGTGGTCTGAGGAGCTTTCTCTTATACATCCAACATGTCCTGAGGGGCCTGGCATCTTGTTGGGCTTAGGGACAGAGATGAATTAGACCCAATCCTGCCCTTCAGGGACCTCCCCCTCTGATGATGTTGCCCTGTCACTCCAGGCATCTGGAACAAGAGGCCCTGCGTCCTGGGCTCAGAGAGACTGCTTGCTTTCCTGTGAGTTGTTCATGATGCTCGGGCCCAGTTCAGGATCTGATTTCAGGAGCCAGAAGTTTGTAAAGTTTAAGGGTATCTGGATCAACCCTATGTTTTCATAGACTTGAAGATATTTGGATCCTTAGCAAAGGGGGCTCTATCTGCAAGTTGATATTGGAGCATTACCCTCATTCAGATGTTGAGGAAAGGAGGCGAGCCCTGTGGCCAAGAGAGCAACTCAGACCCCAGGATTCAAGTCTTGGTTCAAGCTCTGTTACCACAGGCACATTTCTGAGCCTCTCAAAGCCTCCATTTCCTCATCTGTAAAATGAGGACTGTAATGGCTTCAATTCCCAGAGAGTCTACTGAAGTTTAAATGAAGGAGATCAGGGTTAGGATTTAGTTCTTCATGTGGTACATTTAAGACACTCCATGGATTGTCATTATAAAAAGAAAGCATTTTCTTAAAACCTGTTGGAGTCAGGGTTAATTTACCTTTTTGTCCTGCTTCAGAGTACATGTCAGCTATGAAGACCACTGGATTTAGTAGCATTAGTCATTGGCAGTGATGAGATGATGCTTGTTGAAGCTCCTGATGCTCCCATTTCCCTGCTACTCTAGTGCTGTTCCTGTATCTCACAGAGTAGTATAATTCTGTTATAATACTCCAGGAAAGAGTGAGCATTCCACTTGTCTATTTTTGCATAATAAACTACCACAAAATTTAATGGCTCAAAACAACAACTGTATATTTATATTTCATGAATTTATGGGTCAAGAATTTGGGCAGGGCTCAGCTGGCTGATTCTTCTGCTCCACTTAGTGTTGACAGAAGTTACCTAGTGATACTCAGTTGGCAGATAGGCTGAGATGGACAGTCCAAGGTGATTTCATTCACTTGTCTGATGCCTTGGTGCAAATGACTGGAATTCTGGGCTCAGTTGGGATAATCAAATGCTAAAACATAACCTCTTCAGCATGGTAGCTTAAGGTAATTAGGCTTCTAATGTGGAGATCTGGACCTCTACAAGCTTGTGTTATAGGAGTATGAACTAGCTTCAGAATTCCCAAGACACTACTCTTACCATATTCTATCATAGGCCAATCAAGTCTCTAAGCCACCCTACTCAAGAAGGGAATTAGACTTTCAAAGGAAAGAGAAACAAAGAATGTTCAACCATCATTTAATCTACCAGAGGCAATAAGAGCATAAAGGTCAATATTTTTATATTAAAAAAATAAACAAATTATGGAGCAAGGTGGAAATATGTAATTGTTTATTCCCTATATTAATGAAGAAACTCTTGAAAGAAACCAGAAAGACAAATGTTGACAGGGTTTAGATTTCAGTATTTCAAAATTCATTGTAAACTAATGCAAAAAAAAAAAAGCTAGCCAGCCATAGTGGTGCATGCCTGTAATACCAGTGACTTGGGAGACTAAGGTGGGAAGGTCAGAAGTTTGAGGCTAGCCTGGACAAATCAGCAAGACTCTGACTCAATATAAAAAAAATAAAAGTTCTGGAGAAGTAGCTCAGTGGTAGAGCTCTTGCCTAGCATGTGCATAGCCCTGCATTCAATCCCAGCACAGAAACAAAACAAGAACAAAACTCGTTAACCCCAACAGAAAACTCAGACCAGACTTCCAAAGAAAAGAGTTTATTTGGGAGCATGTTGCAGAAGATTGCAATCTAGGATTCTAGTGCCTTGGTAAACTGTAGAGAGGTTGAAGCCTACTCTGGGAGGCAAATGAAAGCTAGGGTCTTTAAAGGCAAAATGAGGAGGAAAAGTTGTTTTGAGACAAAGAGAGTTGGTTCACTGCAGGAGGTGATGTCAGTTCACTAGGCAAATGTTTTTGCACATCTGACTAGCTGTCCCTGTGACTGGTACAGAGAGCTGTGGTTTGGTGCATTCTCTTGTGACGGTTCCTGTTGTCAATCAAATCAAGCATGAGGCCTCTCCTTTCATGGCCTCCTATTTCTGTTTAGCTGGGGTCTGACAAAGTTGTCTCTATTTCAGTTCTAAAAAGTTTATAAGCTCACACCAATAAACAAACAGCAACAACATGTAAGAGTTTAATATCTGTAAGGTAGAGAATTAAGACAAATTAATAAAAAATAAATTTAATGGAAAAATTAGGTGAAATAAATGAATAAAACAATTCCTCAAATAAAAAATATACTAATAACTATGCAGAAATATTCAACCTTGCTCCAAAAATAGAAACTAAAACCACTATAAGGTATTTTTTAATCTTATCAATTTAGACCAAACAAAAATATTCTATTAGATGCTGGCAAAGAGGTTGGGATATAGGCATTCTCCAAAAAATCCTGGAAATCAGCTCAATAAAGTATATTAAGATGTTTAAAATGTCATTTTACTCAATCCTCCAATTCCACCTAGAATTTATCCTAAGGAAATAATTATCAGTGTGCCCTAAGATTTAGGGACAAAGACATTCACTTTAGTATTGTGTAAAATAACAACCAAAAATATCAGAGGAAATCTAACAATCAAGAATTGCTCAAATAAATTATATTTTTACATATATATTTCTAGCATCCAGAACCATGAGAAAAAAATTTCTGTTGCTTGACCTACCCAGTATCTTGTAGTTTACAATATCCCTAGCAAACTAATACAGATCTGACCTTGTTCACCTGACAAGGATACCTGGCCTTAGCTGGCAGAATCAGTCTTGTTGGAACTGGGAATTGGACAATGAAAGACTGGGCCAGTGAGAATGCAAAGAATCATGGTGATTCCAAGGCAGACATGAGAACCAGGTGTAAACTAATGAGTGAGCAAAAGAAAGTGATCTGCAGGGAGCATACTGGAACAGATGAAGAGAGGAAACAGGGATGCCATGGGAGGGAGATTCTAAGGCCCCATGAGCCAGAGAGAGTAACTTTGGTGTCTTTTGGAGTTTAGTTCCCTGAATGTTCAGAGGCACTTTGTGCCCTGCAGGTTTCCCTGGAGTCCGCTTCAGCCTTTGATAAATACTCCCCTGGTCTGGGTCAGAGTGAATTTTCATTGTTTGCAACTCAAAGGGTATTGATGAGAGCAGTTAGGAAGAAAACACAGAAAAATGTTAGCACTGGATCTTTCCAAATGGTAGTTCTTATTTCAGCCTAAAACTTATCGCAGTTTCTAATTTTTCTGAAAGAAAATCATGTGTTTAATGTTCTAAGTTAACTAGACTAATTCACTTATTCATTCATTTAGAAAATAGTTACTGAAACAAATTTAAAAAAAAGAAAGGAAGGAAGGAAGGAAGGAAGGAAGGAAGGAAGGAAGAAAGAAAGAAAGAAAGAAAGAAAGAAAGGAAGAAAGAAAGAAAGAAAGAAAGGAAGAAAGAAAGAAACTAGTTACTGAGAACTTCCAGTGTGCTAGGCACTGATCTGGACCCTAGGAGAGCAAAGAACAAAACCCTCAAAAACCTTCACCCTCATGAAGCAAATGATAAAGAAGATGGACAAGTAAAATATATAGAATGTTAACTGGTGATAAGGATAATGGAGAAAATAAAGCCGGTGTGGGAGATGAAATTTTAGGTGAGGGAAAGGGTTTTCATTTTTAAAAAGGGTGACCAGAGAAGACTTCACCAAGAAGGTAAGGTTTGAACCAAGACTTGGAGGAGGTGAGGGTAGTGAACCGCTGAGTGTTCAGGAGAAAATACTCAATGTACTGGATGGTATTCACATTTTTGTTTCATTCCCTTACATATTGAGTAGGAGGGACTTGTATAACCAAAAAAATATTGTGGAGTATGACTTCTTAGACCAGGTCAAAGAAGCCATGGAGTCTTGCATCTTGTTCTCCTGGGTCACTCACTGAGGAGGGAAGATCATGCCTGGGTATGAGGTGTCTCATTCAGCCCCGTGGAGAGAGCCACATGGAGAATGAGAAGAATGGCCCGGGCACAGAGATCAACACATACTAAGTGTCTGAGGCAGGAGCGGGCCTGGCATGCTCCAGGAGAAGTAGGGTGGCCAGTGAATCTGAAGCAGAATGAAAAGAAGGGAGAGGACCAGGTGATGAAGACACAGGTAGAGAGAATGGGGGGCAGGCAGATCATCTAGGGTCTTGTAGGTCTTGGGAGAAGTTTGAGTTTTGGATATTTTATCTCCTGGGAGTAAATTTTCTCAAAACATGGTGACTTACAATGACAACAAACATCTATTACCTTGCAGTTTTAGTAGTTCAGGGTCTCTCGTGAGATTGCAATCAGGATGTTGGCCTGGGGCTATACCCATCTGAGGATTTTTTTGGCTGGTACTGGAACATCAGCTTCCAAAGTGAGACACTCAACAGGCCTGACAGGTTGGTACTGGCTGTTGGCAGGAGGCCTCAGCTCTCTCCATGTGACTCTCTCCACAAGGCTGAAAGAGAGACTTTTTGTAATAGGTATGCTCTTCCCTCCTCTGTGACCCAGAAGAACATGGATGGAAGCCTCCATGGCTCTTATGACCTGGTCTTAGAAGTCACACTCCACACACAATGTTCAGTCATATTTCTTTAGTTACACAAGTCAGTTCTATTCAATATGGGAGGGGCCTAACAAGAGTGTGAATACCAAACAGGAAGACCAAGACCCGTTTGGAATCTGGTTATCATAGTTATTCTGTTCAAATGATGATTTTCAAAAAATGCAAAGAGAAACAATTTGCCAAGTTTGATTGCATCCCTCTTCAGAGGGTTTAACGAGTGCAACCAAATTCAGGAACTTAACATTTCTCCAATTTTGACTTCCAATGAACCTAATCTATGGTGATGAATCTTCAGACTCTAAACCCTTTCCTGATAGATGATTTGCTCCCAAGTTGAGGGAATCTCATGGAGATTCTTTAGTTTCAAATAACAGAAACCAGCGTTAGTTGGTTTGAGCACACACACACAAAAAATCGAATTTTGACTGTTTCTATGATGTCTCACAGAAACCATGGAAGATTAAATTACTAAATCTCAAAGAGGCAGGAAATGAAATGTCCCTGGAGATCTCAGCACCTTTAGCTTGAAGTTCTTTTCTAGGAGGTGCCATTAATGTGACTCAGTCCTCATACCTCAGACTCCCTTCTATGGGTCAGGTATGGTTTGTTCCCCAAAGTATATCTGCTAGAAGCTCAGTCCCTGATTTAATGGTATTGAGAGGTGATGGAAACCTTAAGAGGTAGAGCAATTAAGAGTGTACAGCAACTGGGCCATTGAGGAAACCATCTGTGATGGGACTAATGCTCTCTCCCTGCCTCCCTTTCCCCCTTCTACTGTATGATACCGTCTACCATGAGATCCTCACTAGAAACCAATGCTGGCAACATACTCTTGGTTCTCTAGAACTATGAGCTAAATAAACCTCTTTTCTTTATAAAGTATTCAGTCTCAGGGTATTTTGTTAAGGCGACATAAAACAGACTAAGACACTCCCCATCTTTTCTTTCAAAATGCTAACTTTCTGTGAAAAAGCATATGATGGGCTTGAGTTGAGGCCCCACTTTCACCTAGACAGTTCACCTGTGGACAGGGAAGAAGTGACACAATTCTACAGTCGAGACTTACCTTGAGAATTGAATTTAAAAAGTTCCCAGACAGGAGTGAATGGGAACTGAGCAGCTACCCAAGAAATGTTTTCTTTTCTTTCCTTCTTCCCTTCTCTCTCTCCCTCCCTTCCTTTATTCCTTCCTTGTTTTTGGTACTAGAGATTTAAATGCTCTACCACTGAGCTACACCCCCAGTTCTTCTTTATTTTTATTTTGAGACATAATCTTGTTAAGTTCCCAAAACCGTCCTCAAACTTGTGATCTTTCTACCTCAGTTTCCCAAGTCACTGGGATTACAGGCATGTGCCATGACACCCAGCCACTTAAGAAATATTTTTATAAAGCTCATAAACATATTGTATGCAGATGGTCACTATTAAGATTTTATTGTGAAACTTTCTTTTTTGTATCAGCATGTGCATGTTTGTGTGTTTTCATATAAAACTATCTAATTATCATACTTAACAAAATGAACAAAAATTACTTCGTTTCTTCTATCCATTTAAATTCAGAATTTCTTGATTGTGTCAGGGCTTTTTGAAAAAAAAAACAACATCTAATTTAGTTTGATTTACATTTGAGTTCTTAGCCTAGCACAGGTCACTCCCTGGGAGGCATTTTGGAAAAGCCGTGGAGCGCTCTGGTTGCCCCAGTGATGCAAGGGACCGACTCCTGGAAAGTGGAGGTGGGATTCCAGGCAGGTCAATATTCTGCAATGATCTACCCCACACTCC
Source organism: Sciurus carolinensis (assembly GCF_902686445.1). Taxonomy (NCBI): domain Eukaryota; kingdom Metazoa; phylum Chordata; class Mammalia; order Rodentia; family Sciuridae; genus Sciurus; species Sciurus carolinensis. The sequence goes on from NC_062215.1 coordinate 162,349,889, forward strand.
ACGCAGCTTCAAAAGTCCCATGGCTATTTATTGAGGTGGAAAAATTATCTATAGTCATTTGAGCTTCAGGATCTTTGCTTTTGTATATTCCTCCCTGAAATTGCTAAGAATACACAAAATTGAATTTCTTATATTTAATTTTCATATCTTCCTCCCTTAATTTTCTTTTATTATACACAGAGTATACAATAAGAATGGAACTTCTTGGCAAATTAAAGGAGGGATATACATTCCTTGTTTGGTTCAGTTCTTTGCCAGAGTTGTCTGCCATTTTGGAAAATCACATCCCTGACAACCAGGCTGTTCATGGTTATTGAGTTTCCAATTGCCTGCCTTAGTTTTCACTTCTAGTTGTCTTATTTGTGCTGGTTTTACTTTTAGAAAATAGTCTGTGACTGTTCTTTGTGTCTTCCAGCGTTGTCCTCCCTGGGCTGTTACCCATTGAAATGCATCCCTAAGTTTGATTCTGCTTGCTAGTCCTCTAAGTCCTTCTGGCCCTCCCCTTACCATGCACCGTTCTCTCCAGCTGCATTTGCCCTGGGGTAACATACTAGCAGTCAGGTTTGGTGGGAGGAGGGGCCAGGGTGGACATGGATTTTCTGAGCTTGCCTGGGCTTTGGCAGAAGGGGGCTAGGGAATACCCCTTCCGACCAGGTGGGGCTAACAGAGAGGAAGCACCTGGCAGCCCCAGGAGGGCAGGGCGGCCACCGTCATCCATAACAAAGCTTCTCCTTTGCAGCAGGTTTCATACTTGACTCCACTTCCCCGGCACCTCCACTGCACCAGCCACTGCATCAACTCTCTCACAAGTATTGAGGTCCCTTTATCACCCCCATTTTACAGGCAAGGAAACCAAGACCCCACCTCCACAGTGTGGAAAGGACACTGAGGCGTCTTCAGTGCCCTCATCCTGCTTCCAGCAAGCACTGGGTGGTCCTCGCCAAGCCCAGGCAGACAGACTCCTCCTCTTTTTTCTGTCCTCTCTGTCATTTTTGATGCAGGCTTGGAGAAGGAGGGTTGGGGGCGGGCAGAAAGAGTTCTGGCCAGATGGCAGGGTAATAAATGACTCTGATTTAATAATTTGTTGCTCTCCTTTTAATTAAAAGGCTTTTCCCTAAATGACTTGCTGATCACACAAACAGCACACACTGGTTGGGTGAGGACTGGGGGCCCAGGGAAATCTAGACTGAGAGGAAGAGTTGGATAAAGAGGTGCCAGATGGACAGAAGATGCCCACCCTCGAAGGGCCTGGCTCCAGGGACTCCCCTCTCTGCAGCTCTGAAAAGAGTGTGATCCATGACAGAGCCTTGGGGAACTGATTCTTCTCTGGGGCCTGCATTTGTGTGGAAGCTGACTTCGAATAGGGCTTTTGAATTTCTGAGGTCAAGATAGAGCGTCATTTTATTTATCATGTGACTCTGCACTCGATTTCCCCAAAGCCCCATCTGGCCTTGGGGAGTGATCAGATGGCCTTTGGAGTATTTTACATATATAATGTAACTTAGGCACCTGAGGTACAGGGGAGGTAGCGAGAGACAAGAGTGGGGTCCCCTTGGTTCAAACATCATACTGTTGATATCTGCAGCTGCCATCAAATGACAGTAGTGACAAGCTCCCTATTTCTTCTGAGCAACTGCAATTCATAAGTTCCTGTGACTAAAATCTACAGAAACGATCATACAGAGGCTTATTTTCAAAGCCTCAACTGTAATTAGAACACGTGATTGATAAAGTGCTAGCTAAAGACTTAGACTTTGAGTTTGCTCCTGAGGCATGGATTTTGTCAGTATTGATACCTGCCCCGAACTCTGAAAAGCATGGGAGAGTTAGACGGAGATGCCAAGCTCCACCAAGACATGTAGAGCACCTCACCGAAGGACTTCCAGCTCTTCTTCACAGATTCAAACTTGTTGAAAAGACCCCAAAGGCCATGCCATAAAGGAAAGCACCCTGTCAGTCTAAAATCCTCTGATAAATAATAAACTTTCTCTTTCAAGCATTATTTCATTCAGTTAATGGAATTTTCCTCAGCATCTGCGATTCTGTCAGATGGAATCATGCTTGTTAGGATAACTGCCATTTCCCTTTTGACTTCTGGAGGTCAAATTCCTACTTATCCCTAAAGGCCTGCTCCGTGTCACTTCATCCTCTTAGACAGACCCTCTTGCTCCATCCTCCCAATTCACCCTCCATCACAGCTCCTCACTAAATCCCATAATTTTGGGGTTTGGTTCTAGGGATTGTATCCAGGGGAACTCTACCACTGACCTAGATTTCCAGCCCTTTAATCCTTGTGTTTTTTCAGACAGGGTTTCAAATTGTTGAGGTTGGCCTCAAACTTTCGATCCTCCTCCCTCAGCCTCCTAAGTAGCTGTGATTACAATTATGCACCACTGAGCCCAGCTCCATAATTCCTTTGGTATTTTACTTTTGATGCATGCCTTCATGTTTTTTAGATTTTATTTGTTCTCTTTAGATATACATGACAGTAGAATATATTTTGACATATTATACACACATGGAGTACAACTTATTCTAATTAGGATCCCATTCTTGAGGTTGAACATGATGTGGAGTTACACTGGTTGTGTATTCATGTATGAACACAGGAAAGTTGCGTCTGTATTGTCTTTCCTATTCTCATCCCTCTGTCTTTCGCTTCATTCTCCTTTGTCTAATCCAATGAACTTCTATTCTTCCCCACCCCCCTCATTGTGGGTTAACATCCGCATATCAGAGAGAACATTTGGTCTTTGATTTTGGGGGGTTTGCTTATTTCACTTAGGATGATATTCTCATTTACTGGCAAATGTCATATTTTCTTTCTTATTTATGGCTGAGTAATATTCCATTGTGTATATGTACCACATTTTCTTTATATATTCCTCTGTTGAAGGGCACTAGGCTGGTTCGATGGCTTAGCTATTGTTGATACGTGCCTTCTAATCTATCAAGACAAACTTTATCTTTTTGGTGCTTTTTATTTGACCTGTGGGCAACAGTATTTTGCACATTATTATAGCTCTGCAGCATATTTTAAACATTAACAATAGAACAATGGCTTGCATTTATTGATTACTCATTGTATTCCAGAAAGTGAGTTAAGTGTTTCATATTATCTCATTTAATCCTAACAGGAAGTCTATGGGATAGGTATAATTATTTCTACATGGAGAAACAAAAATGTGAAGAGATCAACTTACTTTAAGAGAAATGCAAAGAAAAAAGTGCAGAGCAGTGTGTTCAGCATGCTGCCATTGGTACAAAAAGGAAGGGACAAAAATGCATGGCTTTTAAAAAATGGGCATAACATATATGGAAAAATACACAAGAAATGGATGGTATTGGTTAGTATTGGGAAAGGCATAGTAAGGCTGGGAGCCAGGGATGAGAGCAGAGCAGATTCAAGTTTGGGAGGCAATAAAGCTCAAACACTTGAGGACTTGCTTTCACAGGAAAAAATAACACAAAATTATAACTATAAAATTAGGTGCAGGACCTCGACTGGGTACATGCATCCAAGCAACTCTGAAGCCGCGCCCCTGCAGCTTCCTGCTTCACCTCTGTCTCCTGGGCAGACCTTTGTAAGAGTGTGGACTTTGAAGCATGTAAATGTATTCCCTATTCAAAAAATATAGTTTCTTAAATTAATATTTTTAAGGGTCATTTCTTCAATGGACAGTATAAAACAGCCCTTTAAAATGTTTCAAAAGGCAAATAACTGCGGGATTTGGGGGTACATGCCTGTAATTCCAGGTCTGGGGAGGCTGAGGCAGGAGGATCACAAGTTCAAAGCCAGCCCCAGCAACTTAGCAAGGCCCTAAGCAATTTAACTAGACCCTGTCTCAAAATTTTTTAAAAAGGTGGGGGGGCAGAGTGCTGGAATGTGGCTCAGCGGTTAAACGCCCCTGGGTTTAATCCCTGGTACAACGAAAAGCAAATAACTGAGTGTTTCCACTTGTCTACAAGCATGGAAGGGTGTGTCTAGAGCAAGCTGGAGGGGCCACTGGGAAGGAGTTCTGGAATTGTCCATTTAACGGAAGCAGGGCAATGGGAAGTGGGGATTTGCTTCCATAATCCAGAGGAGACTTGTGCTGGAAGTCTGAAAGGCTTTGAATATGGACTGGGTTACATATGATTTCTTTCACATATGGGGTTAAGAAAAAGCCAGTATGCTTTTCCAGAAGCTTACAAGAGAAATATAAAATAAAAACTAGAATAATATTGAGCTGATTGCTAAGAGGGGGCTGATTTCCTGGAAGCCAGTGCTAAGGACCAAGGAGGTGAGCAGCCGGGATGCTAATGCTTCTTCCCAAACGGAGCTGATGGCCGGTGGTTTTCTATTATTGCATCCAGGAGTAGGAGGCTCCTTACTGTAAGCTACCTAGAAAGCATTCAGGCTCTTAACTGCTCGATTAGGGTGCTTTACATTCGTGATGAATGGAATGGGTGTCTCTCCTTGAGTTAGTCGAGGTGCCTCCATCAAATGCAGATGTGAAGAGTTCTGCCGGCTGGGGAGAGTTGGCTCTGTGTCCTCACCACCCTGATGTGGGAACTGCAGCTCAGAGTCTGGCTCTGCAGGGCCCCCAGGTCGGGAGGGACATGAAATAGCCAGCAGCTCCCTCCATCTATCTCCCTCCCGTGGACACATCAAATCTGAACTTGTGGAGAATTTGGAGTGGACACTAAGAGAAATCTCCTGACAGTAAGAAATGCGAAATTCTGGAGGGAAGGAAAGGAGCTGCCTTTTCCTCAGATCCATAGAATCCCACTTCGGATGGGTATCTAGATGTCTAATTTAGCATGAATGCAGGATGCAGGCCCTAAGGCCTCTTAAAATATCTCCTATTCTTGAAATTCCTCAACAACTGAATGTCTTTTTGTTTGTTCCCGTCTTGCTTCATTTCGGTTAAGGGTAGATACCCCTTTCTTCTATTGAATATCATTCAGATATAAGGGGAGAAGGAAATCAGTGACCATAGAAATAAAAATCAAACAACTAAGGTTGCAAAAAGACTAGGAAAAGCAAATACAAAGTGTTTTGCTTGTACTCCCATTAAGAGCTGAACTCAAAACCAGGAGAAATTCAAAGCATATAGCAAACCACTGAAAATAAGCTTTGATTCCATGCTATGGGTAGACTGAATGGAGAGGAGCAGAGAAGGATAAAAAATAAATAAATGCAACATTAAATGGAAAAGAAAGCCACAGGAAGAGACAAAGCATAAGCATATAGAACCAAGAAGAGAGGAGCCCAAACAGGCTCAGGAGAGAAGAGGGAGAGGGAGGGACGCTAGCAAGCTTTCATGGAATATTATCTGCCCCCTTGTGGTTTTCAGGGACATTGCAGTTGGCCAATGACATCTAATCCAGTGTTAAATTCTCACATCTGTAGACAAATGGGGTATTACCACTTGGGCAATTTTTAATAGAATGAATAAAATTATATCAAGACAAAAGCTGGTGGCTGACCTCTGTCACAGGACCTAGAGAGCAGCATACTGTATCAGTGTAGAAACTAGGACATCTGAGATCCAGTGTAGGCTCCAATGTTAGCTATATCTTCGAACAAGCTACTTGACTTTCTTTTGCCTTCCTGTTTTCCTTTCATATTCATGAACAAACATAATTTTTATAAATTTTTTTCTGGTACTGGGGATTGAACTCGGGGCCCTCGGTCACGAAGCCACATCCCCAGCCCTATTTTGTGTTTTATTTAGAGAGAGGGTCTCACTGAGTTGCATAGGGCCTTGCTTTGTGGAAGCTGGCTTTGAACTCTCCAACCTCCTGTCTCGGCCTCTGGAATCACTGGGATTACAGGCATGCACTACGGTACCCTGCATGAATAAACATAATTTTTTGAATTCATATTTCTGTAAAGAAGCTGTCTAGTATATGAAAAAAAAGTAACAATCTAAAAGAAAGTTCCATGTACTACCTCAACTTTCTAAGGCAGGTTCATGTCCAGCACAGACAATGGGAAGGTCTGCGACAGTGTGTGTGGGACTCAGATGTTGGTGCTTTCCTAGGTGGAGATGTGGTGCTGGAGAATTCTTCTGCTACGGCTTGAATATAGTTTGTCCCTTCGAAAATTCGTGTTGAAATTAAATTCTCATTATGAGATATTAAGAGAGTTAATAATTATTAATATCAAAATAATATGATCATAATAATTAATATTCCCTCTTAAGAGGTGATGAGGGCCCTGCACCCATGATTAATGATTAATGAGATTAATGGATTAATGATGAGTAGGTTATGGGTTCTTGAGAGTGGGTCTGCTCTACAAGGCCATTTGGCATATGCTCCCGTCTCACCGGCTCTGTCCCAGGACTCTGCCAGCAAGGTCATCACCAGATGCAGCCCCTTGAACCTAGACCACAACTGTGAGTCCAGACAAACATCTTTTCTGCATAACTAACTCCGGCTGTGGTTTGTGTTGTTAGCAACAGAAAACAGATTAAGACTCCATCCAGACAGCCTCCCACCTGGCCATCAGTGCAGCCTTGGCTCTGCTCTCCGGGCTCCTGGTGACTCCCCCAGGGTCCTCCGGTTGGCCCCCTGCCTTCCTCCTTGCATTCTCCACTCCAGCAAGAGCAGCTTTCTGAGGCCACATCAGATCACACCATCCCGGTTAATTCCTTCAGGCGGCTTCCCACTGCTCCAAGCAAAAGCTAGACTTCTTTCTAGATTTGCAGGACCTGCAGCTTACCTGTCCTTCTCCTCCGCAGCCTCCCCTGCGGCTCTCCTGCTCGCACATGAGCCCAGCCATGCCAGCCTCTCAGCTTCCCAAACATGCCTGGCCTCGCTTGCTTGTGCAGTTATGCTGGCCTCTGCCTCTTGGGTCTGCTCGGCTAGGTCCTCCGTTCCCCGCCTGCCCTCGGGCCACCTTCCCTGAGCACTCTGAAGTAGCTCCCTCTGCAGTCCCTACTTGGGCCCTCTGCTTAGGTCCTGCACACCACTGTCACTTATCTGTTGCCTCCCCCTCCTTGTCCTTTTTTCGGGTCTGCCTTCTCAACTATACTGAATTCTACGAAGAAAGAGTGACAATTGGGGTTTTTTGGTGTGTGTGTGTGTGTGTTTTTTTTCTTTTTTTGTTTTGTTGTTGTTGTTGTTGTTGTTGTTTGTTTGGCTACTGGAGATTGAACCCAGCGCACTTTGTCACTGAACCACATCCCCAGCGCTTTATATTTATTTATTTTTTCGTATTTTGAGACTGGGTCTCGCTAAATTGCTCAGGGCCTTGAACTTGTGCTCCTCCTGCCTCGGCCTCTCAAGTTACATTAAGTGAGTAGATGAATGAATGGATGCATGAAGTGAAGTTTACAATATTGAAGGAACCCAAAAAGTGACACTTGGCAAGTCTAAGAACACTGGAACAGGGTGCAGAGGGGCTTGTAATTTGGCAAAGGCTGTACAAAGTGGTGAAAATGTGCCGGATTTGAGAGGGAGACTTGTGAAATAATCACAGTCACGAAACCCAAACAGTCAGAGGAATCAAGACGCTCGGGGACCCTGACACCAGACGATATTCTAGTGCGGCTCTGTCGTCGCACCACATTGAGAACGGGGGCGGGGCGCAGACAGGAGGAGGGAGGGGAACTGAACTGTCAGACCCTAAGCAATTAAGTCCATCAGGACGGAACACCCGCTAAGGAAGGTGAATTTCTTGGCTTATAAACCACATGGCTCCTCTGTGCTTTGGATATGCAAATGACGTTGCTGACAGGCGGCGAGGAAGGAGGGAACTGCCTCCTTCTCCCCCCAAAGCCGCGCATCTGCTGGCAGCCGCGTCACCGCGCTCCAGGTGTAATTAGCTGGGAGACGGCGTGCCCTTGAGATGGCTGTCAAAAACTCCCTTCCCAAAGGCTGTTACCCCTCTAGGGAATCAGCAAAGGAGGAAGGGGGAAGCCCAGCCCTCACATCGCCCGCAGGGAAGCCCCAGAGGGAGGTGTCATCTGTTGGAGGAGCCCAGACACAGGCTGTCAGGCAAGGGCAGGCAAGTCTGGACCTTTAATTACGGACTAGAAAGAGCCCTACTAGGAGACTGGGGTTCCTCTTTCCTGCCTGGCCTCTGCTTGGTCTGGTAAATCAGAGGCCCAACTAACCTCTCCGGGCTCGTTTGTTTACCTCTACAGGGAGATTAACACTCTTTAAGGTCCCTCCGAATTTTACTTTATGGATCAAGAAAAGAAAACTAGAAAGATCTCTGGAAATGTATCAGCAACACTGCTGTTATACTTTGTGGGCCTCAGAGTATACAAGGTGGAGAATTCAGAGTCATAGACAGGAAAGAATATGTCTTAGACACAGCACTTGTTCTCCAGGGACCTAGAGTCCCAGATAACCCCAAGATGATGCTGTGGAGTCCTGAGTTGAACCTGAGAATGACAAAGTCACACCACTTGGGGTCCTTTCAAAATCATTGCCATTTTGTGCCTGTAGTTTCATAGCAAAATTTCAGCAGGCTGTTGGAAGGAAGGGAAGCAGGGGCACTCTGACCTGAGAGGCAGAGGTGTTGCCGCACAACTGGAATCCCAACCTCTTGGGAGGCTGAGACAGGAGGATTGCAAGTTCAAGGCCAGCCTCAGCAATTTAGCAAGGCCCCAAGCAACTTAGTGAAACCCAGTCTCGAAATAAAAAAGGCTGAGGATATAGCTCAGTGGTAAATTGCCCCAGTGACCCCAGTATCCCCTCCCCACAAAAAGAGGTAGAAGCCAGTGATCTTTGGATGTAAGTAACAGACTTTGGTTAGTTATGCTCCTCCTTCTCCCTCCAAAATTAAGAATTCACTGTAAGGCTAAAAGTAGTTCACAAGAATAGCAGAATCAGGGCTCAGGAATGACAGGGCCAGGGGAACTCTGGTGGCAGGAACCAAGGAATAGTTCCCATTCCAAGTCATCCTGGCTGCAGCAGCACAATTGTTGGCTTCTGCCCCTCTTGTCACATCATCTCTAAGACCGAACTCCGGAAAGAGAGTCTAGTTCTTTCCACTTGATTCCTGCACTCCCTGCTTTGCCAGAGGGTCAGGCCCCTGGATTAACACTCTCCAAAGACTGTCTAAAATGGGGAGGGATAGTTACCCCAAAGAAAGATTAAAAAAAAAAAAAAAAAAAAAGATGCCCTTCTCCCTAAGCAGCTGGCGTTGGTGGAATCATGTCATTTCTCTGGGGTGGCATCCGGACTTCCATTGTCATTTGGCCACAGTGTACCCTCCCCAAGGGCCTTCTGCTGGGGACTGGCAAATACAGGCTGAAGAACCAACCACCTGTGCTCTGCCTGAAGGAAGCCCAGGATCAAGCTTGCTGAAGGCTGGAGGCTGCTGCTGTGAGCTGAATCGTCCTCCCCAAATTCATAGGTTCAAAGTCAAGGCCTCAATGTGACTGTATGTGGAGGCAGGGCCTACGGGGAGGTAGTTAGGTAAAATGAGGTCATAAGGGTGGGGCTCTGACATGACAGCATTAGTTTTCATAGGAAGAGACATCAGAGGGTGTGCTTTCTCCCCTCTCTTTCCCTCTCTCTTCTCCCTCCCTCCCTCCCTCTCTCTCTCCTGCCCTCCTGCAAAGTGAAGATACATCCAGGAAAAGAGTCTTACCAGAAACAAAATCTGACCTTGGACTTCCCTGCTCCCAGAAGATAAATTTCTGTTGATTAAGCTGCCTGGTCTATGGTATTTTGTTACAGCAACCTGAGCTAACACAGGTGCCATAGGAACCAGCAGGTGATCTGGGTTAATTCCCTTACTTATGAAACCAGGCCATAAAAAGCCCTGTAGGTTGGGGGTGTGGTTCAGTGGTAGAGCCCTTGCCTAGTATGTGTGAGGCCCAGAACCACGGAAAACTAAATAATTTTTTAAAAATAATAAATCCCTTCTAGCTTTAAAATTCAATGTACCCACATATCTGTGAATCATCTGTCAACGCATATGTGTTTGCTGCACAGCTTAATCCAGAGCCACTCACAGTAGGAATGGACTGCTTTTACGAATGCAGATAAAACACAGAACACCCAGTTAAATCTGAATTTCAGATGAACAATGAATCCTTTTTTAGTATACATATGTCCTGTGCGAAATGTGGGACAAATATTTGGGACATTTGCTAAATCTGGCAATTCTAGCTATTTGACTTCTATTCTCCAAATACTGTAACCCGAGGAAGGGACAGAACTGAACTTGACTTATCTCTAGATTCTCTTACAATAGTGTCTGCTACATTTTCAGGTTTACGAATTGAACATAATTGGATTTCTTTTTTTAAAGAGAGGAAAATAACTTTCTATTTTGCCAGAAAAGTGTGCTTATACAACTATTAGCACTTTGCTAAAGAAAAACCAGTTGAACATTAAAAACTAGAAAACTCTATAAGATTTTACATTTAATGATAAAAATTTAGCTTCATAAAAGACTTTGTGTGTGATGCTGGGGAACGGAACTCAAGACCCCACACATGCTAGGCAAGTGCTCCACCACTGAGCTATGACCACAGATGACTTCTTGACTCTTTTGCTTTAGCTGCCAGGAAACTCAGAGGTAAACTGGAACTCAATATACAACTGTAAATTATCTTTTTGATGGGTGGAATACTAGGGATTGAACCCAAGGGTGCTTAACCACTCAGCCACATCCTCAGCCTTTTTATTTTATTATTATTATTGTTTATTTTGAGACAGGGTCTTGCTAAGTTGTTTAGGGTCTTGCTAAGTTTCTGAGGCTGGCCTCCAACTTACAATCCTCCTGCCTTGGCCTACCAAGTCACTAGAATTATAAGAGTACACCACCACGCCCATCTCATTATAAATTATCTTAAGAATTTCTGAAGTATAGAAAAATTTTTTTAAAAAGAAAATAGTATTACCTCAACCAGTGAAGCTGTTAATAGAGCAAAAAATGTGGGTATTTGAGTGGGGTCTTATTACTTTCTGAAGATGACTTTTATACTGAAATTTTTTTTGTTTTTTGATGATGGGGGTTGAACCCAGGGCATTGTGCATGCAAGACAAGCACTCTACCAACTGAGCTATATACCCAGCCCCTGAATTCTTAAAGGTAGAAATGTAATCACAGTTTTAGTTCAATCCCAGACTTACCAAATTGGATTTCTGGGGGTAAGATCCTTGAATTTATAGAAATTCTAGCATCCAAGATTAGGATCCACTGATCCTCATGTCCTTTTAGAATGCACCAAAGGGCATATTTTATAGGTGAGACAACTGAGGCCCAGGAGAATGAACGAACTGTCCTGTGGGTCAGTGGCAGGCATGGCTGCAATGCACAGCACTGTTTTCTTAGCAAATGAACTGATTCTGTTGGGGCAGGAAGGGCAGTGGCAGGAACTCATGGTTTAGTTTCTATTCACATTGTATAGCAGGAAATGGGTGATGGATGTGGAGAAGGGAAAGATCTAAGATTATCTTGAAAAATAGCAACATCCCTTTCCCATGGATTCTGGGATTTCACAGTTCACTAAGCATTTCCCCCCATATTACCTCGCTTCAAATCCAACTCTAATAATGAGATTTAACAGGTGGTATTATTTTCTATGTTTTTTTTTTTTTTTCCACCTAGTACAGGGGCTTGAACCCAAGGGTGCTTTACCACTGAGTCACATCCCAGTACTGAGTCACTGGATTACAGGAATGCCACTGCACCTTGCTTGTTTTATACCTTTTCAAATAAGAAAATGAAAGCATAGTCACTGTGGTTCCAAAACCAATGAAAGAGAGTTGAGAGCCAGGTACAGTGGTGCACACCTGTAATCCCAGTGACTTGAGAGGCTGAGGCAGGAGAATTACAAGTTTACAAAATCAAGGCCAGCCTCAGCAACTTAGCAAGACCTTGAGCAACTTAGTGAGACCCTGTCTCAAAATAAAAATTAAAAAGTGCTGAGGTTATGGCTCAGTGGTTAAAAAAAAAAGGAAAACTGAAATTTGAATGCTTTCTCCTCCAGAACCGTAGGATAGGCCAATGTCTTTGCCACTTAAAAAATGATTTGTTGTTTCAAGTCACACAAATTCTACATGATTATCAAAGAAAATTCAAATAATTCAGAAAAATATAGTTTAAAAGGTTGCATCCCACACTACCCTGTTTCTGAATAGCTTGATGAGCTTTTGAGTTTCCTTTCCCAGGCTTTTTTTTTTTTTTAATGTTTACATGCATTTATAGAGGACTTCTTTTCTACTTTTCTTTTTTTAATGGATCAAACTGCATACATTGCTGTGCTTCCCTTTTTAAAATATGTCTTGACTATTTTTCAAATCTTTAAGTAGAGATTTATTTCTTTGTTTTAAATTATCCATGTCTGAAAACAGAATCAAAGCAATTTTTACAGGTGTATAAATGATAGAGGAATAAAACACCATCAATATATAGTAATGGAGTTGATTGCAGAAGGAAAAGGTGCTTGTGCTCAGAAATGAGGTAAACTAACTTTAATGTGTCCAATAAAAGCAGGGGCTTCAGAATCAGAATCACAAAATAGCCTAATAAGGCTTTGAGATAGTTTCGGAATAGCTCTGGTTCCATTTTCCCTATCTGTAAAATGGGGATGACAATAATCTGTGTTCCATAAATTGAAGTATGGATTTAATGAGATAATCCAAATTAATGTTCAACACAATGACTGATGATAACAATGACAACAACCATGACAATGATAATGACGATGCTAATTCTCCTTTGGTCCAGGAAGGGCTGGAGCAGCGGATGGAATTTAAATTGCTAAGATTGCAATACTAGGAATAGATGTTCCGAGAGATACTTTTGTTAAGAGCTACCGAATCAGTTTGGTTGTCTGGGATGCCTTCTGAAAACAGCTCTAACAGCGAAACTCCTGCTTTGGAAACCTCAACATCCTAAGTTTTCAGGATTCTGAGCTACTTAACCTTTCGAGGAACTAAGAACTACAACTCCCAGGGTGCACCACTCAGGCCCAGCCCCCGACGCTGCGATTCTTCTTCTTGCTAGGCTCCTGGATGAACTACAAATCCCAGAAGGCCATGCAGCACCCGTCTTATCATTCTCACTATCTGAGACGGAACTGCAGCCGCATTGCCCTCTGGGAAGAGTAGTTCGGTCGTAACCAAGTCCGCCGGGCCTGGGTGCTGTAATAAGGCGGCAGGACTGGCAGTGCTTGAGTTCCAGTTCCCCTAACCGTCCAGCCAGAGAGTAAACTGGCTGGGGAGGGCTCTGGAGACGCGCTTGGGCCTCGGGTTCCGCTGCGAAGACGGAGCGTTCTAGGCCTCACCAGGTGAGAGGGTGCACCGGGAAGAAAGCGACGGAGGCGGACGAGACCAAATGTCAGCCTGGAGGAGGGAACGGACCAAGGGCAAGGGAGAATCCAATTGGAAAAATAGGGCGGGGTGGGAGGCGCACCTAGGCCGAGACTCCGGCCAAGGGAGGCAGAGGGGCTATGTGGTGGTATGGCTTTATGAATCGGGGCTGCTCGGTGGCATCTCATCCCAGGGCCTCACCTCTCGGGACCAAGGGAGGCAATTGACTCATCAGGCCTTGGACCTGGGGAGTTCGGAAGTGAGGAGAGCCCCTGGTTGGAAAGTTAGGCAGGGGGCTGTTACCCAGGAAGACAGCTGCTGTGCACAGGGAACAAAGTCTTTTCCTAATCCTTCCTAAATTTTTGGTGAAGGAGGTGTAACGTCTCAGAGGGTCGATGTTTTGGGGGGTCCTGGCTAAAGGGAGCCACAGCAGTGAAGGAAACCTTTGAGCCCTCCAGCTCCTCTCATAGGCCTAACTGTGCTACCGAAGTACTCCCGACTTGGTTTGAGCACTGCATGGCTTTACGCTGGCGGAAGCTTAGTCTGAACTGAGCAGAGAAATTGGTGTCCAGCTCCTTGGTTCTAGGATATTGTAAAACTGCCCAGTAGGAAAATCTGGAGTGTAAACTCAGAGTGTAAATTACCAACGATCCTCCTTGATAATAAATGCCTATATCTCTGGAGTGTGTCATGGAAATAGAACTGTACTGTACCCTGAATTAGCAGTGGGTTACTGCTAGTGAGATTACTGTTGGATTTTCCTTTTTTCTTTGTCTTTATGTGGCATCTGGATTTTGTAAAATGAGCATTACTTTTTTTTTCTCATTTTTCTGAGTCACTGGGCTTTTACATTTTGGAAGTCAGATACTAACACCAGTGGCTCTGTCTTGCACTCGGCCACATACAAATTGATACCAGGGATAAGAGAATTGAATGCAAAGAGGAAGTTAGTGTGTGATCTATGTGAGACTAATGCTCTTTTCCTTCTTCCAGGCTGAAAAGAGACTAGTAGCAAGTGTCACACCATGGTATGTGGTTGTTTGGTCTATTTCAGTCAAATCCATTATCCTTTCTAGTTTAAAATGTCACCTTTCTCATTATCTGATGGATTTAGATTACACAGAAGAACTTTCTTCAGATCTGATAACTCACTGGCTGGGAATGGGAATGAGAAAAATACTGCAATTGAAATACCTTTTTAGCTTTGAGCTTGCTTTGTCTTCAGGATCATTACATTTGCATATACTACCTACTACCTGTGTGTGTGTGTGTGTGTGTGTGTGCGTGTGCGCGCGCGCGCTTTTTTAAAATTACGAAACTGTAATATACACTTTAGTTGTGCTTCTTATGCATTTCCTGAGACAAAATCTTGTTAAAATAAAGGTTAGGAGTATAGCATACTTAAGTGTTTATTTCAATCCTTTTCTTTCACAGCTTTTGCCAATTTTCCAATTGAAGCTCAACGTTCCTTCATAAGCATTTCCCTGTTAAAATGTCCTTGACCCTTACAGAGGAGCAGAGAAAAAAAATTGAAGAGAATCGACAAAAGGCTCTGGCCCGCAGAGCTGAGAAGTTAATAGCAGAACAGCCTCCAAGCACAGCAGTGAGCTCCTCTCTTGCTACCAACCCTTCCCAGTCCAAGCAAGGCTATTCCCAGAATCTCCCAAAAGAGCCTTCTAAGCCAGTAAGCCATGGTGTCATTTTCAAGCAACAGAATCTCAGCAGTTCATCTCAGGGTGACCAAAGACCTCATAATTCCCAGCATTTGCAGCTCAGCACACCAGAGCAGCCTAAGGGGACATGGAAGAACCAAGAAGGGATGTCCACAGCCTGCCCAAGCTACAGCCCACCAAATCAAAAAACTCCTGCTGAACTCTCTCCACCTTTGGCACAAAGCCCTCCAAATGTCCCTAACCAACTCCTCTTGGGCTGTAAGTTAGGTCCAGGTCACCCTCAGACTGCACATAAGATTGAATCAACACCCCTTGCTAACTCAGCTCATGAACCTTTGGTTGAAGCAAAGAGGTCCCAGGAGACACCAGCTTCCTCCTCTGGACAGCCTCCCTGGGATCCTAAATTAGAGGCTAAGGCAGTGAAACCTTCCACCTCGAGGCAGAACATTCCTAACATCCATTATGGCTCAGGGGGTGTGACACCCAGAACAGAAGGAAGATTCCAACAGAAATTGGGGACCTCACTCCAAAAAACAGTAAGCTCCACAAAGGGAAAGTGCATAAGGAATGGAGATCGTTTCCGGGTACAGATTGGCTATAATGAGAAGCTCCTCGCAGTGTTTAAGCGTCTGCCCAGCAGAAGTTATGGTAATGAGGCTTTTGTTCTGCAGATGTTTTTTCTATTTTTGGAGTCTCTTCTAATCTAACAGTTTCTCATAAATATTAAGAGTGCATTGGCACATTCCGTCCATCCAGTTATTAAAACTTGTTCTATTTTTGCTATTGTTTCCCTGTATAATAGACATTGCCTCAAACAGCTGCCAAACTTAGGAGCTACTGCATGGCCATAGGGAGAACAGCTGAATATTTACCAAGAAGCCAGTTTCTTTGCCAGGTGTTTTGCATGGATTGCAGGATTTAAGCCTAAAACCATTTGTTTCAAATATGTAAATCCTCCACCCCCCATTTAAAAAGCGATGGCACGGCTAGGTTGATTGATGTGGAGGGGAGAGCCGGGTTGTGGCTCTCTTGCCCATATCTGAGAGTGACTGGTCTTCGTGTTGCTTGGCCTGACTTACACTAGGATGCAGAGGAACTGAGTTCTCATCCTCACTGCCCTCAGCCTTCTTAAGTAAGGCCCAAACTTCCCACGTCCTGATTTGAAACAAAATAATTACCTTTATTTGCTACTTCTGCAGAGATTTTGTGAATCAGTAGGGGCTTGCAGCTCAACTATTTTGATCTTGGCATTTGTTTAGAAAACAAGCTTATTGAGTGCTCAAGTGCAAATTAAAATAAGAATCATCAGCCTTCTGTTTTATTTCAGATGCTGCCACCAAGACGTGGGACTTCAGCATGTCCGACTACAATGCCTTGAGTAAGTGAGTATGTCATTGTCCCCGGTGGGCGGAGATCCCTGCATCAGAAGGTCTAGCTCATGGTGTGCACCTCCCCATTCTCCTTCCCACTATGGCCAACCTAAGAAGGTGGCTCCTTGGGCAAAGTTCATTGTTCATATTAATAAGAACTAACTTTTTTTTTTTTTTTTTTGGTACTGAGGATGGGCACTTTACCTTGGAGCTACATCCCCAGTCCCTTTTTTATTTTATTTGGAGGCAGATTCTCATTAAGTTCCTGAGACTGGCCTCAAGCTTGTGCCCCTCCTGCCTCAGCCTCCCAACTCACTGGAATTATAGGTGTGGGCCACCACACTCAGCTAAGAGCTATTATTTAATGGTACCTTCTATGCATTGGGCTGTTCTAAGTCCTAAGTTATGCTAACTCCTTATAGCAACCATTTTACAGATAAGAAAACGGTTCCAGAAAGGATGAGCAACTAATACAGGGTCACACAGTTAACAAGTTTCCTCTGGGATTCATACCATAGAGTGCATGTTTCCACTGGACAGTGCCAGCGCCAGCAGTTACAGGCAGCTGTACAGCGTCCTGCTTCTGGAAAGATCACAGTTCAGCACACAGCCCCAGATCCTCTGTGGCCAGAAGGCTGGAGAGTGCTGAGAGGGGTTGCCTTGGCCAGAGCCAGCAGACGCCGTGTCTGCTTGTTATCAACCTCTGGATTCACCTCTCTCTTTGGAGCTTTTGTTGACTATATTATGTAAAAGTTTTTGTCCCCTCTTCCTGGTGCCTGCAGCCTACTCCTGTCCACAAAACAGCCCCAGGTCCTTTCATCTCCCATTTTACTCATCCCTCCTAGTAGCATTTCTATACTTACCCTTCCCCTGCCCAGCTCAAAAAAGGGAAAGGTAGGATACATGCTCAGATCACTTCTGTGTCCATTTGGGGCATGAGGCAGAACTCTTTGAGGTCAGCAGTACAGTTTCTGGGAGTTGATAGGACAGCCCCTGCAGAATTTCCTGGTTCTCTCCTTGGCCTTGGCCTCTTGAAATGCATGTTTTGGTAGTCTCTGGAGCATTAGTTTTCTAGGGCTGTCTTAACACAGATAGAATAGGGGTAGGGATGGAGGGCTTACACCTAGAAGTATATTTCCTCACAATCTGGGAGAAAAGAGGTCTGAGATCAAGGTGTGTGCAGAATTGATTTCTTCAGGGGCCTCTCTTTGACTTGCAGATGGACAGCTTCTCTCTGTGTCCTCCCATGGCCAAATCTCTGGGGTCTTTCTTCTTATGAGGACACCAGTCATACTGGATCAGGGCCCTCCCTGATGACCTCATATAACTTTAAAAGCTCTATCTCACAGTCTTATTCTGAGATACTTGGAGTTAGGAACCCAGCATAAATTTTGGAGGGACATAATTCAGCCCATGACGTGGCTGGTAGGAAGCCCACTTTTTAATCTATTTGTACCATGTTGGAAGGAGAGTCACTGATCTGGGCTAAGATTGTTGGTCTTGCCAGTTGTGCAGTAATCCCAGTGATTCAGGAAACTGAGACAGGAGGATCACAAGTTCGGGGCCAGCCTTAGCAACTAGTAAGGCTCTCAGCAACTTAGTGAGACCCTGTCACAAAATTGAAAATTTTAAAAAAGGGGCTGGTACAAAAAAAAAAAAAAAAAAAAAGATTGCTGGTCTTGACATCTGGTATTTTCATAGTTGCTCTTTTGAAACCTGTGATTTCCGCTGCATCAGTTTTTGTTTATTTTGTTGTCTTTTTGCTTCTATTTTCTGACCACAATGCTTGGTGAGAGATGACTCTGCTTTTGCAAATTCATTTAGATTTTCTGTGTGGAATGATTGCTTTTGGTGTTGATGCTCATATTTTTGTTTTGTTTTTGCAGCACTGGGGATTGAACCCAGGGAAGCTCTACCGTGGAGCCACATCCCCAGTCCTTTTTGTTTTTTATTTTGTGCTAGGGTCTTGTTAAGTTGCTGAGACTGTCCTTGAACCTGTAATCCTCCTGCCTCTGCCTCTGGAATCATATTGTATTTTTTGAAAACAGTGTTTATTGGGTCCAAAATTCACTATGTAACTTTTAGGTGAAGTTTCCTGAATTATTTGGCTTTTCTGCCTTGAAATCTCCTGCAACAATTTTGGAGTTGTGAATTTGTCCTTGTATGTCTAATTTTCCTAAAGGTTCATGGTTGTTCTGTCATTTCAATAACTATACATTGTGTGTGTGTGTGTGTGTATTTTTCCCCCCTGGACGAGGGATCAAACCCTGGTCCTTGCACAGGCTAGGCCAGTGTTCTACCACAGAGCTACATCCCCAGCCCAGAGTTCGCTTTTTTAACCCTACCACACACCCATTGTAGAATAGAAAGATAGAGCATTAACACACAGAGAAGAAAAACTGGGCCTTGTAATCTCCCCACTCAGCCACTATTAACATTTTGGTTTTGTTCCTTCCAGCCTTTTATTATGGATTAAAAGAAATAATTACATTTATATGTAATTTTTATCTTGCCTTTTGATTTACTATTTTAGCATAAGCCTTTTTATTTTTTATTTATTTCAGTATAAGCCTTTTTATTTTTAATTTATTTATTTATTTTGGTACCAGGAATTGAACCCAAGGGTGCTTAATCACTGAGCCACATCCCCACCCCTTTTAATTTAATTTAATTTTTATTTTTTATATTTTTATTTTGAGAAAAGGGCTCACTAAGTTGTTTGGAGCCTTGCTGCATTATTTTAATTAATGTTAGCAGTTAATTGTGAGTGATGTAAATGCAGGTGCCTTTACAATAATGTGCCCTTGTGACCTTCAGAAAATGATTTCATAAGCCAGGCGGGGTGGTGCATGCCTGTAATCTCAGTGGCTCTGGAGGCTGAGGCAGGATGATCACTAGTTCATAGCTAGCCTCAGCAACTTAGAGAGGCCCTAAGCAACTTAGAGAGACCCTGTCTCTAAATAAAATATAAAAAGGACTGGGGTTGAGTGCCCCTGGTTCAATCCCTGGTACCAAAAAATAAAAACTACAACAACAAAATGATTTTATATTATTGATCCTAATAGTGTTTTTTCAACTTTTTCGTGTTTTCCAAAATTTCTAAAAAAATTACTTACTGCTTAGTATTCAGTTGTATGAATGTGCCGTAGGTTATTTGAATCATTTTCTTACTGTTTAATTTGCTCCCATTTCCCCCAGTCTTCCAGCTATGAGGAGCACCTCTGTGCACAAGAATATGTCTGTGTTTTCAGTTGCTACTTGGCATAGATTCCCAGAAGTTGGATCATTATGATCACTTTTTAGAGCTCAAGTGTAACTGCCAAGTTTTCCCCAAAGGTTTTATTCCCAACTAGCAGATGTCTGATTGTTTTTTCTGCAACTTTGATAAATAAAAAACAACTTCTTGTATTTCCTAGTATTTGTGGAGTTGGGCATTTCTTCAAATGTTTCCTGCCATTTTTCCTGCTTTATTGAGTTGGTTACATTTATATCCTTTTATTTCATGGCCTTACTATTTTTCTAAGTGTGAGCTTGGTTCCTGTTTCTTGGAAGTGTCTTTCCTCGGTTGTCTTGCCTTTCGGTGCAGTTTGTTTCTGTCAGTTTGGTTGTATGCAGGCAGATCCACAAAATGCAGCAGTGGTACATGAAATTATGTTCTGAACCATGTGTTCTGTCAGTGACAGAGCAGTGACCTGGGAATAGGGTTAAATCGGCGATTTGTGCTGTGTTGACTTCAGTGGCTTCTCCAATACTATGTCAGAAATTACCCAAGGTTACTCATCAGTGAACTGCTTCCCCTTGTTCATTTCTGAATTCTATATTTTTTAATTTAAAAAACTTGATTAGAAGAATTATATTCTGTGTGTGTGTGTGTGTGTGTGTGTGTGTGTGTGTGTGTGTGCGTGTGTGTATTTATTCTAAGAGGGGTCCTGCTGCATTGCCTGGTTTGGCCTCAATCTCCTGGGTTCAAGAGATCCTTTTGCCTTTGCTTACCACATAGCTGGGACTATGGGTGTGCATCATGCAACTGTCACTTTCAATAAGTATGGAAATTCCTAAAGCCCCAATTAAAGGACCCTGGCAAACCTTCCTAATCTAACAGTATCTCTTCTCATCTCTCTGCTGCATACCCTGTCCCTAACTACTTCTCTCTTCCTTTGCTTGCCCTGTCACCCTAGGCCACATGAAAGTTGCCCAGAATTGTCCATCTTGTCACTTCTGTCTTTTTCTTCTTCCACAGTGAAAGCTGCTCAGTGCCTCCCCACAGTCACCCTGGAGCCATTGGAAGGGGTCAGTGGCAGCAGTGGGGGACAGGCCAGCCTTCCTTCAGCTCCATCCCTTGCCTTTGTCAAAGGGAGATGCATGCTCATCTCCCGGACCCGCTTCGAGGTAGACGTCAGCTATTCAGAGGACCTGATCGCGGTATTTAAACAGATGGATTCCAGGAAATACGGCAAGTAATTGGTCTCCATGTTATTCCTAGGATATAGGGTGGTCTGTGATCCCAGCAAAGTGTCTCCATTTTTATTAAAAAATTACTTTTTTTCTTTTTTTGGTGCTAGAGTTTGAACCCAAAGGTGCTTTACCACTGAGCCATATCGCCAGCCCTTTTTATTTTTTAAATTTGAGACAGGGTCTTTCTGAGTCACTTAGGGCCTTGCTGAGTTTCTGAGGCTGACCTCAAACTTGCCATCCTCCTGCCTCAACCTCCCAAGTTGCTGGGATTACAGGTGTGTTCCAGTGCACTGAGCTCAAAAATGACTTTCTTGATAGAGCCTTCCTATTCTGCCTCTGTCACTATAAAGATGATACTTCACTTGTTCCAGATGGTGAACACATAGTGGGGACTGTTTTATTCTTAAGGTCTCCTGAGAGAAAACTCACCAATTTTCCCCAGTCACCTGGTCCGTGCCATCTTCGTAGAAATAGGTAAATTCCTGTTTAAGCCATTAAAAAGCATGTATTTCCATTTTAGCCTTAGCTGAGCACAAAAACAGTGGTTGCCCTTAAGACTATGCCTTTCCGTAGATAATGACAGTGGTTTGCAAACCTGAGCATTCATGGTAACCACCTGTACTATTTGTTAAAATATGGCTTGTTGGACCCACATTTCTGATTCTGTAGCTCTAGAGCAGGGAAAAGAAAAAGGAATATTTCCAACAAGTTCCCTGGTGCTGCTACTGGTCAGGGGCCCACAGTGCCTTTGTCTGCAAACGCTGCTGGGTCTGCACTCTGGCTGCTCATGAGCTTCTCTGGGCTGCTTCAGAAACACTGGTGCTTCCTTCACACCCAGAGATGCTGATTTAATTGTTCTGAGTTGGGGTCTAGGCCTTGGTGTTTTTAAAAATCTTCAAGCAAACCTAATAATCAGACCAGACTGAAAACCACAGGCCAAAGCAGAGAACTTTTGCTTTATTTTTTGTGACGTTCTTCAAAAGCTGCCCATTCAGAATAGGTCAGGGGCAACTTTGGAATCTGGACTCCTGGGGCTCATCTTGAGTTTCATCCTCAGCCCAGCCCATAGTGTTTTTAAAAAAAGATTTGAATTTTATAGATTAATGTTCTCCCATTCTTGGGAGGGTTCTAGTCTTTTCTTAGGCTAGTAGAAAGCAAACCCTGGAAACGTGCCTGTGAGGTCCACATTCAGAGAAGGTCACAGAAGATACCACTGTGGAATCTCTGCTCTTAAGAGCTTAGATCAGAACCTGGGCTCCAGGGAGCCCATGGTGCCTACCAGGTTTTAGCTGAGGAGCCTGGCTGCTCAGCAGGGCATAGGTCTGGGGGTGCCAAGCCCTGTCAGGTCATGAAGTGAGCTGCTCACGTGAGACCTGGGATTCCCCGCGCCTCGTCTGCTCAGGTGTTTGGCTGCAGCTTGTGGTGATCCTTAAAAGGGCCATGATCTGTGTCTGCCACCCACCTGTGAAATCACATTCCCAGCCTGGTTTGCTATAGGTGAGTGGATAAGACTGAAATGTCAACAGCTCATCCTGTGCACACCCAAACGTCTAGAAACTGTGGTGGGATTCTTGGCCACAGCTTTCACTCCTGGGTTTTCCCTCTTGCTGCCCTGCCACCATCAGAGCAAGCTGAAATCAGACAGAGGCTTCCTCTGCTACCCCTGCATTCAAGATCATCTGTGTCTGGTTCTCCCATCGGTGACACCTAGACTTCCTCACTTTTTCCTTCCTCAATTTTGGGCCTATGTCCATGGTGCTTTTTCCTGACAACCTTGCTTTAGAAGTGACAGTGGAGGGAAAAGTTGACTTTCACTGCCCAGATAACATTTACAAAATCCAAGCCTTCTTGATTTTCTCAAAGGGTAAATTATTAGGGAAACCCCTCTAATTAAAAAATTAGCCACGGCTGGGTAGTAAGGTGCTCCCCCTTTTTAGTTAGCATTGTGTGTAATTAATGCTACACTGTACCATTTAGCAGAAGACACAGTAGTAACAGTAACCATATCTTAAGAACCTGCTTTCTGAGCGTCCATTGTTTTCCAGGCATACTTTGTAAGCATTTTATGTGTAAATTCCATGTAATCCTCACAGTAACCCTGTAGTGGCCTCACTTTTCAGATATAGGAACTGAGGCACAGATGTGTTACAGAGCTTGTCCAAGATCACACAGCAGTAAGAGGCAGAGTTATAATTTGAATGTAGGTGGTTTATTTCCATCATGGAAAATGGAGCTAATATCAGCCCACATGGAGTTGTGAGGGCAGGTGAGATGGCACCAGGGTTTCTCTTGGCACAGTGTCTGACTTGATGTAAGTGCCAAGTAAGTGTAAGCTACAGTTGTCACCCCCTGTTGGGTATTCAGGGCATTTGTGACCTGGGCTATCCTTAGTCATGTGTCCTGTGGCACCTTTTATCACAGCCCTTGTAGCCCAGGATCCTTGTCGTCTCTGCTCGTCCTTCCTCTTAGTGTTCATGGATGCTTCAAGGGCAAGTGTTCTTTGTTCCTTTATTCCGGGTGCCTAGCGCAGGACCAGCCACGTCACTGGAGTTTAGTGGAGGCTTAGGAAGCCAGGGAGGGAGTGAGTGAGTGAGTGCTGACTTAGCAGGAGGGCCATGTGTCCTGTCGGCTTGCTTATTTATTTTCTCTTCTCATTGCAGATGTCAATACCAGGAAATGGAACTTTCTCTTGGAAGAGCACAATAAACTGAGTGAGAAGCCCACCTTGCTGTTTTTATATCGTCCTGTTTTTAAGATTTAATAGTCTTTAAATTTAAGTCTTTGAAGAGTCTCCTTCTCCCTCTGCTGTAGTAACCTCAGTAACCCTTCCTGAAGACAGGGTAGGTGAAAGTGAGATGTTCTCAGGCAACTTTGTTCACGTCCAGTGACAAGCGGCTTTGTGACAGCCCACCTGGATGTAGGGCTCTTCATCCCTAAGGGCGAGATGCTGCTGTTAAAATCCCTGAGGCCTGAGAAACGGTGCCTTCATAGAAGTGGCATGGATGTGAGGAACCAGTGGTGAGCTGGGTTGCTTAGCCTAGGTGAGAGTCGTCTTAGATGGCCTCCAGGAACAGGCTCTCAGCTTACTTCTAGAAGAAGCAGCTCAAGCAAGTAGGAGAGTCTCTGTGGTCCTCAGCTTTGTAACAGGCTGCATTCTGTAGACACGGGAGTTTAGACCAGGGGACTTCAGCATTTTAACAGATGCCGCAGAGGCTGACCAGAAGAAGGAGGTGTGTATACTGGTGAAAGAATGGGATGCTTGCTGGGCACAGTGGCACATGCCTGTAATCCTAGTGGCTCGGCAGACTGAAGCAGGATGGTGAGTTCAAAGTCAGCCTCAGCAATTTTGCGAAACCCTGTCTCAAAATTTCAAAAAAATGGACTGGGGATGTGGCTCACAGGTTAAGTGCCCTGGGTTTATCCCTAGAACCAAGGAGAAAAAAAAAAAAAAAAAGAGAGAGAGAGAGAGAGAAGGGGATGCAGTGTGGCTTCTCATTTTTCTTCTGTGTGCCCTGCTTAGATGGGACAGTAAATTCTAATGCGCCTGAGAAAGAGGGGCATGGTCATGTCTTGACCTGTCCTGGAGCTGACGTGCCCATGCTGCTCATCTTCCAGGCTGTGAGGATTCTGCAGCGGGGTGCGCTGGTTCCCTCTGCTCGGCCCCCTGTGGACTTGCTGGGCCTCCCAGACAGTGGGAGGAGGTGTGCGTTGGCCATCACAGAAGAGACCTGACCCACCCCTGGGAGCTGGGGCCCCCTGACCTTCTTGCTCCTCAGACTAGGGCTTTAAGGAAGAGGGAAAAGCTGAGTTCCTTCTCCGTGTCTCCTGTTTTGTGGCTTAATGTGTGATGTGCGGTAGATATTTCAACATCCTGGGTCTTATTTGTCCCTTCCGTTTAAATAAAAAAAAAGGAATCTAAAGGAATCTAATCTTTAATCTTTATCTGTCTTACTGACAGGCATTACATGTAAGGATGTAAGGAAAGGCTTTTGGGTCTTTGAGGAAGGATTTGCTATAAACTTCAAGGTTAATTTTGAATATGAGGTGATGCTATTTAGTATCAGTAAATGCTGACCGAGGCAGGAGGATGCCGTCCGTCCAGCTCTCTGGCTGCTGCTATTTTCAGTTTGTGACTCGGCGGGAACTATTTGACCAAAGTTAAATTTTTGATGAGAAATAAGAGTTCTTTCCTCTTACCTCCATCTTTCAACCAAGAAAGATACATAAATATGTTAACTAAAAAGACTGACTTTTACGGAATGATGAACAGCAGGATACTTCTAGCATTTGCAGATGAACGTAATACTAAAAAACCATGACTTCTGACTTACATAGCATTGTGTAGTAATTCCTAATCTTTTGTGGGCTGTAGAGTCCTTAAACTATCTAATAAATATGGTTGGTTCTTCATCCAGAAAAGTGCACATATTGAGCACAGATATAAGTTTGCATTGCACTTTAATAATTCCATGGATTTTGTGTTAATAATTCTGATTTAGAGTTTTTACCTGCTTTCTCAGCATTATGAAGTCTCAGGGAGATAAGACTGATCCTCTCCATTTCACAGATGGAAGAAAGCTTAGACCCAGGAAAGAAAGGAGTTGCTTTCCTTCTTGGGAGCATTGAAGGGTCACAGTAAAGTCAGTGTCAGAAATAAGACTAAAATCGCTATCTGCATTTGTAATAACCTGACCCATTAGGAAATTTAGAAGCCATCCCGTGAACTAAGAAGCCAGGGAGGGAAGACACTGCAAAATGTAGCAGTTCCCAGTTCATTTCCAATTCCATCATTAACACTGTAGGCCTGGGAAATGTGATCTTCCCTCCTCACCCTGAGTAGTCTCCTCCCTCATGTGTGAAATTAGATCACTGACCCGAGCTAGTGAGCATGTGCTTGTCAAACTAATGCAGAAATGGCAGTGAGACCTGAGTATATAAATGCCCTTCTGTGGCATGGTAGCAGTTATTTTCTCCAGTAAAGTGAATCTAAAAGCTGTCCTGCTCTCCTTTCAAGTGCCTTGTGTCCTTCTGCCGGCAGTGAGATTGGCATGTGGCCTCTTGTTTCCCCCGGCTGTCACAGTCCAGAAGGGTTCTCAACAATCTTGTCTTGTCAGCTGCTATTTGAAAACATTCACATCTCTCAGCTGTGTGGCTAGTAGCATTCTGCCAAAGAGCTTTTCACAGAAATGACTTCTAGGTGACTCATGAGGCCAGGCACACATGCTTGTCATCTCTCGGCACCAAAGAAAGGGCAGTAGAGACAGTGGTTCACAGGAATGGCAGCCTTCTCACAAACATACCCAGCTGGCTGAACTAGCAGCATGGGATTTTGGAGACAGTAGCTGGTAGGAAACAGTAGATGTGTCCCCCGCCTTCCCCCACACCCCCATTTGGAATAGCTAAAAGAACATAGTGCTTACAAAGTACCACATTTCACATCAGCCCTTAGCTTTCATCGGGTATTTGAGTTCTGAAGATCTCTAGGATTAAAATGAAAATGGTTTTTGCAAGTACATGGAGTGCTCAGTCTCCTGGAGAGTGCAGAAATCAGCATGCTCAGATTTAATTTGGAGATACAAGATGTATTTCTACGTTAATATGGATAGCCCGTTTTATATTAAAGCTGCCAGCCTTCCCTAATTTCCTATAATGGTGATTCTGTTCATGGAAATGGTTTCCAGAAATAACAGGTACTTAGGTTTAGTGAAGGACAGAAATGGATTTAAATATATTGAAAATACAAAGCAATTGAAGGTAGCGGTGACAGCTCAGCCCTCCATCTTTACTTAGGTATTTTGGGGAGTGATGAGCTAATGGTTGGGCCTGAAGACTTGGACCACCTGTGAGGATATTAAGAACACATCTGATCATGCCTGACTGTATGGAATAGAGGACCAATAACCATAGAATTTCAAGTAATAGTGGGTAGAAATAAAATACTTCTTGTTTCTCTTTTAGTTATCCTTTCCTGGATACCTAAGGGCAATTAGCCCACTGGTGGGTTACTGTGACCCCAATTTGCATCTAGCCTTTTTGAGAAGATGACTTGTAGCAGAACCTGTTCAGCTATGTATCTGAAGCCCTTTTTCCTTCATCATGTCTCTTGGGCTTGACCTTCTGGCTCACACGCCTCTCTGTTCTTCTTTCCAGTTACAAGGGTACGCGGCCTCCCACAGGTTCAGCTGGATCCTCTGCCCAAGACTATCACCCTGGCATTTGCTTCTCAGCTTGAGAAGACATCTCTCCATCCTGCTGATGTTCCTGATGCAGACCTTTCTGGAGTGGACACCAAGCTCGTGTCTAATCTGATGCCCTTTCAGAGAGCTGGAGTCAAGTAGGTTCTTTCGCACTCTCTTGCACAAATTTCATCACTCACCAAGGACTGGGTTCAGATGCTTCCTCTTTTCTGGATACTCATCTTGCATGGTTGACTAAAAACTCCTAGGCATTAAACAGTCAGTTGTGCAGTTACCAGAGCCTTGTTATAACCATTGATTTCAAATTCCATGAATTAACCAGGACTCTGGATTGCAGGTGTGCAGAGACCCAATTCAAAGTAGTTTTAACAGAAATGCATGTGATGGAAAATCCATCATCTCTAAAGATCTCATCGGGACTCTCTGGTCCTCTCATCACTCTGCTTTCTTCTTGGCTTGCACTGTTCTCACCCAGACACTCCTCTTAGTGACAATTAGTGATATTGTGGACTTCCAGCTTGCCTTCCATTAGCTCAGCAACCCAGCCCAAGCCTATTTTTCCTGGTGGATCTGACACTGCAGTGGGTTGGTTTAATGTTGATGCTGGAACCAATCATGTGGCCTTGGAGGCTTGAAGTCTTGCTGGGTAGATCTTCCTTGGATCCAGTGGGTAGGGCCTGTGACACCTGAATTACTTGGTCTGAGAGCGGAAAGTCAGGGTGACCTTATTATGGAAAGGAAAAAGATCAAGTCATATCCTGACCTTTTTTCCCAGAGTGTCTTGGGAGAAACAAGTGATAGTTTTCAACTTACCTTCTCATGAAAATATGGGATTTGAAGGAGAGAAAAGAGGAGATCTTGATGGTCTGTCCAGAAGTAATAGGAGTTAGAGCTATTATTCGGCAGCATAGCTGGAGACAGAGCCCATGCAAGGGAGGGAACCCAAGTTCTCAGTGGAGCTGACAAACTGCAGAGCTGCTCGCCTGTAACCCGAGTGGTGCTCAGGTACAAGCTCAGCTATGCTCTGAGCAAATTCTCTTCTCTCCGTACTCTTTGGACACAACTGCCCTTGTATCCCCGTGGTTTCAGCCCTGCCTGTCACCCCTGTTCTCCTTTCCCCTCCAGCTTCCATCTCTCTTAGAAGAACTGACTTCGAAGAACTTCTTGCTTTGCCATTTCGGTCCTTCATGTGTTGAAGTGTCCTTCAGGCCTCGTTTTCATGAGGCTCAGGGTGGTTTATTCTTTGATATTTCTTCTTCTGGCTTCTTCACCAGACCTGAGGCAGGTGGCTGAGCCCCACCCTCTGAGCAGCCCGTCTGCTGTATCCACGTTCTTCATGCTCTATTAGAGATCCTTTGGCACTTGGTGGATGCTGGTCTTGGCAGCTCACCCCATTACCCTGAGGGAGGCATATGTGAGAGACATCAAGCCAGATGTGCATGCGACCACAGCTGTAGCCACAGGACTGGACGGGTTAGAAGCTTTCATCTTTTTCACGGTATATGGTTGTAAAGCTACTATGGTCCTTGTAGCCTTTCTTCAGAGCTTCCTAATTAAATTCAGTTTTTAACTTTCAGTCTCTGAACAGTTAGAGGTGTAGTTTTGGGGGATGTGAGCTGTCCATTCCTGTTCTGTTTTTTAATATAAGGACTATGTTGAACATACCTTGATATTTACATAGCAGAACCTCTTAGACATATCAGCTTCTGCTAATATATAACTGATCCCATTCAGCAGATGAATGCATCCAGGACCAGAAAGAGTCCCTTACCTAAAGTCACTCAGCTGCAGAGTTGGCATTGAGACTCAAGTCTGTGGCTTCTGATGATGCATGGCATTTCTTTTCCTTTCCTACCAAATTAGAAAAGACGCATGTGGCTGTGTTGCTCTGTTATCCAGACCTTTTCTTTGTTCTCGTGTTTTGGAGACTTCGTTCCTTAGTTGGGCCACCTCAGGGCAGGGGAGGGGGAAGAAAGTGAAGTTTGGGGGTCTGTTCTGCTTTGAAAATGACCAGATGGACCAAGCCATCTGGAAGTTGTGGGTGGCACAGCCGAGGAGGCTGAGACAAAAGGCACTCAAAGGGAGCCGGGTTCTCCGTGGATTTCGTTTCTTGGGTACTGCCTGTCCTTCCTGGCCACCAATTTTGCAAGTCAGAAAATGAAGTGAAAAGATGAAATTTTCACACCCGCCCTCCTTGTTTATCTGTGCTGTGGGTAGATCCCAGAACTGGCCGGGAAGATTTTATAAAGCAGGTGTGCGGGAGGCAGCCAGTCCTGTAGGGGACAAGAGAGTGGCATCCTGCTGCCTCCTCCCAGCAGCCAAGGCTGGGGCTACAAGAAGGGTCACTCCCTCTCACCCAGGTAGCTGTTGTTGGGAGGACAGGGAAGTCCCATGACATGGCATGTAGGAAGTCCCATGATTTCCCTCATCCTACATGCTGCTGGGCTTTGGGCATGCTAACCTCAGGTCCCCAGAGAGCTACTGCTTAGTTTCCAGGAAATCAGAAAGGCCAAATGCAGCTTAGAATCCTTACAGACTCCACCAGATGCAGGTTAGAAGACATTACTTTCTCTTTTTCCTACATGAGAATTAAATAAAAAGCTGTTCTACCTGCTGTTTATCATGTTTCTGAGCAAATGGTTAGTTTTTAGGAATTAGATGAAAGAGGACTGGGGTTTGGAGCAGGGGACCAGATGCCTGGCATTTGGGATCCTTTAAGCTTCTCACTGATTTGTCTAGTGACTCAAGCAGGTCTTTTTGCTGTTTGTGCCTTGGACATTTTTCTCGTTTTTGTGGAATAATAGTTATAAATTGACCACTTCTTGGTGCTTATGAAGGTACCAGACAGTATCTTAAACACGATGAATATCGTCTCCGTCGGTCCTCCCCGCACCCTGTGTGCGGGCACTCCTGCTATTCCCTCTTCACTGCCAAGGGTGCATAAAGGGGTGCAACTGCTAAGTGGTGCAAGTGGGATTCCAACATAGACCAGGGTGGCTCCAAAATGGTGAAGTCCCCCTCGTGTGCACACTCCTAGCGTTTGTAGAACCTAAGGCTTCAGGACCTGGCTGCTGCCAGTGGAGGAGAACCCTGCGCTGAGGCTGAGCTCCTTCTTCGACACTCACTCTGGCCCCCACCCTCTTCCCGGTGCACCCTCCTCCTCTTCAGCATTTTCCGTCTCTGCCAGCTCTGCCCTCTGCTTATATGCATATGAAGCGCACTCAGATCTTCAGAAAGCTTTATTTTTAACCCCTCTGACTCGTCTTTCTTTCTGTTCTTCCTGGGCAGATTTCCCAAGTGAGTCACTGCCCTGGTGATGGATGGCTGAGCTTGCCCCACCTTCGTGTTCCCGTGGGCTGACTCCTTTCACTGAAACCTTCCCTCCTCTGAGTCTTCCTCCCTCATGAGTCCTCTCTTGGAACCCTTCCCCTCGGCTCCCACAGCCAGATTAAATTGCCTTCTAGGTCTTCTCCTCACCACTTGGCCACCATTCCATATTTTCCCTTGGTTGACTCCCTCTCTCTTTTCATTTTATACTGCCCCCAGATCCACTCCTGCCCTTTCCTCTTCTGGGGGCAAATCTTGCTGCAAGTAGTGCCCGAGCTGGCCAGGACAGCCTGCACCATGTTTCCTGCTTTTGGTAGTGGCGGGTTGACGGACATGGGATGTACTAGAACACATGTACTGAGCTGCTGACTCTCCTTTGTATGCTTGCAGTTTTGCCATAGCAAAAAGAGGTCGCCTGCTGCTTGCTGATGACATGGGACTGGGAAAGACCATCCAAGCCATCTGTATAGCGGCCTTCTACCGGAAGGAATGGCCACTCCTGGTGGTGGTACCGTCCTCTGTGCGCTTCACCTGGGAGCAGGTTGATTCTCTTTGTATTGGAATCTTAAGAAAGAAGGTTTTCCTTGATACGAGAATAACAAAAGAATGGGTTGGAAACAAGGCCTTGAATCTCTGAAGGTCTTGTCTCAAGTGAAGATCAGAAGAAAGATGAGCTGGCAGCCTGCAGGCAGGCTTATATTTTCTGAATTAGTCAGGTTGTACTTTAGGGAAGAAAGTCAAGGACTCATCACCTTAGGGGCATCAGCTGGTTCAACAGTGGACACTTCCAGTACCTCTGTTCCCTCTGTATGCAAATTAATATGTTCCATTTGTACCACACTTTATTCTAAAATAACTTTGCTTCCTTAATCCCATGACACAAGACAGTGACCCCCTTTACAAATGAGCAAACTAAATCTCAAATGGGTTAAGCACCATGCATCCTGTTAGTGAGGGGCAGAGTGGGACTCGAAGACCCCTCTTGACTTATTGGCTCAGTGTTTTGTACTCAATAGAAGGCGGTATGGGTGGGATGTTCCCTGTCACCCAGGTCACCTTATGGATGGAGAACCTGACATGAACGTTGAGTTATCGAATCCCTGTAAGCAAACACAGCAAAGAAGGAAGACCTAGCTCATTAGCCATAGCTTTTCCTGACTTTGTCAGCCTTGTGCTTCCTTATACATGCCTTCTTCCTGAGGTCTCTGTGAGCTGTGATGGAAGGAAGTTGCTCTTCCTGCTGCTGGTCAGCCTAATGCCAGATGTGCCATCCTTACCAAAGAGAAGGCAAAAACTTTTAAAAATGTGTGTTGAGACAATACATTTTTTTGCTATCTATATGATCTGAATTCTGTCAACACCTGCGGACAGCAACCATTCAGTCAGTACCCTGTGTGTGTTAGATTCCCTTAGTACCCCAGAAGTTCCAGGGAAGAGTCAGGTAGATGGTTACAAGCAGGACCAAGACTAGGGAAAAGGCCAGCACCCCCATCCTCAGAACAGTGCAGCCCAGGCAGTGCCGGGACGTGCATGGTCACCCAGCATTGATGGGGTGCCCAGCAACCTTCCACTGGCTCCAGGGAGCAAGTTTGACTAGGGTTGCTGGGGAGAGCAGGTGGTTTTGTAGAAAATATTTATATAAACACTTCCGTCATCATCAGTAAACGCTTAAGAGTTTGCCTTCAGTGTACCAGGCTCTCCTAAGTCCTTTATAAAATTCTTAGGAAGAATCATATTCTTCCCCAGCAGAAACTTCCTGTCTGTTTAGACCACAGAGATGAAACCCAGAGGCATCACAAGTGCTTGCTGACAAGGGAAGGGGCGTTTTATCAGGGGCAATGAAGGGGCATGGAGGGTTAGAGGGAGGTGGAGAAAGCAAGGAGGTGGAGAAACCAGATGTGCTTTTCAGGGAATGATAAAATCGGTCCATACTGAGAGCTCTGGAGAGGGCTGGGTAGTCACTATTTATTGGGTTTTGCTCTCCCCTGTCATCCACAGGCCTTCCTTCAGTGGCTGCCATCTCTGAGCCCAGATAGCATCAACGTGGTAGTGAATGGGAAGGGCCACCTGACAGCTGGCTTGGTCAACATAGTCAGTTTTGACCTTCTTAGCAAATTGGAAAAACAGCTAAAGACCCCTTTCAAGGTCGTCATCATTGTAAGTGACTTGCAAAGTCTTCAAGTACTTTATCTCTGTGGAATCGCTTGGAAATTTCTAGAGGGATCTGTAATCTCATTGAGCCTTTCTCAGTTTCTAGAGGACTAGAAATCAGTGTTTTTATTTTGTTAGAGAGCTGACATTTGATTCCTCTCAAATAGCAGTTCTCAACCCTGGTCGCATGTTAGCATTTACTGGGGAGCTTTTTTTCTCCTTTTTTAAAATGTTAGCAGTTTTTTAAAATTTTGTTTTGTTTTTTTGGTGCATTATAATCGTACATAATGATGGGATTTGTTGTTACATATTTGAACATGCACACAACATGCTGATATAATTTGGCTAATATAATTTCCTGGGTAGCTTGTTAAAATTGAGGTTGAATGCATCTGTGCTAGGGTTTCTAGCCTATCTCTCCTATAGCTTGAGTCTGCAGTTGAGGCCAGCACCTTGACATCTGGGGCTCCAGGACAGCAGCCTGGACAGTTAGGGTGTGTGCCCTCAGTGGTGCCATTTTGTCAGAGTAACTCAGAGATACTGTTCAATAATAAGTTACCTTTCAGCCAATATAAAGACACCCTGCTTCCCCAAAACCAAACCAAACCAAACAAACAAATAAACATAAAAAGCACCTTTTACTGGAGTTGGTTTTTAAAACAAAGTCTTTGCTAGAGCCTGCTCCCAGATCCCACAGCACATCTTTCAGTTCCTGCTTTCCTTCCTTCGCAGCTCATGCACTCATGAGGAAAGTCTGGGCAGACTTGGTACCCAGCCAGCTCTGTCAGAACTGAATGTGTCAACATAGTTCCCAAATCAAAACATCGTGGGAGCTCAGACAAGGGAAGGAGAAGACAATTGCTGACCTCAGGGGCTCTCTTCCCATGTTCTAGACATGAGAACCACACTGTGTTCTTGGCATAAGCAAACAGAAATGTACATTTTTTTTTCCCCAAAGCTATAAGGTGACAAGTCTTTGGGGGAGCCATTTCTAGTTTGGCACAAATTCAATGGCTTAAAAACTGTTAGCATCCAAGTGAAATGAAAACATTAGAAAAATATCCCACTCGTCTAGCATGCACAAGAATCTGGGTTCAATTCCTAGTAGCATAAAAAATTTTTTTTTAAAACAAAAAAGAGTATTCCAGGGTGGAAGGCGATGGGTCTGGAGCGTGGGGAGCAGAACACCTTCATTTCTTGTGTGCCCCCTTGTATGAGGTGCTTCATCTATAACCATGGATCTTCCCAGAGCCCCTGAGCCAGTATCATCTTTTATTCTTGAGTTATCCCTTCACAGCTAATGGAACTGACAGCGGCAGTGGGGGATCATTCCCTCAGACAGAAAGCTAACAATGTAGAGAATCATTGTTTAAAGCTGGTTGCATCTGGCTTCAGAATTTGTTTTTCTGTTTCTGCCATGAATTTTTTGGCAAACATTGGTTTGTTCTTTAGTGAAGTAAGAGCCCTGTCCTCTTGTGACTTCAAAGAAACATTGTAGAAAGTAATATAGTGACAACCCTGTCATGTCATGCTTCTTAGAAGCAGTTTGGTTTCAAGCCATTGCTTAGGACATGTTTTCACCCATTAGTCAGAGGGCCTGGTCCCTTTATGTCCTTGCACTTTCTGTGATTCCTCTCTATGAAGAGAGAAGTCCCATGACTGTGCCAAGGACTTGTCATGAAACCAGAGCATGACTGTTTCTAGAGACTGTCTTGACACTTTGGGGGGCATCTCATGCTTCCCTCCATTATGCTGTTGAGGCCCTCTTTGTTCATCGCAGCTGAAATGGAACAGGAGTCCTCATAGATTTCATAGAGACAGAGCTGGAGTCTTTTTAGTACCCCCTATTCATAGGACAGCTGCAAGGAATCTAAGTGTCAGGACTGATCCAAGGGCTGTGTGTGTTAGCCCATGTAAGACAGCATGCATGAGGCTCTGGGTTCTGTCACTGATGCCATGGGCGCAGAAAATATGTATATAACACACACACATATATTTTAAATATATGTGTGTGTGTGTGTGAGTGTGTGTATGTGTGTATCAACCTCATACATTAAGAACTATCATTATATCCATTTTGCAGGTGGAGAAACTGGCTCCACAGAGAGGTCAGTTAGTTTTCAGAGTCACGTGGCAAAGAACTAGAATGTGTACCAACCTAGAAACTTTTCCCTCAGGTACTAATAATGTAGTAGTATAACTCATTTGACTTTAGAAAATATGACAAATTCTGTTTGCTTATGCACAGAATGCAGAGCTGTAAGTAATCATGCTCCATGTTCTGAACATAATAGCGAGTTCCTGGAGGACAGGGCTCATCCTCTTCTTTCTCAGTCCCCACAGGGCTTTATTCACACCCACCCCAGTGATAGCACTGACTGATCAGTTGTCAGTGTGTCCAACATTCTCGCTGTACTGCTGGCCCCTGGGGCAGGTGCTGGACACACGTTGGGTCTTTAGCATTCTTTAGTCCTGTGCCACATAGATATGTGGTGCCTTTTATGAAACAGTAAACCAATTTTCAGGGGCTTGTTCATCCAAGTAGCCTCCAAGGGGGCAGGGATTCACTAATCCCACCTTGTTAGTGGAAAGGGTCCCCAGAAAGATATAAGTGACTTGCCAAGACTACTGTAGTAAAGAAGCCACCCCAGGGCCCTGGGTCTTTCCCTGGCCCCCTGTGCCGTCTCCTTGAATGAGAACGTGCCATGGCATGTGTACACATGGAAAATGCCAGGCCAGCCAGCGGTGCATGCCTGTAATCCCAGGGGCTCAGGAGGCTGAGGCAGGAGAATCATAGTTCAAAGCCAGCCTCAGCAAAAGTGAGGCACTAAGCAACTCACTGAGACCCTGTCTCTAAATAAAATATAAAATAGGGATGGGGATGTGGCTCAGTGGTCAAGTGCCCCTGAATTCAATATCTGGTACCAAGAAAAAAAAAAAAAAGAGAGAAAATGCCAGGCCAGGGTCAAGCTTGAGGTGGGCTTGCTGTGTCCCTTAGGACTGAGCCTTGTTCACCCACATGGCTGTTTCTTTCAGGATGAATCTCATTTCCTCAAAAATATCAAGACTGCCCGCTGTCGAGCAGCTGTACCCATCCTAAAGGTGAGTGCTGATGAGAAGAGTTGGGGTTTGTGCCCGCTGGGCCTGAGACCTGCAGTGTTGCTCAGATGTGTGGTGTTGCTGGTAGAGCCATTGCTGTCCCGGCCTGTGAGCTGTGGATGGGTGGGATTCAGGATTGTCTGAGGACATCTGTCCTTGGGGTTTGGTGCCAGTTCCATTTTCCTTCCTGATGTCCTTCTAAGGACTCAGTAGTCCAGTTGAAGACCCGTTGAAGGTCACAGGCTAGGTTGGGACAGGACTCCAGCATTCTCCTCTGGCTTCCTTCCTGGGTAGGGGAGAGCCTGTAGCAGCTTATCCACTAAGCATCTCAGAAGAAACTGAGTCACATGTAGTGGCACAGCTGTCAAGGTGTTGGGAACCGAGAAGTTGACTTAGCCAAACCTAGGACCAGCCAGGGCCAGTGGGTATCAGCAGGAAGCCCTGGCAGAGCTGAGACTTTCCTTGTAAGCCTGTCAGTCACCTTTCAGTGCTCTCTGGGCTTCCTTGGCTCACAGGAGGGCTGGCTGTCCACATTCTTTTCTGTGGGGTTCTGCACTAGTTCCTGAGCACCTGGATGGCAAGAGTTGTGCTTCAGAGCAGGAGGGGTGGGAATGAGTCGAGGGTCAGGCCTTTCCCTACTCACGTCTGGCATGCTGTGTAGGCTGTGTTCCTCTGGCACTCTTGTCAGTCTCTTGGTCCCTTAGCCCTCACAGAGGAGGTAGGCGCCAGATTTCCTTCTGTCTTCTTAGGGTGAGTTCTTTTCCCAATGTGAAGTGTGGATTATGAAAGTAGTGTTTTCTCTCATGCAAGTTAGAAGTCTCACAATGACTTTGGAGGAACCTACTGTAGTTGATGTAGACTGAGCAAGTTTATCATGTACTCTATTTAGCCAGCCTTTATGTTACTCCAGTGTTTTGAAACTGCAGCTTTTATTGTTTAAAATGAGTTACCTAAACTAAGGAAAACAAATTTGCTGATTATTAGTCAAATTTAGCATTTGACAATTAGTTTAATTTCCCCACCTGTTTTTGTTAGCTTTGTGTCATTATGACGAAAAGACCTGACAAGACTAACTTGGCAGAGGAAAAGTTTATGTTGGCTGATGGTTTTAGAGATTCAGTTCATGGTTGGTGGACTCCATAGCTCTGGGGCTCGAGATGAGGCAGAGGATCATGGCAGAAGGGTGTGGTGGAAGAAAGCAGCTCAGGATGTTGCGACCAGGAAGTATAGCGAGAGCTCTGCTCACTGGAACAAAATATAAAACTCTCAGTGACCTTTTCCTCCAGCCATACCCTTCCTGCCAACAGTTACTACCCAGTTAATCCATATGTGAATTAATCCATTTATTAGGTCAACAGCTTTAAATTTAATCATTTTGCCTCTGAGCATTCTTGCATTGTTTCACATGAGCTTTTGGGAGACACCTCATGTCTAACCTATAATACAGCCACCCCCAAAACACAACATGAATGTCCACTCATTTCAAGATTTAATTTTATTAAGGAGTAACAGGTAATATGATGCATCTTCCAAGTCAGGGTTATGTCATATGCTTCAAACCTAAAAATAAAAGTTTTTTACTTTAAAAGGCTTGATTTTCTGCTGACATTACCTAAAAATATGTATATATTGATAGCCATTTATGGACATATAATGAGATGTCTTTCCATCTTTGGAGAGGCTTTAATATGTTTTATTTATAAATATGTTAACAGGTCTTGGTACCGTGGTTCCAGTATTACAGACAAAGCTAAAATTAAATCTGTACCCCTGATGACAAAAGGATTGCACAGTAGTTAGATCATGTCATTAAAGTGGTAGTATGAAAGCTTCTTGCCCATGTGGCCATTGCCTGGTTGGGCACTTAGAACTATGTAGTAGGTTCCGAAATAGGTGTCGCTGAGCCAGACCTTTGGAACATATACATCTTTAATATCTTAAGCATATTTCAAAGTGACATATTTAAAACAAATCTTTAAACTGCTGACTAGTACACATTATTCTACGTTGGCTGTAGACGTGGGTGAATTAATATTTTAAAGTAGGAGCTATGCACATGACCTGCTGTCCATGAAGGTGTCTTGAGGTAACATTGGCTTCATATAATGCTGGGCAGTGGAAGGATTGGGGTAAACGAGTCGGGCGTGGCTTCTTCCGCATTCTGTTCAGTAAACCTTTTGCTCTCTTTGCTATATTTTTGTCTAGATCAGAATTGCTCAGTCTTGGTGCTATTGGTACTTTGGGTTGAATGATTCTTTGGCTGTCCCATTTATGGTAGGATGTTTAATAACATCCTTGGCCTCTATACACTAGATTCCAGTAGGACTTCCGGCTGTGATAATCAACATTGTCTCCAGATGTTTCCCAGCATCCTACTTCCAAACCCATTGAGAACCACTGACCTAAATGCTCTAAGAAATGAAACTGAATGCTTTAGGAATAAGAAAATAGTTGGGAGGAAGCAAAGTATGTCTTTGAAAAGCCACCTAATGTGCAAATTTAGTGCCACTAGATCGTTCCTCTAATGGTACATCTCTTAGAACTATATTCTGGGCCTGTAATTCCAGCGACTCAGGAGGCTGAGGCAGGAGGATCTCAAATTCAAAGTCAACCTCAGCAACTTAGTAAGACCCTGTATCAAAATAAAATATAAAAGGGCTGGGGATGTGGCTCAGTGGTTAAGTGCCCCTGGGTCTAATCCCCAGTACTAAAACAAAACAAAACAAAAAACCCTGTATTCTGATAATGAATATCACAATATATTTTCAGAACATGTGCTTCATATTATCATACAGCCTGTGAGGTAGCAGGGTCAGATTGTGCCAGAAATGTGAGTTTTGTAAGTGATGACAGCAGTCAGCATATAGAGGTTGTGTTGTTATCTCATAAGAAACTGGTCTCATTGTCCCATGGGAAATGGGACCTCTTTCTTTCCCCAAAGCACTGTTTGCCTGGGTTACTATTACTAAATCAAGTGGCTTAGTCTCTAAGTAAGTATATAGTGTACATAAATGTATGAAAGTAGGCAAAACAGAAAACTCTAAAGGACAATATTAAAACCTGAAAACCACTGTTAACAGTGTGGCTGTTTTTGTGACATGCCGATTGTAGGGCAAGATGGTGGTTTTTAGTGATGTGGAGCACGCCATTCCGTAAACACGTCCTGTAGTTTAACCTTCAGCATCAGCCTTGGTCCTTACCCCTCTTTGTTGTTACAAATAATTGAGCAATGAACGTCTTCCATCTATGTGTACTTGGCATGCTTATCCTTCAGGACAAAGTCCCACAAGAGAGTTGCTTGGTTCTCAGGCCTTCTGTGGAGCCTCTGAGTGCAGCCTGGCCAGGCAGAACCATTTTCATTCCCATTCAGCCTGTGTCCGGGCCCTTCCCCACAGGACACCAGCTCTGAGGCTTATCAATGCTCTTTTGAGCATCAAGTGTGTGTGCTCAGGTTTTTCGTTTGTTAGTTTAATTGGTTTTGTTTACACTGATTTTGTTGCTGTTGCTGTTAAATCACTATAATAACAAAATTCCATTTTTTAAAGAGGAAAGGCCCCCAGAACCCACTACCCTTTTTTAATAAATACTGTTTCTCTTTCCTTTGAGTAGAGTGCAGTTTCTAATGATGAGCTAGATGAGAGATTGGCTAAAATGGTCAGTCTTCTTCTTTTTCCTTTTTTATTTAAGTAGTTCAAATAGATGATAAGTTCAAATGTATGAAAGGAAGGATGGTGAAAACTACACCTTTCTCCTGCCTCGGGCTCCCGTCTCTCATCCCTCTCCCCAGGCAGCCACACCAGATTTCTGTGGAGGTGGGTGTTTCCTTCCTCCCGCAGGCTGTCTGTCCCATAGCCACTGCTTTATACCTACCTTTTTCCCCTTAGTAACATGTCTTGAAAATCATTCCTTGTTATTCCAAAGGATTCTCCCTCTTCCTTACAAATAGCATTATTGTGTAAATCCATCAAAATATGAATCTTGTTCCCTTTGGATGGATTTGTAACTAAATCGTAGCTCTTACAATGCTGAAACTTGTTACATGATACAGAAGCAGGCAGTAGAGAACTCAGACCCCTGCATCTGGAAGAGATGGCTCTCTGCTTCCTTCAGGCCAGAGAGGAAAGGGGCATCAGCTGAAGGGTTCTATTTTTTCCCCCTGGTGTGACAAGTCTACAGGTGAAGTCCTATTCTGGTTTATTTCCTTAAGTTCATTACAGAGCCAGACTTAAAAAGGAAATTATTGGCATCTGATACTTAAGGAAAAAAGAGACTGTGTTTTCTAGAAAATCCACCTTAGTATTTAATTTTCACGTGTGTATTATCTTAATACCTGTACACAAGTGGTTTGCAGGCCTTAGAGCTCATAATAGCATAACTTTAATCAGCTATAATTATCATTTTCTGTATTATCATTAGAGCAACTTGGTATTTTGAATCAGTACACCTGTAGTCAGTCTTCATTCTTTCCTGTTCCAACCCAAGGACTCCCTTAACTGTGGCATCACGATTTCTTTGTTAGCAGAGTGATACTATGTAGCTTGAAATCATTATCATGCAAGTCAGTTTATTCATGTCAGTACCTTTCAGGCTTTTTGGAACATGGGGGAGGACCTAGAGCAATCATTTCACTTACATGAAATATGCTGACCTAATCAGAGGCTCAGAAAGACTGATCACTAGGTGTCACTGAGTGGTAGGTGGACTTTGGCTGGTACCAGGGGTGGCTTCTGGTCAGCAGTGGCCATAACTATGCTGTTTGTCTTGGTTTGGTCTTGTTTGTTCTGGGGAGCACTGCTCAGGGTCAAAGCAAAGCACAGAACCCAGTCCCCTTCCTAGATTCCCATTTTTGGGTCCATCCTGCACCTCAGGCCTTGAATTTTGCTGTTTCTCCTTGTGGGGGGTCATTATCGTCCTGCATGTATTTTTGATCTGGGTACTTTTGGTCACGTGCCCTAAGTTTTGCTTGCCATTGTCCTTATTTTTGAAGACTCTGTAATGACTTTGGAACGACTTTAATGGCTGCATTGTTCCTGCCTCATCAGGGTTAATGAGAGTCGGACAGTTGGGTGTCATGGACGTGGTCTTCTCTCTGATGTTACCTGCCTTCTTTGTGTCTTATTTCTAAATTGAGAATATTGCATTAAGC
The DNA here is from genome assembly GCF_902686445.1 of Sciurus carolinensis. Lineage (NCBI taxonomy): Eukaryota > Metazoa > Chordata > Mammalia > Rodentia > Sciuridae > Sciurus > Sciurus carolinensis. The sequence goes on from NC_062215.1 coordinate 162,390,579, forward strand.
TTATTTAGAGGACTATTAGGAATAATACGGAGTAAAAGAATGGGACTGAGCTTTGGGGAGCATGACTTTATTCCTGCCCTAGGTGTTGGTGAAGGATGCTATAAGCCAATGAGAATAATTCAGCAAACAAATTACTGGATCAGTTGGAATGAAAAAGAGAGATAACAGTGGAAAGTGATGAATAGTTTTAAACTGTTTCTTGTATGAACCTAAAAAAACTTTAGCACCTTTCTCTGCAGTAGAAAATTCTCTGGCCTCATATTTTAAAACCTATGTAAAGGTTATCTATTTGAATAACCACATAGGATTCTCCTTGTTAATTTGACTTACTGTCCTGCTAGCAACCTGTTCTGCAGGGCTTTCCCACACCCAGCCCAGGAAACCAAACCTATCTTTGAAGGTTATCTGCCCCCAACACTCTGCTCATGAATCACACCAAGCAGAAATTATTTTTTCCCATTGTTCCATTGTAGCTTTCTAGATGCTGCTTTTCCTTAGCCAGGGGTTAATTGTCACGTTCAGGTTAGTGTTGATTTATCTGGCTTTATGCATTTATGTTTTCCTAGCTTGAAAGTTCTCTGAGATGGAAGCATATAAATCATATAAATCATTTGCAGCTGAGTGTGTATTAAAGGCCTTATAGGTGACAGCGACGATAGGACAACATGTTGAGGCTGAGCAGGGAGCAGGCTCAGTCAGTTGGTAACAGATGAGATGCTGTTCTGCTTTCTTTTCCAAGCCGACTTTTTTCTCTGTTCTGCTTTTTAATACCCACGTCCATTGCACGGCTCCTGTCACTCTGGTCTGGGACGTGTGTGAGAGAAGTGACTCAGTATTATATCAACTGCATCCTATAAATGTTCCCCAGGAGATCCTGGAATTAGTCACCAGGAACACGAGCTGGTTTGGCCCAGGCTCCATCTCTGGGCAAGCACAGTGACATGGCGAGTGGGTTTGGGATGATGGCAGGTCTTTTCTTGTCTATAGGACCTTTTCATCTTGTCCCTTTCATTGAAATGGTCTTACGCCAGGGTGAGAGATGCTGCAGACATCATTGAGGAAACCCATTGTTATTTTAATGAGGCTGCATTAAACCGTGCAGGAAATTAGAAGGTCCGAGTAATTGAACTGTAGAAAATTATGGCTGGAGAAATGCGTATCTCTCCCTTCAAAATGGAATTTGTTTTGGCAGTGGCTGAGAGGGCAAAAGTGCATTTTGAGAATTGTGTATATTGTATATTTATACGGAATCATTTTTCTTCCCACTGCTACACCTTTATTTATTTATTTTCCTGAGGCAGCATATCCATTTAAAAACCTAATTTCCTCCCGGAGGAGATTTACTTGATGCCATTGCCTTCTATTACTGTCATTAGCTCAAGGTTACAGTGGTTAACAAGCTGTTTCTAGACAACTGTACTCCAGGTAGGGTCCCTTCCCAGAGCTGAAATGAATTTTCCCTCAGGTAATTTGTGGTGATATTAAATTCCAACAGAGCAGAAGTGTCCCCTTGTTCAATCTGAGAAGCACAGGATTTGGGTCTGATCTCCTTGGGGCAGGTTGCTGTTAGGGTAGCAGAGAACTTGGAGTCATCATTAAAATTTGACTATTTCCGTCCTGGCCACACTGACCATGCTGCTGCAGACCTGGGCTGAATGTAAGGAATGTGGATCTGGGTACTGCCGTTTAAAGTCCCTATTAATTGCAAAATGAGCTGGAGTCAAGGACCTCTAGGCTTGAACCAAGGTGAAGATAGGGGGTCCTTTTATTCCTTAAAGAACATCACATGGAGGCTATACACAGGCAATCTCTGTCACTTCCTCCAGGTCCTAACAGTGTCATTATCTGATAGTAAATTCAACTTGAATATCAGAAATCCATTCTTCAGAAGTTCAGACCTGTTGCTCTTACCCACTTCCAGTTCCAGTGCTGAGTTCTTTGTGTTTACTCCACGTTCCCTGTGACACTAACTAGCTTCCTTCTGAATTTCTCTCGGCATTCAGTGAAGATTTGATTACTTAACTTTGTGCCAGGCACCAAATGCTGCAGGAAATAAAGGGAACTCAGCCCAGTCTTTGACTTCCAGAAGCTTCCCGTGTAGTCGGGGAGTCGGAAAAGAAAATGTTAAGTGCTGTGATGGCAGCCAGGAAGGTCTTAGGGAAAAGGAGGAATGTCTAACTGTATCAGCATCTCCATTAGGTCCTCACAACTCACAGGGACTCTTTCTGGTCATTGTGCCCTTACGTCGGGATCCCAGGTTGTCCGCCACACAGAGTTCTGGAGTAAGACTGATCCTCAGTATCTTTGGAGTCTAGATCTACCCTTGTTTCTGTGATGTTTAAACTTGAGAACTGCCAGCAGTGAGAGGCCAGGGAAGGTGGTCAGACCGAATTCCAGGGGAGTTTGCTCTTCTTGGTGGCATCTAGCTCCTGCCTCATGGACGCTTTGGACACTCCCTGCGTTCTTCTTCCTGTATTCAGGGCCTCTCTGGCTGTTTTTCTTCCAGGTTGCCAAGAGAGTGATCTTACTGTCAGGCACCCCAGCCATGTCCCGACCTGCAGAGCTCTACACGCAGATCATTGCAGTCAAGCCAACTTTTTTCCCTCAGTTTCATGCCTTTGGACTTCGCTACTGTGATGCCAAACAGGTATTTATTCTTTCTTTCCTCCAAGCCCACCCATCCCTTGCCCTGGCTTTGAAACCTACCTTTCTGTCTGTCTTTCTCTCTCTCTTTTCCTGGTACTGGGGATCAGACCCAGGGCCTTGCACACTTGTACTCTGCCACTGAGCTACATCTCCAGGCCCTACCTTTTTGGTTGTGCTGGGTATTGAACCCAGGCTTTGCACATGCTGGGCAAGTGCTCTACCACTGAGCTACACATCCAACCTCAGTTCCTTTCTTTGGCAGTGGTATGAGTGAGCCAAGGGAAAGGGACCAGGGAACAAATCAGGATTTGAGTTCATGTTTGCCTCTAACCCCCACCTTGGAGTATTCTCAAGGGTAAGATGAAATTGATATCTCCTAGTTTCAGTGTTTGTGGTGATTCCAAGGCAGTGTTTTCTAAGAAAGGGGCCAGAAGCTAACGTGCAGGTGTGAAGCTCTGAGAGCCAGCAGCCCTGGCCTGAGCTCACAGCTCCTGCACAAGGCGTGGTGCTGGGACTGTAGAGGAAAAGTCCATGCCAGAAGTTAGCTCCAGAGAAGGACACTAAGGTGAGTTAGAGGTGAGGCCTGAGAAGAGACAAGAAAGTAGGTGAGGTGGCAAGGTTGCTTGGCATGGGAGGAATATGAAGTGAAAAAAAGCCTTATCTGTACAGAAAGGGGAAGGAGAACCTTTGAGCAGGTAGAGTAGAAGTGTGATTCCAAGATGCCTTGTGAGGGCTTTTCTCAGTGAGCCTTTGCCCATAAGTGGTGACTCAGTGCATTGCTGCCTGGTCAGTAGGCAGCAGCCTCTCATTGCTTCTATGAATACAGAGGTACCTCCACACAGCTTCGGCACAACCTCAATTTTCCAGAAATGGCAGGGGCAGCCTTGTAAACAGAAATGCATTGCACTCAATATCTCCATTTATGAATTCATGTTTTCAGACCTTAATTATTCTTATTTTGTGATCAAATCAAAATACACTGAGCCCCTGTTTGCATCAGTGACACTGATACTTGGAGAAATGGTTGTAGCTACTCACCAGCAATCTGTGAGGGCAAATCCCTTCTATGCAAGTTCATGATTGTTTGTTACATCATTATTATGATTATGATTATGATTATTTTGGTACCAGGGTTTGAACCCAGGGGCGCTTAACCATTGAGCCATATCCCCCAGACCGTTTTTTTTTTTTTTTTAATTGAGACAGGGTCTCAGTAAGTTGCTTAGGGGTCTCACTAAGTTGCTGAGGCTGGCTTTGAACTTGGGATCCTCCTGCCTCAGCCTCCTGAGTAGCTGGGATTACAGGCATGTACCACTGTGCCTGGCTGTTAGCTATATTTTAAAAATATTTTTTAAGGGGAAAAAAATTCAGATATTTAGAAAATATCCACTTACATGCAAAGTACTTACATTGTCAATTGTAGTGCTTTGACAAGTTAATTGCAAAACTGGTTGTTGAGGCAGGAAATTTCTCAAATTATTAAATGTATTTAAAAGTCATATACTTTACCAGGTGTGATAGTACATACCTGTAGTCCAGCCCTTGGAAGGCTGAGGGAGGAGGATTGCTTGAGCCCAGGAGTTCAAGATCAGCCTGGACAACAGAGTGAACAGAAAACAAACACCATACACTTCTCTAACAAAATCTGCAACTCACTTTGCCCATGGACTAATCCAGATTAGATTGCTGGTGTATAATTTTTTGTAAATATATCTTTTTAGTTGTAGGTAGACACAATACCTTATTTTATTTTTATGTGGAGCTGAGGATTGAACCCACTGCCTCACATGTTCTTGGCGAGCACTGTACAACTAAGCCACAACCCCAGTCCCTGATGTATAGTTTTCATGTGTGATTTGCAAATATTCAACTTCTAAAGCTATTTCCTTCAACTAGCTGGGTCTGTAGCTGGTGATGGAAGGAGCCAAAAGTGGGATTTGTCATTTTCCCTCTCTAGACTCTTCTTACCTGAGTTCTCATTATCAGGCCGGCCCCTGCCCAGTTTCTTGCACCAGAAACAGGGGCATCATCCGTGACCACTCCCATTCCAGTCTGCTCTCATCCCACCCCTACTTCGGAGAAGGGCAGTTAGTTCCTTTCTCTTCATCCTTCCTTACCCAGCCCCGTGTCTGGGATTAGGAAAGTTTTCAATATGAGCTTATTGGATTATGATTATTCCAATGTCCAATTTTAAATCTATCGTATTTGGAATTTTAACCTACAAGATTAAAAGGAACAACATTAAACTTAGGAGCATGATATGCAAGTTAATTATGATATCCACTTGTTCCCAGCATTTTTTTTAATGCAGTCCAAAAGGCAGGCTGCTTTTTTTCCCCTGCCAGCTTCATGCATTAAGATGGACCCATGCTGAGCTCATTTGCTGTCTCCTGGCTGTCCTAGGTATTTGCTGAGAACTTCCAGTTGATTTCAGAGGGGTGGATTTTTTTGTTTTTGTTTTGTTTTGTTTTGTTTGTTTGTTTGTTTGTTTTGTGGTACTGTGGTTGAACTGTGGACCTCACATATGCTCTGCCACTGAGCTACAGCCCGAGTCCAATTTCAGAGGTGCGTTTTTTTTTTTTTTTTAAAGAAGAAACATTTTTTTAACATACCTTTATTTAATTAATTAATGTATTTTTAAGTGGTGCTGAGGATCGAACCTAGTGCCTCCCAGGTACTCTACCACTGAGCTAGGACCCCAACCCAAGAAACAATTTCGAGTCATTTATTTCTCCACCTTTGAACATCTCTTTATTCTCTATTTCACATAGATCTACAGGACCCTACCCTGTCTCCACCATTATGGTAGACCCTCTGACCATCTGAAGCTAGCAAGCCTACCCTCTCCCCTCAGGAAGCTCACAGTCCAGGGGATTATAGAGCCAGAGGGGATGGAGCAGCTGGAAATGCAAAGCAGCAGACACACTGGCTCACCAGAGTTGTGCAGTCTGTGGAAATCAGCCCTGTCTCTAGCAATATTATTAGTGAAAGACAGGGTCTCTTATTTTATTACTGATTTTTTTTTTTCCAGTGCTGGGGATTAAACCCAGATCCTTATGCATGCTAGGCAAGTGTTCTGCTGAGCTACACTCCCAGCCAGGGTTTTTATTTTAATTGCTGACATCTTCTCTAGCCATGTGAGAGGGAATAGACATTTGAGTTCACTGCCTCCTAGGAACTACAGAATGAGGGACTCATGTTTGTAAGGGACTTCCCAGGTGCTCCCAAACCCTCTGATTTCAGCCAACCTGGCACAAGCTTGTGTTCTGGCCCCTTCTGCCAAGATGAGCCTCCATCACCCACAGCAACACCATAGTTGCATTCGCTTTGTTGTACTTGGTTGGGTGCTGAAACCCATACTGAGAAATAGTAGTTTTTAGATCCTTCTAAGTTTCATCCAATAAAGATATTACTGACATTGTTCATTGCACTGTGCAGTGGAGTCTGAAGGGCAACCTCGGGGAAGACGTATGACTCTCTTTAGTTTACAGTAATAGTCGGACAAGCCAAGGTTTTTGTCTTTTAATAAAACAAACACCGAGTTGTTGGACATTTTGTATTTGTAGCTGGCAAGGTTAGTGCCAGATTGTGGAATGATTTGTGTTCACCTCATGCCTGGCTTTTTCCTTTTCTTTTTCTCAGTTTTCTTATCTAGGGTTCATCTATCTCTAGAAGTTCTCTGAACAAAGAGCAGGTGGTGAGGAGAAGACAGTCCTGCCTTTTGCTCCTGGCCTGTGAGCAATCTAACCTGGTCTTTGTCCCCAGATGTCCTGGGGCTGGGACTACTCAGGCTCCTCCAACCTCGGAGAGCTAAAGCTCCTGCTGGAAGAAGCGATCATGCTGCGACGCCTCAAGTCCGACGTCCTTTCCCAGCTGCCAGCCAAACAGCGCAAGACGGTGGTGGTCTCCCCTGGGCGGATCAGTGCCAGGGCCAGAGCCACCCTGAATGCTGCAGCCATGGAAATGACCAAGGGCCAAACTGTGAGTGTGGGGCTGGCGAGGGATTTGGAAACAGACATGTCCACTGGGATTCCTTCCTGTAAAACACTTGCTGCACAGGATCCCAAGTTCTCTGAACTTACCTTTCCAGCACCATTTCCACTTCCCTGGACGGGAAGAGCCAGTCCAGTTTATTTCTCAGCCTGCCTGATCTGTTTTGAAAATCTCTTATTTGTGGTTTTACATGTGTGTGCATCACTGTTAACCTATGGTCATACAGATAAACCCAGAGCAGTGGCAGAAGGGTGATATGTATTTTGAATATTTCAAAAAAAGTTGGAATTTATGTTTAGTAAATTTTGAGAATGCCTTGGTGTGGTAACAGTTGTTAGAGAATTAGTCCTACACGTATTTGATACGTAGTTAACCCTCTAGTCATTCTACTTTGTGTTAGAAACACAAATGGACATTTACATAACAGAATTTTCAAACCCTCTAAACCTTTGTGTGTGTGTGTGTGTGTGTGTATGTGTATGTATGGGTGTGTGTGTTACTGGGAATTGAACCCAGGACCTTGCACATACTGGCAAGTGTTTTACCACTGAATTACATCATCAGCCCTTCTTTTTTTTTTTTTTATTTTTTTTTATTTTTTATTTTTTTACATTTACATAGGGTAATGATGTTTATTTTATTTTTCCCCTCCCCCCACCCCTCCCACCCCTCTTTTCCCTCTACACAGTCCTTCTTTCCTTCATTCTTGCCGCTCTCCTTAGCCTAACTCTAAACCTAACCCTAAACCTAATGCTAGCCCCTCCCACCCCCCATTATATGTCCTCATCCACTTATCAGCGAGATCATTCGTCCTTTAGTTTTTTGAGATTGGCTTATCTCACTTAGCATGATATTCTCCAATTTCGACCATTTGCCTACAAATGCCATAATTTTATCATTCTTCATTGCGGAGTAATATTCCATTGTATAAATATGCCACAGTTTCTTTATCCATTCATCAACTGAAGGGCATCTAGGTTGGTTCCACAATCTGGCTATGGTGAATTGAGCAGCAATGAACATTGATGTGGCTGTATCTCTGTAGTATGCTGATTTTAAGTCCTTTGGGTATAGGCCAAGGAGTAGGATAGCTGGGTCAAATGGTGTTTCCATTCCAAGCTTTCTGAGGAATCTCCACACTGCTTTCCAGAGTGGCTGCACTAATTTGCAACCCCACCAGCAATGTATGAGTGTTCCTTTTTCACCACATCCTCGCCAACACCTATTGTTGCTTGTATTCTTGATAATCGCCATTCTAATTGGGGTGAGATGAAATCTTAGGGTAGTTTTGATTTGCATTTCCCTTATTACTAGGGATGTTGAACATTTTTTCATATATCTGGTGATTACTTGTACATCTTCTTCTGTGAAGTGTCTGTTCATTTCCTTAGCCCATTTGTTGATTGGATTATTTGTATTCTTCGTGTAGAGTTTTTTGAGTTCTTTATAGATTCTGGAAATTAGCGCTCTATCTGAGGTATGGTTGGCAAAGATATTCTCCCACTCTGTAGGCTCTCTCTTCACATTTCTGATAGTTTCCTTTGCTGAGAGAAAGCTTTTTAGTTTGAATCTATCCCAGTTGTTTATTCTTGCTTTTATTTCTTGTGCTATGGGAGTCCTGTTAAGGAAATCTGATCCTGAGCCAACAAGTTGAAGATTTGGACCTACTTTTTCTTCTATAAGATGCAGGGTCTCTGGTCTGATTCCGAGGTCCTTGATCCATTTTGAGTTGAGTTTTGTGTAGGGTGAGAGATAGGGGTTTAATTTCATTCTATTGCATATGGTTTTCCAGTTTTCCCAGCACCATTTGTTGAAGAGGCTATCTTTTCTCCATTGCATATTGTTGGAACCTTTGTCTAGTATGAGAAAATTGTATTTATTTGGGTTTGTGTCCATGTCCTCTATTCTGTACCATTGATCTACCTGTCTATTTTGGTACCAATACCATGCCGTTTTTGTTACTATTGCTTTGTAGTAGAGTTGAAGATCTGGTATTGCAATACCCCCTGCTTCGCTCTTGCTACTGAGGATTGCTTTAGCTATTCTAGGTTTTTTATTCTTCCAGATGAATTTCATAATTGCTTGCTCTATTTCTGCAAGGTACATCATTGGGATTTTAATTGGAATTGCATTGAATCTGTATAGAACTTTAGGTAGTATAGCCATTTTGACAATATTAATTCTGCCTATCCAGGAACATGGGAGATCTTTCCATCTTCTAAGGTTTTCTTGAATTTCTTTCTTTAGTGTTCTGTAGTTCTCATTGTAGAGGTCTTTCACCTCTTTTGTGAGATTGATTCCCAAGTATTTTATTTTTTTCCGATGCTATTGTGAATGGGGTAGTTTTCCTAATTTCTCTTTCTGAAGATTCATCACTTATGTATAAAAATGCATTGGATTTATGAGCATTGATCTTGTAACCTGCTACTTTACTGAATTCACTTATGAGTTCTAAAAGTTTCCTGGTGGAATTTCCAGGTTCCTCTAAATATATAATCATGTCATCAGCGAACAGGGATAGTTTGAGTTCTTCTTTTCCTATTCGTATCCCTTTAATTTCTTTGGTTTGTCTGATTGCTCTGGCTAGAGTCTCAAGGACGATGTTGAATAGAAGCAGTGAAAGAGGGCATCCCTGCCTTGTTCCAGTTTTTAGGGGGAACGCTTTCAGTTTTTCACCATTTAGAATGATATTAGCCATGGGCTTAGCGTAGATTGCCTTTATAATGTTTAGGAATGTTCCCACTACCCCAATTTTTTCTAGTGTTTTGAGCATGAAGGGATGCTGTATTTTATCAAATGCTTTTTCTGCATCTATTGAAATAATCATGTGATTCTTAACTTTAAGTCTGTTGATATGGTGAATGACATTTATTGATTTCCGAATGTTGAACCAACCTTGCATTCCTGGGATAAAACCCACTTGATCGTGGTGCACTATCTTTTTAATATATATTTGTATGCGATTTGCTAAAATTTTGTTGAGAATTTTTGCATCGATATTCATTAAGGATATTGGTCTGAAATTTTCTTTCCTCGATGTGTCTCTGTCTGGTTTAGGTATCAGGGTGATATTGGCTTCATAGAACGAGTTTGGTAGGGTTCTCTCCTCTTCTATTTCATGGAATAGTTTGAGAAGTATTGGAATGAGCTCTTCTTTAAAGGTTTTGTAGAACTCGGCTGAGAACCCATCTGGTCCTGGACTTTTCTTTGTTGGTAGGCTTTTGATGACCTCTTCTATTTCATTGCTTGAAATTGGTTTATTTAAGTTGTGTATGTCCTCCTCGTTCAGTTTAGGTAGTTCATATGTCTCTAGAAATTTGTTGATGTCTTCGAGGTTTTCTGTTTTGTTGGAGTATAAATTTTCGAAATAGCTTCTAATTATGTTTTGTATTTCACTCGTGTCTGTTGTGATGTTTCCTTGTTCATTCCGAATTTTAGTAATTTGAGTTTTCTCCCTCTTTCTCTTTGTTAGTGTGGCTAAGGGTTTATCAATTTTATTTATTTTTTCAAAGAACCAACTATTTATTTTGTTAATTTTTCCAATTGTTTCTTTTGTTTCGATTTCGTTGATTTCGGCTCTGATTTTAACTATTTCCTGTCTTCTACTACTTTTGGTATTGGTCTGCTCTTCTTTTTCTAGTGCTTTGAGCTGTAGTGTTAAGTTGTTTATTTGTTGATTTCTACTTCTTTTTTTGAATGCACCCCATGAAAGAAATCTTCCTCTAAGTACTGCTTTCATAGTGTCCCAGAGATTTTGATATGATGTGTCTTTGTTCTCGTTTACTTCTAAGAATTTTTTTATTTCCCTCCTGATGTCTTCTGTTATCCATTCATCATATAATAGTGTATTATTTAGTCTCCAGGTATTGGAGAAGTTTCTGTTTTTTATTCTGTCATTTATTTCTAATTTCAATCCATTATGATCTGATAGAGTACAAGGTAGTATCTCTATCTTCTTGTATTTGCTAACAGTAGCTTTGTGGCATAAAATATGGTCTATTTTAGAGAAGGATCCATGTGCTGCTGAGAAGAAAGTGTATTCGTTCTTTGTTGGATGGTATATTCTATATATGTCCGTTAAGTCTAAATTGCTGATTGTGTTGTTGAGATCTGTAGTTTCTTTATTCAATTTTTGTTTGGACGATCTATCCAGTGGTGAGAGAGGTGTGTTAAAATCGCCTAGTATTATTGTGTTATGGTCTATTTGAATTCTGTAATTGAGAAGGATTTGTTTGACGTACGTGGATGAGCCAATGTTCGGGGCATAGATATTTATGATTGTTATGTCTTGCTGATTTATGCTTCCCTTAAGCAGCATGTAATGTCCTTCTTTATCCCTTCTGATTAGTTTTGGTTTGAAGTCCACATTATCTGAGATGAGGATGGATACTCCAGCTTTTTTGCTGTGTCCGTGTGCATGGTATGTTTTTCCCCATCCTTTCACCTTTAGTCTATGGGTGTCTCTTTCTATGAGGTGAGTCTCTTGCAGGCAGCATATTGTTGGATTTTTCTTTTTAATCCAATCTGCCAGTCTGTGTCTTTTGATTGATGAATTCAGGCCATTAACATTCAGGGTTATTATTGTGATATGATTTGTATTCCCAGTCAATTGACTCATATTTGTTTTTGACATGATTTGGTTTCTCCTTTATTTGGCTATTCCTTTAGGCTAGCGCCTCCTGTTGCTGATTTGCATCGTTGTTTTTCATCTCTTCCTCATGGAATATTTTGCTGAGAATGTTCTGTAATGCTGGCTTTCTTTTTGTAAATTCCTTTAGCTTTTGTTTATCATGGAAGGATCTTATTTCATCGTCAAATTTGAAGGTAAGTTTTGCTGGGTATAAGATTCTTGGTTGGCATCGTTTTCTTTCAGGGCTTGGTATATGTTGTTCCAGGCCCTTCTAGCTTTTAGGGTCTGGATTGAAAAATCTGCTGATATTCTTATTGGTTTTCCTCTGAATGTAATTTGATTCTTTTCTCTCACGGCCTTTAAAATTCTGTCTTTATTTTGTATGTTAGGTATTTTCATAATAATGTGCCTTGGTGTGGGTCTGTTGTAATTTTGTATGTTTGGAGTTCTATAAGCCTCTTGTACTTGGTTTTCCATTTCATTCTTCAGATTTGGGAAATTTTCTGTTATTATTTCATTGAATAGATTGTTCATTCCTTTGGTTTGTTTCTCTAAGCCTTCCTCAATCCCAATAATTCTTAAATTTGGCCTTTTCATGATATCCCATAATTCTTTTAGATTCTGTTCATGATTTCTTACCATCTTTTCTGTTTGGCCAACTTTGCTTTCAAGATTAAATAATTTGTCTTCAATGTCTGAGGTTCTCTCTTCCACATGTTCTATCCTATTGGTTATGCTTTCTATGGAGTTTTTAACTTGGTTTATTGTTTCCTTCATTTCAAGGATTTCAGTTTGGTTTTTTTTCAGTATCTCTAACTCTTTATTGAAATGATCTCTTGCTTCCCGTATTTGGTCTTTTAACTGTTGATTGGTGCGATCATTTAATGCCTGCATTTGCTCTTTCATCTCCTCCTTCAATGCCTGCATTTGCTCTTTCATCTCCTCATTAGCTTCCCTGATCGTTTTAATTACGTACATTCTGAACTCCCTTTCTGACATTTCTTCTGTTGTGCTGTCATTGGGTTTTATTGATGTAGTATCTAGGTTTGTTTGGGACATTTTCTTCCCTTGTTTTCTCATATTGGTCAGTTGTCAGTGGGACCCTGAGATATTGCAGTTTTCCGCTACTGGCTTATAGTGTCCTGGTAGATTTCCAGTGTATCACCTCCCAGCCTTCAGTAGCCAGATGTCTTGGAGGAATCTGATAAAGCAGCTCATCCGAAGAAAACTGCCCCTAGCCCCCTACTGGTTCCACGGTTTGGAACTGGCTCTGTGCGGAAATGCTCTCACTGTGGGTCTGCGCCGTGCAGCTGGCCGTGTGGGAGGAGCCCACTGCCGGAGTGTGGAAGGCTACCTTGGGAAGACTCTAGCTGCCCTGCCCAGCTCCAATAAGCCACCTCTATCTGGGCCTGCCACCCAGGCCGAGCTTTACCCAGTGGGCAGACTCACCTGTGGCTCTATTTCAGTCCGAGTCTCTCAATGCCTCCCCTTCTTAACTCCAGGGTTCTGGAGCGACTAGGGGTGCAGTCTCCCTCTAGGCCGCCATCTTGGATCGCCCCGTGAAGAGAGCCTGCAGCCGGAGTGGGCAGAGCCGCCTGAAGAGGTCTCTGGCTGCCCTGCCCTAATCCCAGAGGCTGCTTGCTGATCGCGGCTCTCCACTGGTTCGTTGCCGGAGTACGTTGCGCTGCACTGGCTCCGGGACTCGGAGCTTGTTCTGGTCAGAAAGGCTCTCACTAGCGGGCCAGTTCCGTTCCGAGAACCTGGAGAAGCTGGCTGTGTGGGCGGGGCCCACCGCTGGAGTGCGCAGGGCTGCCTGTGAATGACTCTAGCTGCCCTGCCCGGCTCCGATAAGCCACCTCTATCTGGGCCTGCCACCCTGGCCGAGCTTTACCCAGTGGGCAGACTCACCCGTGGCTCTATTTCAGTCCGAGTCTCTCAATGCCTCCCCTTCTTAACTCCTGGGTTCTGGAGCGACCGGGGGTGCAGTCTCCCTCTAGGCCGCCATCTTGGATGGCCTCGTGAAGAGAGCCTGCAGCCGGAGTGGGCAGAGCCGCCTGAAGAGGTCTCTGGCTGCCCTGCCCTAATCCCAGAGGCTGCCTGCGGATCGCGGCTCTCCGCTGGTTCGTTGCCGGAGTACGCTGCGCTGCAGGGGCTCCGGGACTCGGAGCTTGTTCTGGTCAGAAAGGCTCTCACTAGCGGGCCAGTTCCGTTCCGAGAACCTGGAGAAGCTGGCTGTCATCAGCCCTTCTTAAATTTTATTTCAAGACAAGGTCTGACGAAATACTGCCCAGACTGGACTTGAACTTGTGGTCCTCTGCCTCAACCGCCCAAGTAGCTGGGATGCAGGAGTGTGCTAAGACTTTAAACTTTAATCCTACTTATATACAGCTATTTATGATAGGAAGTTGACACCCCCATTTTTCAGAGAAGGAGAACAGCTCACAGAGGCTGCAGTTTGCCTACGGTCTCACGGCTGCTCCACAGCAGCACCAAGGCTAGAACCAAGTCTTTTACCCTGTGATTAGGGCCCTTCCCACTGTAGTGTTTCATCTTTTCAAAATACTTTTATTTCGTCTCCAGTGTCACACTTTACTAAGTGCTATGTTATCCATACTTCTTTCATTTCTGTCCTCTTGGGATAAAACTTTGTAATTTTCATTGGCAAGAAAGTAACGATAATGTATAATTTTTGACATAATCACAAAGCATTACTTGGGCTTGATATTGCTCCATACAAAGAAACTTAAACACAGATGAGATCTCAGCCCTCTGGGATATTACAAAGGAAATAAGAATGACAGCAAATAATATGTGTGATGTTTTAGTGTTATTTTATCAGGTCATGGGCAAAACTAACTGTTTTAAGAAACGATAGGATAGAAGATGCGCTCGTAAATTGTCACACCATTTAATTTATGCTGTGTTACATATGATAATCTGGATGGTCCCAAGGAAATGAGCAAGCATAATCTCCTTGCTGTGAAGTTTTCAAAGTTCAGAAGAACTGACATGGACATGTAGAACTGTGTTCTCAAATTATATTTCAGTAGAACCAGGTACTGTATTGCTAAAATCAATCTTGGAGGTCCTTTCCTGATTGAGATAAAAATTCAGTGAATGGGGACTGGGAATGTAGCTCACTGGTAGAGTGCTTGCCTGGTATGCATGAAGCCCTGGGTTCAATCCCAAGCACTGCAAAAAAGAAAGAAAATAAGAAAAAAATTTAGTGCGTGGAATTTTTTTCTCAATTTTTTTCTTGTACAGTTATATTATTATTCTTATTTTTTACTTTACCACTGATCTACATCCCCAGTCCTTTTTATTTTTTTATTTTGAGACAGAGTCTTGCTAAATTGCTCAGTTGGTTAGGGCCTTCCTAAGTTGCCCAGGCTGGCCTCAAATTTTCAATCCTCCTGCCTCAGCCTCCAGAGTCACTGGGATTATAGGCATGTGCCACCACACCCACCTATCACAGTAAGTCTATTATATTAATGGAAAAAATTTCAAAAAAATTCAGACATGAGCTGATGTGAAGATCTGAATAGTTAAAAAATGCTGTCGTTTGCTAGTAAAGTTGCTCCTTTTGTATGTGGGGATGAAGGAAGTCTATCTGTGTTTTTTGGGAATCCCCAGAAAATACCCTTGCTTGTACCTGGCCCACCTCCTAAGCCAGTTTGGGAACAGCCACTGTAGACAACTAAAAAAGCAATTAGTGAACATTTGAATCAAGAAGGAAAGTTGCATTTACTAGCTGGGAAGCATTGTGTATTACAGCCAAGATGAAAAAGAAAAACACAAGCATTGGGAATTCTGTACTTGGTACAGCAGGGTTTGAAGACATTTTTAAAACTCCTGCTGTTTGTATAGTTTTTCAAGTTACGTGAGTGACTCTTTCCAAAATGATTTCAGATGCAACCTGAAAGTTTAATATTAGAGTTTATTGGTGATATGAAGTTAAGGTAAGCCATGAAAATGAAGACTGTTGGGTGTTTTACAACTTTTGATCCCTTAAATTTGGGGGATGTTTTAATATTTTTATATCTAGGAAGGGGAGCCACACCTGCCTTTGTGCTGAGGAAGAACATAAGAATGAGCCAGTTGCTCAGGGTCCTGCCTATTGTGTGATTATCATCTTTGTCTTATAAACTCCCTGGAGTCTTTACTTTGTTTTGCAGATTATGAAAATAAAGCCCAAATTGCAGTGTCATTTTTTAAGACTCCAGCTGAGAAAGAGCCCAGTGCTCTTCTCAATCCCGCACTTGAGAGTTGCCGTCTGCTTCCCTGGAGTCTTAGACAAATTGCTTCTGTCTGAAAGATAGAAATTGAGTCGGTACAGATTCCCTTCAGTGTCTTACTAAAACCAGATACTAAATTCTTTTCGATAGTAAGTCCTTGAAATCTTGATGCCCTTTTGTATTCTTTAATATAAATTCATTTTTATAATGGATTCGAGTAGAAAGTGAACTTGTGGGGTTTCTGGTTTGAACCATTGAAAACTTTCTGCTTCTAAAGCCACTGATGTGGTGCACTTGTAACCCATGAATCCAAGCAGGAGCATCGCCCTCACTTCCTGCAGAGACTGGAGCTAGCATTGGCTGGGGTCGGACTGGATGACCAGAGACATCCCTTCCAAACCCTGGCCGAAAGAGTTGAACTGGGTAATGGTGCTTTCTTGATTGAGTCAAATAAGGAGGCCCTGTCCTCTACTGAAGCTCACCCCCCCCACACACACTAGTCTGTCTCTCTCTCACACACATACGCACACACACACACACACACACACAAGTTCTTGTTGCTACTTTTTTTTTTTTTAAATACTTTTACTTTATTTATTTAATTTTATGTGGTGCTGAGGATGGAACCCAGTGCTGCTAGGCGAGCACTCCCCAACTGAGTGACAACCCCAGCCCCTACTTTTTTTAGCCCCATTTCCCTGGAGCTCTGCTGAGCCCTGCTGATCAGCCTGTCGGGAGTTAATTCTTTGTTCTTCACATCTTTCCATCTGGAGGAGGACGTTAAAAAAAAAAAAAAATGTTTCAAGTCACAGAAGCCAAGGTGAAGTGCCAATTTATAAAATGTAATGTTATAATGAAAGCTTTTTCTCATTTGTCAGCTGAAATAATAGATAGCACTTCACAGGCTAAGGAAAGCTGACTGTAATCATCTTTTGTCTAAAGCCATTTTTTGATCAGCAAGACCAGAAGCAGAAAAATAGAGCAAGTCCACACAGACTTCCTGGTGGCAATATCAGTTCACCCTTGTCATTTGGCAATCCATTCAAATTTCCAACATAGAAAATAAATTTGAAAACTCCAGTGGATCTAATTTAATAAAAGTCTAGGCGGCAGGTACAAAGAATTCAGGTTATTTAAAATTTCCTGGCCCGTAGCTAGCAAAAGAAGTGAGATCATTAATGAAGGTTGGTTTTTTGTTTTGTTTTGTTTTGTTTTTGGCAAGATAAAGCTATTATTTCTCCCACATTCAAAATATGATAGTACAGGGCTGAGAAATATCACTCAGTGGTCAAGCACTTGCCCAGCTTTTAGTAGCAGTGCAACAAGATCACTTGACATTTTGCCTCACTTTCTTCATCTCTGCAGATGGGGATAATATACCTCATAGCAATGTGGATTATTAAATGAGTTAATGCACTTATATATCTTAGAACACTCTCTGGCCCTTAGTAAGTAATACATAAATGTTATTGTTTTATTGCTGTATTATAAAAATATATTATCACATAATTTTAGCATATAGTATAAGATACATTATTGTGTAATAAGTTTTATATGTGTGTGTGTATGTGTATATATATATATATATATGTTTGTATTTTAAAAGCAGGATCATACAAACACACATCAAGTGGGGAAAAAAAAAAAATCATAAAACTTCCAGGAAGACTTTTCTGTATTATTAAGTGTTCTTTTAAAGCATAGTTTTTGTTTGTTTGTTTGTTTAGCTCTCAACTTCCCTTTCAACAGAAACATCAGCAGAAAGAAGCCCTCATTGTCTTCAACAGAGCGGCTGAAGCTAAAAAATCCCTTTTTTTTTTTTTTTTTTTGGTAGTACTGGCGATTGAACCCAGGGACACTCTACAACTGAGCTACATCCCCAGACCTTTTAATTTTTATTCTTTGAGACAGAGTCTGGCAAAGTTGCCCAGGCTGGCCTCAAACTTGCAATTCTCCTGCCTCAGCCTCCCGTGTCACTGCTATTACAGGCATGCACCACCCCATGTCTGGCTAAAATATGGTATTTAAGGACTATTGTGTTTTCTCACATAGCAGTATTATATTTTTGCCAATCATTTTTAGTTGAAACTTTAAGTTATTTTCAGTCACTCTTTGAGTAGTACTTCACTAAAAAGGACCACAGCACTGCCTTACCAGTTGTGGTAAGAGGAGCTTTGCTGGGAGGTCAGAGTGATCACAGCTGTCCCCTGTGTTAGCACCTTTATATGTGTATTTGGCACTCTTTATTAGGATCCATTTAGATATAAATCGTAGAGAGAGCATGGTTTCTTCTCCCAGGCAGGGAAGTCCCTTCTATGGGAGGCAGACTAAAAACACAGGAGTACTGGTTTTGAAATGGTTTTTCAACAGTCAAGGCCAGATGAGGTTGATTTTAGTAAGTTGTGGACAGAGGTGAGCCTGGTGGTCAGTGGGGCACAGACATGACATGACAGAAGAAAATGAGGGGGCAAAAATTAATTTGGGCAAAAGCCACATGTAGTTGTCACTGCCCTGGAGTAAATAGGTGTGAGTGGTCACATCTCAGCGGATCCCATGAGTCTGATGTGTGCGGTGAAGCCCCCCCTGAAATGCCTTCCCAAAGATCTTTTATATTCCTTGTCTCCTTGGATTTCTACAGCAGTTCTCAGAGAATGACAGGTAGGTATAATGCTGACTCTGCCAGAGCCCAGGCAGTCCCTAGGACTTGGCAGAGGAAACAAGTCAGTCAGAGTCTGGGGTCTCTGACTCGATGACTGGGGGTGAAGATCGGTAAAGCTGGGTAGCAGTAGTTGGGTCAGCTTATCCCAGAGCCCCCTGGGTGGGAGCTGAAGCTCTCAACTTCCGTTTCCACAGAAACAGCAGCAGAAAGAAGCCCTCATTGTCTTCTTCAACAGAACGGCTGAAGCGAAAATCCCATGTGTCATGTAAGTAGTCACCGTGTGTCAACCTGTCCTTTTCTTTTCACTCTCTTTTGTCTTAAAAGAAAAAAAAAATTATTCCCTCAGTCTGCCAGGATGGTTTTACTGCCAAGAAGTGATCAGAGATTGGAATTATAGCTGCCTTGAAAACAAGTTTCAGGCCCGTGGCCTCATCACCCTCAAGACGTGAGTCGCCCAGTACCAGAGCCACAGCAGGCTGCGCCTGGAGTCCCCAAGAGAGCCTGTCTTGACCCAAGTGGACTGGGGTTACTTAAAAGGAGGGTGGACTTGACACACGTGAAAAGGCAAAGTTTTTCTTTTGCTTGAAGAACTGTGGTCACTTGCCTTTAGGAGAACAATTAGAGGGAGAAGCAGCCTTTGGGGATATTCTGGTCTCCAAAGACATTAGGTTTCAGCCATTATAAAAAAAAAAAAAAGGACAAAAGTCTAAGTTTGTTCAAAAGATAAAGAGTGAGTGGCCGTTGTCACACTTAGTTCTCTTTCTGCCTAAACTAAAGCTGAAGTAATAATTTCTATTTTTAGAATGGTTCACTGGGTTTAAAAAAAGAAAAAACACCTCAATTGTCTGCCTTTCTTAAAGAAACAAAAGCCCACTCATGTTCAGATTTCCCTGTTGGTAACTTGAGGGAATTCTAATGATGTGCAGTTTGCCTGGTTTTCTTTCTTCCTTTTTTTTTTTTTTTTTTTTTTTTTTTGTTTAACATTCATGTGGAGCTCTGGCAGGATAAAGCCCAAGTGATTAAATTACAATCAAAATGAATTTTGTGTGGGTCGAGTGGAGCCAGTCTGGCTGTGGAGACTGAGACGGATGGATAATTGAGAAACACACCCCTGCCCACACTCTCCCTTGGCCCTTGGGTCCCTGCCCTTAACTGTAGGGGGAGTCCCTACCTCACTCAAAGCCAGGCTGTCCCACGGGAGGCCTGCTGACCATCTCCCCTTCACCCCTGGGCGCTATCCTTTCCATTTATGATCCTGTTACAAGCCTCATGAACTCCAGATGTGGTTTTTAATGGCCTGGAAACGTCTCTCTCAGAAACCAGTCTGAATTCCCCCACCGCGCTGCTCTCGCGTGCTTCTGAGTAACGGGGTGAGGAGGTGAGTTCTCCGCCTGGTTCCCTCAGCCCGTGACCTACAAAATCCAGGGTCTGTGGGTGCCTCTCTCCGGAGGCAAAGGGCCGACAGCCACATGCTCCCTTAGAGTTTTAAGTCAAGGCATTTTACCATCTCGCCTTTTACTTTGGCCATACCTTACACATACTTCTTCAAAATTCCTGTGATGAGTTGTACAGTGTTTTATAGTTTCCAAACCATTTTACCTGTATTAAATCATTTCACATTTACAGTATCTCTGTAGAATTGGTACAATAAATCACATTGGCCCTGTTTTTAAAATGCAGAGTATATCTCCTGTAAGTCACTGGGACTCCAAGTCACACATCTGGTTAGTGGAAATTAGACTGTAAATTAAAAAAAAAAAAAAAAAAAACCCTTAGTTCCCTCTGCTTGCTGCCCCCGCCCCTGCTGTTGTTGGTTTTCACTTTAATGGGCATCTTTAGTATAACAGACCAGCTTGTTGTGGGCAGCAGATAGTTCTAGTCTGGTAACTGAGGGATTTGTAGTGAGAGCAATAATCGTGTCAGATGTGGAAGGAGAAAGGCATTAGGGAAATTGGGGCCAGAGGTTTTTGTAGGTTTACCAAGGTGATTTCATGGCCCTGTGACTCTTGGCTCTGTAACAACAAACTTTTTTACTTATATCATGGCAAATTTTATGTCTCTCAAAATAATTAAGTAGATTTGGTTTGTTCATCAGTTCATGAGTTGAACTCAAACCTTGGTCCATCGTAGTATTATTTGAAAATAATTCTTGGGTGTTTAGAGGACAGTCGTACCCTTCCACACCTGCCGGTATTAGGAAGCTGTTGGGATTTGCCCTTCCTTAAGGAAGGCCCCAGACATGCTCTTGTGCCCTTGTCTGAGGATGACCTCAGGTGGGGCAATTGTTCCTGTGACCGGGGGAGCTCACTTTCCCAGCACTGTGAGCAGTGGTCACCTGTGCTGGCTTTCCTCTTCTTTGGGTTATGAACTCTCTGTGGGCAAGCCCAGTGAGGATCTGGTGACTGGGTGACTCCCTACTGTGTAGCTCCCCAGGCGCAGCAGCTTCCTTTAAGCCAGGGCTTAAAGATAAGAAATAGGAAGTTAAGATAAGTTAAGCATAGTGGATATAGGAAGAAGTAAAAGAAGACCAAGCAAATGAAATCCTCTCCACCATATTTCTTAGACTTGGATAATTTAGTCACCACAGACTTAACTGTGGGCTCTGTCATCTGAGGTATAAGTGGCAGAGAGCTGGAGAGTCTTTCCTGAATGTCTCTTTAAGTATTGCTATTTACATCTCAGTAAGCTTCCAGAAACTTTCATACGGTCAAGAATCTCTGCACTCGCAGTTTGGGAGGCTGAGGCAGGAGGATTGTGAGTTCAAAGCCAGCCTTGCAAAAGTGAGATGCTAAGCAACTCAATGAGACCCTGTCTCTAAATACAATACAAAATAGAGCTGGGGATGTGGCTCAGTGGTCAAGTGCACTTGAGTTCAATCCCCAGTATTCCCCCTGCAAAAAAAAAAGAATCCCTGAACTCACTACCTAGGTATTTCACATTTACTTTGCATATTTGTATTGAAAACAGGTTATCGTTAAAGTAGCAGCTTAAGTTAAAACTGTTAATTATCTTCCATGACCCCTGTTAGTAAGAATGTGTCCATAACATGCCCAAGACTAATGAAGCATAAGAAAACTTCCATTTATTTACGTATGTGAGATGGCTAAAAGTACAGAGCTCTCCCTGCACATGGCAGAAGATGGCTTCACTGCCGCTGCTCATTTACTTCTGTTCATATGAGGGAGGCGGGCAGAGGTCAGCTCTCATCCAAGGGAGTGGGTGAGCTGGGGAGGGCAGGTACCTTGAAGTTATCTGTTCTCAATGTGGCCTCTTCAATTAATCTCAATTGATCAGTTTGTGTTTAATCTATTTTCTTGTCATTATCGAATGCAGTGAATACATCCTGGACCTTCTGGAAAGTGGAAGAGAGAAGTTTCTAGTGTTTGCACACCATAAGGTGGTTTTGGATGCAATTACCAAGGAACTTGAGAGAAAGGTAATCCTTTTGAAATTCAACACAAAGAATTTATGTGCCAAGTTGTTCTGAGCTTAGTTCAGGTTTAAGCAAAGAAGTGAGGTGATGGTCGAGACATTCTGAAGAAGAGTGCTTAGTTATAGGAATACAGTGGGGTCAGAGTACTTGCCCAGCTTGGTCACTTAACTTACTCTGTGCTCTAAACAGTCTTGCTTTAGGAGCATCCCCAGTGACTCTTCCTTTATTGTATGCACAGAACTACAGAGCTTGCCAGAAAGGAGAGGGCAAATAGTGTTCTCTTCTGGGGCGATAAGAATTATATGAATATCCTTTTTTCTTTTCTCCCTCCTCATTACTAAGTGCTTTTATTAACCACATACAGCAGCGTGAAGACTTCAGTATGAAGTTCTATGACTGTCATGAAAGTGAGCAAAAGATACCTAGAGGGATTTTTTAAATTTTTTACTCTGAGACAGGGTCTCACTAAGTTGCCCATGCTGACCTCAAACTTGCAATCCTCCTGTCAAGGTTATTTTCTAACTAAAATATTTAGGTCCAGCCAGGTGTGGTAGCACATGCCTGAATCCCAGAGACTGGTGGAACTGAAGAAAGAGATTTGCAATTTTGAGGTCAGCCTTGGCAATACAGTGAGACCCTGTCTCAAAATTTTAAAAAAATAAAAAGGGCTGGGGATGTAGCTGAGTAGTAGAGTGCCCCCAGGTTCGCTCCCCAGTACCACAAAAAATAAAGTAAAACATCCCCTTCCTTCTTACCCAGAGATGATTTCACTATTGTGAAATTAGTGTGGATTCTTCCTCTCCATATTGGCAAACTTTACTCTGAAAGTTTGTATCCTCAGAGAATGTATAGTCTCCTTTTGTAGATGTTTTTAAATGGGCATGAATGGTAGCATAGTGTAGGTGTCCTGCAGTTTGCAGTTTGCTCTTTTGCCTGACATCGTTCTTGAGATTTCTCCCCACTCTGTGACGTGGGGTTCCTGCACTTCAGCTGCTGAGTAGTATCTCTTTGGATGACTGCACAGCAGTTTACCTGTCCTCCTGCTGAGGGACATGGCAATTTTATTTATGGTTTTTGCTATTGTGTGAGTATTTGTGTGTGTGTGTGTGTGTGTGTGTGTGTGTGTGTGTGTATCTGTGTATTTCTGTTGCCATCTGTATGACCAGGCATGATCTTGCATGGCCATTGGATAGGCTTATGTTCAGTTTTACTAGATATCATCAAATTGTTCTCTAAGGTGGTTACTCAGAGGGGCTACATCCCCAGCCCATTTTATTTTTTTTTATTTTGAGACAGTGTCTTGCTAAGTTGTTTAAGGTCTCCCTAAATTTCTGAGACTGGCCTTGAGCTTGCCTCAGCCCCCCGAGTTGCTGGGATTACAGGTGAGTGCCACCATACCCTGTCATTACTCACATTTATAATCCCACCATCAGGTGTAAGAATACTTGCTGTTCTGCATGTACATCAGCACTTGATATTATCAAACTTCTACTCTTACCAATCCAGTGAAATAAAATCTTATTGCATTCTTGCTTTAATTTGCATTTCTCTGACTACCAGTGAAATATGTGTCCTTTATGTTATTAGTCATCTGGTCTTTCTTCTCTGAGTATTCTTCTTGGTACCCTTTGCCTGTTTTTCTGTTGGACTGTTTTGTCTTTTTGTTGATTTAGAAAATTTCTGTATAAATTCTGGATATTAATCATTTGTAAGTTCTTTCTTATTTTTTCATTTCATTTAAGTTTCTATTTAACCAAAGTTTTAAAATTTTACTTTAGGTTTTAATTATATTTTATTTTACTCATTTTTTCTTTGTGACTTGTGCTTTTTGTGACTGATTTATGTAATCTTTCCCCATGTGAGGCTATGAAGATATTCTTTTATTTTTTTTGTCTGAAAGTTGTAGAGGTGGATCTTTAATGCACTCGGGTTTGATTTTTGCATATGAAATGATGCAAGAAGCAGGCCAGTAAGATTAAAAGCTATAACCCTTGGGTTAAAACTAGAGCCTTGGGTGTCCTCAAGAAACCCAAGACAATTCATTAGAACACTTAGAAGGCATAAGAGTTTTGTAGGCTTCTTGGATTCCAAATAAATATAATAAAATAAATTATTTTTTTAAATAAACCAGCTGTATCTGGTTAGTAAATGTAATGGGGAAGGTAAGTTCACAGCAACAGAAAATAGAAAGTGCCTATTAATCTCACCCCAAAATTACAGAAATTAATGAAGACTTGGAAAGACTTGTGCCAGGCTCCTCTTTGAAAAGCCTAAAAAGTATAAAAATGCCAGTCCTTCCCAAATTAATTTTATCAGTTTAGTTTAGTTCTAATAAAACTCCAACTGGATTTGTTTAAAGAGGGCATCATACTACAAGACTGAAGTACATCGCAAAAAACAATCAGGAGAGATATCTGAGGAAGCTTTGAAAAGAACAGTGTTAGATTTGTCCCTCCAGATATATACAGTCTCTTAATGGTTTTTAGCACCAGCACTTAAAACTGAATCATGCAGGTCCAGGAACTGGTGGCCATGTGGGTGGAATAGTATGGAGAATTATATAAATGGAAAGCAAAGATAATAATCAAGGAATCATCACAAATCAGATTTAATTTACTCAATACATAAAGTTTGTGTATTTGGCTAGGTAGTTGAGGAGGGAAGAGGACTTAAATGAAACTCACCTCAGGATTTACCATATTAAATTCCAGATGAATCAAGGATCCGAAAAACCCTAAGTATAGAAGAAGTTATAGATGAACATGTAACTAATCATGGGATGGGGATAAAGTTACAAAGGAAAAACTGACTGAAGTTATCCAGATGTACAAATTCATTCTGTCACACACAGCAGTGTTAACAGTTATTTTGTGTATTTGGCATATTTTGGTAGGGCAGTTTGGAAAAAAAAAGTTAATATAGGGAAATAAGAAAGGGAGATCTATATGACAGACAAATAATGACAATTACATGTAAAAATAATGCTGACTCAGTAGAAAGTATATGACTAGAAAAGTATAAGACTCTGAATTAGGTTGTATTTCTTAGAGTTTTATACAAATGTGCAATTATTGAATATGTACTCTTTTTTGGCCTGGTTTCTTTTTCTCAGCTTATTTCGGGATTATCCTTGTTTTTCCCTGTTTAGTGCTGAATCCATTGTGTAGCTATCCCACAGGGGGTTCTGTTTTGTTTTGTTTTGTTTTTGTTTTAACTCATTCACCTGTTGATGGCCATCTGCCAACCACTCATTTTTTGGGGAAAATTAGAAACCCACTGTATTTTTAGAAATAGAAGAATGGCTTAATCATGCCATTGTTGCATAATGAAATATAGCCATTAAAAATAAGAATTTAGGAAACTTTTAAGTAGTTTACTTCATTTACAGTATATTTGTTGGGAAAAAATAGTATGGTAGTACACATTGAGAAAAGAGAACAGAAAAGAACAGCTTTGAAAGATTAGTAATACCTGTTTCCTTACAGTGTTTATCATTTGAAACAAATAAATGTTCCTTAAAAGAAATGCTAAACTAAACAAGCAGTTACCAAACAATCCAGCAGTTGATCCCTGGATATTTACATAGAAAAATGAAAACTTATGATTGCACAGAAACCTGTATGCAGATGTTTTTAGCTGTTTTGTCTCTAGTAGCTCCAAATTGGACCTGCCCAGATGTCCTTCAGCAGATGAGATTTTGAACTACGGTACGTAGGTACCTTGCAGTACTTTTCTGCAGACTGCCAATGTGGGCAGCAGCATGGATGAATCTCCACAGAATGATGTTGAGTCAGCAAAGTCCCCCAAAGTAACACATTCTGGTTGCGTTTCTTCAACAGTCACGAAATGAAACATTGTAGAAATGCAGGACAGATTAGTGCCTGTCAGAAGTGGAGGGTGGGGAGAAGAGAGGTGAGTATGATTCTCAAAGAGCCACAAAAGGATCCTTATGATGTTGGAACCATTCTGCATCTTGACTGTGGAGGTGAATACGTGAAAACCTACTGGAGTGGCAAAACTGTAGAACACAAACGCACGTGTGCGCACGCGCGCGCACACGCGCGCACACACACACACGCACAGGGGGGATCTGAAGCCCAGCGGACTGCATCAAAGTCAGATCCCTGGTTGTGGTATGTACCACAGTTTCACAAAGTGATACCACGGCAGGAAGCTGGGCACAGAGGATCTCTGTATTCTCTCTTATCATGGCGTATGAATATATAGATTTTCATTTTAAAAGCAGCAAAGCCCTGAGAGCAGAGGGCTGAACATCAGCGTAGTGTGGCCCGTGGGGCCCTGGTCAGGTGTGGCTGACTCAGCAACCACTGGGCACTGTAGCAGCCTACCTCAGTCTCCCCCTTGTCCTCACAGCACGTGCCACACATCCGCATCGATGGCTCCACTTCCTCGGCGGACCGAGAGGACCTGTGCCGGCAGTTCCAGCTGTCTGAGAGGCACGCAGTGGCAGTACTGTCCATCACTGCTGCCAACATGGGCCTTACCTTCTCCTCTGCTGACCTGGTGGTGTTCGCCGAGCTGTTTTGGAACCCAGGGGTGAGGAACAGTAGCCCGGACCTCCCGTGGGCACGCTGGCGGGGCAGCCAGGGAGCCAGCACCGGTCGGGAAGACCTGGTTTCTGCGCACCTTCCCCAGTGCCACTTGCTTTCCTTCTGTTTCCACTTGTCCTCCTAACGGTGTTTATGCTCTCACAGGTCAGTTCTCACTCCTTTTAAACACAACACATCTGTTGGCTAGTTTTTAGGTCTTCACAGCAACCTGTCAGATTGTTGACTTCATCTTATCAGTGGACAAATCAGAGTGGACAGAGAGCCCAGTAGCAAGCCAGGACTGCACAGCTGTACGTCAAGGGGCATGTGTGGCGCCAGGAGCAGCCCGGGCCTCTAGTCTTCCACCTAGGCTCCTTTTATTAACTGTCACTGTGAGCTGCTATAGCCAAGAGGAACTCCCGATGATGCCCTGGTGCTCCCTGAACACCACCGTGTATCCCTGGCCACACCTAATCAAGGGGTGGCTCTAGCAGCAGATATGTCATTTGTTTGAACTCAGAATTTCCTCCTAAGCTTCAGAAAAAAGTGATTTCCTCTCTGATGTGGTGTGGTTTCACTGGCCGCATCAGCAACTTAATGGACTTCTAGATTGAAGCCATTCATACCAAAAACAGTAAACAGTGCTCTTGATTTTAGTTATTTATTATGGGGCTTCCTGTTATATGAGAACACCACACCACACTCTACTCATGTATGGATGTGATGTTTCTAGCTATTGTTTTTCCTTTTTTCTTTTCTTTTTTTCTTTTTTGGTTTGTTGCTAGGAACTGAACCCAGGTCTCACACGTAGTAAGCAAGCACTCTTACCACTGAGCCACATCCCCAGCCCCTGCTTCTAGCTGTTTAGAACCTGACTTTTCATTTCCCAGAGACAAGAAGTGGAAATGTGCCAGGCTTCTGTCATTTGCCCCTGCACACAGCCTATCAGCAGAGCCTCCGCCCTCTCCACTCACAGCACCTAGTGCAGTGCCCAACACCAGAAAGCCGCTCCCAGGTTCCCGCTGCAGGTTCTAGGTTCCACCAAGGTTGTTTGGTTCTCTTGTTAGAGGGCAGGTTGTCTGCAGTTCTAAGAGATGGCGAAATGCCTTGAGGAGGAAGGGGTGAGGTGGGGCTCGGGAACAGGAGGCCACCTGTGTGGTAGACTGGACTGTGTCAGGCCTTCACCTACCTGCCTTGATCCCCGTGCATGCAGGTGCTAATCCAGGCTGAGGACCGGGTGCACCGCATTGGGCAGACCAGCTCCGTGGGCATTCACTACCTGGTGGCCAAAGGCACAGCAGATGACTACCTCTGGTATGCCGGTTGGGTGGCCTGGATTTGGAGCTGAGCAAGGTTGGACACAGGATGTGTTTTTTTGCTCTTTAAGTGCTTCTGTTCTTGCTGAGGGCTTTGGGAATCCACAAAGATTAGCAACGCCTCCCACTTTCACAACCACGTTTGGCCTCCATCACTAGCATTCCCTGGGACTTGCAGGGCGTTGGAGGGAATCTTGCAGTAATAAAGGGAGCTGACTCCTTCATCACTGGCCTGAGACCCAGAAAGGAACTGATTAGGAATTGATTATGATGAAACAGATGGGATTTGGCTTATAAAATGTTCTGTTCGCAGCCGGAAGGGATTGTTACGACAGGGTCAACCTCCTCTTCTCTTTCATATGTGATATGATAGGCCGCATCTTACAGTACTGCTGCTGGACACAGAAAGGGCTCAGCCTGGATCATGTAGAGCTTCATTAGTGAATCTGGGGCCACATTTTCAACCATAGGGGTTTGTCTGTACTACCTGAGCAAAAATTCCCACCATGCTCTTTCCCAGTCCTGTTTCTCCCTTCCTGGTGTTAAGTTTCTTGATTATCTCATTAGTTTCCACTTCCCAGTTCCAGCCTTAGAACTAGTTCTCAGGTTTTGCAGTGTGTGGGGGCCACTCCTGCTCACCTCTGTTTCTTCAGTGGATTTGTTAATTGGGCAGCTCATAATATAACCAGGTTCAAATTTTTGTTGTAACTAGACAACATGTACTTCCTACACATCTTCCATTAGAAAAAAATTTGACCCTGATATTATGATCCCCAAATTGGAAGTGTTTTACAATTGAGAGGAGGCAAATAGTTCAAGAGGGAAGCTTGTGCCTTGAGAGATGCAAAGACGAAAAACAGTTAACACGAGGCAGTCCCACAAGAACGGGGAGGGCAGCCTCATCTGCTGCTGCTCTGAGCAGGTTGTGTTCACTGTAGCTTGTTTCTGCCCCACAGGCCCCTGATTCAAGAGAAGATTAAAGTTCTGGGAGAAGCTGGGCTTTCTGAAACCAATTTCTCAGAAATGACAGAAGCCACTGATTACATCTACAAGGTAACGCCGGCATGGCTCCTTGTCTCTGGAGCAGAGGGAGGCATTACTGTCTGCCAGGTCCTTGGGTCCCAAATGGGAAGATATGAATCACTCCTGGGGACCTCTCCCAGCCCAGCGCTGAAATGGATGGGCCTGTGGTCCACGTGTGCATTCCTGCTTCTCACACACCCTTGGCTTCTTAAAAACCAAGGCTGCCACAATGACTCTTCCATCAGGCCACTAGAAACTAATGGAACACTCCCCAGGGAACCGTCCAAGTATTGCAGAAGATGCATTATCAACCCATACCACGCAGCAGGGCTACTGCCCAATTTTCCCCAGCATAGAGTAGGGAGTGTTTAAAATAGAGTACCGCTTGGAAGAACATTTTCCCCTCTGTCATTTCATTTTATTCTCAGTGTCTCCCCATTTTATTGATGGGTAAACTGAGACATGGTAGAGAACAGGACTTGCACAAAGTCACAGGGCATGTGAAACCAGCCCCAGATACAAGTCTGCCCATCTCAGCCCAGCATTCCTTCTGTGACATCAGCCCCTCACAGCAGAGTGTAAAGAAGCCAGTGAACATCCTTCCATAGCCCGGTGTGCTTGGTCAGAGGTACCAAGAGGGGGCTCGTTGGCCTTTGGAGAGGACAGCCTTGGGCCCACCATGCCTGCCCTGACTGCACACTCCAGCCTGGTTACTGCCCTTGCCTCCTGCTCCTCCATTTCAGAGAAACACCATGGAACAAGAGATTCAGAAAGTCCCCAATTCTGATTTGCCTTCAGCAGCTCAGGTGGCTGATAAAGAAGGTATAAACTCAGGAGCTGCTGCCTGCTGGAGTGGGGCTCGTGGGTGAATAACAGGAAAGTTTGGGTGAACCTCATGCAGGAAGGTGGACTTACAGTGTTGCTCACAGGAAGGTGCCTTCCTCCAGGACAGTTGCTGAGCATCATTTGAGTTTAAGCCAAGCATAGTGGTGCACACCTGTAATCCCAGCCACTTAGGAGACAGACTCAGGAAGAGCACAGTGTGAGACCAGCCTGGGCAACTTGGTGAGACCTGTCTCAAGATGAGAAATGAAAAGGGATGGGGATACAGTTCAGTGGTAAGGAGTTCTGGGATCAGTCCCCAGCATCACCACCAAACAAACAAACAAAAAGTTGAATTAAAGAAACAAAATCTTATAGGTGACTCTAAGACTAAGAGTCTGAGAATTTGATTATTCATTTATATTTACTTAGCAAATAATTACTTAATTATTGGAATAAATAAGGCTCATACTTAATTTGTCAACTGTGAATAATTCTTTTAGGCAATAGCAGTAAAGCCAATTTTAAGACAACCTTATTTTTTAAAGATAT
This sequence comes from Sciurus carolinensis, assembly GCF_902686445.1. Classification (NCBI taxonomy): domain Eukaryota; kingdom Metazoa; phylum Chordata; class Mammalia; order Rodentia; family Sciuridae; genus Sciurus; species Sciurus carolinensis. The sequence goes on from NC_062215.1 coordinate 162,420,438, forward strand.
TTTTAGTTGTAGATGGACAGAATACCTTTATTTTATTTGTACTTTCATGTGGTGCTGAGGGTCCAACCCAGTACCTCACATGTGCTAGGCAAGCACTGTACCACTGAGCTACAACCCCAGACGACCTTATTAAGCTCTTGAATGAACTTGAATTCATTGGAGTGGTGAATATACAAACAGAACCTAGGTGATTATCTGTCCTAGGAAAAGAAAGAGCCTTAGTTATGAAGGATTCTCATTTGAACTCATTTTCTCATTCTTGTCTTTCCATCAGTTACCCTGAATTAAGTAAGAATTTCTATCTAAAGTACAAGAGCAAGATAATGCAAATGAGATTTATCAGCATTTATTTTTATTAATAACTTCATAAACTTATTTTTCTTAAGATAGAAATGCAAATTTTCTTAAGTAGAAAAAGAAAATGTTGCCTCCTTTTCGGGAGATAAAAGCAAAAGAGGTTATGGATGTCTCAGTAAGATACGCTTCCTTCTGAGAGAGGAAATGAAATGTTAATCTGATCTTGAACTTGCTTCCAATTAATTATGCATGCTCCAAGTTAGCACATGGTGTTGCCATCATCATAATCAAATGGGCTTCAACAGTATTTCTACTTAGAAGGGGCCACCTCACAAGGCAGCACTTCCTTGACACTGCACTTCTTCAAAAAAAGACTGAGGAGTACATCCTTCAGGACAGCATGAGGAATGGGTTGAGATTGGCCTTAATGGTCTTTAATATCACTCACCCCCTGCTCCAAGAGACTGGGATTCTAAAAGGCCAGGAGATGTGGACATAGGTTAATGGAATAATCTAGAGTTCTTACATGATATGCTCCCCTAATCAGATTTCAAGGAACTTCACTTCATCAAAGTGGAGGGATTCTGTAAAGAAAGAGTGAGGAGCCAGGCATGGTGGTGCTTGCCTGTAATCCCAGAGCTCCAGAGGCTAAGTCTGGAGGATCACAGGTTTGAGGCCAGTGTGGGTAATTTAGTGAGACCCTCTCTCAAAGTATAAAATAAAAAGAGCTGAGGGTGTAGCACCCCTGGATTCAATTACCAGTGCCACCAAAAGCTAAAAAAGAATTACAAAAGACCTGCAAAGCCAGGGAAGCAATTTAAACTTCATAAGGTAGGGAAGATACAATGACATGACAAAGGAAATCTTGTTGGAGGATAGCCTGAAGGGGTGTCAGGCTGGCAGGAACCTGGGGCTGATGGAGACGGGAAGAAGCCTCAGTCAGAAGTGCAGTTGAGCTCTTGCTAACTTGGTACTCTGCAAGTACCAAGTGATGTAGTCTAAGTCAAGAGAGTGACTTTAGAGAACAGGAGAGAAACTTGTATGAGCTAAGGACTCAGGGTGCCCTGTGGTTTCAAGCAGAGGCACAGTGAGAATCTTGGTAGACTTTCAAAGGCAGGCTTATTGGGAGAGAAGCTGGTTGGGGGCGTAGGACGAAGCCGAGAGATCTTTTTTATTTTAAATGGTTTATGGATGTCAGTGGAGATGCTGGAAATGTACCTCTGTATTGGGAGATGGTCAGAGTTGGAAATTTAGACCTGGGAGAGGTGAGCAGGAGTGATGGCAAGCCCTTCGTGTGTGGTGGTGTCACTCCTGGGCCTGGTTTTAACACTGTACATTACCAATGATGGACAGATGCAGTTGGTGAGCATCTTGATCATTTTTAGCCGTAAGGCCATCAGAAACAGGGACAGGTATTCACTGAAAATGAGGTATAATCCATGGCTGAACACACAGATTTGGGTGTTGAATTACAGCTTAACTAACCCTTCTGTTTAGAAAGGCTTTGTAGGAAGTGAGATCTTGGGAGCTATTTCACTACTGAAAGACTAATGTGGGAAGTTAGAAGGGAGAAAACATACCAACATCAATTATAGTGTAAGAGCGGCTTCTTTGTTGCTGTCACAACCATTTCTTTTTTATTTCTAACCCAGACACAAAGACAGTAAGATGCCAGGAAGCAGGAAGGCACATTAGTGGTACACAGTTTGTTGATGGTCTATACTGGTTACCATGTATTTCCTTGATGGCCTCAAATATGCCATCTCTCACCTTAGAGCTTTCTCACCAGCCAAGAGGAAGAGGGTCAGTGTTACAGCCTGGAAGCCTGGGTTCTTCCTCTTACCTTTTCTTTTCTTTTTCTGATGAAGGACCCAAAGCAGCAGACTATCTATGACCTATTCCAGAAGTCCTTTGAGAAAGATGGAAGTGACAAAGAGCTCCTGGAGGCAGCAGAAACCTTTGACCCAGGAAGTACTTCAGGAGACACAGATGAAAGCACCTTGACTGCCAGTCCACCAAAGAAAAGGAAATTTGAATTTTTTGATAACTGGGACAGCTTCACCTCTCCCTTTTAAGAGGGACCCAAAAAAGCATTAGAAATCATGGAATTCACAAAAATAAAACAAGGTATTTTGTTTATAAAGCCTGTGTTTCTCTTGTCATCAGCAGTGCCTGTGTCTCTCCAAGGCCAATGGGACACCAGCATTTCCATTCCTGTGTAAGCAGGTAGGGGATTGCTTTGGGGCTTAATTAATCTTAGCTCGTCTGGCTTAGAAAAGGAGACAACAACTTGTAACAGTGGTAATTCACATTTTTAAGTAATGCTGCCTATGTATTCCAACATCTAGATTTTAAAAGTTGAATGACTATAAATATTTATAGAATGCCTAAGATGTGCCAGGTACTATCCTGGGTACTGGTGATAACTTGCTGAACAAGAGAAAAATATGTGCCATAGGAGAGCTTATTCAAAGGGAGAACCAATAGTTAAAAGTCCTCTTTTTTCCAATAAAATTCCACTTGTGAACACTGAAATTTGAATTTCTGTAATTTTCACGTGTCACAGATTATTCTTTTTAAAAAAATTTTTTTTAGATATTGATAGACCTTTATTTTATTCATTTATTTACATGTGGTACTGAGAATCAAACCCAGTGCCTCACACATGCTAGGCAAGTGCTCTACCACTGACCCACAACCCCAGCCTCCAGATTATTTGTTTTTTTTGTTTTTTGAATAACCATTTTAAATGTGAAGTACATTCTAAGCTCACTGGTGTTACAGAAGCAGGCAGAGGGCTAAATTTTGCACATTGCTAGCCCTGGTTTAAAGCAACATGATCCAATAGCAATATAATACAAGCCCATATGTGATTTAATTTTTCTAATAGAATATTTAAAAAGCAAAAAAAGGATAAAATTAATAATATAATTAACCCAATATATTCAATATGCTATTATTTCAACATACATAATTTTTTTTTTTGATTGAACCCAGGGCTTCACTAGGCAAGTGCTCTATTACTGAATTATATCCCCCACTCTTAAAAAAATATTTAATTAATTAATTTATTTAGGTACTGGGGGTTGAACCCAGGGGTACGGCACCGCTGAACTACATCCCAGCCTTTTTTATTTTTTATTTTGAGACAGGGTCTTGCAAATTGTCCAGGCTGGCCTTGAATTTGCAATCTTCCTGCCTCAGCCTCCTGAGTTGACGGAATTAAAAATTTTTTTAATGAGCAATATAACAATTTTTGATTTCTACTAAGTAATTGAGATCCAGTGTATATGTGTCAGCATCTCTATCTGGACTAACCATGTTGGAAATGCTCCAGAACCACGTATGACTGGTGGCTCCTGTGTTGGATACCTCAGGTTTAGAGAATGATAGAGGGAGTCAAATGTTAAGTGGGGTGTTTTTGTCTACGTATTTTTGTGCATTGGAGTTTTTTTTTTTTTTTTTTTTTCCTGTTTTTTGTTTTTTGGTTTGGTTTTTTTTTTTTTTTTTTTTTTTTTTTTTTGGTACTAGGGATTGAACCCAAGGGTAATTTACCTCTGAGCTGCATCTCAGCCCTTTAATTTTTTTTTTTTTTTATTTTGAGATACAGTCTTACTAAGTTGCTTAGGGCCCCACTAAGTAACTGAGGCTAGCCTCTAACTTGAGATCCTCCTGCCTCAACTTCCAGAGTCACTGGGATTACAGGCATGTGCCACCATGCTTGACTTTGTTGGAATCTTGATGCTTTAAGGGGATAGAAAGAAGTTCAACCTTATATTTACTCCATCCTCTCACTTCTCACCAAATTCAGGATTACCAATATAAGAGTCTTGGAAGGGGTTAATTGGAGGAGTCTCATGTACCTGTGATTTTTTAGTTTGTCTTTTCCTGTGGGTTCTCAGTGAAGGAAATGGATTCCTAATCATAGCAGAAAGCATTGAGACACCTGTGAGTCAAAGTCTTCGGGGTGTTATGGCAGCCAACAGTTATCTGATTTTGAAACATTATGCCCACATCTTTCCCTCTCTACTCCCATTCAATGGATTTTATTGAGTACCAGGCACTCTTTTTTTTTAACCCCTCCTTCTGGGGGATGAAATATAAAATACAAAAGAGTTCATAAAACAATTTACAGCTTAACCAAATATAAATAAACACCCATGCAACCCTAACCCCAAGGTTATAAAAAATTATATCTTCTAGAAGCTTTATTGTTTTGCCTTTAATTCTTAAATCTACAACCCACTTGGAGTTTGTTTTCATACATGGACTAAGATAAGGTCAAGGTTAATTTTTCCTGAATGGAGATGCAATTATCTTACCTCCACTTATTGAAAATACTTCCTTTCACCTGCTACTCTGCAATGCTTTCTTTTCCATATTCTGTATCCGGTGTAAAAATTAACCTAGAAATGTATATAAGTTAAAAAGTGAACATCCTGTGCTATTCTCCTCCTACCCTTGGGGCTTCACTTCCTAGAGGTGATGACTAATGTGAATAATTTAGGATGGAGCCGTGTGTAATTTACTACCTATATGAATGGAATGTTTTCACAAAAATTGTATCCAACTTGTCATACTTAAGCGACTCATTTCATATAACATCTGGACATTGTTTCACATTGGCACATTTTACATTTGTGATTTACTGAGCAACTGCTTCTACCTGAGGGAAGCACTGTCTGCGCAAATGCTCTGTGAAGTGCTCACTGACAGGCACAACTAGGAGTACTTTAAAGTGAATTTGAGGGGAAATGGAAGAAAGGGAAGCATATGTGGGCCTGAATCCACTCTCGGCACTCTGATTCCTTCTTAGTATTCAGGATAGGCTTTGAAGGCCTTGCCTCCTCTTCCTGTGCTAACTCTTGCCTGTGGCCTTTGGCCCACAGGGCTCTCGACAATGCTGTGCGGGCCTCACTCATGTCCACAGCCACCTGGCAGTTCTGTGATGAGGGCACCTGAGACTTGGGAATAAACCTTTGCATCTCCAGCATGAGATGAATTGGGATGATGCTTTCATCTCACATTTCTTTCAAGAACAGTGTTCCACATGGCCCAGGAGAACTGGTTGACTCAACAGTTAAAAGAACGTCCCTCTGGAGCCGACTTTAAGCTTATTTATTTTTCCAAGGCAAAAAGTAAACTTTGAATGTCCCTGAAGAGCAGAAGTGACTCAGCAGAGATTTTGACTGAGACTTTATGGGGACACATTATAACAAACATTCTCTACACTTGATGGTCTGCTAATGGGGATGGAGATTTATTGGCCTGTAGATAAGACAAATTGAGAGTTTATGAGAGGCACAATTTTCTGAAGTCATTTAAAACTGATTTCACGAGAGTACTATTTGTACATCCTCAAGCTTGCTATTTAAAGAGAATTGTTCAGTTTTGATAAAATTGCTCTGAACATGAGCAATTTCCTCCTATTATGGAGTGTCTCATTTTCAGATGCCGTTACATTCTTCCTCATGCACTCTCCCCTCTCTTGCTCTCTCTCAGACACCCTGCATGCCAGAGTTAGGAGACTATGCAGGAGGTGGCAATAAATTTACTAAATGATGATCTGAGCTTACCTCTGCTCCACCCGGGCTGCCCCACTCAGCACAAGGCCACTGCACTTGCCCACCCACCAAGGTCAGATGAGCATCGTGCACCCAAGGAACAGGAGGACCATTGCACGCACTTGTTTCTTCACTCTCCAGGCTCCGATCCTATTTATTTGCACCAATATTAATACAGTTTTGTTTTAATGTACAGTTTCTGGAGCAGGCTTATTGGGGTAGAGCACTTTCCAGATGTCATCCTCAAAAAGCAGTACATTTCCTTTCAGACCAAGTGGGGACTTGCCCCCTTGGCCCCTGCCATTATCCCCACCCTAAGTAGGGAAGGTGCCTAAGGTAGAAGGTGGAATTGAGATGACTTGAGCTCATTCAGCTCCCTTTGTGGGCCTCAGGAGGTCATTGCTGTGACTGCAGTAGTCTTGTGCCCAAGCTAAAGAAATTAAGGAGAAAGGAAATAGGTGTATTTTTAAGGAAGAAAGAAAACAGATTTGCTATAGTCCCTCACGTATGGCAGAGAGAAGATAGGATTAAAAGGCATCCAGAGACCTGGGAATCAGGTAGCAGCAGCATTTCAACAATAATAGTAGCCACCATGGAGAATGCCCGCTGGGTAGATTCTGAAGCTTATTTTATCCTCCCAAGACTCTGAAGTGCTATGGTATTTTGTACAGTTGAGGAAACAGATTGGAGACATGAGTCTTGCAGTACAGTAGGAAAAACATGGGTTTCAAAGTCACTTATTGACTATGTGGCCTTAGGCAAGTCATTTGACCTCCCTGGGCCTCAGTTTCCAGTTTGGGTAAAATAAAGTCTGTTTCAGTTCTGACTTAAGTGAATGGATCCAAGGCAGAGAAAACCTAAACATAAAACTCCAATAAATCTATGACCATTAGACCTTGCAAGGGAACAAGTCCCCATTCAATAATATTCATTACTCCTGACACGGCAAGGCCCTAGGATGCAGAGATTGACAACAAATTCAACCCAGGTCTTCATGGGGATTTTGATGTATAGAAAAACTGAGGAGGTAGAAGAGACAGTTTTAATGTATCCTTTCACCCAGGTTCCTCTGACTGACGTCTTATCTTGGTATGGTATATCCATTACAATCAATGAGCCAATATCCACACATAATTATGAATTAAATCCCATGGTTTACTCAGATTTTGGGTTTTACCTAGTGTCTTATTTTCTGTTCCAGGGTACCATGGTACATTTAGTCATCATGTCACTTCAGGCTCCTCTAGCCTTTGACAGCATCTCCTGCTTCCCTAGTTTTTGATGATCCTGACACTTCTAAGACGTTTTGGCCAATCTACAATTCTCCTGGCTCAGCCTCCTGGGCAACCATTGGGAGCTCTTTCAGTCGGCTCCCCTCTTTGACACTCCCATCAGTGCAAGGGTTTTCTGGCTTTTTAGTATTTCCTTACTTTTCTGGCACTACAAGACATTCCAGGCTCATACTGCATATTTCCTGCTGCAGTTCTAGAATCAGCCATTTCTCCAAGGACCTCTGGTTTTTATCGCAGGTGTTAGGTATACTAGTTGCTGATGCAGTTGTGGAGTTATGTTTAAATGGTAGTTTCTTCAGATTTAAAAAGAATTATGTGCTCATCATAAAAATAATTAGAAAATGCAGAAGTGTATTCACACAAAAATTGACTTACCTACTTCCACTACTCATTACCATCAACAGTACACTTTTTGCTTTTTTCCTTACTGGATTTACATAGCCAGAACTGGAGTGATAGACTGAAGAGGATAAAGGTAGAATTGCTTTTGATGCCTAAAATATACAGATTGACTGGAGTGGTTTATGCCTGTGATCCCAGCTACTCAGGCAGGAGGTTCTCAAGTTTGAAGCCAGCTTCGGCAACTTGGCAAGACCCTGTCTCAAAAAAAAGGGGGGGATGGAAATGTAGCTCAGTGGTACAGCTTCCCTGGGTTCAATCCCAGGGAATTTGATTGGTTCAATCAAAAAGGCCGGGGAGGTGGTGGGTAAGATGGTGGTAACAACACAAATTGTAGGGTTAGTCATTGCTCCAACAGTACTCAAAGTCTGGAAGCTCTTCATGGAACTATAAAAGATAGGAAATGGATGGGGCTTTGGAGGTTGTCTGGTTCATTCTCTCATTGTAAATAAAGATGTTGGTTGGATGGAGCTGGAGAACGTCATGCTAATTGAAATAAGCCAATCCCGAAAAACCAAAGACTGAATGTTTTCTCTGATACATGCAGATATGGGGCGGAGCAGGGAGGCAGGCTAGGAAAGAATAGACGTACTTTGGATTAGATAGAGGGGAGTGAAGGGAATGGTGGGGGGGGGTATGGAGATAAGAAGGACAGTAGATTGAATCAGACATTATTACCCTATGTGCATATATGATTATACAACCAGTGTGATTCTACATAAAGTACAATCAGAAGAATGAGAAGTTATACTCCATTTATGTATGATGTGTCAAAATGCATTCTACTGTCATGTATAACTAATTAGAACAAATGGATAAAAGATGTTGGCTGTTGGGAAGTTGTGGTGAGATTCTCTATTCAGGGACTGTGGCTAACCCAAAGTTCTACCTCAAGATAGTTTCAGAGCCTGACCTGAACTGGGGACCTGATTCCAAGTCAAGTACATTTTCTACTTTGCTTTTTCAGCACAATAAATATCATAAGCTGGATTAATACACACCAGCAATTAAGAGAACTAACTTTGAAACCAGATAGATCTAGAATTCAGTTCTAGCGTCATCATTTATTGCTGTATGACACTGGACAAGGTTCTTAACTTCTCCAGTCTTAGATTCTTTGTCTGAGTAATAATAGTAGTAGATACAATTGTATAGTGTTTATTGTTTCAGACACTGCAGCAAACACATTTCACGCATTTAATTCATTGACTCTTCATAACAACTTCGTAAAGTAGGTGTTATAATTATCTAGATTTTATAGCTGAGGAAACAAATATGCAGAAAAATAAAATAAAAACTTGTCAGGGTTGGTAAGTAGTAGAGCACTGCCTTGAAGCTGCAGTCTGACTCCAGAGTCTATGTTCCTAAACGTTACATGACATTTTCTCTCTTTATCTCAGTAACCGACTTTTCTCAGGAAAGTTCAGGCCCTTTCGCCTTCGGCTCAGGAGAGACCGTCTTCCTTTGCCCCAGAGCTCTGATCAGTGAAATTTCATAACTCGTTAATGGGACAAGGGGATTCTCACAGTGGGACTGCAACTTGTCTGAGACAAAGCCTTGGCTTTTACTCAGGACGCCAGCATCTTGCACAGAACTGATGATTTTAGAAAGTATAAGGTGGTGGGGAAAGCTATGAGGTTGAGTCATAAACCTAAGATTTAAGCACCACTTCTCTAATTCAAGTACCAGTAAGCGAATCACTTAAAACCTGACCTCCTGGCGCAGAGAACGAGCCGGTGATATGTGAGTTAATGTGAATGTGGTTCAGCTGGACGTTTGTCGCTCCTGCAGGTGGCACGCGGTAAGCCTGGTGGAAAGGAACAAGGAGGCCTCCAAGTGGAATTAACTTCCAGAGAACCTCCAAACCATCGAGCTCAGTTCCTAGCGAGGCCTCTAACGCCACTTCCGCTTGCCCACCTAAAATCGCGCCTGCGCACGGTGTCTCTTCCTCTCCCCGCTCGGGCCTGCGTCGCACCGACATGGTAAGTGCTGATCCTCTGAAGCCTAGATATTTATCCGTCCGCATCTGTCCTCTTGGTTTCTTCCTCCGCGCCCGCCTCAGCCCGCCAGCCCTGCCCCGTACCCTCTTCAGTCTTTAAGCCCTCTCCTTTTTTGGAGACTCGACTCTGGGACGCGCCAAGGCTGCGGGGCAGGGCCGACTTGACCAGGCCCTCCGAGCTTTGGGCGCGTCCGGGACGCCGGTTTCATCGGGTTGAGTGTTTGGAAAACTAGGTCACAGCGGAGGGGCGGGGGATGGTGGGGCTGTGTGTGAAGGCGCCGGGACTTGGGTCCCCACTCTAAATGGTCTTCCCATTTCCTCGATCCCAACAGGCTAAACGCACCAAGAAGGTCGGAATCGTGGGTAAATATGGGACCCGCTACGGTGCCTCCCTCCGGAAAATGGTGAAGAAAATTGAAATCAGCCAGCACGCCAAGTACACTTGCTCCTTCTGTGGCAAAGTAAGGAGGTCTGGGGAGGGACCTGCTTCCTCCCCAGGGGAACTTATAAACGGTGCTGGTGAGCACTGGGGATGCGCAGTCGATTGTTCCTTGTCAAATAAGAGTATTGATGGTACCTTTAGGTTTTGTGAAATGTTCTTTACATAAAGAATACCACTAAGGGACTAGAGGATAAGTGATTTGGCAAAAAGCCGCAGCCTAAGCCAAACCTGCTTTGTGGGAAATGATTGTTTTTACTGATGTGCCCATACAACCCCTGAGAAGGATAAGTGTTTTACTAGGGGCATAAGTTGGTTTTCTTGTGTAATTTAAGTTCCGGAAAGCTCGCAAGATAAAAAGAATTTTGTTTGGTTTGTAGTGAAAATTGATTCTTTTGCAGACCAAGATGAAGAGACGAGCTGTGGGGATCTGGCACTGTGGTTCCTGCATGAAAACAGTGGCTGGTGGTGCCTGGACCTACAAGTGAGTCCATTTCTTTGTTATTTGAAAGTTTGAACTATACATAGGCCCCTTTCCAGATTTGGCTCCTGATGGGCTAGGAGAGTAAAGATGCTTTGGGCACAATACCTTTTTTTTTTTTTTTTAGCTTTAATATGGTGCTGAGAACCATATATATGGCATATATAGTTTAAAACTATATGAGAGGTCATGTAGCCCCCAATACCTGTGTTGTTATAAACAGTATTATTTGATTTACCATTTTTACCCTACAGGGCCAAGTAATACTGTTGGGAAAAAAAAAATATGCTGGTATTGCTTGTTTTGACTCTTTTAAGTGTATCCATTTCCAGAAATTAAAGCTGTCCTTGAAGGACTCTAAAAGTAGAGTTGTTGACTAAATTCTGAGTCTTGAGGTTTTAACTTTTTTAGTTAGTTTTACACTTAAACAGTGGAAGATGTTGAAATGAAAATATGGATATATATTTAAACATCTTGTTTCAGAAGATCTTGTGATGGCAGAAGGTAAAATGGTGCCAAGAGTACTCTGATAGTAAAGTGAATTACCATTCTTAAACCCACCGTGGAATAGTTATGTGACTTTTCCTGAATATTGTACTAAATCTTTGTGGTCATTTTTTTGATATTTTTATTCTTGGGTTCGGGGCCTGGTATCAGGGATTGAGCCCAGGGGTGCTTAACCACTGAACCACATCCCCATCCCTTTTTTATTTTGAGACAAGGTTCACTAAGTTGCTTAGGATCTTGCTAAATTGCTGAGGCTGGCCTCAAAATTGCAATCCTCTTGCCTCAACCTTCTGAGTCTCTGGGATTACAGGTGTGTGTACCACCACACCCAGCAGCTTTAGTCATTTTAACACCTCTTTCCAAAAGTCTTCAAGAATTGCTTGAAGCTGGGTGTAGTGGCTTGTACCTGTAATCCCAGAGGCTCAGGAGGCTGGCAAATTCAGAGCCAGCCCAGTGAAAGTAAGGCACTAAGCAACTCATTGAGACCCTGTCTCTAAATAAATACAAAATAGGGTTTGGGATGTGGCTCAGTGGTGTTGTGCCCCTGAGTTCCATCCCTGGGTCCCTGTCCCACCCCCAAAAAAGGAATTTTATCTGGGCATGGCAAGGCATGTATAATCTCTGCTGTTTGGGAGGCTGAGGCAGGAAGATGCAAGTTTGAGGCCAGCCCCAGCAACTTGAGGTCCTGTCTCAAAGGGTGGAGTTGGGAGGTAATGTGGCTTAGTGGTAGTGTACTTGGCTGAAGTGTCGTTTTGTCAGCCCCTAATTTCTGAATAATAGTCTTAATATTAGTTAAATCTTTAGGTTAACTGAAGCATAGCAGTCTTTTTCCCAGAAGTTCAGAAAGTCTTCAGGATTATAAAGTAATGAGGCAGCTTTACTTGCCATTTCCTACACTAATGTGCTTAATTTGTTGGTAACTGAATTTTTCTCAACAGTACCACTTCTGCTGTTACAGTCAAGTCTGCAATCAGAAGGCTGAAGGAATTGAAAGACCAGTAGGAGTTTGAGACATCCCTGGCCTATAATAAATGGGTTAATTTATATAACAAAATTGTGGATGTTGTTACTTGTATTAATTGGATGTTCTGATGTGCATTTCATTAATATTCAAGAGATTTGTAAATTGAAGCCCTTCTAATGTGAATTGGGAATTTTGCTGAGGTTGTCATTCAGGGTTTTTTTCTTTTTTTCTTTTCTTTTTTTCCCAGTAGTCAGATGATAATGGTATGAAACTTAAGTCCTACAGGTTAGGTATATGCTTAGCCTTTTTTTTTTTTTTTTTTTTTTTTTTTTTTTTTTAGTAACTATTCTACTTCTCAAATACATTGACATATTGTGCAAAATTTGTTTTAAAGGTAAAATATGCTAAAACAAAGGATATAAATTGCCTCTTTTACTGATTCATTTGACTACACATTGTACAGTGCCTTTAGAACATGTGAAACAATTACACAACAAATTTTGAATGTGTCTGCCATCCTTTTTTTTTAGTTTGTACACAAATCTTCATAGGATTGAATTCAAGTTCATACACATAGTAACAAAAAATGTAAGTTCTTTGGAGGAATTTACCAGTTATGATTAGTTCTCTGATTATGATTGTCTTTCCAACAGCACCTTTGTTCAATTCAACTTAATCCTGTCAGTTGACTTTTCTCAACCATGTCTAAGTAATCGTCTGTGGTAGGTACTTCAAAACCAGAGTAATTTAAGAATGTAAAGCCAATTTCCTTTACTGTTAGTTTAAAGACCTTTGTGACATTTCTTGAATTGACCCTTTTCTGCCAAATCTTCCTTTTGCTGCTTAGTGACTTTTTTTTTTCCCCCAAATAGCTTATTCACAGATGTTTCTTTCATCTGTACCCAAGAGCTTGCTCTGGCACAAACATCACCTCAGAGCAGTATTCCTTAATTGGGTCAACCTTTTCTAGACCCATAGAAGTAACTGATTAAATTTTTTGTTTGGGTTATTCTTTCAACAGAATTTAGTTCTATGTAGTGTACCCAGTACCCAGCATAATTCCTTGCACTTGGTCTGCATAAGTAATGAGTAAATCTGATCTTGTTTTTATAACAAGTGGTGCCTTTACTGATTTTGTACTATGAAACATTTGGTATCGTGGTTCAGTAAGTGGTGGGACCATGAGGAACAAATTAGACTTTAATAGAGTGTTTGACCCAGGTCGTCCTAGGAGTTTCCAGATAGTGGCTAGAATTTCCAGTCAGCATTGGTAGTAGAATTAACTTAAGGTCCCCTAAAGGGCACACATTTAGCCAAACTGCCTAACCATGTTGCAGTTTGCTGTATAATGCCTGGTAGAATTGTGTATATATTAGGGGATTTGGAACTATGTTTGAAATCTGTGTTAACCTTGCTAGGACTTAGACATGATCATGTCGGCAATATAAAACTATCAGATTTTTGGAATCACTGAGGTAATGTTTGTTGATCCTGAGTCATCTAAGCAAGAGTATTATCTTGTTCATCAACTTGACAGGTACATAATACCCCTTTACATGTGAGAAAATTAAATAACTTATGAATACTTTTTTTTGATGAATCTATACATTGCCGGCATCAGTTGAAAGTAGACATAGAGTGGTAAAGCAAAGTTCTCCCAGTGACAGAACTTAAAAGGTAGTTTCTATTTTGCAAAAGGATGATTTGAGGTATAGCTTTATATTAGTTCTTAGGCAGTGGCTAATGGGTTGGCCAACAGGTCAGAATTTTAAAGAACAAGAGTGGAAAACAAGCTAATTCAAGGACCTAAATAGAATTATGAACATTGCTCTTAGTGAAATAACCATTCTGAGGATGTCAGCTATTTTCCCCAGCCATCATCTTGGTGCTTATTCAAAAAACCCTGAATAAAACAATCATGGTAGCAGAGATGGAGTCTGAGATCAAGAACATGGATGTCCCCTCACTAAGACTGAGCTGCCATGATACCATTCACTTTGGGTACCATCTAGTCAGGTGATTACATTGGACGTTTTTCATCATTGCAAAGGGCAACAGACTTTGAGCCAGGAGGTACCTCAGTGGGATAGTTCCTGCTTAGCATGTGCAAGGTCCAAGGTTCAATCCACACTGCCCACCCACTAACATGGCAATGAGCTTGTGTCACAGGTATGGATTTGTCTTTCATACCTGCAGTATGTCTGCAGAATGCTTTTATCATTGTGATATCCCATTCTATAGAGTCTGATAATAAACTCATGGAAAATCATTTCACTGTGGTCCATCCTGAGGCAGCTTGCTTAATAGACTTACCTTGCTCTGAAGATTTGGTTATACTACTAGCTGGAGCAAGTTTACTGAGGATCCCTTATAAGTGTCCTACAATATGTCTGTAATATGGTCTGCCAGTATGTGGTGCTGTCTTCCAGATAGCCGGGATGGATGGGTCAAATCAGATGGGAGATGGGACTGAATCCACTGAGGATTGGGCCAGTTGACCCACTGGAGTCATTTTTGTTTTCCTGGCTTGCAACCTTGAATTTAGTGAGCTTAGAGATTCTAGTACCTAATGCCTAGTTTCTTAGAACCATATTTTTGACTGAATTTAAAATGAAATCTTAAGGATCATTTTGGGGTCAGTACACCACTGAACCAACAGGCAGGAAAGATGGTCTCTAGATTCGTTGTCTTTACCACAACTTCGTGTTCCAGGAGATTCTCTGCTACATATGATTTGTAAGGATGGATTCCCTTGTCCTTTGACTTCTTGTTAGGTTTAAAGAGTGGGAGGCACCAGCAGGATATCTAGCAGATAAAAGTGAAGTCATAATTATTTTTCCTGTTCCTCTTTACAGAGTTTCTTTAGAGAGATTTCTGTTAAAGGCCTCAGCTCCCATTGGATGGTTTTTGCTCTGTGTACAGCTACTCCTGAGATTTACTCCTTTAGGTCTGGGAGTGTTAATGACTCTCATTGTTACTTGTCCGGGAAAGCTTCATCCACTGTTGACTCCCGCGCCCCACCACCAGAAATTGAACCCACTGAGCCACATCCCCAGCCATTTTTATTTTCTTTTAAATTTTGAGACAAGGTCTGGCAATAACAGAATCCTTTGGCCATGAAAAGATGATCACATGGAACGATCTGATATAACTGATGAAACAAATTAGGCAGAGTTGAAACGTAGAAGTGGCTGTCTGTAATGGAGTCCTTTAGTGAAAGTACATTAGGTAAAAAGACCATGGATTCCTGTCTCTACAATTCTCTGAATTACCCTGAGTCTTGCCTGGATATTCTCTCTCGATGTGGTTTTTGTGAGAGACCCAGTATGAAGTCAGACTCCTGAGGGCTGCATCCTAGAAGTAGGAGTAAGCAAGAAGTAAATGCCCTCATAGAGACTAAAGATGACTCCAAATCATCTTATTCCATGATTGAATTTAGTCTGGAATTACTAGTGCCCTAGCTACCTACAAGAAGTGAATGCAAATCCTCTGAAAATAAAATATTCTAAATTTCAGTTTGTAACAAATTTTTATATATCATGTCTGGCACTCGAGTATAAATAACCAAGCATTCAAGGAGACAAGACAATTTGATTTAAAAACCAAGAGAAATAATAGACAATTGAAACAGACACATAGGGTATCCAAAAAATGAAGTTATCAAAAATTGACTTTAAAATATGTTAATATGGACAAAGAAATAAGACTGAGAATTTCATTACAAAAAGAACGACATTCATTTTTAGAATCTTCTAAAAATGTACTTAGAGGGTACGATGATGATTTGATACAAGTATGTAATGTATATGATCAAATCAGGGTCATTAGCATTTTTATTCTCTCAAACATTGTGTTTAGAATCTTGAAACTTCTTTCAGTTCTTTATTAAATATATAGTTAAACTGGTCAGTCTGCTGTACTGTAGAACACTGGCACTCATCTGAAAAATTATCTTGAATTGAAAGATTTAATGACTAAAGTTAGAGTCCCTTGGGTGGATGGAGCAGCCTAAGAGAGTCAAATAGAGTTAGAAAGGTAGGTAGGTTAAAACAAATCCAGGCTGGGCACAGTGGTGCACACCTGTAGTTGGGAGGCTAAAGCAGGAGGATCACAAGTTCAAGGCCAGCCTTGGCAACTTAGCAAGACCCTGTCTCAATTTTAAAAAGAACTGGGTTATAACTCAGTGGTAAAGCACCCCATCACCTTCCCCTGAGAAAAAAAATCCAGAAAGACGTTCAAAAACAATGGAAAAGAACAGGTAAGTATAAGAGGCATATTGGGGCTACCAGGAGTAAGTTCTAGCAAGGAGGAAAGAGGAGAGATGATAATGACTCAGAATTTTACAAAACCAATGAAAGATCAAGATTCAAGAATCCTTTGATGACATTACCCAAAAGAAGCACACAAGCACACACATAAAAATCATGCCAAAGAACGTCGTAATTATTGAATACTGAAAAAAGAAATAACTTTAAAGCAGCCAGTAAAGGAAGAGCAGTGTGCTGGATGCAGAGGCACATGCCTGTAATCCCAGCAACTCTGCAGGCTGAGGCAGGAGAATTGCAATTTTGAGATTAGCCTCAGCAATTTAGTGATATCATAAGTAATTTAGTGAGACTCTGTCTCAAGAAGGACTTGGGGGGATGTTCAGTGCTTAAGCACCCCTGGGTTCAATCCCCAGTGCTAAAAAAGAAAAGAAAAAGCACTTAAGACAGATAATTGGCTTCTTGATGATGGAATCTAGAAGACAATATGTTTTACCTCCAGAGTGCTTCATGCTCTGTATTCAGTGATCATATCTTTAGAATATGAAATACAGTTTTCAGCAACAAAAAAATAGTGTGAATTTTATCACTAGTATACCCACACATGCCACGAAAAGTAATCCATGGAGGACACTGAAAATTTCAAGTAGGAATGAAAGTCAATGAAAAGGAGAAATACTTAAGTAAATACAAGTTAATATTGACTATTCGAATAATAGTAATAACAACTGGGGGCAATATTAAACTGCAGAAAAACAGCCTATAGATTAGGAAAGGGTACATAATGTTAAAATGTTTTAAGTTCTATATTCAGGAAGAGGTCCAACTACAAAGCAAATGTAATCATTGTAATGTGTGATAACCATTGAAAGAACAACAATGTATAACAATACATCAGAAATAGTATTAAAAAGTCAAGAAAAGAACTGGTTGGACAGGTGGTACATCATAAGATGTTGGATTAAACATACCTGTACATATATATGTAGTGTATTAATGTGTCGATAATAGCATTACATACAAATATCTCAAAAGATGGTCAAATTGAGTTTTATACCCAAAGTATAAGGATTAAAGACCTAAAGTATAAGGAATTGGATATAAGGAAGAAAATATAGATACCTCAAAATTGTAGAGCTACAGAAAGGTTGAAAGTAAAAGAATGGAAAAGGATGCCACAGGCAAACACTAATTTATGAAAGACTGTAGGAATACCTGAAAAAAGATTTTAAAGAAAAAATATATATACACAAACATCACTTGACACAAAGAGGGACATTTATATAAACATACAAAAATTGTGTGATTTTTCGCCATCTCTGGGTCATTGATGATGTGAGACACTAGGTAAGTAGGAACTCGTGTCTCTGAAAATGTTCTCGAGCAGCAAAGAATAATTAAAGAACTTAGAGAAACACTGACAGGAAATCAAGGAGAGCTGATAAATTCTACGAGGCCAATGCCAAAGAACAAGACCACCCAGCAAACATGATCATTTTAAGTTAGAAAATATGTGAATCAGTTCATTTCTAAATCATATATGAAGCAAAAACTTAAAATATCAAGAAATGTTTTAGCACTCAAGAAGTAGTAATAATAGATGTAGTCACTAAAAAAAAAAAAGTCATACTGAACTAGAACCAACCCTTTTATGATTTGACACTCAATTTTGTTCCCTGAATTGATGTTAAACATTGATGTATGGGCCGGGGTGGTGACTCAGTGGTAGAGCGTTTGCCTAACGTGAGGCACTGGGTTCAATTCTCAACACTGCATATAAATAAATAAAACAGGCCTATTGACATTTAAAAATATATTTTAATAAACACTGATGTCAGCAGAGAAAAAAATTATTACAGGTATATCATTAAATTCACAATTTTTTTGTCTACTGATTTTGAAAAATTCCTTTATAACGTCATAGTGTAGTCAACAGTTCCTCTAATTTTTGAAGATTTATTATAGTGTGATTTGGTCTTGGAATCTAATGAATTTACATAAATTCTTTGGAACCTAATCAGGAAACTACCTATCTGCAGAGATTATTCATTCCTTCAACGAAGCAGATAAATTTGTCAACATGTATTGATTGCAAACATCATATGTAACGCTAGAGGGTGGTACTGCATAAACAGAAAAAAGGAACAGCCTACTGAGAATAAAGTGGAAGGTTTAGAGGATTCATCTCAAGGACATAGACAAAAGGTTAAAAGCATGCGTAAAATCACAGTTTGGTAAGTTCATAGATCTTTTCAAATTTCTATAACTTCATATGACCAAGCTGACTAAAGTAAAGAAAAAAGGAGACTAAAGAAAGACAGGCAGACAGACTTCTGGGACAAAAGCCTCTCAAATGAACAATTAAAATGAACTGGGACATATTTTCTAGGATCAGCTAGTTAGAAGAGAAGAATGCTAACTGTTTTATTTTTGTTGATATTAAAAATTATTTTTATGAATTATATAAACAAAATTCTTCTGCATTGACAATGCATCATTAAAATATCATTGAATGAGATTTTGTCTGTGAAGTGTCTCTCAAAGTTAGGATTGTCAAGGTTTTTTCCCTTTAAAAAGATCAGTACAGAAGGGAAGTTTCAGGCACACTGTCATAAACACTGGACTTTGTAATTAAGTAACTAAAGCAATGAAGATATGAACCAATGGGGGAAGCTAAGTGAGAGCCTGGCACTCAAAAATGGGCCAAAATGTACCCCTGATGCAAGGAGGGAGGCACTCTAATGGCACTGCTTCTGAACAGCGCCAATGGGATGCATGACTTGGAGGGAAACCAGGAGGACAGGGGCTTTTCTGTCAAGTGGGAGCTCTGTGTGTGTGCACATGCATATGCCCACACGTGACATGGTATATTTTGTTCAGGTTGAAAACCAGTATTGTAAAGGTGACGGGTTTCTGCTTTACTCTCCTAATGTTCTTTCTTCTGAGTCTTTTGTACCTTTCCTCCTCCATCAAGCAACTATTAACTCATTAACTCAAGGCTCTTCTTCTCATATCCTTTCCTGTTTGAGTCTCTTAAGACATGATCAGCTTTGAGAGGCTTTCAGGAATACCGAATGGATCAGCAATACCTAGGGCATGCCCCTTGCTGTGAGCCACACTGTTTTCTATGGATGTGGACTTTATAAATCCATTTAATCTTCATAATGGCCCTGCACTGAGTAACCGTAGGACCATATTTTACAAGCTCTTCATGGCTTGACTCCTGCTTATCTCACCAACCCCATCTATTGTCACATCCTGTTTCTACTTTAAGCACCAGCCATACTGTGCTCGAACACTCTGTGCTTTAATATTATGGCTAATATTTATAGTGTTCTTTTCTGTTGCCAAGTCTCCTTTCCTCCTGCATTGTCTCCCTTTCTCCCTACACCAAACTCATGAGATTAATGTGATTGTTTTCCCCATTTTACAGATGATGAAAAAGAAGAGAAGTTAAATATTATATGTTAAATGTTATGGACCCAGAAGTTTTATTATCTAATTCCATCTCTGTCATTTACTAGCTTGAAACATTCAGAGAATGTTTATTTTCTTTCTACAGATAAGGAAACTGAGGTCCAGAATGCACATGGCTTTGATAACGGGAGGGCCAATTGAGGCAGGGGCCAAAGGCATAGATGAGAAAAAAATAACAGAATGGAAAGGAAATGTGTTCAAGAGATAATATTAACAAAGTACAACATTCCACTGATTAACCCAGGGCACATGCGCACTCTGTGCCTCCAACTATGGAATATGGGCATCGTGTTGTACATAGGAAGAGAAATGCAAGCAATGGGCAGCAGAGGGAGCCCTTGATAAATTTCACCCATCAAGGTAAGTCTGGATGAACTCAGAATGAGAAAGTGCCATTTCCCCTGGTGATCCCCAACCAAGACCTTATTTCTCCCACTCTTGTCTTCACTCAGTGCTCACATATTTCCCTAGCAGACTTGGCCCTGGCACAATAGTGGTCATGTCTGTCCTCAATGCCCAGAGTGAGGTTGCCACTTTCTTCCTCTTCACAAGGCGAAGCAAGCCAGGCCCAGCAGCCGAATGTCTGCCCCAAGCTCTGTTACACGAATGGTAAGTCGTTGTGTCAGGATTCCAGTTCTCAGGGCTGTAGGCTCCACAGTGCAGCCTTCCATGCCAAAGTCCCTGTTCTGTGGACCTACCTCTTTTATGATCCTCTATTTCCCTTAGATGCAATTGAGGTTTGGAAGACAGTATCTCAGAGTCACACAGTAGTCCCATTTTGGCAGGAACAATGTAGAAACACTATGCTTTTGCTCAGAGGAGTCACCCCATACTCAGCAGGCCTATGAGAGGGAAATATGGAGGCTAGCAGCAATGGCAATGCCTGGGGAGTGGATTTGGGGCTGGCTTTAAAATCCCCCATAATTTACATTCACCCGCTCCCATCCCTTATAAAACACTGATATTACTTAATCTTATGTCTAAAACTTTGCACATACAGCTTTAAAACCCTCCCTTGGCTGCTGCTGTCCAACCTTCCCTACCACTGGGTCAGCCTCCTCTGGCAGCAGACATCCCCCCTACTGTGAATGATGGTGGGGAAGGCTATGCTGTGCGTGAGGATCCCCAAAATGAAGGAGCTCCATCTCTGTATTCTTAGTTGCCACAAAATAAAGGCCCCTCTCTTTTTCTTTCTTCCTTTGGGACCCCCACCGTGCAGCTCGGCATGGGACCAAGTCTTCAGGGGGGCTCAGCAAAGACTTGGTGACAAGCTGATTGATGGATTCCCCGCCTCTGCCTGCCTTCTCGCCCACTCCTGCAGGCTCTGGCCCTAGTCCACCCTCAGGCTGCCCGAGGGGTCTGCTTTCCTTTGTTGAGTCAGCACCAATGAGTCAGGGCCAAGATCAGCTGGGGGCCTGGGGAGGACTGCAGGAAATTGGGGAGGGAGTTAAAACCTAGTGGCTCAGATAAAGGCATGGTGAGGAACTCTTGAGTGGAGGGCCCCGGGCATAGTCAGAGCCAGACCAAAAGGTTTTGGTGGTAAAGTGACCTCTCATCTGTGGGTGTCATTGATCACCAGCTGTCAGTGGAACACTTCTTTGGGAGAGAAGCAACAAGAGGTTGCTCAAATCATATTGCTTAGCTTCCTAAAAATCTCGTCTTTCCTTCCTTGTTCCAACTCTACTCTCTTAGAGATGCCAAAATGGAACCCAATCTCTATGAACTCTGCTAATAGACAAGAAGAAGGCAGAGGAGTGGAATTTGTAGATACTCTCCCCAAGAGCAATTCAGCCATGTTCCTTTTCCAGAACTGCTGAGGATCAAAACAAAGTAGCTACTGGAATTTGGTAGCATCCTTCTGTGCTTCCCCATCCACAGGTCATACACATGGGTAGTGGGAGCAGGAAGAGAATTGAGTAAGACTGGGAGGCAGGGAGACAGAGGTTAGGAGAAAGTAGCTTTCCAGTAGCTCTTAGGGAGAGAGGGGATGGGAAGAGGTAAACCAATGGTTCTAGTCTTGCTAATAGTCCCACAGATGGTTCTGCCAATGTTCTCCCCAGAATCACAGACCACACTTCTCAAGTCATGCTGCTGGAGGCGTGGTTAGAGCTCATCTTGTGCCACGCCATCATGTTAAGAGGAGATGTAGGTCATGGGAAGTGAAGTGACTTGCCCACAGTTAGACAACTAGATGATGACAGAGCCTCAATACTGGCATTTGTCCATCATCAGAATGCAAAGCCAACCGTCAGTGGGGGGAGTTCAGGGTTGCTTTAGCACAGGGTTGAAGATGAGGGATTCATTATTGCCCAGGAACAGACACAGAGTCCTTGGTTTGACATTTCTGTTCCTTTGAAGGAACCATTTTCCTCTCAGGTAAGTTGGACTTTTGGATCTTTTCATTTGCAAGAGATGGATCATCAAGACAGATCCAGGGCCATGGAGAATGAAAATGTCCTCTCAAAATATCTTGAATTTCTGCCTAGTAGAAGAAGGGGACAGGCATGGAAGGACATGGGAGTTTGCTTGTTGTGGGATCTACCTGGGCATAGGATATGGGAAGTCTGGGTGTGTTCCACCACTGCTGTTCTGCGAAAGGAACAGGATTTCCTTTCCTGGCCCATTCTTTTTTTTTTTTTTTTTTTTTTTTTTTTTTTTTTTTTTTTTTGGTACTGGTGATTGAACCCACAGGCACTCCACCACTGAACCACATCCCAAGCCCTTTCTTATATTTCATTTAGAGACAGGGTCTCCCTGAGTTGCTTAGGGCCTCCTTAGTTGCTGAGACTGGTCAAACTCATGATCCTTCTGCCTCAGCCTTCCACGCCACTGGGATTACAGCTCCAGATCCTGGACCATTCTTGCCTCTTGCTCCTGGGCTCTCCTGGGCCTGAGAAACACCTGTTGGGAGGTTTAGCAGGATAAAGTGAACAAAATTCCCTGCAAGCAGGAACTGCAAACCCAAGTTCAGAGCCACATGTTGAGGTCGCACCCCCAACACCCAGCCTTCACTTCTACCAGTGATTTTCATCCCCTTATACCAACTTTCCTGGCAAGAGCAGGAGGACCTTCTGCTTTGGTGGCACATTTCTCACAGTGAGACTATGACTTTGGAGAGGAGTGTAGCTGGGGTGGACTTCTGCCCTCAGCAGGGACATAGCCTCCTCTTGGACTAGAACAGTCACTCCATTTCTCTGGGATCTTCCTCCAAGTCATTCAGAGCACCCTGCAAAAGTAGGGCAGTTATGAAAAAAAGGTCTTGATTTCAAAATTGAAGACATGGGACAATTGTGACCGCATGGCGATGTTGGAGATTTTTAGCATTTTCAGGATAGATATAGTCTTAGACATGATCTGCTTCAGTGCAGAGGTCAAGAGGCTAGACTCTGGCACCAGACCATTGGCTTGCCTTCAAAAATTCTCAGTATCTTGGCTCATTCTTTATATCCAAGTATTTCTAGTATCCTTGGGCAAGTTTTCCAACCTCTCCAGACCTCTGTTTCCTGGTCTATAAAATGAAGATAATAATAATACCCACCTTAGTGGGTTATAAGGATAAATAGATAATTTTTTCTAAGATGCTTAGCTTGACATATAAGTATTCAATTAATATTGATATTTTTATCATTAGGTTATTATTCTCATTATTTTACAGATATCAAAACTGAGACCCAAAGAGGGTACGTATTTTTGAAAGTCACAAAATCAACTTATTATGTATGAACCCTTTTTTCATTGATTATAAATAAGAACCAAGTGGGCATCTGGACCTGAGTCAGGAAAAGCCAGGTATATCTCAGTAGCAACTCCCAAATATCCATTTCTTACCCATACTTCATATCTGCCGTGGGCCAGCTGTGGTCTCTACTATTATTATTGTCCCTATTCCAGAACCCAGCAGATGAAACATAACAACCAATCCTTAGGAAGTGACTCCCATCACTTCTGCCCATGTTTCATGGCCAAAGAAAGCCATCTGTGAGTTCAGCAGTGTGGATTAGCATGATGCTCCTACAGGGAGGTAACCAGATATTGACAAGAGGGATACAATTTATGGGCAGAGATGATCTTAATGTGAGTGATCCTCTTACATAAACCAATCAAAACACCTTTCCCAAGATGTCAAAATTGATATAAAGAACTAGAAGAGCTTCCACAGCATAAGGAGCATCTATTGATGCCTATTCTTTGAAATGCTTTCTCAAAATCCCCAAAGGCATGATTAAAATCAAAATTTCTGCTAGTTGAAAACCAATCTCACACAGTTAATGTGGCTCATCTTAGAGTGGGAGGGTCCTTGTACTAGAACATCACAGAGTTCACCTTCCTGTTCCCATATCTGCATTTCCCAACGCACCTGTGCTATTTCATCTCCTTTGGACTCTGCTGATCCATGGTCTAGATGGTAGGAACATAGAAAGACACTACTCTGTAAGGAAGGGGGAGATTTTCCCTCTAGTGGATGAAGGCTAGTGGTAAAGTCCACAAGTAGAGGTAAGGTAAACGCTGGTGTGGTCTGGGAGCTGAGGAACCCCACAGGAGGGTCACTTCACCTAGACCGGGAATGTCAGAATAGTTTGATCTGGGAAAGTTAATGTTGCTGGAATTTCATTCTTAAGGAGTAGGAATTATGCAGCTGGTTGAAGTACCTGAGGACAGGTCTTTATGAGTGACAACTCTGAGTCCAGTTGAGGATGTCTAGCTCATCTTGTGATGATCGTGAGCAAGGTCACCAGCTAGCCTCCCCAACAATCAGCAGACAGCTAGCTAATGAGGCAGCAGAGGGAACTGATTTGGCGGTTTGGCTCAAGCCACACTACCTGGGTTTCCCTGACTCTAACTCTCCCGTAGCTATGTGACTCTGAGGAGGTATTTAATTGCTCTCTCTGAAAATGGAGCAAATAGCAGTCTCCATCTCAAGGAGCTGAGTGGAATAAGATGAGTTGAGGGGAGCACTCTGCAAAATACTTAGTGAAGAGAGGCCCATGCACGTTAGCTGGTATTTTTGCCATTATTTTATCTGATTGCATGAACTAAGCAAAGGACATTGCCTTCTGGGTACCCACAGGGCCTGTGCTAGATGGGCCTGATGGGCACAGGCTGGGCATTGAGCAAGACAGGAATTAATTAAGTGGATAAACGGATGCACCAATGAATAATGCATTGACCCTTGTCCATAGCACAAACGGGTAAGTGCATAGCTGATTGGGTGGCTCTGTTCCCTGTGAACTCTCTGAGATGTGAGAGTAGGTTGGTCACATAGCAGTAATGTGCTGCCACATCCTGTAAAACAGAATCAGATTCTTTGTTTGCTTTGCAATCCTCCCTTGGGTCCCGAGAGGGAAAGAGAAGACCTGACTATGACTGCTAGCTTTTCATACTGACCATCTGGCCACTTTCAGCCTTGGTTCACCTTCATCTGTATGTATACTCCTAGCTCTGACACCGCCCCCCGCCCCCAGTGTGCTTCCCCTACACCGCCCATCACAAACGAGAATGAAAATGAGGCTCAGGAAAGTGGTTGGGCTGTGTTCTGGAACAGAGGTTGGGCCAGCACCAGTTCACACTCTCCAGCTTATGTCTCAGTTCCTCCCTACTCCTGCCTGGGCCAGCTTTTAAGGAGTACCCTCTTCCCATTTGTTTACTTACTAGTGATTCTCTCTGGGAACCTTGGAAAGGGGTTATATTTAGAGGCTTGGTGATTTATAGAGTTGCTGGAAGGACTGATGGGAGATGCTCAAAGAGGAAAGAACAGACCCTTCCCTGTGGGTTGTTTGGAGTGGGGAAGTTCTTCCTGTCCTATCATCTCTGTGAAGGACCAAAATCTGTATTGGAGGGGAATTGTAGGAGGCCATCTCTTTGACAGTGCGTGTGTGTGTGTGTGTGTGTGTGTGTGTGTGTGTGTAGGGTCCACACATCTCCCTTCTTGATTTCTCAGAGGGTACCTTGGTTTGGGAGGTGGTGGGTATGGATTCCTACCTCTGTTGTCATTGGCTACAGTGCCTGTTATTTATGAGCTTTTGAGGGTTTAGGAAAACTTCTTAAGTCCTGAAAAAAAAAAAAAGAGTACTGCAAGATGGAAATTAATGTATATTGAATTAAAACTTCCCCTTATGTCTTCTTTGTTATTAAACTTTGTATTTAAAAATTTTCTGATGAAAACTTTCAGCTGAGGTTTTTGTATTTTTCAGGAATCCCAAAGAACAAGTAATAAACACCCAGAGATTATAAGTGATTGTACATTTATAATTGTTTTTGCTGAGATGGGGTCTCACTGTGCTGTACAGGCTGGTCTCAAACTCCTGGGCTTAGGAGATCCTTCCTACCTCAGGCTTCTGAGTAGAAACCAGGATTATAGGCATTTGCCACAGTACCCAGCTAGACTGATATTCAAACTTGAAAAGCAAAACTTTCTTTTGAGGTGGCATGGACAAAATTTGGGTACATTTTGATGGGTTGGTATAGAGCTTCCCCCAAACAAGTATCTAGGACCTGCAGAGGTCTCATCTGCCTGTCCACAGCCTTCACCAAGGCTTTGCTTCCTCACATGCTCTTTCTTCAGTGAGGCACTGAGCTTGAAATTCAGTTTCTTCTTTATCTAACAACCTGCGAATACTTTTATTTTTCTTTTCTTCCTTGTCTTTCTTTCTTCCTTTCCTTTTATTTCCTTTCCCCTTCCTTCCTTCCTTCCTTTTTTCTTTCTTTCTTTCCTTTTCTTTTCTTTTTTGAGGTGGGAGTCTTACTTACCAAAAGCAGACACCAAATGAGATATTGCTGACTTTAATAAAAGACCTTCCAACAGATCCATTTTCACTGAGACAGAATTTCAGTATGTTGCCCAGGCTGGTCTGAAACTCCTAGGCGTGAGTGATTCTCCTCACTCATCCTCCTGAGCAGCCAGGAATATAGGTGCATCACTGCTCCTGACCCCATTTTTCCTTCTTCTATCTCTGTATTTTTCAGTTCATGAATTGGACATATGCCATTATGTTTGTACGTGAGATTTGAGAATTGAATGTTTGTGCCCCCATTCATACATGGGGGCCCTAACTCCTGCTCTGTCTGTATTTGGAGATAGTGAAAAGGTGATGAAGGTTAAATGAAGTCATAGTGGTAGACCCTAACATGTTAGGGCTTGTGCCCTGGTAAGGGAAGGTAGACACACCAGAGATCTCTCTGCCCTGTGAGGACACAGTAAGAAGGTAATGGTTTGCAAGCCAGGAAGAATATTCTCCCTGAGAGCTGAGTTAACCAGTGTTTTTAGTCAAGGTTCTCTAGAGAGACAGAACCAAGAGGAGATAGATACATAATAGGTAGCTAGATTGGCAAGAGGAGATTTGTTAGAGAAATTGGCTGTTGTGATTTGGGAGCTGAGAAGTCCCACAACAGGCTGTCTGCAGACCTTGGGACACCAGTAGCATGGTTCAGGCCAAGTCCAAAAGTCTGAGAACCAGGGAAGCTCTTGGAGTAACTCTCAGTCCAAAAGCCTGAGGACTGGGGGTTCACACGTAACGTACAGAGTCTAAAGGTCAGAGAGCGTGGAATTCTGATGTCCAAGGGTGGGAGAAGATGGGTGTCCTGTTTATAAGAGAGAGAAAGAGAAAAAGAGAGAGGGAGGATATTGCCATACTTCTTGCCTTTTTTGCTCAATCTGGGCCCCCACTGCATGGTGACCATCCACATTAAGGGAAGAGGTTCCCCATTCAGTTCACCAGCTCATGCACCAATCTCCTCTAACACCCTTCCCGGCAAACGCAGACATGGTGCTTTACCAGTTCTTCATGTACTCCCTGATCCAGTCAGGTTGACACTTAAAATTAACCACCACTGCTAGCACCTGAATTTTGTGCTTCTAAAGTCTCCAATTTTGAGAAATTTTTGTTGGTTAGGCCCAAAATACTAATCTGTGGCATTTTGTTCTGGCAGCCTGAGTTGACTACTACAATAAGTATATCTGAAGGTTAAATCAACAGGAATAGTAACACAGAATCATGGGGTCAAAGAGTGTATGCATTTACAAATTTGATAGGGAACACCCATTTTTATTCCCACCAGCAATAGACAGTGTGTGTTTACCCACATCATCATGCGACATCAAACTGTTTTCAAACTTACTTCTTTTTCATAAACTGGGGTGAAAGTGATCATTTAAAATTATTAACCAAATTTTTAAAAATGGGGTCAGGGGTACTGTGGTTTGAACCCAGGGGTGCTTAGCCACTGAGCCACATCCTAGCCCTTTTTATTTTTATTTTTTTAATCTTGAGACAGGGTCTTGCTAAGTTGCTGAGGCTGGCCATGAACATGCGATTCTCCTGCCTCAGTCTCCAGAATCACTGGGATCACAAGTGTGCACCTCCACACCCAGCTTCACTGAATTTATTTACCAATGAAATGTTCTATTGCTATTATAAATGAAAAACTAGCATGTTTTTCATAAATAGAATGTGACTGTGTAAATAAAAGCAAGAAAAACAAAAAACTGTTATATTGTGCTGCATGCTGTTGTCTACAGAATGGTCTGAGGCTGAGATCTGCCCTTCCTTGTTAAAAAGAGAGATAAAGAGGTCTTTGATTCCGCCCCCTTTCTGGTGGTACATGAGGATCAAACATGTTAGGCAAGCTCTCTACCCTTGAGCTACAGCCCCAACCAGAATGTGGAAGTTGAAAGGGACGTTAAAGAAGAGGCCCAAACTGAAGCTTCATGTTGATGCATCAGACATCACGGTCCCTACTTTAGTCCCAGACCCTTACCTTCTACCATCCTGAGAGAGCTGCCGAGGCCTGAGCAGCCCAGGGCCCCTTATTTAAAATGCTCAGGACCAGAAGTGTTTCTGGGTTCAGGTTCTTGTATTTTATTTCTTTAGTACTTGTGCATAATCTATGGGGAGGTTTGCTTGGGGACAGGGCCCAAGACTAAGCATGAGATTTATGTTTCATACACACCTGAAACACAAAGCCTGAGGGTCATTTTATACAATATTTTTAGTACATCTGTGTTTTAACTGTGACCATCACATGATGGCAGGTGTGGAATTTTCCACTTGAGGCGTCATGTCAGCACTCAACGATGTTTCCCATATTGAAGGGTTGGGATTTAGGGATGCTTAGCCTATCTGGTATAAGCAAGCAGATACATGGTGTTCCACTGCTAACTTCTTACTTAGCATACCGTATTTATTACCATTAATGAACCAATACTGATACATTACCATGTAATAAAGCCCATTGTTTATTCAAACTTCCTTAGCTTTTACCTAATGTCTTTTTTCTCTTCGTGGGTCCCATCTGGTAGTAATTGTTACCTATACACAATTGAGCAAAGTATATCTGCATTTCTGCCCTGGAAAAAAAGTTAGTTAAATGTGTCTCTCCCAACTGTCGCAGAACTACAAGTTATTTTTCCGGCATCCACTTATTTTTCTTTTTGCGTGACTGTGCATCCAGGATGCATTACATTTACCTGTCATGCCACTCAGACTTTTCTCAGCCATGACAGTTTCTTGGCCTTTGCTTGTTTTGATGATTCTCGAGACACAGAGGAAGAACTAGCTCAGTTTCTCCTACTCGCTCACGACACAGACCGCTTCTGTGATGCCACATGTGTGGAGACAGCAAGAAAGCAATCAAGTCTGCAGCGGACACCAGCTGGTGTCCTCTAATTCTGTTCTGTCCTGACACTCTTCCTGGAGACAGCATCAGATTCCATCGGCTGAGGACTCAGTCCCAAAGACTGATTCTACTCACTTTAGATGCCAGTCTCAAGCCTTAACTTGTGCCCTGTGCTTCTGACTGATCAACTATAAATTAGGGTTCTCACAACCCCCTCCTCAGGATTTTCAAATTTGATGGAGTACATCAAAGAACTTAGGGAAATACAGTTACCGGTTTATTACGAAGGACACAGATGAAGAGATGCATAGGGTGAGTGTGGGGGAAGGATGTGGAGGTTCTCTGCTCTCTCTGGACATGCCCACATTCCAGATCCTTCAGCTATTTAGAAATTATCTGAATCCTGTCTGTTGGGGGTCTTATGTAGCCTTCATGGCCTAACCATGATCAAAACATGGACAGCCCTGTAGAAATGCGATAGGAACTGGGTGTGGTGGCCCTTGCCTATAATCCTAACTACTCGGGAGGCTGAGGCAGAAGGATCTCAAGTTTGATCTCAGCCTAGGCAACATAGTAAGACCCTGTCTTAAGATAAGTATGAAAAGGGCCAGGAATGTAGTGAGTGATAGAGTACCCTGGGTTCAATCCCTAGCACCACAAGCACACACACACAGAAAACAAACAAATAAATGTGAATCGACACAAAGGGTGCAATGTAATGCTAACAGACTGCCTGGGGAAACCCCACCCGGCCTGGCTGTTCAGATTTTCTTGGCCTCTCAGTGCAGCATCCCTTTCTCAGGGGTATAGGGCAGGATCCTTTCTGAAATGAGGGTCTTATGACCTACTTGTATGGTAGGTCAGAGAATTTCTTTATGGCCAGGTGAAGATTAGGGTTTTTGTAACCTGCCTTGGGGAAGAGAAGCTGAGTTTCTTTGAGAGGGCGTTATGAGCCAGGAACGCACACGGAAAACAAAAGTTGTATCTTGATGGTCATGATGACCTTGACAGTTCTAAGAAGCACCAGTCAGGTATTTTGTAGAATATCCCACTTTGGGAATTTGTCTGATGTTTAGTTTCGTGAGTAGATTGTGGTCTTCCCGTCTCAGAACCCAGAATCCCAGAGGTTAAGTACCGTTCTTTTCACATCATAGCAACATGAGCAATTGCTATTGAGGTTGACCTTGATAACCCGGCTGAGGAAGTGCTTGTCAGGGTTCTCCACCGTGAAATCCCTCTTTGCCCCCTTTCCATGCTTTCCTCTTTGGAAGGAGGTCCTTCTTCACAGGCCACCCTTAAGGAGTGGGAGTTATGTTCCCTCTTCTGGAGGCAAAGTATCCTCGTAAGTTACTTGGGATTCTTCTGTAAGAGATTTTCTTCTTCTTCCCATTTATTTTTTTCAGTCATATATTTATATCAGTGTGGATTCAGGGACATTTGTTTTATATATACTACTTTATTTTGCTGCTCAAATTTTTCCAGCTTTGTCCAGTGGAGGCTCTTTCAGTTGGCACCTATTTCCCTTTGACATTCTCCCATCTTTGTAGGTTTTATTTATTCCATTTTTTGAGCACTCCATTACTTCCTGGCATTACAAAATACTCCAGGCTCATTGAACCTTTCTTGCCACCATATTACTCCAATCAGTCTTTTCTCCAAGAAACCTTACTCTTTTATTGTACAAAGGTATTAGAAACCAAGGTCCGAGTGCTTGGTGTTCTTGTTGCTACTGAGATGTCAATTCACACTTTTAATTTGTCGATAGCACTCATAATACCCATATTTCTAGTCTCTCCTTAACTTCCTGATAATTTTCATCAAAACCAACTGATAACCTCACTGTTTCTTCAAAAGACTTTTTATTTTTTTATTTAAATCTTTGCTTGCACTTTGCCTAAATCCTTCCCATCCTAAGGTCTCTCTCTTCTTTCTGCCACCTGATCCCCAGCTTCTTTGATGTCTCTACCTCAGGAGACTCTGAAAACTCAGATGCAACAGAAACCTGAGATACTTTTGGAAAGAGAATTCCAAGCAGGATGGATGAGATAGGGAAGCCAGCATGGACATAGCATCTTTGTCTTCATCTTTTCTTGTAACTGAGTTTCCAATGTTTGAACCCATACCGCCTAACTGCTGAGTTTTATTAGGACTTCTATATCTCTCTCTCTCCCTCTCTCTGTCTCTTAAAATTCCTGATGCAGTCCTCTGGGTTGAGTTTTGTGATTCAGAACCAGAGTTGAACTGTGAATCCATAAGCATAACACCCATGCATCAGGTACAGGGAGAAGCGATGGAAGTAGGTGGTGCTTTGAGATTGCTTTGTCCTGCTTCGTCATTGTAGCTTTCTTGATGGGGAAACTAAGACCTAGGGAGGGAAAAGAAATCACCCAGTGACATATGGGTCATTAAAATAGCTTGTTCTAGAAGAAGTTTGATTGTTGATATGGTGCTCTTCTTGCTCTGTAAAGGCTTCAATTAGTTTTTTTTTTTCCCCTACGAAATTATCTTTATCTCTGTCCTGTATCCAAACAGGTATTCAATGACACCCTGGTGGAGGGGGCAGCCCAGTTTTTCAAAGATAAACAGGTTTTGGAACTAGGGAGACCTGCACTGAGAGCCTACCTCCACCCTTAACAACCTTTTGATCTGTAGGCAACTTCTCTGGGTCAGTTTTCTCATCTGAAAAATGGGTCTGGGTCATAGGTCTGAGCTAAAGCTAAAGTGTGGAGATGAAGGCACCTGGAGTATCCCAAGCCTATGACCTGTGCTCAGCATTTGTTCAAGGAAACTGACTTTCCTGGGAGGCTTTTGTAGCTTCTCATCTGCACAGCTTGGACCCTGAAACAAATAGGAAGCCTCATTGCTTTTGCTCGTTTTGTATCTTTACAAAGCTGGACACATAGCAGGTGCTCAAAAGCACGCGCAGGATGAAGGAATGCCACAAAGAGCAAAATCTATCCTTGGGAATTCCTTCACAGGGAGACCCTGGCAGTGCCACCAGGGTGTTGCAGAGTCCTGGGAGTACATGCAGCTGAAGGAGAAGGCCTGCCCCAAGCAGGAGGAGGCGCCAGTGCAGGATGCGGACGGCTGAGAAGAGCTGAGTCAACCTCTCATTTTCTGCGTGAGAAGACTGAGGTCTCCGGCAGGAGCGGGTGGGGGCGGGGTTGCGGAGCTGGGCCTCTGCCCGTGCTCAGGGTGGAGGCTAGATACAGGATCGGGGGCCTGGAGCCCCGTGCTTGCATTCTTTCTAGCCTGCCTGTCCTGTTTGAGCCCGGGCACATCCACAGTGGAACAAGATGTGGCAGGAAACCATGAATCCTGGGGGCAAAGGAATTCATGAAACCAAGCTGGCTTCTCTGTCTAAATCCCTTACCCTTTGCTTCCAGGCTTGCTCTGGCCTGTCATCCCTGCCTCTTGGAGGCTGGTGGCTCTGCCTTCCAAATCCCATCAGGAGCTGGGTGACAGCAAGAACCAGGCTGGCTAGGCATGTATCAAGTCAGAATTCAAACGCCAACATTTATTGCTGCAGGGAAGGGTGCCTTTTTTGAAGCATGACTTTTATGGAAAGGGACTTTTTTTTTGCAGTAAGTTTATCCGCAAGACAGCATGACATGAGGCTGGGATCAGGAAGCTTCTGTAAAAAGCTAAAAAGTACATACTTCAGGCATTGAGGGGCAAGCAGTCTCTCCTGTGAACAACCCATCCTGTCTGTTCAAGCACAAAAGCAGCCAGATATCGTAGAAAGAAGCAGATGTAGCTGTGTCCTAATGAAACTTTATGGACACTAAAATTTGCATTTCATGCAATATTGAAGTGGTATAAAATATTAATCACTTCCCAACAAGTTAAAAATACAAAATACATCGTAGTTTGATGGACATACAAAAGCAGGCTCAGGTCAGCCTGCAGAAGGTAGGTTGTAGACCTGTGGCCTACAGGGTGGACTTGGGACTCAGATAGGCCTGGGCTCAAATCCCAGTTTAGCTACATGCTTGGCATTCTGATAGGTGACTTAATCTTGAACCTCAATTGTCCAATTCCTACATAGGGATAAGAATGTCTACCTTATAGGATTTAAGAAAGCAATAAATGAAATAAAGAGTAGCAGAGTCTGACATCGATCATTTGAAGTCCTCGATAGGTAGAGGTTATTATTATTACTGATTTTTCTCAGCCTAACCTCTAATTGCACTAGTAATGAGAGTGGAGAGTGATATGACATTCTTCATTGCCTCTCAGAATCTTGGAAGTCTATGGATAAAGGCAGTCATCACAGGCTTCCAACAAAACTATTATTTATTTATTTATTTATTTTTAATTTTTTACAGACTGCATTTTGGTTCATTGTACACAAATGGGGTACATCTTTTCGTTTCTATGGTTGTGCACGATGTAGATTCATACCATTTGTGTAATCATACATGTATATAGGGTAATGATGTCTGTCTCATTCCACCATCTTTTATACACCCCCATTTCCCTCTACATAATCTAGGGTTCCTCCATTCTTCTTTCACCCCCAACCCCCCACCCCCATTATATATCATCATCCATTTATCAGGGAAAACATTCAGTCTTTGGTTTTTTGGGATTGGCTTATTTCACTTAGCATGATATTCTCCAGTTCCATCCATTTATCTGCAAATGCTGTAATATTCTTCTTCTTTATGGCTGACTAATATTCCATTGTGTATATATACCACAGTTTCTTTACCCATTCATCTGTTGAAGGGCATCTAGGTTGGTTCCACAATCTAGTTATTGTGAATTGAGCTGCTATAAACATTGATGTGATTGTGTCACTGTAGTATGGTGATTTTAAGTCCTTTGGGTATAAACCGAGGAGTGGGATAACTGGGTCAAAAGGTGGGTCCATTCCAAGTTTTTTGAGGATTCTCCTCATTCCTTTCCAGAGTGACTGCCTTCTGCTCTTTGCTACAATTAACTCCTCTTTTTTGTTTCTTGTTCACTTCAATTTAATACACCCTCACAGAGTGCAGACTGTACTGGCTCAGGTGCCGCAGGAATGGAAAAATGAATTCGACACAGTTCCTGACGGCAGAGAGGTGTCTTAGGAGGGGAGATAGGATGCAAACCCAAGCAACCAGCAAACCAGCACATGCAGTAAGATGCCCTTGGAGCCATCTTGTCTCATTTTTTGAGTGCCAGGCCCTGTGGTAAATTCTTTCTGTATACATGTGAATCTTGTTTATAAGCCGTTGAGGAGGGGATTGTTATCCTTCCCATTTGAGAAGCAGGGAAGTGGAGACAGGGGATCAGGAAGGTCCTGGCCAAAGATCACAGACCCAGACCTGTGTGAACAAGGAACACAAACCCAGGCCTGGCGGATGCAGGGCTGGAACTTCTTAACTGCCTGGGGAGTTCAGAAAATCCATTCTGGCCCTGATGGTTCTGGAAACTTCACAGAGAGGGCACCTTTCTAGCTGTTCCCTGAAACCCAGGGAGAGCTTCTCTATGCATTGGCGGCAGGGGACGCGGGGAGCAGGGATGGGGGATTCAGGCTCAGGAACAACATCAGCAAACAGCCCTTGGTGGGAATGTGGCGTGTACAGGGCGTGTTTGGGGAACAGTGAGCGCAGGGTGCGATTCGAACACTGGACTTGGGTGTGCCGGCATTCGGGCAGGGAGGGGAGAGGTGAGGTCTGAGGCCTTCACCACTCACATAAATAGATCTTTCTCTGGACAAAGTAAGACCGTCTCGTTTTGAAGCAATTTGCTGTGCACCGCAGTGGACTCTCCAAATGTGCTTTATGTCCTTGGTTTCCCTGGCTTCCAGATGTGGTCTTCCTGGCGGAAGCAATGCCAGGCAGCACCCAGTAGGCACTGCAGGACCCTGGCCTGGTCATGTGCCTCCACTCGTTTTCTTTAAATGCAAAATTAGCAGTTAGGTGACCTCTTTCACTTCCACCCTTCCAAATTGTGGTGCACTAGGCCAGTGTCAGTAAGGAAAGCCTCCCCCACCTCTAGCTTCGTACAGGTGAGGCTGCTGTGGCAGCTCCGAAGGGTTAACTGTGGTTTCTGACATCTTGGGGGCTGGGATTAGCCTCGATTTGAATTCCAGCTCTACCAGCTCTGTGACCTTTGGAAATTGCCAGAATCTTTCTGTGCCTTAGTTTCCTCTTCTGTAAAACGTGGATAACAGTGGAGGCTGCCTAACAGGGTTGTGAGGATTAAATTGGTTAAATATATTAAGTGCTTAAAATCACTCGTGGCTTGCAGGAGGTTCAATGTAATTATTTGCTATTACTATCATTCAAAGCATTTCTCATGTGCTTGGTGCTATGTTAGGAGTATTTTAAAAATAGCTCATTAGTCTTCTCTAAGGTAGGTACTACTGAGCCTGCTTTTTATATGAAGAAACTATGGCTGGCACATACCTGTAATCCCAGCAATTAGGAGGCTGAGACAGGAGGATTGCAAATTTGAGGCCAACCTCAACTTAGGGGCCCTTTTTTAAAGTAAAAAAAAAAAAAAGGTGGGGTTTGCTGGGGATGTAGCTCAGTGGTAAAACTTCCCTGAATTTAATCCCTGGTATTACAAATAAATAAAATTCCAGAAAGAAAAGGAAGGAAGGAAGGAAGGAAGGAAGATAGGTGGGGGAGAGAAAGAAGGAAAGAAAAGAAAGAAACTAAGGTTTGCAGAGTTTATGTTACTTGCCTGAGATATACCACTGCCCCCAAGGCTGCAGGGGACAGAAGAGGAAGGGTTGGGAAGAACAGGCAGTTTCACCTCCTGCCCTGTCATTTCACTTAACGACCAGCTCACATTGCCTCCCCCTTGTACAGTTTGGTTCCTGCTCAAACCCGGACTCCTGCCTATGTCCTGTCTTGAACTGTTAGCACATAAGAAGCATTTGCAACGACTGGGGAGCAATGTGATTTAGGAGCAGGGGAGGGCAGCTCGGTGAGACCGGAAAACCGCTACTCCGTGGTTCATTTTGGAGCTGCCTCTCAGCCAGACCAAATGGGAAGCTTCCTGCGTGGAAACAGTCAGGACATTAATACTCAGATGAGTGAAGACACACATGTCGCCACTAATATCCCAGGTGGATCAGGCCGATTATGCTGCTCCGTAGCGCAATTTCCTCTCGGTTTTTATTTCTTCGGCCTGACACTGTACAGATGGCAAGCTCTGCTTACTGGAAGTAGGTAAGGAAATGATAAGTAGAAATACGAGACATCGGAGTATCACTTGGACTGAAACTTGGCACTGCGGGCCTGACTGGAAACCCAGCAGGCCTCTCTCATGACCCTTTGTCCTGGCTCCTCCTTTGCTGTGGAAGGCGCCTGTTGGACTCCCCCAGCTCCCTCCAAACCCCACTGTTGTTAGCTCTGGCTCTGTGAGCCTGACTTCTCACCAGGAACATTCGACCAAATTATCCTCTCCGCGAAAGTGCCAGGGTGCGTGCACAGGCACACACGCACACAAAACACCCCCTGCACATACACGTGCATAATGTGTGCACTCAGACCACACACGCACACGCACCGCACACCACACATTCATGCATGCACACAGATCACGGGCACCACGCCCACACACGTGCATATCTCACCCACATGTGCATGCCATTCACGTGCTGCACCAGACGGCACTACACACATGCACACATGTAGCTCCAGGTGCTACCCAGATTCCCACCTAGCGCTAACCTGCTCAGCAAGGATCTCCTGCTTGCTGCCCACTGTACCTTCTTGAGTTTATTTCCTGCACTTTCTACCGGTTGAAGCAACTTCCTCTGTCCTTGAGCTCTGTGTCCTTTCTCGTCAGATCCCAGCACCCAGAGTGTCTCCTCCAGAAAGTTCTTCATTCAGGTCCTTTCTGTTTGTCTAGTAGCCTGTCCCTGCTTTCAAATCTGCTCCCGACACAAATACAACTTCCTGAAAGCCACAGGATGCCCTTCCCCACATCTTGGGCCCAGAACCTTCCTCCTCTGTCCTTCTGGGCTGCCCGTACCGACTGCGGACTCTGGACTCCGAGGCAGCGTGGCTCTGCACGGTGCCTGTAGCAGGTCTCATGGGAAGTCTCGAAACCCTCTTCCCCACCCCGCTCCAAATAGGCCAATTTGAGTTTATCCAAACCTCAAGACTGTGTTTTTGCCTGTCCTCTTTAATGATTAACTTGCTTCGAGGAATCTGGGAGCCCAGACACGGTGGCTCCTGACCTGGTTACTGACCCCTCCTAATGATGGCTCTCATGCGGTTCATCCTCAGGACTCGGGCCTGTTTCATGTGAGAAAGTGACTCCCATTGGGCACTGCTTTGGCTTCTCAGGCCAGGTGGACATATTGGCCTGCCCCTTGACCCGACTGCACATGCAGTTGGGTGTATAAAGGTCTGTAGAGTAGAGAGGTTTTAGATTTGGGGTTTTAATCTCTTTAGACCCGTTTTTAAGCTCATTGCTTTCAAGACTGATCCTGTCAAGGAAGGCAGCATCAATTGCAGTGTCACTACACCACTCTGAGCCACCTGGGGCCGCCCCTCAGCGCTCCGCTGAGGATGGTAAGGGACGCTGGGTTCCCTAGTGCCCAGGGCAAGGCACAGACATGCCAGCGGCCGTGCTCCTGCAAGGCCCCTGTGCTCTGCAGGCCTGTTCCTCTGACGCTCTCCTGAGTTCCTGCTTTCCACACCCAGGCAGCCATATCAAAGCACCACAGACTAGGGGTTTGAAACAACAGAAATTGATGTTTTACAGTTTTGGAGGGGAAGTTTGAGATCCGGATATTGGCAGGATCGGTTTCTCCTGAGTCCTGTCTCCATGGCTGGCTATCTTTTCCTATCCTCACATGGTCTTCCCTCTGTACCTGTTTGGGTCCCCATCTCCTCATGAGGACACTAATCATATCGTATTAAAACCCTCCCCAGTAACCTCACTTTCACTTGTCTCCAAATACAGTCACATTCCATGGTGCTGGGGTTAGGACGCGGACATAAAAACTTTGTGGGGAACGCTGCTTAGCTCATGACACTCTGCTTATTTAGTACACACTGCTTGGTTTTGGGGCCTCCTGGGCCTTACTTCTGCCTTCTTCAGGAACATTTCCTCTGTAAAATGGAATTAGTCAGAATTCTGCTCTCTGGGGTTGTCTTGAGGAGCCCGTGCATGTAGAGCTTAGCACAGCCTGGCTCGGATGTGCTCGGTACATGTCAGAACCATTTAAGGAAGTAAAAGTGGTGATGGTGATGATGAGCACCACCATCAGGGCAGATGTCTTGGTCCCGATGGCGTTCCTTCTTCATAGCACCTGCTGATCCTTTGGCGTGTGTCATTTCCACTGTGCTCATTTCTTATCGGGAGTCTTCGTGGTGGCTGCCCAGCACCCCAGACTCAGGTCAAAGCCCCGCTCCCCCAGCCCCACCCACAAGAGGGCCGTGCAGTGCTCTGGCAGGATGAGACCCTGGGCCTGCCACCTCTCCCATGTCTTCTTGGTAACCAGGAGGCCCCAGGGCCCCTGACTCACAACTCTCCTACTCAGGCATCTGTTTTTGACCTTGGCACCTTCCCCTGGGCTGTACCAGGTCCTGGGGCACTTGCCAGACCTGCGGGCTGCCAAGCCAACTCTCTTCCATCATTTGAATGATGTGGGAAATCCCATCTTCCCTCCTGCATGGAGTCTCCCCGGACTGATGGCAGGAAGGTGCTGATGTTCAGGCACACGGCTCTGCACTCTCCCTTACACAGATGCGTGGCTTGTGCTTCGAGCCCCTTGTGACAAAGGTTCTCTGCTCAAAACTTTCCTCTCTCAACAGGCACCCGAGTGTCCAGCTCTGCCAGGATTTTTGACTCTTAACGTGTAAGCTGGGTCTCATTCCACCCTCTGTCTTTTGCATCACATGTGCATAAACATGCCCGGGGAGAGGCTGGGCCTTTACAAAGCCGTCACGCATGAGCACTTCCTCCCTCTCCGCCCTGTTTCGTGCTTCTATGACTTTGCATCTGCTGGTTCCCCTCTGCCTGGAAGCACGTCTTCTGCTCTGTCCCTGGGGGAACCCCTGTCCTAAGTCACGCCTGGGCCAAGGTTCTGGGAGATGCATCACTGACCCTGCGGGGAGCCGAGGCCTCCCTCCCCGATGGCTCCTTTGTGCCTTTGGGGGCATCTTGTCCATCTCTACCCACTGTGCTGATTGTCTGTGTGGCCTTCCTGACTGGACTGGGAGCTCCTTAAGGGCCGGGATAGCGATCCATTCATCTTTGTCTCCTCAGAGCTCAGCACAGAGTCTGGCTACAGATGAATGAAGCCAGCGAGGAGAGCTCTGGGCCCCGGCCATGCTGGGCACTGCCTTTCATGGCGCTTTCCGTTTGGCCTCACCTCTGCCTTTGTCTTGTTTTTAGCCTAATTCCTTTCAAGGCTCTGGCATGGGACTCTGAGCTCATTTTCATGATTGCTTTAAATATTTGGGGCTGTTGGCATGCCAACACGGGGACCCACGCTAAGGAGGGAGAGGAATTCTCTAGCTCTCTGGGTCCTGCCCAAACTCAAGGAATGTGCCAGAGGCAGGGGAGGTTCTGAGAAAGTGCCAGCTTGGGTCCAACTAAACAGCTTTCCTACCTGGCTTCGAGAGCCAGGAATTTGGGTAGGAGGCAAGAAAGTGGGAGCACACAGAGGCCTGGGGGAGAAGAGTGGGAGCAGGGGAGGGACGCTTTCCGGGAAAGCCAGGAGGAGTCCTAGGTGGAAGAGGAAGGGCGGCAGCAGCATGGCCTGAGCTGGAGACACAGCGTCTCCATCCGAAATGGTGAGAGCTCCCTGGAGTAAACGCCGGGACGCCGGCAGCTCCAGAAGCCACTTCTGAAGACCAGAGAAACAGGAGGAAACTCTGGAAGTCTTGTCACAGGAAAGCCAGGAAGCCACCAAAATGAGCTTGTGAACATTCAGCATAAGGAGGGCCTTGGGGTCGCCCCATGCAGCCCTGCCTTGGTATAGATGAGGAGGAGCTCAAAAGGTGACCAAGGCCATTGGTTCATGGTGGTGGCACTAGGACTTGCACCCAGGTCCCCCTTATCCTCTTTCCAAGGCTCCTATCTTCTCGAGTGTTGGAGAGGAACTAGAAGTAGGCTCTTCATGTTTCCTCCAACAGCTGGAGAACTTGCCCTCGGCTTGGTGGATTCTTGCTATCTGGCAGGCACAGTGTTGAGTGGATTATGTGTTTTATCTCATCTCAAAGCGGCTATGTGAGGTAGACATCCTTATCCCCATTTTAAAGATGGAGAAACTGAGGTTCAGAAGCTAAATGCTTTGCCTTTAGATCAACTACCGACTGAGAAGTTAGCCCTAGATTCTAAATCAGAGACTGATTCTGGAACTGTTTTCTAAAATCTTCCTGCTTGACCTTTACAGATCTCAGGAGACTGGGTCAAAAGAAAGATGGCCTCCAAGTTCCTGACGGAAATGCAGCATCGCAGCTCTCTTCACAGTAGACTTCAGGCATAGATATTTGAAGAAGGTGGGACATTGGCTTCCTGAAGACTCTTCAGTTCAAAAGAGGCTTATGGTTATGGGCAGTAGAGAGGGACAGATGACCCATGCTGGAGGTGTCAGTTTAAGAGTGGCATCAAGAGAGGGCAGCCCAGAGGCAGGAGACAGGGTTTTGGACTCACTCCTCCTGGCTCTGGAGCTTTTGCTTCTCAGAGGAGGAGAGCAGCCCCTGAGCTGCTGAACTCACAGCAGTCCACGTTTGCAGAGCAGTCTCCAGCTTGAAAGTGCTTCCCAAATTTGCTGTTGGATCCCCTACCCCATACTGGGGGTTGGACTCGGGGTTCCCTACCACTGAGCTACATCCCCAACCCTTTTTATTTCGAGATAAGTTCTTGCCAAGTTGCCCAGGCTGGCCTTGAGCTTACTATTCTTCTGCTGCGGCCTCCTGGACAGCTGGAATCACAGACAGGAGCCACTGCTCCTGGCTCAAGTCTCCTCAAGAGTTAAACACAAATCCCCAAAAGGTCTCCACTAGATACTCCTCATGACTTTTTGGCCTGCACTGGATCCATGGCTACACCAAACCAGGCAAGGACAAGTGGCGAGGGAATGCCATGATTGTCTGCATCTAGTTGGGGTGAAAACAATAAGTGCCCCAGAAATATGACACCGATTATGTGCCAAGTGCTGTTCCACGTGCTTCACACACATTATCTCATTTAACGTCATTAGTAATGCTTGGGGAGAGTACTATTAATGACTTCATTTTATACATGAGGAAATTGAAGTACAGCATTTAAATAACTTGCCTGGATGGACTACAAGGCTAGGAAGTGGCAGAACTAAGTTTTGAACTCTGGCTTCAGCACCTGCATCCTTAACTATTCACCAGGACTAGGAATGAGTCGGCCTCCCTACACCAAAGCCGTGCAGACTCGAACCAAAGAAAGGCAGACAGGAACAGAACTGAGCCTCTGTCAAGAAGAAGGAGCGGGATGGGTGCTGGTCGTCAACAGTGTTTGCTGCCACGTTCCCCTTCCGCTCTTCCATCTCTAGGTTCCCTCTGATGTGGGAGAACAAATACTTGAATTGTTGAAGCCATTTTGAGAGTTTCTCCAACTATTACCTGTAGCTCTACTCTCCTAATCACGATGGGTTATTGTTGTGGACTGGAGGGGTCAGAAAAGCCTTCAGGGAGGATACTTTGAAGGATGGTTAGGATTGAGAGCAAAGGGACATTCCAGACTAAGAAAACACAAAAGGTCAGGTTCAGAAGACACGGCTAGAAATAAAGGATGGGGTCAGGTCTTTGAAGTCCTTGAATGCCACAGGGAAGAGTCCGGGCTCTATGCAGCTGGTGGGGTCTGCAGAGGATCCTTGAGAAGAGGAGTGCTGGGTGTTTGGAAAAATCCATCTTCTAGCTGATCAAAGGAAGGAGTAGGTGGGGGACAGCTGGTTGGCAAGAGGACCTGCTTGGTGATAAAAGTTTGAATGTGGGGATAGTATTAGAAATGTAAAAAGAGAGAGCGTTCGGGGGGGTGCAGAGAAAGCAATGCACTGGACCTGATAACTGCTCAGATGCCGGAGGTTGATGAGGGGTCCAAGTGCCTTTGAAGTTTCCAGCTGTGACAGAAAGATGTGAACCAAGATTCTTCCTGAAAGAGGTGGAGGACAGGGAGCAGAAATGTGTGGATTTCGTGTTGGACTTGGAGCTTTGAAATGATGGGACATCCACCCATAATGAATAAGTAAGTGAGATGTAGGAGTAAGGCATTGGTGACAAGGGACAACAAGAGGCACCTATTAGGAGTGAGGGGATGGCTGCCGTGGAGGAGACCTATGAGACAGGATGCGGAGAAAGGACAGAAGACTGTGGAGGTCCAGACCTCAGGGACCACCCAGCCTCACCTGGTCCCAGGAAAGGGGGTGTCATGAAGTCAGGAAGTGTGTAAGAATTACAAGTGCGTTGAGTGCTTTCTCAGCTGATGACACAGTATTAAGGATGGTGTTGTTTTAAGCACTTCACGTTGAATAACTCCCTTAATCTTTAAGACAACCATATAAGGTAGGTACCATTAATACCTTTTACAGTAAAGAAAATGAGACACGGAGAAACTGCCTCATTTGAGCAAAGGTCTAAGAACTAATGACTTACGACATTGGAATTGAGATCGGGGAGAACAGCTCAAGGTTCTTGTTCTTAACCACCAGGCAGTCCTGCCTCTTGAAATGATTAGAAGGGAATACAACCCTCACCCTGAGGGTGTTCATTTTGATGTTATAATAACAGGAAATCATCTGAATGCCAAACAGCTGGAGATTGACTAAAGAAAATATGACTTTCAAATGA
Organism: Sciurus carolinensis; assembly: GCF_902686445.1. Lineage (NCBI taxonomy): Eukaryota > Metazoa > Chordata > Mammalia > Rodentia > Sciuridae > Sciurus > Sciurus carolinensis. Next base: position 162,463,518 of record NC_062215.1, read on the forward strand.
GGCCGTGCTATATAGATGTCAGAGCGCATCTTGTAAAAGAACGCTCAATGACATGGGGAAATGTCGATGATCCATTTTTAAGTGAGAAAAGCTGTTTTCCAAACAGTATGAGCCCAAATATGAAAAAGGAAGATATTTGGTATTATTCACACGTGTAGATGTTGGCAGATGAACCCGATGAGATCGTCTGTACTACACTCAGGTATCATCCTCTTCCATCGTCACCTGCCTAGCATGAGGATGCCTCTGTTTGTCCCTATGCCACTGAACTGAAGGGCTGCATATTTTAACAAAAGAAAGATAAGCAGGATGCACAGCAGAGCTCCATGCCCAAAGTGTCATCGTTTCCCTTCAGATAATTCCAGGAACTTTCCAGATGAAGCAGGATTCTTAGGAGCAGGGGGATGGAGTTCATAGGAGAATATTTCAACTCTACAGTGCCACTTGAGTGTGCAGGGAGAGGATAGTCTCTCAAATATAAAGGATCCTGCAAAGTGCCTCCAAGGAGGATGTCTTGGCCCACGAAGTGTGGAAGGTGGGACCGCTCCCCACCCCCATGGGGTCAGCAGCTCTCCATTGCAAGCAGTGGAGCCCCAGGGTGATTTAGAAGCCCCACTCGAAATCCTCTTGGTGTTCTGTCCCATGCTTCACCCCAGCTCTGCATCCTTGTTCAGGCAAAGCCCAGAACTGACTGCTTAGAAAAATATTTAATTGAGATTCCTCCTACAGTGCCTATTTCTGTCTCAATAAGGCCTTGGCATGCCATGGGTGGCTAAATATATTGGCTGTTTCCTCTCCAATGCCAACCTAGTTTTTTAAATGTTCCCAAGTACATCTGCCCAGCTTTCCCCTGAGAGAGAATTTACAGCATTGGCCCTCTGTGACCTAGAAGAAAAAACTCTAGAGAATGTTGGCTTACTTAGAGAAGAGAAAACAAGGGATTATGTATGTATCTGCATTCATTCATTCATTCATTCATTCAGATAAACGTCTGTTTAGCTCTGTGAATTATTATTGGCACTGCATTAACATTGATTAAATTAGACCTGATCTCTGCTCTCAAGGTGTTCATAGTCCAGTTCTACCAGCTGTACAGAATATTAAGTATGGAAGATGTGCAAAGCAGAGCTGAGAGAAGGGTCTTCAATATCCTGGAAGGAGGATACACATTTTCCTAAATAGCAGTATCTCTACCTTTCTGAGAAGTACCTAGGAGTCAAGAGACTGGGCAAAGCTGAAGAAAGAAACACTAAGTAAGCAAGGGTGGATGGATTTTACATTCATGTAACTTTGGTTTGGGGTCAATAGCTTGGGCACTTTTCCTGGTAGAAGTCTTCTGTTGGATTAGATATCTGATTCCAAAGAAATCTTAAGTATAATTAATTTTTCTTCCCTAGTCTTTTATTTCTTTACAAAATTTACTAGTGCAGACAAATATTTTATAAACTTTTTTTAGTGTCACAGAAACTTTTTTGCAAACAAAAGCATATATGGTATTCCAAAATTTAAGACCAGTAACACCAGAGCCACTGTGATTGAGTCATAGATAGGAGATCCAAAACTAGTCCCGATTTCTTGCCATCCCCCACCAACACACCTCAGTGGGACTCCAGGGCTCACTGGGGCTGCAGTTGGTAATCCACAGGTCTCTCTGCTCTAAGCCAGTTTCTTGGTATTCTCTCTAACCTCTATTCGGTCATATGGCTGGTCCTTGCCTTCAGGAGGAATCTGCGCCTACTTTACTACTTGGGAGCTCTGATGGAGGCTGGTGGAAGGTGGTCTTGGTCACCAAGCCCTGGGAGGAGTTAAGTCACAGTTCTATCAGTGGAAGAAGGTAGATTTTTATCTGATAGCAGGAATGCTGGCGGCCAAAGGATAATCCTGTCCGATGGCATGTTATGGATGGCACTGACCCAACTTACCTGCACTGCACTTATAGAGTGCTTCTGGAAGGTGACGTAAGGTGAAGGTCCTCATGTTCCCATCTCTTTGGTTGGATAACCTCTTAGTTCTTAGGTCTCCATGGATCTTTTCAATGTGCTAGGGTCTTTGGCATCTCAGATGGACTTTATTGTCTGCAGTGTCAAGTCAAGCAGTCAGGGAATGGTCTTCCAATTTTACAGATGTGAAAACTGAGGCCCAGTGTGATTGTCTCTTTCACAAAAGGACACTGAGACTCTGTTAAGACTATGTCTTTATCTCACTCTCAGACTCCCCCAAAATTCTATTCTCTTTCATCTATTTCATTGATGTAAACTATTTCCCATGTTTCTCTTTCCTTCAAATTGTCCAGAAAAAGTGAAATTGGACATCCTTTCCTACTCAATATTGCACAGAAGGTAGTAGAAATCTTAGGGAGCCTGAATGAATGACCCATAAGAGTCGTCTTCTGTTCAAGAACAATGCAGTGGTAAACTTGGCAGGAGACTGGATGGTAGACCTGATATTTTTAGGGTGAGTGTGATTTCAATCCTAGGGACTCTATAAATCTCTAATAAACCTTATTAAAATTGGGTCTGAATACCAGACGTTCCTTTGGCTCTATGCGCTGATATTCTCAGCCTTTTCTAGCAGCTTCTCTACTGGTCTGGAACCTTTTAGGGCATTCCAAGCCCCTGCCCCTCTCCCCATGTCCCAGGGCTGGCCTGCAGTCAAGCATCTTCACACTCTACTGCTTCCATCTGGAACTTCCTTCCTCGATTCCTGATGCTGGCTGCCTCTGAGCCTGCTTGCTATTCTGGTGCCCAGAAACCCACACAGCTTTGCCAGCCAAAGCCATGCTAATCTGCAGCAGCAAATAAGGGGGGGCTTTCCTGGAGGCAGAAAGCATAAGCAAGAAGATGGATTCATGGCATCTCTGACAATTCACCAAAGGGTAGCTTAAAGGAAGTGAAAAGACAATGCAAACTGGGAATACATATAATCCAGGAAGGGTATTATCAAGAGCATGCAAAGAACCTCTCCAAGTTACCTTTGGGCCCAGTGATTCTAATATTCTCTGTAGTATTGATTCCCCCTAAGACATGAGACTTTGCCAGGTATGGAGTCAAATCCTTTCCAGAAATTCCAGTAACTTAGCGAGACCCTAAGTAACTCAGTGAGACCCTGTCTCAAAAAATGAAAAGGGTTGGGGATGGAGCTCAGTGGTTAAATACCCCTGGCTTTAATCCCCGGGACAAAAAAAAGAAAAGAAAAGATGGAGGAGTCTGAGCACAGCATGAAGGGAACCACTAGCTGATGTCTCCAGGGACCCAAGTAAATCTTAGTAAACACAGGTGTTGAGCACACCTCCAGCTTCCTCTGGACAGATTGTATAACTCTCCGCCTCCAGGCAGATCGAGTTATGGACTCAGCTGAGTTTTTAGGAAACATGATACTGGAGTACTGAAAGGTGGGGGTAGAGTTAAACAGGAGGGGAACCAGGCTCTGTCCCCTCAGGGGTATGCACTCTCTGGAAGCGATCCACATGGAGGCCTGTTGTTCAGGTGTCTCACATAAACTCGTTCAAAAGTGACCAAATAGTTTTCTTCAGCAAACCCCCTCCCTAACTTCTCAGCCTCAGTGCTGTCGGTATGCTTCCTTTGCTATCCTGACTCAAACCAGGAGGACGTCCAGATTCCTCTTCCCTCGTTGAAGTTCCCATTCCCTCCTTCGCTGAGGAATTTGCCCACTGGCCCCTCCAGCCTGCGTCTTGTCTGGAGAGAGGAGGAGTCTTTAGCATTTTACACCATACAGCTTGATCTGCTATCAGAACCTACAACTGATCCGTTTCCGAGGACAGCAGGGCCACCCTCAGGCCAGCTTTTCAGTGTCCACACACCATGCCCCTACCCTTTCCCTGTCATTTTGTGCTGCTCCCTCCAGGACTTCTCTTCCTTCTCTGGTCAGGCTTGTCTTGTCTTCCTACACCCCCTCAAACGTGTTGGTCTGATTCTTCCCTCCAGGTAGGGTCCCCAAATGCCAACTTCTGTTCCTCCCTAACCTCCCAGTCCTTCAGGACCCATCTCCTCTGGGAAGCCTTCCCCTTGGGGCCATCCCTGTTATGCCTTTTCCATTTTTATGTTGATTAGTTCCAACCTGGCACTAGTTTGGTCATTTATCACATAGTTCTAAGGGTCATCTTTTTAATGAGGTAGGGACCTGGGGGGACCTGTTTGTATCATCTCTGTTGCACTGACATAAAGATGGAGAATTGGAAGAACTAACATTTTTTAAAGACTTTAAATAATTTTATCATTGCACCCCTTCAACCCCTAGAGTTGTACATGTTTTGTCTCTGTTTCATAGATAAGAAGCTAAAGCTCTAAGAAGTATCGTTACATCCCTTGGTGTTAAGTGGCTGAGTCACAATTCAAAACTGGAGCTTGTTGATAATGTTAAGCACCATGTCTGTTCCAAGGTGGGCTGTAGGGTGTTCAGAAATACACTGAATCAGAAACAGTTTGACATGTGAAGTCGACGCGTACTTAGAACGATTGTAAGCACTGAACTCTTCTGTTTTGATCACACCCTGAAAACTTACATCCTAGACTGACCTCTTCTAATGCTCCCCCCAACCCCCAGAGAAGTTAAAGAAGTTATAGGCAAGTTTTATGGTTGATGCCTTTTTAAATGTCCTATTCGTTTCCTGGAAGGAGAGTTCTTTTCACAATCTTGCTTGGTAGGAATCAGTCCAGGGCTGTCTGATGCTGTTTCTGAACTGGACGGTCAGGGAGATGGTAGTGTGTCTCTCCCAAGGCTGGTGCCTGCTATGGTTTGGATGAATGTCCTCCAAGGGTCCATATGTGGAAGGCTTAGGCTACCAGCCTATGATACTATTGGGAGGTGGTGGAGCCTTTAGGAGGCAGGAGCTAGTGGAAAGGAGCTAGACCACTGGAGTGTGCCCTAGAAGGGTATGTTGGAACCCTGGCCCCACCCCCTCCCATCACCATAAGGTGATAGCTTACTTCACCATGTACTGTCAGCATGATGTACTGCCTCACTACTCACCAAAAACATGAGTCAACCAATCATGCACTAAGACCTCTGAAATTGCGAGCCCAAATAACCCTTTCCCTTCATAAGTTGATTTATTTCAGGTATTTGTTAGAATAACAGAAAACTGACTAATAGAGTGCCACAGCAGAAAATGGCCTTGCATAGGAGTAGATTGTGGAAAAAAAGGCACAAGGTCAGAGAGCAAATCCCAGAAATGGAACTTAGATAGCAGAAATACATAGTCCTCACCCGGGTTTCCAGATGTGAGAAATTCCCCATGATCCCCAAAGGAAAATGTCACATTTTATTAAATTGTGGAGGGGAGAGAGAGTGAGAGTGAGCGCACTTGCACACTCAGGCACAGAGGAGGAAGATCTACAGATAAAGAAACTAACATCATGGTAAGTGAAGTAAGCCAAACCCCAAAACCAAAGGCTGAATGTTTTCTCTGATATGCGGATGCTAATTCGCAATAAGTGGGGGTGGATAGGGAAGAATAGAGGTACTTTACATTAGGTAGAGGGGAGTGGAGGGAGGGCAAGGGGTCTGGGGGAAGGAATGATAGTAGAGTGAGACAGACATTATTACCTCATGTGCATGTATGACTGTGTGACCAATGTGACCCTACAATATGTACAATCAGAAAAATAAGAGATTATTCTCCATTTATGTATGATCTATCAAAATGTATAAATGCATTCTACCATCATGCACAACAAATTCGAACAAATTTAAAAATTAAAATAAAAAAAGAAACTACAGGAAAGGAACAGAGGAAGGCTAGAAGGAGGGCTGTTAGAAGGTTTCTCTTAAGAGGATGGGAAACATATTTTGAACCTTCAGAATTGAAGGGAAAGTGATTTTTGTCTTTCCTCCATGCTTCCCCCAATACATTTTTCATATTCCATCAAGGGAAACACAGGGCCTGATGGTTTGGGGTTTAGGCTGAGTTGAAGCAACTTGGCTGGCATTTTCTGCCCACCATGCTGGGACTTGCTGACTGACAGGTCAAGGTCTGGACTCTGTGTTCTGTCTCTTGGTCCTTCCACTACAGGGGAAAGGAGAGGATGTGTCTTAGCTTTTTTGCTGCTATGACTAAAGGACCCAAACAGAACAACTGTAGAGGAGGAAAAGTTTATTTGAGGGCTCATGATTTCAGAGGCCTTAGTCCAAAGAAGGCCAACCCCATTCCTCTGGTCTCAAGGTGAGGCTGAACATCATGGCGGGAGAGTGTGGCCGAGGGAAGCAGCTCACATGGTGATCAGGAAGCAGAGAGAGACTTGACTCTCCAGATACAAAATATACACTGCCTAGCCATGCCCCCAATTAACCACTACCTCCAGTCACACCCAACCTGCCTCCAGTTGCCACTCAGTGAATCCCATCAGGGATTAATTCACTGATTGGGTTAAGACTCTCACAACCCAATCATTTCTCCTCTGAACCTTCTTGCGTTGTCTCACACGTGAGCTTTCTGGGGACACCTCACATCCAAGCCATAACAATGTGGTTGACTAATCTCATCTCAGGGACTACTAGTATCCTTGATCTTGATTCCAAAGGACCTCACTCTAGAAAATGAAGATGACTAAGACATAACAAAAGAATTCACACAGAGCTTTCTGAGGATGTGAAAATGGCACCATGTTCTCAGTTGTTGCACTCAATCTCTGTGTGTCTCCTCATGGGACTTCTCAGAGGGAACTCCTAAGGCCCAGGATCCAGAGGAGATGAAATTATAGAATTCATATTTTTCTCTGTTCTTGGCTCTAGGTATTTTGTGGGCACAAAACCCACAGCCCTTCTGGGGCCTTGGCAAGAGGAGCAGGTGTGGGTAATAGTGAGTCTCTGTGGTCTACCATCATCAAGGCCAATGTCCAAAGGACAGGCGTTTGTCATAGTCAGACGATGGGTCAGGCAGTGCTCCAGACAGTCCCTACTTAGGTAAAAGTGCCTCACCTCCCTAAAAGGAAAAGCCTGTTTTACAGAAGCTGACCTGCCAGAGTGGAAACAGGGGGGCTGGAGAATCATGTGTTCTGGGATCAAATCCCAGTCTAGCCAAGTACTGTGTGATCTGGTACTTTTGCTGAGCCCACATGTGGCCACCAAGGATCGTTTTGAGAACTGAACAAAATTAGGTGCCAGAGTGGTCCTTGATATCTTTTGGCTTTTAGAGCTGGCTCCTGGAGTCCTTATGGAGGAGTTGTGGGAGGTTCTGTTTGTTCACACAGGTCCCAGAATCTTTAGGAACTGGAGGTTGTTCAGAGTTGTAGGGACAGGGGAGGTGAAAGGAGGACCCCACGGGCAGGAGAGAACCATGCTGTGCATGATGGGAAAGGAGATCAAAGGAAGAAAACTGGGCTTTCCTTTCCCAGGAAAAGGCAGGCCATTTCTCTTCCCACCACCTTCTTATCCCATCCCGTGAGCACCACGGTGTAAACGTTTTGACCTGGAGCTCCCTCCCCAGCATTGATCTTGTCTGTGCCGCTCTGTGGCAGTTTTAAAACATGGTCCCCCAATTCTCTGACCCTCCTCCCACCAAGAGGTGGGATCAATCTCCCCTCCCCTTGAATCTGGCCTTCGGACTCCTTGACAAATGAATACAGTAGAAGAGGTGCCGTGCCAATTTCTGGGCCCAGGCCTTCAGAAACTGGCAGCCCTCACTTCCTGTCTCCTGAGACGCTTGCTCTTGGAACCCAGCCACCATGCCAGAGAGAAAGCCAGAGCAGCCCGGGGGAGGGAAAGCCCACGTGGAGAGGAGCCGAGCTGCAAGCCCATAGCCCTGGCCTAGCTCCTGGGCAGCCCCAGCATCAGCGTGCCAGCCCTGGGGGCAGACGTACTGGACACCCCCATTCAAGCCGCCCCAATGAGAGTACAGAGAGCTCATCTCTGCCCCAGCAAGCCCAGCCCAGGCTGCAGATCCATGGGCAGGACTACTGCCCTTTTGAACCTTTAGGTCTTAGGTGATTTGTTATCAGCAATAGAAAACTGGCGCTCCTGGCTCTAGAGAGCAAGTCCCTCAGGCCTGCCAGATGGTTACTGTCATTTTTCTTAAAACGGCACCCACCCCAGCCATTCTGTAAAGCCATCTTCTCTAACCAAAAATCTAAACAAAACAGCCCACGCAGGCACTGTTGTGCACACCTATGATCCCAGCTACTGGAGAGGCTGAGGCAGAGGATGACAAGTCTGAGTCCACCCTGGGCAATGTAGGGAAACCCTGTCTCAAAAGCAATAAAAAGGGCTGGGGTGTAGCTCAGTGGTAGAGTGCCTCTGGATTCCATCCCCAGTACTGTGAAGGAAAAAAGAAAGAAAGAAAAAAGGAAAACCAGCCCATTACCCTGAACGAAGGTGGTAACTAGCGGGAGCCCACTAGCCCTGCCTGCCCATGTCACTTCTTCAGTCCTCCCCTCCTGTTTTCCCTCTTCTGTCTCCTTGCAGACATCTTCTCAACCCCAGGCACCTCACTGCCCGCCTTGGAAGGCTCTCAGCAGGTGCACGTGTGTGTGCAGGTGTGAGCCGAGGAGGCTGTTAGAGATCACAGGTGGTTAGCAAGTAGTGGTTGCTGATCACTGTGATTACTGGCGTGATGGGTGGGTCAGTTGGAAACCAACCATTCTTCTTTTTAACTATTCTGCATTTTCCAACTGTTTATCAAAGGTCATGGATTACTTTTGTAATGATGAAAATAAAACTGGCTTCCTATGCCAATACTCAGAGTCGAACAGACTTCACCTTCTGGTGAATTTCCTTCCCGCCTTTTGCCTGTATTCAAACATCTGCTAGTATTTGTGATCATGCCAATAGACACAGTTTCGGCTCTTGACTTTTCACTGTTCTTTTATTTTAGGATTCACTCTTTCAATAAATATTTTCCAAACTCAATTTCTAATGACTTTATAGCATCCTAGCATATATAGTTCTTTTTTATAGCATAAAGAATTTACTCTGAATTATTTAATTTATTTAGCAGAATTTATTTGACATTTAGAGTGTAGTTTTATATTATATATAAAATCAGCCCAACCAAGCACTGTAGCTCACTCCTACATATTGCCATGACTCTTTCCGTATAGATGAAGAGAGACGGAGAGAGCTATATATTTATACACACACACATACACACGTGTGTATGTCACATCCTTATACATAAATCGCTAAATCTTTGAAAGCTTAAAATTTTAAATATTTTCACTTTGATTCCTAGAGGGGAAAGTTCCAGGCTAAACACCAGGAACTTTAGGGCGGTTCTTGGTTTTTAGTAGAAAATAGCAGAAATCAGCTCTTCTGCAAGTCTGTTTGCCTTCAGGAACCATCTTCTTATCATCTGGGCAACTCTCACCCATTTATTCTGAAGAAAACCAGGAATGGGGAGTCCAAGGGAAGAAAAGACCAGGGAAGTTATGGGAGAGAGTAAGTAGATGGTAGAAAAAAAAGAAATCAACCGAGCTCACAAATATTCAAATGACTTGCGAGATAGTTTTTTTTTTTTTTATCTTCCCAATCTAATCAGATGAAGATGGGAACTAACAAAGGTCAAATGAATGGCGTCACTGAATCCCCACAAGAACCCTGCATTTCGGCTATTCCTCTTTTGTAAATGAGAAACTGGGCTTTGAGGGGACAGGCAGCTGGTAAGGGCGGAGCCCTGATGTGGGCCCAGGACTCTCCAGCTCCAGAACCAGCGGAAGCAACCACTGATCCGGGCCCTGCCTTTTCCTACCAATGTAGGGGGAGGAGAGTGGGCTGTCTTTCCCCCTTCCTCCCTCTCTCCCTGCCTTAACTGACTCTGTCCTTTTGAATAGGAGTGACTGAGATGAAGACAAGGAACTCCTTCCCAACGGTCACAACATCCCCCAGAAGTTGCTGAGCCCGGTCCTTCCCCCACAAGATGTCTGATCTGAGCGAAACCTCCTCTGTGAGGGTCTGAAGCTGACCCTGCCTGGATGACCCTCGGGTCCCTGCTGGGCCTGGAGGACTGCGTGGTTTGCTGGGAGCCCTTTGTGGCAGTTCCGACCTGCATTCTTGCAACACATGTTGTCCAGGAGCATAAGACCAAGCGTGACAAGGGACAGAGGGAGGGCGCTGCTGGCCAGGGACCCCAGGGAGTCCAGCAGATCAAGGACTATTAATAATGTGGCTACTGGCTGCCAGGCCTGTCCCCAGAGTCTGAAGCAGGGAAGGGCCACAGAGGGCAACCAAGGGCAGGGACGTTCATGCCACTGTAAACACTGGGTTTGAGGCCCAGCGTGCTGCAGGAGGACGGCTCCCTAATCAGAGCTGCTGTCCAGCCCCCTTCTTTCAGCCACTAAATTGCATCTCTTATCCCTTCAGATTTTCTTTGCATGATTTGTCCTCTGGGGAGCCACCCGAGATGGACCCCATGTGGCTCTGTTTACATACCTCATTCCATGTGGGCAGCTTCATCTAGGGGTGACAATCAAGTTATTTAAAAACAGTAAGGGTGAGTCTAGTCCTAGACCAATCTGAACAGATAGCAGACTCTGAAGGCCAGAATGGGCTCCCAGAGGCCCTCAGCCAAGGCACGGGTTAACTCATTAGCTGCTGTGCTGCAGGGAGGTGTGAGGACGCCAGGAGAGAATGGTGGAAGGCCCTGTGGGGCAGGGGAGTGATGGCTTCCCAAAGCTGCAGAAGTGCTCCAATATTTTAAAAACCTGCTATGGCTGTGCTAGGCATACGGATATGGTTGGGGCTCTGCCTAGATAGGAAAAAGTGGAGAGCTGCCTGTGGTTTCGCGAGGTCATTGTGTCTTTCCTGACTCTTAGGAGTTATGGCCCCACTTCCTCTGTATCTCCACACATGAAGCCCAGCAGGGATTTTGGAGTCACATTCCAACAGCTGGCATGGTCCATCAGGGATGGGTTTAACCAACGCCTGTCTCCAATTCCAAAAATGAGGGGCCCTGCAGTCTTCAGGTCCCCAGGGCATGGGTACTTCCTCATGCTTCCCTTATGCTCCCCTTATGACAGACACTCAGTCAAAAGTGTCTGGCAAAAAAAAAAAAAAAAAAAAAAAAAAAGACTAGAATTTTGGGTCAGTTACCTTATGAATAAATTCCACTGGGGAATTTGAGTTAAGGCCTGCAGTTCTCAAGGGCAGTGTGGCTGGGTGACACAGTCTCTCCCCAAAGGGCTTCAGCACTCCTCCCTTTCATGGTGCTGAGACTGATCTCAGATCCCAGAAGCTGGCTCCACCACCACCAGGGCCAGGTCTCTCTGGGCTCCCTTTCCTCTGCTGCAGAACAAGGATGTGGGAAAGTTGACCTCTCGAGCCAATTTCGTTTCTCAAATGATTAATTCTGTGTCCCCTCAGATTGCTACAGTGCTGCAATGTTCGCTCAGGTTGAGAATGTAGACTGATCAGCCAGCAGGTCTGGGTTCAGCCCTGGTCCACCCTTGGGCAGAATAGTAGGGACAACAGTAGTTTGGGAAGGTTTAATTTATTAAGTTCATTCTGGGGATGTGTTTAGAACACTCGATCCTTAATAAACCCTCAATGAATATCATTTATTCTTGCTGCTGGGATCTTTGGTCCCCATACATGATACCCAAAGCAGCCAAATTCTAAACCTTGGTTAAGCAACCTGTGAGCAGGTTGCCACCAAGTCCTCATCAGAAGTAACAGAACTGCTGTCCATTGAGGTTGTACTCTGGGTCAGATGCTGTACCGGACCCTAAACATATACTATCTCATTTAATTCTCACACCAGTGACAAGTATTCAGTTTTATTCTTCCCTTACTTTACTCCTAGGGAAACAAAACCTAGAAAAGATGAAACCACATCACTAATAGGTAGTGGATTATGGAATCAGACTCAGATGTATGAATTCAAATGACAGAGCCAAAGCCCATGCCAAGGTTAAAAAAAAAAAAAATGAGTTCCTTTGGAAAGACAGTTCCCTGTCCATTCAGTCTCTTTCTGGGGCAGAAAACTGACACTTGCATTTAGAGAAGGACACTGTCCTGCAGGGGAGAAGGGTGAACATTTCCCCTAAAGCCTTCTCCCTCTTCTTTCCAGCCAGGCTTAAGGATCCAAACCACAAGCAAAGATGAAAGAACCTTGTTGATGAAGTCCTCCACCCTGGGAAGAAGAAGATTAAAACAGAAAGAAAAAGAAAAGGAAGGAAAGAACAGAGAGGGGGAGGACAGAGAAATCCTTGGCAAATATTTTCTGCTAATAAATTCCATTTTGCCTCTAAAATGTTTGCCAACTATCTAAGCAGGACAAATTTTTCACATACCAGGGCAAACCGTCGCCGAAACGCCTCTCCAGTGAGCTGCCCACAGCCCCTGTTTCCATAACCTCCCGGGTTGCGGCCTCTGTGGACTCTCATGGTCCTCCTCTAGGAGGGCCTTCTTCTCTGCGATGGAGATTCAGGGGGACTGAGGCACAACTTTCCTCCAGACCAGAGCGAAGGTGCCCGAGCATCCCTGCGGGTGCTCACGTTGTCTCCACCTTCCTCTCCTTTCCCCTTCCATTCTCTTCCCGCCTGTTATCTGGAATGTCCCCCAAAGACTCAAGTGTCCCAGGATTGGTCCCAGTTGGTGGCACTGTTGGGAGTTGGTAGACACTTTAGGAGGTAGGGCCTCGTTGAAGAAGGAGGGTCACTAGGAGCATGCCCTCAGGGTATATTTTGTCCCTCGACACTCTCTCTTTTTCTTGTTCTTTCTCTCTGCTTTGCAGCTGCCAGGAGGTGAACAGCTCTGCTAGACCACGCCTTCCCTGCCATGATGCTCTGCCTCACCACAGGCCCGTATCAGTGGAGCCAGCAGACCATGAACTGAAACCTCTGAAACTGTGAGTCCAAACAAATCTTTCCTCATTTTAGGTGGTTTTTCTCAGGTGTTTGTTCGCAGTCATGAAAAGTTGACTGACCCTCCCTGCCCCCAGCCTTCCTTTCTACATCCTGATCCAAACTTTAGGACACTTGTCTCATGGCTGTCCTCCTCATTCCTTCCAGGCTCATCCACCTCTCCACAGGTGGGAAGGGTTCACTCCTGTCCCCTTTCTTTCTCCTCTCCTGCCATATTCCTTGTCTCTTTGTCCTTCCTCTTCTCCTTTCTCCTCCCAAACTCAGTTGTTTTGTTGGACTGGGAGGGCAGGGGTTCTCAAACCTCCAGCATGACCTTTCTATACCTCCAACCCGCTGCCTTTGCACTTTAATGGCTCCAACACATTTTGCTTAGGGCCTGCTGGTGGTTTCCATTTTGAAAAGTGCATCAGGTCTCAGTATTGGGTTTGGAGACAGTTCCAGTTAGTGCCAAGGACGTGTTCATTCTGTTTTATTGAATTTGCTTCAGGATAAGACCTTTTGAAGGTCCTGGGAGTAGATTTGTGCCAAGACATACACCATCCAGGGACTCTTGAAGTCATCTGGGGAATATCTGGATGAAAAAGCAAGGCATTTGTGAACACCCTTCTGCCAAGCTGGAGAGCAAATGTGGATCTAGTTAAAATGAAAATGAGGCCACAGCATTGGCTATCTTTTCTGATGGACTGTCTTTCTACTTCCAGCTTGACTTTTCCCTTCCTGGAGTGGAGAGAGGCCAACTTCCCCCAAATGGTCTTTCCCTAGACCATCTAGGGGAGCTCATCCAACATGGCTGCTTATCTCAGAAAGAGGCATGTGTTAGCTCCTGTGGCCTGGGTTTGGGGCAGAAATACTCCTATATTTCCCCTCTGGTATACTTTGGAGACTTTCTGAGAGCCTGATGATTTCCCATTCTATGAGATCATAGAATCAGTGTCTTTGGTTGTGTATGACCTCTAGGGCCTGGGCCCAGTCTCCATTTAAAATAATCCTGCCTTCCTCTCTCCTTTAGCAACTATGTTTTGACACTTCCTATCATCTAGACCTGGTGTTAGTTGCCAAGAATGCAATGGTAAATAAGAAAGAAAGATTCTTGCCTTCATGGAATTTATAATCTAGTGAAAGAGATGCAGAAACACAAATGTGGGTCAGTCGGTGTAGTGCAACAAGGTTAGCAAGAGTCATCTTTTTCTGAAATGAAATGCTTCATTTTTAACATAAACTATTTAACCTTGTAATTTCACTTCCAACATTTATTCTTATTTATGTGTGAAATAACACTGAAATGTAATTATAATAATCTAAAAGTATAATGCTTGTTTATAATGACATAGTTGTCAATATACTGCTTATAATAGCAAATGATTAGAAATATCTCAAAACTCCATTAATAGGGCATTAGTTAAATCATTATGATGTATCCACATAATAGAATCCTTTTCCACTGTAAACAATCAAAATGAGGAAGTTCTTTTTGTACAGATATGCAGGAAGTAATCTTCAAGAGATAATGCTGAGAGAAAACAGCAAGGTAAAGAACAGGGAGTTCAGCATGTTATCATTTGTGTGTGTTTGTACAGAATATCTGTGGAAGGCTACAAGATAGGAGAGCCACGTAGCTATGGGACGAGAGTTGAAAGCAGACTGCTCACTCTGTCCTCTTTTTCACATTTGACTCTTAAACCTGTGAATATAGTACTTCTTCCATCATTTTAATTTAATTTAACTTTTAAGGAGAACAGGGAAAGGCGAGGACATGGCAAAATGAAGCGTGCCTTTTATGTGGTGGCAGCAATCACACAGTTTTGTCCCTTATTGGTGTGGGGTGGTGAAGCAGGTTCAATATTGCCAGGTTTTCCAGTTCTTCAAGAGACACCAGAAATAATATGTTTGAGGAAGCATTCGATACAAAATGTAGGCTCAAAGGAAAAACAAAACAAAACATCAGGCTGCATGAAGCAGGCATAGAGCTGTGTCCTGTGGAGCCCATCGACATGTGATGCTGTGGCAGGGACTCTAGCATCCCTTAGGAAGTTGTTTTTTATTTTTTATTTTTGTAGGAGAGAGGTGATGAAGACTACCTGCACGTGGTGGGATGTCAAGGCAAGAACAATTGGAGTGGATAGAGACAGGGTATGGCGGAGAGAGGAGAAGGGGAGGTTAGAAACAGAATCTGGTCATAACTGGATGCAGCAGAGAAGGAAGAAAGAGGTGGAAAAGGACTCTGGAGATCAAACTTGAGTGGTTTAGTGATAGAGTGATTAATAGACAAAATGGCCTGAGAAAGGTTGTGACCTCAGAGACTTGGATTCTCATTTCTCCTCCACCATATGGAGTAATTTTTTTTAAAAAATCATTAAATGTAGATGGTAGTATCTAGGATATGAGATAGATACTAAATGAAATAATGCACGTCAAATGTTCATGCTGCTCAAAATGTTAGTCGTTACAGATATTTGCTATTTTGGGGGCCCTATTTCCAGTTTAAGGACCCCATTACCTTTTGGAGTCTATGGTCCTAGTGGAGCCCACTTTGCCTCCAAGAGACCAGTGGATTAGCCCATTCTCTTGGTAATAGTTCCACTTTGGGATGGTCATATGACTAGATCTAGACCACCCAGAACCCATGAAAGTCAATTCTGGCACTGCCATTGAAACTGGACTGGAGTTGGAGACAGCAACCTGAACTGTTTCCACCATCTTGTCACCACGGAAGAGAACAGGTTTGAGATGGAACCAACCATAGCTCACAGAACTGAGGGATGAGGAGAGAGAAATCAAAGCCTGATGAAAGAATTAATGTGCATGCCTGGGGCTTTCAGCTTTGACTGAGCCAGTAGTACATTCCCTGTTGTCTTGAATAAATGTATTTAAGCAAACAAACAAGCCCAGGGGTCCATGGACAAAGCACAGGCCACTTGGTGTCTGGTGTCCTGGCATCTTGAGACACCCCAGTTCCTAATTCCCTTGGAGACCCAGTAGGGTGGGAGGTAGTAGGCCAGCTGAGACGCCTTGGTTTACACCTGCCGCAGCCCTGTGGCAGCATCGTAGGAGGCTTCCAGATGAGTGAAAACGTAGTCAGGTGTGAGCCAAAGGTGAAAGAAAAGGAGACAAAGAGCTGGAGGGAGACAGGCAGGGGCAAGACTGGAGGGCTGGGGTGGGAAGCCAATGCTGTGTCTGGGTTCCTGGGTGTGAAATCTCCATACAGAGGCCTGAGACTCCACGGTACTAAATTGTGTGGGTCTCTGCCAACGCCTCGGTGCCCCACATCACGTAGACCCTGCAAGCACTAAACAGCAACCTCTGGGATGGGGCACCTGCAGGGAAACATCAGCGAGCTGAAGGTGTTCAGATGGGAGATGGTGAGGCCTCAGTGCAGGCCAGCACTGTGCCCTGAACCACCACCTGGTGAGGCTTGTGTTGTGCATGTGAATGTCTGTCTTTCATCCGAATGGTCAGGGTGGGGTTCAAGTGTACCCATCTCAGTACCCTTGAGAAGAATCAGCCTGGCATATAGAAAAAACTGGAATACAATGTGCTTTTTAAGAAGCCAACTAGAAGTCTTCCATGGACTCTTCTTTCTAGAGCAGCAACCCTAATCACATGCGTAAAACTGGGGACAGAGTTGCTGGATAAACCCTGCTGTGAATTTTGAAAGCAGTGTGGGTCTGAACCCCTCAGAGAGATGTCTGTCTCTGGGCTGTTCCTCTCCCTGAGGGATGTTGACAGGGATTGGGGTAGTTGCCCTGACACCAGGTTCCTTGCCCCGCCCCCTCACTGGAGCTGAAGGCTACAGGAAATGAGTCTGCAAAGTAAAGGCTCTGTGCTGGGGAAAGACACCAGGAGTCCCAGGCACTGCAGTCCAGCCTTTCTGCCTTAAAGGACCGATGATGACAAACTCCGTCTTGAGAAGGCTAGCCCTTTAATCACTGTCCAAGCTACTAACTTCTAGACAGTTCTGTGACAGCTTCTAAATTATCTGTCCTATTCTATCCTCACTCCCTTCCCAATGAAGCACAGAAGTCTCTGTCTCACTTGGACTCAGTGGGCTGAGAAGCTGTGTGTTGTCATTTCATACCTCAGACCTCCTTTGGGTAAAAAGGAAATTCTGTCTTCAAAAGAGTAGGAGAAAAAATGACTACTGGAGTGGCTGGGTTGGAAGACTTAAAGGCTTCTTTGGATAATTAAATACCAAGGTTGTGACCCTCACAGTGCCACTTATTGGCTACTGAGCAGTTCAAATCAATTTATTCATTCAATGAACACCCAGGGAGAACTACAGGTCAGGTACTATGCTGTGTATCAAGGATTCAAAGCTGGCCAAGGAATATTTTCTTCCTTCACCATCTCTATGGGGAGATGGATAGCCAGGAGGAACCCGGATGTCATGGGGCCTTAGCAGAGGGCTCCCTTTGGTGGACTTCCTTCCCTGTCTGTTCCTTAAGTATGTGGCAATATATCATTAAAGGAAGGTGACACTTTGATGCACCTGTCAAGGTCGTACCTTGAGAAGGAACTTGGACTCCAGAGCAAACAATGAAGAGTGCTTCTCTAACCCCCAGGTGCATTAGAATAGGACCTGGTGGGGAACTTGTTTACGAAGGTATATTCCTGGACCTGACCCTACAAAGTTCTGATTCCCTGAATTGGGGTACAACCGCATATTCTGCATATAAAAAGTAACTTGGGTCAATATTGATGCAGTTGGTTCATGGACATGCTTCGGAAAAGATTGTCTCTAAAATCCCTGTCAACTCCAATGTACTACCAAATGTCCCTTACTATGTCCCTGTACTTAGAGTTAGGAGAGGACAGTTCATGATAGGGCCTGGATTCTGGCTTCTCTCACATGGTACGGGCTTTGACCTTTTTGCTATGGGACCAGTTAGTAATAACTTCAGAAAGTTATTACTAACTGGTCCCATAGCAAATGTTGGTTTGACAGAATCATGCCTCTTCACACAGCTATTCTTGATTCAGATGTTTACAGAGAAAACAACTGCAATATGAATTCTAAAATAGTTTCTTGTTAGAAAAACTCCTGAATATCCTAAATAAGACACGAGTGAAAAGTATTGGTGAACAACCTGGGCTCTGAAGACAATTTGCCCAGGTTTCCAATCTGAGCTTTTTCACTTACTGGTTTTGAGATCTTGGGTAAGTAACTTCACCTCTCCATACCTTGATTTCTTTATATGAAAATGTATCGGGGAATAAATCCCTCCTTCACGGGGTGTTAGGAGTTAAATGAGTTCACATGAAGGAGAAGCACTTAGCACTTCTAAAGAAGAAATACTACCTGTTATTTACAAAGCTAAGTGCCCAAAAAATCCCAAGGAACTAAATATGAAGAGGGAGACAAGACCAGGAAAGTAAAAGAATGGTTGTCCCTTGCAGTTCCCACAGACAAGAGGTATTGGAGCTCATGTGAGAAGGTTGGGTTTTAATACTGTCCAGGGACAGGAAGCAGTCTTGGGCCAGTGGGAAGAGGGCACGTTGGCACTGAAACTTCCACATAAAGTCAGGACCCCTGAAGGACAACATCCTTTAAAAAATTGTAGAGTATAAAAAGTCAATCTCTAGTGTGGAGAAATGAGAAGAAAACTTGTTTATCTTGAACAGAGCTCTAGCTCAGAAGGGAAAATGTCTCCCTTAAGAATTCAAAACCACTGGCATGAGTCTTTGGTAGGTTTGGGGTTTGAATAAATAGTTCCTGTACAATCTAGAAATCCCTAGGCTAAGAAACAACATAAAATTTGGTCTGAACCAATTATACTCTGTTAGAAGCAAATGCTTTGATTACACTGATTTCTCCAGATTAAAGTCCTGCTGAAGATGAGCTCACAATCTGAAATCATGCAACACAAAAGGAAAAAATATGAGCCAGAGTCTGCAGGTCCAGCAAACAGCAAGATTAAAACTTTGAGAACCTCAGATTACAGAGTTGTCATAGGAGATCATAAACTAGGTATGTTAAAATAGCTAATAACATAAAGTGAAGCTTTAAAAACAAAAAGTTCTAGAAAATGAATAAAATTAAACAGATCTTAAACACAAAACAAACAGTACTTTTTCTCAGAAATAAAAAGAAACAATCATTAAAATTTGAAACACCATGAATAGACTAAGTAGTACATGGACATAGTTGAGAAAGAATTAGAAAACTTGGGGGATAAAACCAAGAAATTATCTGGATGGAGAGACCAGAGATGAAAACTGAAAGCTGTATCAGGAGAAAATGAAAAAGTCTGCCACATAGCTAAGAGGAATTCCAGAAGAGAAACTGGAGAAAGGCAATGGGGCGAGGTAAGTTTTGAAGAGAAGGTGACTGAGAATCGATGAAAGATGAGAACGTTTCAATTCAGAAACCACGACAAACCCCAAACTAGATAAATAAATCCAAATCATCTTCAGACGCACCAGAGTGAAACTGCAGAACACCAAAGACAAAGAGAAACTTCATCAAAGAGGCCAGAGGAAGAAGAGTGAGATCCATCACAGTTGAGGAAACCACAAAGACCATGTGAGTGGCTGGGCTCCAGTTGGCACTCATGGCTGGGAACGGGGCCAGCACGAGTGTCCCACAGTGAATTAAACACGACACGGATGGTCAGAGGCTCCAGAAGCGGGCGGAGGACTGAGACTGGGTGCAGAAGGCTGCTAGGAGCTCTTGCATAAAATGAGACAAGATAAATAGGCTTGTTAACGAAAAAGAATTTTCCAAAGAATTGTTTTGCAGTGACTGTGGTGTGGAAATGAACCTATTCTGGGACTTTTTGTTCTCGACTTGGAGCTGATTTGTTTTGTCTTGCCACCCCCCCACCCCCACCCTTCTTTTTTTTCTAACAGCTCAGAGAGGTTTTGCAACCATCTGAGGTGCTTTGAGAAAAACGTCAAATCAGTCTTGAGCAAATGCTTGCTGTTTCACTCTGGATGAACAGTCCTATGTGCAGTATTGACATTTTCTGCTGGAAATGGAATAAATTATCCTACTTCTTTTTCACTATTACTTGGTCAGAGTAGACCGATCCTAACTGATCCCCCACCGGGCGGCACTAAACACAGGTATTCTCTGGGTCTGGGGGATTTCCCTGATAACTGTGATTTCATATGTAGGTTGATATTTTTGTATAGCCTCCAGCCTCCTAGGCTGCTGTAGAAAAATGGAAAGTTGAGAAGCATTTGCCCAAAAATCTTTAATAAAGAATCCCAGAGAGTCTGCTAAGGAATGTGAGTGAATTAACAAACGCTGGTCCCGGGACAATGAAAAGATGGGGCTGGGTACCACTCAACTCAGCATCCTTGTCCAGGAACTGTCATCTCAATGACCTGTGACTTGAGGACACATCTGGCCCAGGGAGGGCCTATTCTTTCAACACTCTTTCTTTGATGACTGTGAGACAGTCAATGCACACAACGTGCTAGGGACACTTTGTACTCCAGAGTCCTGACGCCTGGAGCTTAGAATCTAGCATGAAATGCAGATAAGCTGTTAGGATATAGCTCTGTAAGTGCTATATGATGGATGTTGTGTCAACGTGGCAGTGGGGAGACTTCATAACTGAGACTGGAGAGGACTAAGAGTTGCTGAGGGAAGCATAAGAAGAACTGTATGTTGTTCCATTTTTATGGATCATGAAAATGAGAGGTGAATGGTAAGAAATGTTGCTGGCAAATCAGGTAGGAGCCAGCTCAGAAATAATCCTGTAAGCCATGGTCAGAAAAAACCTTGATCTTGAGGACTCTGGAGAGTATTATGCAAGAACCTGATTGAATTTCCTTTTCAGAAAACGTATATGGCTGCTGACTGAGGATCCATTAGGGGGAGAAATGGCAGGCAGGAAAATCCATCAAGCGGCTTATCAGTGATTACAGGAGGACCCAGGTGGCTGCCATGGAGATGCTCTGATGTTTTGGCAGGAAGTTTGGTAGGGCTTTATGTTTGATGTAGGTTTTCAGGAGAGAGAGAGTCAGGGTTTGTGGTCCTGGCTTGAGCGTTAGGTGGATGATCGGAAGAAGTTGTCTTCCGCTGTGTCAGGACAGAGCTATAGCCTGCAGCAGAGCAGAACAGATAAAGCTCAAGGAAACCTGGGGCCACTTTCACTGGTGATCAACTGTGAGGTCTCATGGGGTTCACACTAGGAAGGACCTTGTACTTGATTGAAAACTCTACTGACCATTTTGAAATCTGCAATAATTTTGCCTTTGAATTTGTACATTGTAAGCAAAGACTGATGAAACGACGGAGAACAATTATGAACAGAGGAGATGTGTGCAAATGTGTGTCTCCTGTCCCTTTCTTCTCCCTTCCCTTAGAGCATTCAGGATGCCCATGAGCACTGAATCCCAGTGGACACCTTGTGCATGGAAGGTCAGCAAGGCTCAGATGAGTACAAGATAAGTCGGTGGCTTTTAGTTTCACTGAACACTGGGGTTCCCTACTCCTGTCTCTTAGAAACATGACTCTAAGTCGGGCACTGATGGCCCTGGAACGACATGCGTGCTCTTCAAATCAGAACTTGTTTCAAGTGCAGAAGAAGGTGTTCTGAGACACAGCGTGACTAGGGAAGATTTCTTAGTCATTTTAGCCAATCGTAAAACGATTGACCCATGGGGAATGATGACCCAGAAGGGAAGGGAGTTACCAGGCAAAGCTGTCTCCTTAAGGTAGAGAGCATCGGCAGGATGCACACAACTAGAAACAGTTGAGTTAGTTTTGTGCAGTGGTTTTCCTCTCCTGGCAAGAATGAAATAAATCTGCATGTCTGAACTACAAAATGAAAATTGTGTAATTTCAGTGATTCTAAATTAATGTTCTTATATTTACATTTAAAACTGATGTTGCACAGTATAAAGCAATAGAAGCAGCAAGTTCATGCTAATAATCTGAAGGTTTGATTTTTCTTTACTTAGAATGATATCTAATAGCAAGTAAAAGCACCATGACAAAAAGAATACAAAATGGTACGGCCCCTTTGGAAGACAGATTAGCAGTTTCTTACAAAGCAAAAGATAGTCTTAGCATATAATCCAGCAATCACACTCCTTAACCCAAATGAGTAAAAAACTTATATCCACACAAAACCTGCATATGAATATTACAGGCTCATTAATCATAATTGCTCAAATTTGAAGTGAACAAGATGTTTTTCAACATCCATTTGTAAATGGATGAACAGCTGTGGTATATCCATGTAGTGGAATATTATTCAGCAATAAAAAGAAATGAGCTATGAAAAAATGAGTTATTAAACCTTAACTACATATTGCTTAGTGAAAGAAGTCAGTCCGAAAAGGCTATATATTATGTGATTTCCACTATCTGATGTTCTAAGGTAGGCAACACCATAGAGTCAGTAAAAATGTTCAGTGGTTGCCAATAGCGTTGGGGAAGGGGAAAAGGACAGAATGCGGAGGTGAAGCACAGGGGGTTTTTAGGGCTATGAATTATTCCTTATGATACTGTGGAGATGGATACAGGACATTATGCATTTGTCAAAAGCCATAGAAGGTACAAAACAGAGAGAGACTGCTTACACAGTGTGCTGGCAACGGTAGCCCCAGCTCTTCTCTCACTACCCAGAAGGCAGCCAGGTGCAAGAGACTGAACTTTCTGCTTCTATTTCCAACAAACTCATGCTCGACTTTTGGTCACAGTAGGGAAAAAAGCTGGGAAGATTTTATTAATTCTCATTTTTAAAAAAAGTTAATATAAAATTATAGCAAAAAAACCCCCCAGGGAACCTGATCTTTAGTAGCACAGCTGGAACAATTTGCAGAGATGGCTGTGGGCAGCAGGGAGAGATTTAATTCAGTTGGTTTTCTGTGGTTGTTGGTGATCCACTTGTCTACGAAGTAATGGAAGCTGCACATATTTTTAAAGGGACTGAGAAGCTGCTGGAGGCTTGGTTTCCACAGCAGTGACCCAACACAAACCAAGGAGCTGGGGACCTTTGCATTTTCCAAGATCTGAGTAGGACATACTTTTAAAGGGTGTGTAATGTTCAGTCCTCTGTGTGACTCTTCAAAGATGTTTTTTAGAGCTGGGTGTGGTGGTGCACGCCTGTAATCCGTCACTCGGAAGGCTGAGGTAGGATGATCGCAAGTTCTGGGCTAGCCTCAGCCATTTAGCAAGGCCCTAAGCAACTTAGCAAGACCCTGCCTCAAAATAAAAATAATAAAAAGGCTGGGGTTGGGGCTTAGTGGTAAAGTACACCTGGGTTCAATCCCCATTCTCCCCACTAAAAAAAGATGTTTCCTTCTGAAGACAGCCTCTTGCTAATAACAGTTTCCTGGTGAAGCTTGCTTGGGACTTTGGTGGCTTGACTCAATTTAGCACTTCTCTTAATCTCTTAAGAATTTCATGAAACTGCCGGGCACATTGGGGCACACCTATAATCCCAGCAACCTGGGAGGCTGAGGCAGGAGGATCTCCAATTAAAAGCCAGCCTCAGCAACTTAGTGAGACCCTGTCTCAAAATAGAACATAAAAAGGGTTGGGGATGTGACTCAGTGGTTAAGCAACCCTGCATTCAATTCTGTTACCTCACCCCCCCAAAAAAGGAATTTCATGAAGCCTTCTCACCAACAGTACCCACACCACAGCAGAATTTTCGGGAAGAAATAGAATTTCTAGATGCAATTTTCCCAAATGAAGCAGCATATTGCATGGGACATGTGATTTCTGAATGTTGGTACTTGTATATGCTGAATTTCCCAGAGAGTCAAGTAGTCAGTCAACCAGATCAAATCCCAGAAATTCTGACAAGAGAGGCTGACCTAGCAGTTATGAACAAGTCCTGCATGAAAGGTGGTGTTGCTGAGAAGGATGTCTTCATGAGAATGGAATTCATGACCTGATGCCAGGTTCTGTCATGGATGTCACGGTGTTCAATTCTTGTGGGTAATTTGATGGAGCGGAATGGAAGTGAACACAAGGTCCTGGACTATTCACATCACTCCAGAACCAGAATTTTTTGTTAGCTTTAAAACAAACTCAAATCAGACCTCCTATGACGACCTGATTGGGAAGTTGTGGAAGTCTTCAAGTCAGGAAAAGTTGTTTGTTAATCAGAGTTCTAAACAGTGCACGGTGCTTTCTTCAACAGAAGACTGAGGGCTTTAAATGCCTTGATTGCCAGAGAGCTCTTCAATGATTACAATTTTGCTTTTACTAATCTTGCTAAGAAGCAGCAACAATAGCAGTGTTGATTAAGAAAAATGAAGAAAACACACCAAAAGAGAACACACATTGAAAGCGATAGCCGCTTTCTAGATGTTGATGTTGGGGTTCCTGCTTTACATGACCACAACCTTGTAGTTGCAGAAACCCTTCGTAATGATAAAAGCCCAAGTAATGATAGTGTAATCATTCTGAATTGAATGCATTACTATATCAAGGACTTAGATATCTGGCATGAATGCTCTCTTCTGTGTTTAGGTATTTGCTACAGTTTATAATTTAAGTGTCTTCCAAAGGTCCATGTGGGAAAGGTTTAGTCCCCAAGCATCCAAGCATGACACTATTGGGAGGTAGGTGGTACCTTTAAGAGGCAGGGTCTGGTGGAGGGGGGTCTTTCAGACTCTGTTGGGGTGGGGTGGGGGCAGTGTCCTTGAAGGGGGCATTTGGACCCCAGCCTCTTTTTTTTTTTTTTTGCACTTCCCAGTCATGAGGTGAGTGGTTTTGCTCTGCCACACATTTCCACGCGATGTGCCACCAGAGACCCAAAGCAAGGGAGCTGACTGATCATGGATTTAACCCTCTAAAACTGTGAGCCAGAATAACCTTTTTCCCTGCATAAGTTGATTATCTCAGGTATGTGTTGTACTGACAGAAAGCTGACTAGCAGAGCATTCTGTGTCATTCTTGGTGTGAAATTGAAGTGCACACAGAAAAACAGCTTTTACTATGTGACATTTTACGGTAGTTGTGAAAATGGTTCAATTTGGTTTATGCCGTGTATGTTTCTCCAGTATCATCTAAATTCCTCCGCAGACAAATTCTCATCCTTATTAGGTGTTGACCTTCACCTAATCATCGGGGATTGTTCTACTAAATCGCCACCAGAGTTGGATGTGGGATGCACACCTGCAGTCCCAGTGACCCGGGAGGCTGAGGCATGGGGAATCACAAGTTTGAGGTCAGTCTTGGCAACTGTCTTAAAAAATAAAAAGGATGGGGATATGGCTTATCCATGGGCTCAACACTCATTACTAAATAAATTAACAAAGAAGCAGCTATCACAATCTAATATCTGGTTACCCCCACTTCCTAGAATATATTTTCTATTCGTATTATTGAAACCAATATCATATATATCAGATAGTTATTACAATAGTAATTAAAGTTTTTCTTCTACAAGTCAAATTTTCCTTTTTTTGTGTGTGATACTGGAGATGGATTCAAAGGATGCTCTACTTTTGAGCTACATCCACATCTTTGTATTTATTTTATTTATTTTTTAAATATATTTTTAGTTTTTTTTAGATGGACACAGCACCTTTATTTTACTTATTTATTTTTATGTGGTGCTGAGGATTGAACCCAGTGCCTTATACATGCTAGGCAAGTGTTTTAACCACTGAGCTACAACCGCAGTACCAACACATCTTTTTATTTTTAATTTTGAGACAGGCTCTTGCCCAGGCTGACCTTGAATTTGGGATCCTTCTGCCTGGGATTATGGGTATGTACCATCATGCCCAAGAAGTCAAATTGATTCCCAAGACTGGAGAAGTAAATGTAGCTCAGTGGTAGAACACTTGGCTAGTATGTGCAAGGCCCTGGGTTCAATTCCCAGTACTGCAAAAAACAAAACAAATGAAGAAAAGATTCCAGTTATTTATTTTGCGCACATTTAAACATTATTGCTCCTGCATTTGTAGTCCTTTATTTGATTTCTGGTCCCCCAAATAAAGCAATACACTGTTACACTTGGGCTTATGTAATAATCTTATACTTAGGCGGAGAAGTGCAGGGGGTGTCTCCTTGGCTTAATTTTAAGGGCATGAAGATTTGGTCTCCTTTTGAGTGGCATGGGCCCTTTTGATAGATAGTGACAAAAACAAATTTCCCCAGTGTGGATTAGCAGGTACGACCCATAGAGAGTCATAAACCGAGTTTAGGGAACTGACTGAACTCTGTGGAAACTACGGGCTGCTCTGAACTCCTCAGCAAATGAGACGACTTCTAAAGAAGCTTATGAACTTGCTAAGTAGTGAGTAATATAAAAGGCTATTTATCACTAGACTGATTAGCAAAGAAATCTAGCATAAAAGTTGTACTGGACTCAGTAAGTCAAGTCAGCATGGATCATTTGCCTTCGTTTTGACTTTGGTAGCCATTTCCACCAATTCCCTCTCTGCTACTCACTGGGTGATCTTGACCCAGTTGCTTCACCTGTCTGTGACTCTCTTGACCTATGTATAAATGAAACATGATGGAGAGAGTTAGGCTATTTTTCCAAGAAAGCTATCAAAGAATTCCTGCATGTAATAGATGGAAGTGCGCTCCTGTGGTTCAAAGCAGAGTAGGAACACTGAGGATCAACTCACCTCCCACCTGTCCTACCTCCCTGGTGCCCTTGACCTCCAGAAATTCCAGAAACCCCCAGGTACCATGGAGCACAGTTTGAAAACCCCTGTCTGTTCCACCTTCCTCATTCTATAAAGGGAAGGGCAAAGGACTTGCTCAAGGTCACACAAGGAGTTAGTAGTCATGACGGAATCAGGACCGTGGCCTCCTGACCTCTAGGTCAGTGCTCTTTCTCTTTACAGTTTTGTCCCAATCTGTTGTGGCCACTTTTTTGTTTATTGAGTGGGAAACACCCTACAAACCCAAACATGAGCTCTGCCCTCCGGGAATGGAAACAACAGCCCACACACAAATCGTTGCCACCACCCAGGACGCCAGTAAGATGACTCTGACTCTGGCAGGTTGCTTGTGTTTGAAACCAAGCAAAGATGCCTTTGTAGCTGGCTGCAGGTGCACGCCTGTAATCCCAGAGACTCAGGAGGCAGCCTGGGCAATTCAGTGAGACCCTGACCCCAAATGAAAAACAGTAATAATAAAAATAAAAAGGGCTGGGGATGTACCTCAAAGATAAAATGCTCCTGGGTTCAATTTCCAGTACCAAAAAAAAAAGTCCTTGAGTTCTCAGGACCTCTGATATGATAAAGCTCTGTCTGGGATTGGGATGAGCTGTTGGTTTAGATTCTCAGGCAACTTTAATCATGTTTCTGTTCAAGGCCATTTAACCTATTTCTACTCATGAAATGGGAAGGGGAGCAACATCAGAAGAGAGTTCCAGAGGCAGGTGAGATTTTGAGCCTATCAGAAGGGTATTCTCCTGCTGCACCCAGCATGGCTAACGTGAGAAAGACCTAGGCTCGTAGCCAATGACAGTGTACTAGAAATGGCACTACCCACTTGGAACATGTACTGGGGTGAACCCTTTGAATGCATGATCTCCGGGAATACCAAAAACAACCTCGAATGGACTTATTCTTATCTCATTGAACAGAGGAGGGACCTGAGGCTCAGGGAAGGGAGGTCACTTGGACAAGGCATCAGAACTGTGATTAGAACCCAGATTAGCTAACTTCAAAGCCCAAGTTCATATGTTCATATCAGGATGACCAAAGACAATATACTGTAATGGTGTTTTGAAAGATCCTATGGGTAGCATAAATAGCTTGGATATCACATTTTTGGATAGCTGATCTTTAACCTTCTGCTGATTTTGCTGTTTCCCCCTCCTGTAGCTTCCCACATAATTTAGGATAGCAATAAAATATAAATCCAGTGAATTTGTAAACCAGATATATTAACATGGTTCAGAGACCCCCAGGGATAAGGAAGGAGGAGTGCTCCTCCAGAGAAGGGGTAATGGATACGAATCATCTACAGTGTTTATCACATCCCCAGAGGGGCCACTTTTTTGTTTATTGAGTGGGGAGCACCCTACAAACCCGAACATGGGTAAGAAGCTCTTTGAGGGTAGGGAACATGATAGCAGTTAGCATCCTAAAGTTGCACTGTGTTTTAGCTGGAAGGAACCTTGGAGGTGACTTTATCCTATAACTTTATCTACAAATGGAGAGGCAGAGGCTCAGACAGGAAAAGGGTCATGTTCATGGTCACCAGCTCCACGGTGGCAGAGCCAGCTCCAGACGCTAGAGTTTTCCAACTACTTCACCATGCTGTGCTGTTGGACTCGACAATGACTAGGTGTTCAATGTGCTGATGATTCATCCCTCAATTTTTACCACTAGTTCAGTCCTCTCCCCAGAACTCTTGACTCGTTAATCCCACTTCCTACTCAGCATCTCCACTTGGATAAGTAAAAGCCATCTCCTCGTGTCTAACACGGAACTGGGAGAAGACTGTGCATGTGTGGTGTCAGGGGACTGGGAGTCAGACTTGTCACACATTAGCTTTCTCTTGGCTGGAAACACGGCTCTAGTCAATATTTGTGGTGCTAATAGATTACACGGAGTGAAAGAAGGCATGTGCGCTCTGAGGCAGATGACAAGAAGCAAAGTTGACGTCGTGTTGGGAAATTTCAGAGCCTGTCCTTTCTCTTGCCCAGACATATTACTAGCACATGCTGGCCACTGAATATATATGCATATTTAATGTCAGAAACTGTTTTAACACTTACGTCATTGATAGGTTGAGACTGCCACGTTCAATTCCACAAAATATAAAGCCAACTACTTGAATGTGAAAATATATTAGACCAGATGTTACCTGTTATCAACTGTTCACTTCTGAGAAAGAATTTTATTATGGACTCTGTAGTGCTTTTTTAAAAGTTCCTATTTTTCTCTTTAAGGGCTTTATCCTATTGGGATTGCCAATGTGAAAAAATTACAGAACACAGCACCAACTGGGAGAAGGATATAACTTTGCATGTGTAACTGATTAGAGGTTGAAGGAGCACCTACCAAATACAGATGCCCTCACTGATACGGTTTCTCCCTCTACCGAAGATAATCAGCACATTCAATTGCTTCCTAAGTTAATGGCAATAAGACAGGTTGAGCCCTCCATCTCTATGGCAGGAAATTATACATCTGGCGTCCTTCATGGCCAACCAATTGTTTAGCTGACAACTCAACAGGAAAGGCTCCACAAGGTGAAGGTCTTTGAAGCATTTCTGAAACGGGAGATGGTGCTTCCTGTCAAATAATCCCTCCTCCTGATTTCTGCGACTGAATTATCTTATGC
Source organism: Sciurus carolinensis (assembly GCF_902686445.1). Classification (NCBI taxonomy): domain Eukaryota; kingdom Metazoa; phylum Chordata; class Mammalia; order Rodentia; family Sciuridae; genus Sciurus; species Sciurus carolinensis. The sequence goes on from NC_062215.1 coordinate 162,492,558, forward strand.
ACTTTTGAAAAAATAAACCAGGTGCATTGGTGTGCGCCTTAATCTCAGCGGCTCCAGGGCCTGAGGCGGGAGGATCACGTGTTCAAGGCCAGCCTCAGCATCTCAGCAAGGCCCTGAGCAACTTAGTGAGACCCTGTCTCAAAATAAAAAAGGGAAAGGGCTGGGGATATGGCTCAGTGATCAGGCACCCTTGGGTTCAATTCCTGGTACCAAAACACAACAACAAAAAGAGTAATCTAATCAAGAACTATTTTGAGGTCATTTACGCTGGCCTTCCCACCTTAACCAAAGACAGGCCATCTATTAAAGAACTCCTCTGAAAGTTATCCTGGCCTTTAATGTGTTTCCTTCTGTGGGTCCGTATAAAATGGAAGTGTCAGAACAATTACATTCTAAAGCAAGGCGTGGTGGCACGAGCCTGTGATCTTGGCTAACCCAGCAAGACCCTGTCTCAAAATAAAAAAAAGGGCTGGAGGTGTAGCTCCGTGGTAATGTGCCCCTGGGTTCAACTCCTAGTACCTGCCTCCTGAAATAATCAATTATATTTTAACTTTATAGAATAGAAATTAGGTATAAAACAAAGAAGAAAAAAGGGATGCAGAAGAAGACCAAGGTACAATCAAGCTCTTGGTGACAAGCGGATCCCATGCGTGGTTCCTCCGCTTTCCTGGAGGAAGCCGTCTTCCACCCTGAGGGCGTTTTCCCTAGAGCTCACCAAGCCCCCTTGTCCCCTGATATGAGTACTCTGTTATTTCATTAGGCGTGTCCCTCCCAGACTAGAGGCCAAAGGTGACCCAGATCCAGCGATGGAAGAAGGGAGCAAATGATCAGAGTTAGTAGGCATTGCCCCACAAGTAGAAAAAAAGAAAAAAAACCTCAAAGGCCTCGTGTAGTTTGAGAGAAAAGGATCAGTCATGGGGTTGAGGGAGGGTCTTGTTATGATGTGCAGAACATGAGGTTGTTTACAAGATGTTTCTTTTCTTTCTTTTTCCCCCCCCAGGTGTTTCTTAAAAATAATCTTTTAATAAGCTGCTCATTTATCTACTGCTGTGTAACAAAACACCCCAGAACTTAATGACCTAACATGAGCACCTTCTATTTATTTATCAGTTTTCACAGTTTGGTGGGGGTCACTGGACCAGCCTCCTGGGGATCTTCTGGGCTCTCCCAGGCGGCTGTGTCAGCAGCTGCAGAGCCCTGACCTTGACTCCATGTGGTCTTTGACCTTCAAGGAGGCTATTTGGCTCCTCTTCACATGACAATGGCAGTATCCCAAGAGAATGAGAGCAAACTCTGCAAGGACTCTGGACTAGCCCCCAAGTCACAGAGTGAGCTTCTGCCACATTCTGTTGGTCAAAGTAAGTCACAAGGCCAGCCCAGGCTCAAGGCTTGGGGAAGTCAACTCCCGCTCCTGATGGAAGCCCTGTAGGTGACCCAGCAAAGGGAGGTAGGCTCAGGGGAGGCGTGGTCACTATCATCACATTAAGGCTATTGTCAGATTAGCTGTTGGAGCCAAAAAGGACCAGGACAGGAACCCAGGGCTCTTGACCTCTTATCCAGGCCTCTTCCCACTGAGCCAGCATTCCCAGCTTCAAGTGCAGAGTGCCGCCTGCCCTGAGCGAGCCCAGCTTCTTCCCGCCCTTCCCCAATCTTCCCTCTCTATTTTTATACGAGTTCTAGACTCAAAACGTTCTCCATAAATTTTAACGAGTTGGTGAGGAATTTCTATAGTGGAAACTTTTTTTTTTTTTTCCTTCCTGCAGAAAAAATCGAATAACAGCAAACACTTCATCAGAGGGGTGTCTGGGAGAGCAGCCATTTTTTAAAGAAGAGTACACGAAGTCACAGGCACAGCTGATTCACTTTGCAGTGTTACCATACATGCCTAACTAAATATGGAATGCCAGGAAATACTCACTGTGCATCCTGTTCCAGAAACTAACTTTGTGAGTGGTCTTTTAAGATGTGCACATTTTGTGTATTTGAGGTATAGAATATGTATTTCCTTCCTAGGACACCGATGCTACTCATACATTTAATTCATTAGCATTGTCAAAGGCAATGCCTATCGAGTACTTATTTATTTTTATTATTTTTTTAGGGTGCTGGGGATCGAACCCAGGGCCTTGTGCTTGCAAGGCAAGCACTCTACCGACTGAGCTATCTCCCCAGCCCCTCGAGTACTTAATTTCGGATGGGGTAGGGCAAAGAGAATTCCCCTAGGCCCCATTCTTGCTTCTAGACCAGTGGTTTTCGACTAGGAATGATTTTGTCTCTATGAGGACTTTTGTCAGTGTCAACAGCACTTTGTGTAGTCAAGGCTTGGAGGCACCGACTGGGTAGAAGCCAGGAATGTGGCTAAACATCCTACAATGCACAGGATGGACCCCCAGACAAAAAATTGTCTGGCCTAAAATGTTGACGGTGCCACAATTAGGAAACCCTGCTCTAGGAGCTTGGGAGAATGACCTGGGCTCACCTGTTTCGTGTTAGTGAAAATGTAACCGGGGAACTCTATTGGAAAAGTTGCTTTCTTCCATTCAAATGTGTTTAAAAATATTTAGAAGAACAGGCACCTGGGAGCACATTTCTGTTAGGAGTTAAGTTATGAAATATGTAGTTTAGAGGAGATTACTTTCCATGGTGATTAGGCATCCATCACAAGGGTGGGACAACTAAATACATTAGAGTATAATTGCCAGGTAAATATTTTTCTGACTCCAAAGAGATTTCATGGGGTTTTACTCAGGGTTGGGGAGCTCAGATTAGCTGCTACTGTCCTTCATGTTTCTGATTCTGATCTGGAGACTGATTAGCATGCCTGATAAAGAAACAAGGCTTTGGAGACCCTTCCCCATTACTTATAGGGAGCTAGGCTCTTCCCAGGAAGGACCTAGATAGGCAGATCTGGTGAGACCAGGTAGGATCTGTACTTGTCAGCTTCTGAAATAGGTGGTTGTGGAATCAGGTCTTCTCTCCCAGGGGTCCCTCAGTGATCAGGGTCTGCGTGGCCTGGTCAGGTATTGGTAGATAGTCTTATCTCCAGTCGTATGGGTCAAGGAAGTCTGGTCCAAGGAACTTATGTAATTTGACTAAGTATGTACAGCTGGGAAGAACTGAAACAGTTCCTGAAGCCCCATCTTCCATTTTCTAGATTGGGTCACTTTCTCATTGACTAGGAATGTTGGAAAGAGCACTGGATTGCAAGTAAAAAATAACACCAAGTTTTCTGTGACTTTGGACGAGTATTTTAACATCTCTGCAACCAAGTCTTATCTTCTCTAAATAGGGATAGCAATAGTATCTAGAGAGTCCATGGCCTCTCATAATTTCCACAATCCTGCTTGAGTCACCCTCTCCAAAGACTTGAGAATTCTAGTTTCTTCCATCCACATGGACAAATGGTGACTGACAGACGGAGGATACAGGGTTGCTGCTGAGGGGGTGAGGGGAGAGGGAGAATAGGAGCTGCTGCTTCAACTTAGGCTCTCTCTGTTGAGTGTCAAAGAGGCAGAGAACAGAGAGGGCGTAATGTGGGCATGAGCCACACAGGGTGGTGGATAGATTGGGACTTTGAAGGCAGCAAGAGCAACAAATTAAAGCTCAAGAGAAGCCAGAAAGCTCAAAAGCATCATCTTGACTCTTCAGTAAACAGAAAGTGCCATCTATCCATCCATCCTTCCACCCATCCACCCAACCATCCATCCATCTATCCATCTTCCACTCATTGAGTTTAGACTCTGCTCAAGCACCCAGTGGAAGGCTAAAGTTAACTGGTTCCCTTCCCTCCTGGGTTTAACAGTGGACTAGGGCATAGATTTGGGCATCAACAACCTGGGTTTGTTTTCCAGCTCTGCCACTTTATTGGACAAATTCTTCCACCTCTCTGTACCTTTATCTCCCTGTTTATAAAGTTTGAATAACAACAGTTTCATATTAAAAATATTTTCAGAGGATTCAACGAAATAGTTTAGGTAAAGAATGTGGCACAAGGCGGATTCAGAATGAGCTTCCCATCAGTGCCATTTGTGTTAAGGGATGAGACAGAGGGAGGTGTGCGCAGGTCGCTGTTAGCGCTTCACAGAGCCCTGGAAGATGGCACTCATGGAAGGTATCTGGGGTGTTAAGGCACAAAACAGACACCAAAGAATAAAAAAGATGACCCATCCAAAAAGCCATTAAGCATTTATGCATTATGGCTGGTTTCGCTGTTGTTCTTTGTCTTGCTTCCACTTGGTCAGAAAAATGAATTTATAGAAAGGTCTCTGTGAGAAGACGTCAGATGCCACTAAAATGCAGATGGTACTCATCCAAAGCCAAGCAGCTCCCCGCAACTCGCTCCCTGGGCTCTCCTTTGAGCTAGCTGCCACCCCCGTGCTGCTTCCTGGGGCAGCCGTACCAAAGCCCCACAACCTGGGGGTCTGCAAACAGCAGAAATTTGTCTTCTCACCGTCTGGAGGCCCGAAGTCTGAAACCCGCGTCACCGGATCAAATCACGGCACTGGCAGGAGTGTTCGTTTGTTAGGGTTGTCATAACAAGAGCCACACACTGGGTGACTTGAGCAGCAGAAATTTATTTTCTCAGAGTTCCAGAGGTTGGCAGTCCAAGGTCAAGGTGTCCGCAGGTGGGTGTGGCTGAGGCTGCTCTCCTTGCCTCGCAGACAGCTGCCTTCTCACTGCTGGGTTCCTCCTCTGTATCCACGCGCCTCTGCATCTGTTTCTAAGATGTCAGCCTTATTGGGTCACAGCCTCCTGGAACAGCCTCTTTTCAACTCACTTCTTAAAGGTCTCATCTCCAAGAAGGGTGATATTCTGAGACATTAGTGTTGGGACTACAGCATATGAATTTGGGGTGGGGGCACAGTTTGGGCTGTAGCCGTAGGTTCTGCTTTCTTGGCTGGTCCTTGGGGACAATCGATTCTTGCTTCTTCCAGAGGTTCCTAACTGCTCGCATTCCTTGACTTGTGGCTCAGCACTCTGAGCTCTGCCTCAGTGGTCACATTGCTCCCTCTTTTGTGTGAGTAGTCTCCCTCTACTTCCCTCTTATAAGGACATTTGTGGTGGCATTTGACACCCACCAGGATAATCTCAACTCAAGTTTCCTAAACACGTCTGTAAAGATCTTTTTTCCAAGAAAGGCGACTTTTGCAGATTCTAGAGATTGGGACCTGAGTATCTTTTGGGGGCACATTTTTCAGTCTGTCACACCATCCCATTAAATAGATGGGAAAACTGAGGCTCTGCGAAGTCATTCAACCTGCCCAACATTGTGGTGAGGACAGAGGCAGAAGCAGAGGCAGAAGCCCTGATGCAGGGCTCTCAAACTCAATCTGCGGCTACTTCCAACTGTAGCTAAGGCAGGAGGAGAAAAGTACACCCTTACGGAAGAGGAGGAGGAACTCTCTGGAAGGTTCACCTTCAGAGGGGAGCACAGCTGCTCAGCAAGGACTTCGGGGTACGACGACCCCATTATCGGTTTACTTGGGGTGACACCAGAGACTCATCCTGTGATCAAACAAGTTCCTAGAAGCAAGGAATGTGGTCTGGGCCTCAGATCCAGAGAAACCGAATTTACTTTGGAAAATGTCTCAGGAGTGAAGGGCCAGGGCTGCTGGAGGAGCTGTGGCGGTTCCAGTGGGCAGGCCACAGGGGGAGCCGGTGTTCACCCTCCTCAGGAATGACGCCTTGGGCCCGAAGAACTTGCCGGGTCTTGTTCCCAGAGACTCTAGAAGGCAGTCAAACACAGTGAGGCTGCTGTGGGGCAGGACCTGGTCACGGAAGGTGCTGGCTGGGACCCTGGCAGGTGCTGCTTGAGCAAGTAGACATTTGCTACAGGCAGAGGGAGCAGGCAGAGTGACCAACCCACTCTGGCTTGCAGAAGACTTGTCCTTCCAGAGCACCGAGAGCCCCACGTGCCAGAAGCCCCCTCGTCCTGGCAAACAGAGGCAGCTGGGTTGCCCTTGCCCCGGGACTCACGTGAGTGTAATCGTGGCCCCCAAATCTATTTCAGATGGCAAGACCAAAGCCACAGCTCTGTCTCCCCACTGTCTGTGCAAATCACCCCCAAACTGGCAACATAAAAGAGATGCATTCACGGGCAGAGAGCTTAGCAGGCTTAACAGAGATTAGAAATAACAGTGGCTTAGACATTCTAGAAGGTCATTTCTCTTTCAGGCAACCTGGACCCACAGAGTTCAAAGCTTGGTGCAGTTCCACGGATCAGAGAACCTGAGTTCCTTGGATGCTGTTGCTGCTCCAGGCCTGGGGAATGGCTCCAGTTCACGTGGTCCACCATGTTCATGCTCCCTTCCACCCCCTCCTGGACTTCTTGGCTCTCTCCCAGCTCCACGATGACTTCTATGACAAGTCCCCTAATGAAGCATTTAGAGTTTTTGGCTTTCTTACTTTGCCAACTGATATGGTCTGTGACCTGAAAATGGGAAGAGCTAAAGAGCAAAATGGGTGAAGGAATGCCACTGATGTCCTTGCAGACACACCTCAAGACAAGAACAAGGGGCCTGGGAGCCACATGAGAGGTGGGGAAGTCTTCACGCAGAAGGGTATACGGTTTGAGCTGCATGAAGCTGCCTACTATAAACCTGGGTGGAGTTTGTGTCAAGGGGCTCCTGAGTGGAGGACCCAAAGATACGAGTGGACTCGGTAACAGTCAGAGAGAGCTGGGGTGGTGCCCAAGGGACTGGCTGGAGGATGCAGGGGTGAAGCTGAGAAGGATCAGAAATGGGCCGGAAGTGGAGCTGTCAGGATGTTGGCAAGAGGAGAGAACTGCTGTCAGTAAGAAGAGACGGCGATCCTAGCTACTCGAGAGGCTGAGACAGGAGGATCATGAGTTTGAGGCCAGCCTGGGCAACATGGTGAGAATTTGTTTTGAAATAAAAAAAAAGAAGGGCTGGGGATGTAGCTCAGTGGTAGAGCACCCCTGTGTTCAATCACCTGTACCACAAAAGAAGGAGAAGGAGGAGGAGGAGGAGATGACAAGAGACTCTTGGATGGTGAGGTAGTTCAGCAGGGGTCATTAGGTAAGGCCTGTTATGAACTGAACTTTGTGTCCTCTCTGGGACTGAAAATTCATATGTTGAAATTCTATCCTCCAGTACCACAGAATGTGACTGACTGTACCTATAGGATCTTTAAAGAGGTATTAGCTTAAATGAGGCCATTAGGGTAACCCTAATCTAATATGACTGGTGTCCTTATAAGCAGAGGAACACAGGACACAGACATGTACAAAGGGAAGACAATATGAAAACACAGGAAAAAGATGACCATCTAGTACAGAGAGAAGTCTCATAGAGTACCAACTTGGACTTCCATCTTGGACTTCTAGTGATACTTCCATCTTGGACTTCTAGTGTCTAGAACTATAAGACAGTCAATTTCTGTTGTTTAAGTTCTGTGCTATTTGTTACAGCAGACCAAGCAGACCAATACAGTCTCTTACCTATCAAGACCTGTTGAATTTTTCCCTGCAACCTTATTGTATCAGAGCATTTGGCCTGATCAAACATTTTCCATCTTTCTTCTTTTTTTTTTTTACTTTAAATTTGAAGAAATTTTAAGACAATTTCAAAATTAATGAAAGTATAAAGAATATTAAACACTCATGTCCTTGTTACACAGAGCTAACAATTGTAAAAAAGAATTTTTCCATTTGATTCCAGAATTTTTGATAAAATAATTGAAACATAATGAATATGATAAAGTCCCTTTGACCACAACCCTCAGCTCATTCCTCTTCTCCCCCGTCAGAGGAAATCAAATCAAGTAATTGATGTGGATTCTCTCAATCCTTGTGTCTATGGATAACATTTGGTATTGATTTGTGTGAGTTTTTTATGTTTGCAATTCTGTTAAATGTATGGCGAATCTTGCTCTACCACTTTGTAACTTCATGTTTGATATTTCTCAAAGTAAAGCAAGCAAACCACAGTAGAAGAGATGATGTTAACTGCACAGGGACTTGGAGAGTGGACATAAATAATACTGAATGGAATGAAGAGTGACAAAATTATTCCCTGTAGACTAAGTCAAAGAGAAGTCTCAGGGGGTACTAATCATTAAGTACTTGTTAATTTTTCCTCTTTAACAAAGAGAAAATACAGGCTCCATGCTATTGGCAAGCACAGTATCTAACTAGATTTTCATACCACTGTTGTTTTCTATGTATTTATTTTTATGATTACTTTCTATGTAGGGCAAGTGATATAGGTCTCTCATTTATGACACTACTTACCTTATAAAATATAATTACCCTATATGACAAAGTTGCCTATGAAAAGAGTAAGTAGATATAATAGAGAAATATTAAATTAGTGAAAGATGTTCATAAAGAAGACTTGGGGAACAGCCAGTCTGTCCATGGGCATGGTGATGTCTACATTTATTGAACACTCTGTCTCTGGTACTACAAAATGTGTTTTATACATTATTTGTCGTAATCTGAAGAAGGAATGATTAGCTTCTTTTGGCAAATTAGAAAATGGGGCACAGAGGGGTAATATCAGTGGCCAAGGTGATATGTGAACTGTTTCAGGACTCCCGTTTGTAAGTTCTGCCTAAGGTCTTGCAGTCTTGTCTGTAGAATGAGGCTTAAAGAGCACATGCTCTGATGGATTCTAAGAGTTGTCAGAAGTCAGAATAAGGCAATGGTGTGCATGTGAACCCTGTTTCGTGCTCTCAGGGACTTTGTAGACACCTGACTGGGGTTGATGGTCTATGACCGCCATCTTGATTTCTAACTTTTTCTTCAACTGTGTTGGTAAGTCAAGTCAAATGGGACAATGGAGCATTCACAGGAGCTTAGAGCGTAGGCTCACTCTTAGTGCATCTCCCACCATCTCCCTGGGATTCTGATCTCCTCCTTCCATTCCCACCCACATAGACAGTCACTGCCTGCCCAACATATTAGTGGACCTTGTTTCCCTGCTAACCTACCCTGGCCTGGATGCAGGTACAGACAGGGCTGGACATCTCACTGGGACAAGGTGTGGCTGTCCCTCCCCAAGACTTGCAGGACCACAGATTGTTCAGTGGCAGCTGAGCACCCTTCATCCAGAGACCCAGGGTCTAAGCACCACGGTTGCAATCCCCTGGGGAATTGCCTGTCCACCCTGGGGCAAGGCAGTGGCCCTCTCATAGGAGGGGGTGATCAACTTCCCAACCCCTGACAGGCCCCACTTCCTATTTTGCTCTGGACACCACAAAGTTCTGTAGCTGGACCTGAGTGCCTTCCAGGCATAAGGGAGCATCTCAAGTGTGTCTGAGTGCGTGCTGTGCGCATCCATGTGGAAAGGCAAGACACTAAAGGAAAAGCCCAGAAGATAGAAAAAGTGTTTGTGGAAGCCTCAGGTGGCAGGAGCATCTGCACAGCTAGGGCCAAGTAGGAATGGCAGAAGCCCCAAACCTCAGTACTCCTCTCAAATCCACCGACTTACAATGGGCCTCTCTTTACCCAACTGTAAAGTGAGGAATTAGACCAGCGCAGGCCCTGAGAATAGAATGGGAATGGGAATCTATGGCCTGTGTCCTGGAGAATTAACAAAATCATAATTCCATAATAATTCAGACCCCTAACATTTCCAGGTGACTTCAGACCATCACAGCTTTCCCCGAAACTCATTGCTGAACCACAGGGAGTCAAGGTGAAGAATCCTAGACCTGAAAATCTCTCAAATTTCTTCCTGCACCCAATCGGCAGTAAGAGTGTTTTAGTCAGCTATTTGGCTGCTGTGACTAAATGACCTGACCAGCACAACTGTAAAGGAGGAAAGGTTTATTTGAGGGCTCATAGTGTCAGAGGTCTTAGTCCATAGAAGGCTGGCTCCATTCCTCGGGGCTCAAGGTGAGGCAGAACATCATGGCGGAAAAGCGTGGCAGAGGGAAGCAACTTGCATCACGGTGATCAGGAAGCAGAGAGAGACTCTACTCTCCGGATGCAAAATATATAACCCATAGCCACGCCCCAATTCCCACCTCCTCCAGCCACACCCTACCACTTCAATTAATCCCACCAGGGATTAATTCACTGATTGGGTTAAGACTCTTACCACCCAATCATTTTCATCTGAATCTTCCTGCATTGTCTCACATGTGAGCTTTTGGGGGACACCTCATATCTAAACCATAATAAAGAGTAAGCAGTTTAAGAAGGTTCCTGGGTGCAGTGACACATGTCTATAATCCCAGGAGCTTGGGAGGCTGAGGCAGGCAAATCGCAAGTTCAAAGCCAGCCTCAGTGACTTAGCTTAGTCCCTGAGAACTTAGCAAGACCCTGTCTCAAAATAAAAAATAAAAAGGGCTGGTGATATAGCTTAGTGGTTGACCCCCCTTGGGTTTAATCCCTAACACCAAAATAAACAAATAAGTATGAAAAATAAATAAATAAGAAGGCTCAATGGAAACTGGTTGAAAATTTTTTTAAATTTAGTACTGGGAATTGAACCCAGGGGTGCTCAGCCATTGAGCCACATCTTCAGCCCTTTTTTATTTTTAATTTTGAGACAGCATCTAACTAAATTGCTCAGGGCCTCACTAAATTGCTGAGGCTGACTTTAAACTCACGATCCTCCTGCTTCAGCCTCCCAAGTCGCTGGGATTACAGATGTGCACCATCCACCAATGCACCTGGTTTATGTTAAACTCTCTAGGCCAAAAGGCAAACAGAGAGAGATGTGTGAAGAAGTCCAAATGAAGAAGATGGCAGAGTGTCCGAAGGGTAGAAAAGCATCCTGGGAAACCAGGGAGTCAATTGGGAAAAAAAAAAAAAAAAAGACAAAAGGGAAACAAAGTTCAATTCCAGAAAGCAGAAATTGATGGGTTAGCAGATAAAGACTTTGAGGAGGAGTTGGGAGAATGCAGGAAATGGGAGAATTCCGAGAGGCAGAGCTGACTCACGAAGAAATATTTGTGCTGAGGACCCCCTGCAGACCTTACCTAAATCCCACAGTGGGAGTGACAGCTGCCAGCCTGGTCTCTGGTGGGCCACTGAGAGCTTTCTGTGGCCAGCTGGCCAAAGCCCTGGAAAAAAAAAAAAAAAGGAAAGAAAAAAAAAAAAGAAAGAGTGGGTAGACAGGAGATCCAAAGAAAGCAAGTCCAGGGCACTGGGGAAATGTAAGGATGGAGGCGGAGAAGAGACAGCTAGGGAGCAGAGCGGACAGCAGTGCTGCAGTTCAGGAAAGGAAGGCCAGCGTGCCGAAAGAAGACGGGAACGACGCATGCAGCGGGAAGAGGGGACCCACAGAAGGCAGCGGGGGAAACGGGAATCTCTGCTGTCCCTAAGCGACGTGAGCCGTGGATGTTTTTATTTGCCCAAGAAGACGTGAGTACTAGTGTTCCACATTCCACAATGTAATTGCATCATTTGCACAAAATTTCAAAGCCACACCAAACAGCACCAGATGTGATTCACCAACACCTGGACTGAAACAGAAGACTCTCCAAGGAATGGGCTGAACCCAGACTGGGTGCGGGGGTGGGGGGTCACTTTTTCCAGAGTGTATCCCCACTGCCACCCGGCTGAGTGACTAGCACAGGTCAGGAAGAGCGCTGGCACTCAGAGCGGGGTTTAAATCTGTACTCCGCCACTCTGAGCAATGTGATTGTAGTTCTTTAAGTTATTTAAAGTGCAGTTTCATTATTCGTCAAAAGGAGAAAGTGGTATTTGTGATGGCAGTACAGCAGGGGGCTTCCAGGCTGCTGTGGAAAAAATGTGCGTGTGTGACACGGCTTGGTGAGCTCTAAACCGCTTCAGACGCTCCACTTTACTTCTCTGCTCATTTATTTAGTTATTACCAATCCAATTCCTCCCTTGATCCCAGCTAAACAAAGTGTTTTCACGAAGTTAAACAAAGTCACAATTCTCTAATAATTCAGTCCACTTTGTCCTTCCTTTTATTGCTCTGATGAGCGAGACGTGGGTCTGGAGAGGACTTTATTCAGTCATCCTTGCACGTCTTTATTTTTTTATTGGGTCATTATTCATTTGATCCATGGTGACTGAGACCTTGCTGAGGACCAGAATCCCACAAGTCATAGGGGGAACAAATGTGACATTTTCTGTCTTGGGAGAGAACATTGGCCAGAGAAGGGCTTTATGTCCCACCGACAGAAAAGAAGGGATTCTTCCCACCTCCCTTCACATTGGAGTTCATGGAGGTTCTAGTTTAATTTTTGCAAAGCCAAGTCAGGTCTTCTGTTTCTAGAGACCCATTTGGCTCCTGCCTGGGTCGCTGCTGGCTTTCCTCATTTTAATTTCCCTGAGATCCACCAGTTTTCTGCTTACAATGTAAATCAACCCCATCCTTGAAAACACTACTTTTTTTTTTGTTTTTTAATTTGGACAGCTATGGACACCCTCTCCTTGAGATTCAGACTCTTTAAGGACCGTAGCCTTCTTTCTCCCAAATGACCCAAGACTTGAAGTCCTGCAGCTCAAAATATGTTGAAGTGCTGGTGTGGGAGTGGGTCATTGCTCTGGGGAGCCCGATACCTAGGAGGCATGTCTTTAGTCCTGTTTCTTCCTGGGGTGACTTCCCACCCCAGTGCCTGGAACATGGAAAGCCAAGTCCCAGCAATGTTCATGCCCTTTGGCAGCTGACCATAGCCGGTTGCAGAAGTTCCCTTGGGGGCTGTCGGAGGTTCTGCAAAGAGGCGGAGGAGTGGAGCCTCTGTCTGTGTGGAACATGGGTACCATCCCAGGGAGGGCCGAGGATTTCTATGGCCGGCCACAAACCTCGAAGCACAGTGGAAACAATACTTAATGCCAGAAGCAAGTCTTGATGCCTTCTCCCAACGATTTGCTTTAAAAAAAGAATCTGCTGTCATCCCCCATAGCAGCCCCTCTCTAAGTTCATGTCTCTACCAACTCAGTGCCACCCCCATGGCTCCCTACCAGGGCTCTTCCCCTTCTCTGATCCCTGCCGCTGCAAATAGAAAATTTTTGTTTTGCCTCCCCCACCCCAAACAAAACCCCTCTTGCATCTGGTGCTTTTTCTAGGCATGCTTAGGTCTATCCACACTTCAACTTCCCCAAAGGCACTTGCCCCAGGAGCTGTGCTTCCTCTAAAGACATGGCCTCCCTCACCCTCCAGGGAGGATGGCCACCATGGCACCTGTGTGACCCATTTCTGCATAATTATTCCACTGCCAACCATTAAATGCTTTCTAGTTCTTTGTTGTGGTGGTAGAATATTAAAATATGAGATTTTACCATTGTACTCTTTTTTATTGAGTTGTCTGGGATTTTTTGTTGTTGAGTTGTAGGAATTCTTTATCAAATGTGGGTTATTGATTCCTTGTCAGATATATGGTTTGCAAATATTCTCTCCCATTTTGTGTCAGTCCATTTTCTGTTGCTAGAACACAGTACCTGATGCTGGGTAATTTACAAAGGACAGAAGGTTACATTGGCTCATAGTTTTGTAGGCTGGAAATCCAAGGTTGGGTGGCTGCATCTGATGAGGACCTTGTACTACAGCATAATATGTCAGAAAAGTAGAAGGGCTGTATGTGTGAATGGGAGAGCAAAGCAAGAGGGTCAACCTCTCTCCCTACCGACCCACTCCTCCAGTAACTAACCCAGTCCTTTGAGAAAGACATTAGTCATCTTAATAACCTAAACCTGCTTAAAGTCCCTCTACATTTCAATACTACTGCAATGGAGAACAAATTCCAAAATGAGTTTTAGAGAGGACAAACCATATTCTTCTTCTCCCCTCCTCCTTCTCCTCCTTCTCTTCTTCTTCGTGCAATACTTGGGATTGAACTAGGGACATTCTACTCCTGAACTACATCCCCAGTTCTTTATTTTATTTTATTTTGAGACAGGATCTCACTATGTTACTCAGGCTGCCCTCAAACTTGGGATCCTCCTACCTGAACCTCCAGGGTGGCTGGGATTGCAGGCATGTACCACTGCACCTGGCTGACAAATCATGCCTTTTTACTCTCTCGATAGTGTCCTTTGTCGCACAAAGGTTTTTTATTTTGATGAAATTCACTTAATCTATTTAACTTTTCTTTTACTGTGGTATTTAAGAAATCATCATCAAATCCAATGTCATGGAAACATTCCTGTGTTTTCTTCTAAGCATTTTATAGGTTTAGCTCTTTTGATTAGGTCTTTGGTGCGTCTTGAGTTGATTTTTGTATAAGGTGCAAGGTGAGGTTCTAACTCCCTTCCTCTGCATGCGGATAGCATGACTTCCCAGCACCATTTGTTGAAAAGACCATTGACCAACCTTGAAACGTCTGCTGACATCAGCTGCGCATATTCAACACCTCTCACCCACCTCATTACATCACTACCATCAGTCTAGTACTCAGTTTGTGCTGTATTTAGGGGGCTTCCTGAGTGGTAGAACCCTATTTTGCTGCTGTTCACTTCAGATACCATCATTGGTGCAGATGATTCTTGACCTCTCAGATGGTGCCTTCCAATGACTGAACTATGGCATCCACAGAGCCCGGAAAAAATAAGTCGCAATATCTTTGAACTGGAGCTAATGATTTCCTCACTCCACAAATGTCACAGAGGCCACAGGCAAGAGACCAGTAGCATGGACCCAGACTGAGTTTCAGCGTAGAGAACAAGTCAGCATCCACATAGGGACACTTGGCCTGACTGTAGTCACCCTGCCTGCCAGGTGACCCTGACACACACTCCAGACCCTGCAGGATTGACAAAGTTGTTAAGGCAGCCCCGTGTTCTGTGCCATAACTGGACTGTTTCTTGACGGATGTTTGACATGTTAATGATTTTTAAAGAAAACCCAGGTATGTTCCAGTTGACCTCTGTCTAGCTTAGCACATAAACCCCTTCTTCTTGCCTCAGGGTGCAGTGCCCTCCTGTTTTGCTGTCACTCAAGACACACTTCTGTCCCTAAGTCCCTAATAAAATTGCATTCTGTACAATCCTGCATTTGTCTACACCTTTCTTCGGTCTCTCTGTACCTTCTGCCTTTGGTGGCTGGTTCTCCTGCCTGGGGTTTTTCCTGAAACATCTCATTGCTGAGCATGGTTTTTGAGATACCACATGAGATTCCCTCTAACCCAACAAGATCACTGCCTCTAACTCAAGCAAGAGACTCTCAATCATGGAGTAAGTCTCCTACCGATGTCTTGACAGTGTGGAAGTGATAGGAAATGAGGTTTGGGACAAGATGAGGGCAGTGTGGCACACACCTGCAATCCCAGCTGCTGGGGAGGATGAGACAGGAGGATTACAAGTTCAAGGCCAACCTGGGCAACCTAGCAAGACCCTCAACAGCTTAGTGAGACCCTGTCTCAAAATAAAAAAAATAAATTAATAAAAAAGGGGCTGGGATGTAGTTCAGTGGTAAAGTGCCCTGGCTTCAATCCCCAATACCACAAAAAACCAAACACAGCAAAAAAACAAACTCAGGGACTTTAAACTTATTCACAAAAGCATGACTTTGCCTTCAGTGTGTTTAACCAAACAAATTTTTTCATTCCGTAGAACTAACGTACTGGGGAAGATTTTTCCTCCACATGCCATCTTCTGCAACATCCACACCTATGATCCATTTATTGATTTGATATAAACATCACAAATGTCATAACATCACAGTGTGGGTTTGTTGAACATTGGCAGTGGATTTTAGCTCGCCCCCTCTAATCCCCATGAATGCCTTTTCTGGATCTAAGAGAAACCAATTGCTTCTTTTCAAGCACAGCTTCAAGATATATCCATAAGAGGCCTTTCCCACCCGACTGCCTCTCCCTCTGCTAAGAGGACTGTCCTGGCAGCACCCCTTCCACATACATCAAAACTCTGTGGGATCCCCCACCAGGCAGCTGCCACGGCTCCCATCATGCTCTGATGACACCCTCTTTACCCTCCTGCTTCCCTCCATCTGTTGATTCAACCTTTCATGATCGCTGAGATCTACACCAAGGGAAGGCAGCCCAAAGCAACGGTGGGGACCCTGGCACTGAAATTCACTAACCACGCCATGTCGTGCAAATCCCCTTCCAACTCCGTTCCTCTCAGCACCTTCACAATTGAATAAGGGCAGTGGAACCGACTGTCTTCCACTTCCAGTTCTACAGATTCATGGTAGTATTTACTTTGATACCCCCCTAACTTGTCCAGATGCCTCAACAGCTAGCCTGTTGCTGGGTCTCCAATTCCTAGGATGTTTTCATCCCTCTGTGCCCGTTTTTGCTTATGCCCAGCTGTAGCTTGTCCTGGCCATGTGCATTTCCAGCCTCATCTCTCAGAGGGTGAGGTGTTTGGGGAATCTGACCAGGCCCCAGGTTTGCTTTGCTTGATCACTGTCACTGAGGACGCCTCTGTGTATTTCTGAAGGACCACCGCTCCAGCCCTCACCTCATCTATTGGGGACATTTTTTTAGCCCACGTTGCCACATCTAGCAAGCAGAAGTTCTCAGAGCTGGATCCACACCTTCTGAGTGTGCGTCTTTCCCAGGCATTCACCTGGCTGCTGGAACCAGCCAGGGTGATTCTTTTGGTGGGAATGGCACCATCCGCTAATGAGGCCGACAGGATGCTTAGAACCTGCCTTGAACCAGTGACGGTGGATAAATTTCTTGGCTCCCTCGCCTTTCTGGAAGTTTCACTCTGAGAGGCGCGTGTACACTAGTTCCCAGAGTTCTCCACTGGCTGAGGCTCCGCTTGCCCTCAGTGGTCGCTGGCCTGAGAGGTGCCCTTTACTGACTGCCTTCTCTTCTCTGTCTCATTTCTCCTCTTCCTTACGCTGATTCCTGGAATTGACTCTCCAACAAACTACTTGTCTCGGATTTTGTCTCAGCTTTGAGTGTCACTCAAACCAAAACACGTTTCCTGCTCCCTCTGTCTCCCTCCCCGCTGCAGCCCCGCTTGTGGAGAGAAGGCCAGTGGCATTTATGGGGAGAGCTGTGGAGCCCCACCCACTTGCCTCTGTATGGAAATCTTAAAACTTCTAAATGTATCCATAGATCTTAGCATCAGAAGAGAAGGGCCGCCTGCCTTTCCTTGGGAGTACTTTCTGTGTAAGAGGGTCTTGCTAGACCACTTTTCTTTCTTTCCTTTTTTCCCTTTGGTATTGGGAATTCACCACTGAGCAACATCCCCAGGTTTTTTTGTTTTTTATTTTAAGACAGAGCCTCAGCTAAGTTGCCGAGGCTGGTTTTGAATTCGTGATCCTCCTGCCTCAGGCTCCCAGGCCACTGGGATTACAGGTGTGCACCACCATGCCTGACCCGCTATTCCTTTTGGATCGCCTTTCTTCCTTCTCCTATTAAGATCTTCCTTTCTGTCTTTAACCTGTTGGAGAAAAACACTATACAACGTTCCTTGAACCCATCCCATTGCCTATTACCTTCCTGTGACTTTGAAGCTTCTCCCAGCATTGTAAATCTTCATTTTTATTTGGCCCTGTGTGTCATTCAGGTTTATATTGCTGTCACCAAAGTACTCCACAGGAGCAACTTATAAGAGGGAAAGTTTATTTGGGGCTCATGTTTTCAGAGGTTCAGTCCATGGTTGGCTGATCCCTTTGCTCTGGGCCTGAGACAAGGTAGAACATCATGGTGGAAGGGTGTGGTGGAGGAAAGCTGCTCAGTCAAGGCAGTTGGGAAGCAGAGAAGAGAATAAAGGCCAGGGACA
Source organism: Sciurus carolinensis (assembly GCF_902686445.1). NCBI lineage: Eukaryota > Metazoa > Chordata > Mammalia > Rodentia > Sciuridae > Sciurus > Sciurus carolinensis. The sequence continues at coordinate 162,510,202 of NC_062215.1, forward strand.
CAATATAATCTCCAAGGGTATGCCACCAGTGACCTACTTCCACCAGTCATGCCCCTCCTGCTGACACTTAGCATCCAGTGTCATTCAAATGGTTAAGCCATGGAGTGGCTGAGTCCACTGATCAGGGGCCAGCTCTCATACTCTAATCATTTCACCTCTGACATTCCTGCTTTGCCTAATGCTAGCCTCTGGGGGACACCTCATATCCAAACCCTAATGCCTATTCATGCCTCCTTCCTCTGTGACCTGCTCTCCCAAGGTTGCCCCCAGGGTGCCATGGCCAGGTCACCAGTGATGCCATATTTTCCCAAAGCATTACTTATCCTCCTGTTTTTCCTAGCTGTTCATCTTTTCCCCTCCGAAGACTGTTTGTCATAATTGACTCCAAGTAATATTGGTAAATGTGATCATATTACTCTCCTACCACCTTTTTTTTTTGGTAGAACTCCTACTGTTAAGAGAATAAAACTCAGGGCTAGGGTTGTGACTCAGTGGTAGAGCGCTTGTCTAGCATGTGGGAGGCACTGGGTTTGATTCTCAGCACTGCATATAAATAAATGATTAAAATAAAGGTCCATCAACAACTAAAAAGTATATACATTTTTAAAAAAAAAGAATAAAACTTTCCTCAGGAAGTCAACACAGGAGATCACAAGATAGAGACCATCCTGGGCAGCTTAGAAAGAACCCTCAAAATAAAATTTAAAAAGGTCTAGAGATATTGCTCACAGTAGAGCTCTCGCCTAGCATGTGTGAGACCTGGGTTCAATTCCCCAGTACTACAAATAAAATAAAACAAAAAAACAAACAAAAAAAAGGGATAAAAACCAATTTTTAAAAACTGTTTTGCGTTTCAAGTGAGAATTAGAGTGGCCTCTAACTTTCTGGACCTTCCATTCCAGGCCTACTAATTAGCCTCAAAGCATCCAAGTCACCATTGCGACCAGGAGAGCCCCTCGCCCAGGCGGCCCTCATGGCCTGGTCTTCCTTGTGCAAGCCAGCCCTCGCTGACAAAGCCTGTCCATCCGCCCCCATCCTGCTTCCTCATCTCCTCTCCCCTGGGCACCGTGGACCTGCTTTCTTGTTTTCCAATTCCTTTCTTCGTGCCTGGTCCTCTTCTCTTCAGGAACACAGGGACCATGAGTGACCTTATTAGTGCCTGATAGGCGGCATTCCATGTAGGACTGCTGTTGACAAAGATGAAACAAACATGGCAGCCAGCCCCGAGGAAGCCATAGGCTTCCTGTGCCTCCTGCACCGCCTGCTCTGGCATCTGAGAGACTGAAGACCCTCTTCCCACCAGAGGGGGCAGGATGGTTGTGACGCTGTCTGTCTTCGGAGGCTCTCCCCTCCCTGGGCATCACCCCAGGCTCTCACCCTGGGTTTACTGTCTGGGACACTCCTTTGGAGACTTGTGGGAGGCAGGAGATCAAATTATCTCTGGTAGAGAAGTGCCCTTGGGCCAGGAAAGGGAACGCGATTTGTCTGAGGACACCGAGCTAAAAAGTGGCAGAGTCGAGATTACGATTCATGTCTCCTCCATGGCAACCCAGAGCGTCTGCTGAAGGTCTGGAGGACTCGACTCTACCTCCACAGGAGCAGAGAGAGACTACCCAGCGTCTGGGAACAGAGCACCGCCCCGGGGGCAGCTGGGCCTGTCACTTGCTCTTTAACCTTGGCCAAATCATTTACTCTTTGCAGGCCAGTTTTCTCATGTGTATAAATGGGCATAAGAACCCCAAGAGTTACTGTGAACACAGAATTAGGCGGTGTGTGTGAAGTTACCCTTGGAGGCCAAAGCACGCTGTGCGGCAGGCCAGAGCTTGCGTTCGAATCTTGACTCCAGAACTTCCTGGTGGTACCACCTAGCGAGAGCTATCAGACATCTGCTTGCAGGACCTCAGCTTCCTTGTGTGTGAAACGAGAGTCACCGTGGATTGGTCATACTCTCTTCCTAGGATTAAAGGGGATGATGGTACTTGGTGCCTGGCACATGGTGAGCCTCCTGCTATTAGAGGCGATCCCCCAATTATAGGCACACCCCAGACTTTCAGGGAACGTTCTTTTCCATCCTTCCTTTGTGGACAAATACTATAAACATGATAATGGAAACCACATTTTAACTATGAGGGAGAGAGGGAAAGAGAGATTAAAGAAGTTTTCTGGAATTTTAGAACATTTTAGATAATCACTGTTACTAATTACCAGCCCATTCTGTTATTTGTGTCTGGGTTTCTCTCCAGCACTAACCTCATTGCAGCCCCAGGGTGTGGTGATGTCTATTCATCTCTGCTTTTTCAGCAAGTAGGACAGTATTGGAGACACAGTAGGTGAGCTCACAGTTGCTGAGCTGGCGGCGCATGCCTGTAATCCCAGTGACTCAGGAGGCTGAGGCAGGAGGATCACAAATTCAAATCCAGCCTCTGCAACTTAGCAAGATCCTGACTCAAAAAACAGAAAGGTCTGGGGAGGTAGTTCAGTGGTAGAGCACCCCTGGGTTCAATGCCTTGGTACCACAAGGCTGAATCATTGTCATATATTGGAAAAAATTTTTGAAGTATTGCATAGAAAAGGAAATAAAAGTAGCATAAATATATAAATATAAATATAAAATAATAAAACCCTAGATTGTTTTCTGTCAAATACTGTCCTGAGGTCACGATGATGGGCTTAGTTGGAGTTGACTACAAATCCATGGAGTATGTGCTGCTGTCATTCCCACAATATGGATGAAGAGACTGAGGCACACAGCAGTTATGAAACTTGCCCAAGGTTATGGAACTGGGAAATAACAGAACCACGGTGGAAACCAAGGTGGCTTGGCCGTAGAACCTGGTCTTCAAATTACTATTCTGTGCTCTCTTTCCCTCTCAGTTAAGCCCTAAATTGGTTTCAGGCAGTTGTGAGGATTACAGGACTGTAAAGCACAATGTCCAGATCATGGTGGCCCACAGTGGATGCCCAGGAACTATTTGATCCTTACAAAAAAATGTCCCACCGAGTAACATAGCTCACACCACCAGAGTTCTGTGCTTGGCAAGCTGGCAAGGCCGAAGGCTCACTTCTGGCAGAGTGTTTGCAATAATAATAGGTTTACCTTTTTTTTAAAAAAAAAGGGTTTTGCTGACAATTAAGCAGACTCCCCTTCTCCCTACGCCTCCATCCCTGCACTGGAATCTGCACGGCCAGGCAGCCGGCGTGGTCCCTCGCGTCGTATCTGTCTCCCCAACTGGACAGAAAGCCACTTGAGGAAAAAGACCGCTTGTGCCTCATTAATCTTTCCATTTCCTGCCGTGCCTAGGACAGTGCTTGGCACAGAACAAACGTTCCATAAATAGTTGTGGAACTTTTGAACTAAATTAAATCTTCACAGTGGAAAAACAAGAATGAAATCGTCCATGAAAAATCAGAAAGTAATCTGTACCGTCACAGTGCCAATGATTTATGAGATTTTTCTGCCTCCTTTTCAATAGGTTAATAATGCATGTTCACAAAAGAAAAATGAGAAGACCGTTGAGAAAAAGCAAAAATTAAAAATCATCTGTCACTCCACAATTACCATTTTAGTTTATTTCCTTCTGCTTCTTTTGTTTGGTCTCTGCCCGCTGTTGACTGCACAGGCAACCAGACCATTTGTCTGCAGTGTTAATGCATGTGACCGATTTTCTGGTCCCTTTTCCCCCTTTATTTATTTATTTTTATTTTTTTGATGGTACTAGGGGTTGGACCCTGGGCCTCACATATGCTATGCAAGTGCTCTACCACTGAGCTACAACCCCAGTCTTTTTTAGTTTTTATTTTGAGCCAGAGTCTCAGATTGCCCATGCTGGCCTCAAACTTGTTATCCTCCTACCTCAGCCTCCCAAGTAATTGGGATTACAGGCATGTGCCATCACATATTCCCCCTTAACTTTATTTTGTATAAGTTTTACTTTGCATCCACATGCTCAATGAGAGAATTGTTACTATTAATGTTCATTATAGATACTTTGGAAGATCAGAGTGCTAGGAATAAAAAAAAAAAACAATTATAACACACAGGGTTAACATCTGGGTCTCTCCTTGTTCTTTCTCTCTTTCTACACACACACACACACACACACACACACACACACACACCCCGACATCGATATTATATACATAGCTTAAATACTTAAAACAAACAAAAAAATCCTTAGCTGCGAACAGTGGTGCATGCCTATAATCCCAGCTATACAGGAGGCTGAGGCGGGAGGATCACAAATCTGAGGTCAGCATGGACAACTTAGGGAAACCCTGTCTCTACATAAAAATGAGAAGGGTTGGGACTGTAGCTCAGTGGCAGTGCGCCCCTGAGTTCAATTTCTAGTTCCATTTAAAAAACAACACCAACCTTACATTTATTCTGCAAATTCTTTTTCTATGCCTCTATGTGTTCTTCAAAAGTATGGGTTTCCATGGTTATCTGTCACTCTATTAGGTGGATGCTGTCATATATATTTTTAAAGGGCTGTGGCCTATTTAGTGATAGGCAAATATTTAAACACCCAAGGTTCAAAAGATGAGTCCTGTAGAGGCAAATGGCTTTTCTTTTTAAAGCAACTTTATGGCAGTAGGTATATAGTTTGACAACTTTTGATAAATTTGTACATTTGTGCAATGACCACCATAATCCAGTTTTCAAATATTTCCATGTGGCCTAAAGGGAAACGGTCAGCATTTCCCCTGAGAGAGGTGGGAGCTGGGCCATCCTTCTGCAGTCACTCCTCAACCAGTCACCTCAACTCCCGAGCAACACAGGACACAGTGTGCAGAGCCAGGGAGCCAGGGGAGTCCGAGGCTGGGTGCTCTCAGTTGCCATATGTTCCTAGAGAGTGACTCCACTTCTCTTCCTGCATCTTTCCGGACCCCATCGGAGCTGCAGAGCTTCCCAAGCTGCACCTAAGCCGATCATTTTAAGTTTCCCGTCTGGTCTTCACTTTTCCCCTCTCTTCTTTCTTGATGTTTTACCCTTTTTTTCTCCCACCCTCGCAGATGGAGGCAGGCAGGGCAGCTCTTCTATCAGGCATCTCTGGCATCTTGTCATTGAGACACCACCTCCACTTTCATCCACTTTGGTCTTCCTGAAGTCTGGTCTTCAGCCTGTAACCAGAGGGACCCTGGTCCAGATCTAATCCAGGTGTGGTATCTCACTGTCCAAAGTTGTCCTGTGGCTTCTCATCACAGAGAGTCAAATGCAGCCTCATTGGTAGGACATTTAAAGACACCGGTCTGGTTCTCCAACCTCATCTCCAGAAATTTCTTCTCCGCTTATTGTTAAGAAGTCTTCTTTCTGATCCTAAACCATACCACATTTGTTTCCACCCCAGGACCCTCCTCTTCCTCATTTCATTTGATCTTGGTGAAAGGTCACCTCCTTAGAGAGACCTTTCATGACTACTGAATTGGGTGCAGAACATGCTACCAGTAAACATGACACCGTTGGGGCTTCTCTCTGACCCTCAACCATCTGTCTGTGTCAAAGTTGGCCATGAAAGAATTCTCTGACCTTCTTCTCATCACAGCAGGTCATAAGACCTTCATGTGATAGGTGTCCTGCCTTGTACCTGGAGGAAAGGAACAAAGGCACAGAGATACCCGGAAGAATCTGAACAACTGGACTTTGCTAACTTCCCCTTAGCTTATTGCTGTTAGATCAACCTGTGTTGTCCAATCATAGCTCTATAGGACTGTTCTTCACTGAACCTAAGTATACATTAAAAAAATACATAAAAATCCCTGGCCTCTGGGTCTTCATTTCTGATGTCTCCTTGGTCACAAAAACTTAGAGAGCTGGGAATGTAGCTCAGTGGTAGAGCACTTGCCTGGCAAGCACAAGGTCCTGGGTTTGATCCCCAGCATGACAAAAACAAACAAAGAAACAAACCCAAACTTATATTAAGTACATTTGTATGTTTTTCTCTTGTTAATCTGGCTTTTGCTATAGGGGGTCAGCCATGAACCTGCGACAGATGAGGAAAAGATCTTAATGTTTTCTCCCCTTTACTTCTCTCTTTTAACATAGCTCAACCCTCCTCCTTGTCACCCTCCCATTCCTTTAACTGGCTTGCCATGTTCCTCTCTACAGCAGGATCTGCAGTTTTAGGGTAAGTTTAAAACTCACAGAGTGAATGAATGACTGGCATGATTGACTCATGGAGACATACCCATAAAAGTATGATCTGGAGGCTCTGCCTTTAGGGTGGCACTATGCTTTGAATGATGAGGTCCTCTCCAAAATTCATGTTGACACTTCATCTCCAGTGCCACAGTAGTAAGAGGTGGTGCCTTTAGGAGGTGATTAGGCCATGAGGGATCTGTCAGTAGTACCCTACAAAGAGTTGAGGGCTGAGCTCACTCCTTCTGGCCTTCTTCCATGTAAGGACACGGTGGCTGTCCCTTTTGTAGGATGCATCAATAAGGCACCATCTTGGAAGAGGAGATGGGTCCTCATCAGACCTTGAATCTGCAGCTGCCTTGATCTTGTGTTTCTCAACCTCCAGAGATGTGAGAAATAAGTTTCTGTTCCTTAAGAGTTCCCCAGACTCAATGATTTTGTTACAGCAGCATGATGGCACCAATACGGAGTGTGTAAGAAGAAGCCTGGAAATCAGAGCTATTTTCATCTGAAAAAGGGGGTGATTTATAGTGCCTATCTCATGGGCCCTTTATGAAGACTAAAGGCCCCTACCATAATTATCATCATTACTCTAATTGCCAAATTAGGGGCCTAGAATCTTAACGATGCCTCATGAGAAGCTACTTGGGCATTATGTAGAGAATTACCTAGGGTCCTGGTGGTATTCCCAGAGGCAGAGCCATGGGTCTCAAGTTCCTGAGGCCAGCCGCATCAGCGTCACCTGGGAGTTTATGACCACTTCTCAGGTCCCACTCCAGAACTATGAAATCAGAAACTATGGTGGGTCCAACCATCTGTGGATTTGTGTTTGTGTTTTGTTTTTTGCAGTACTGGCAATTGAACCCAGTGCCTCACGCATGCTAGGCAAGTGCTCTACCACTGAGTTACACCCAAGGTCTGCGGCCTGAGTTATAGCAGACTTTTTGGATTATGCTGATGCACAAATTCGAGAACCACTAGGATGAGATGGAAAAGTAACCTGCAGGCCGAGTCGGGCCTGGCCTTTGTGATGGCTGAAAATTTTGAAATCAGGTGTTAGCATCTGGAGATCTGACATGGAATTATAGCTTCCTGGTGGCTCTGCTGGCTGGCATGCAGGTGAACCTGCCCTTTGAGACCCAGGGAAGGAGCTGCGAGCTGCTGCTTCCTGTTGTGTTCTGCCTGGCCTGCGTCACTCATTCTCTTTACCTGTCTGGATCTTGCATCAGCTGTTACAGGGTCATGTCAGTCTAAGGGGCTGGATTTTGTTTACTAGAAGCCCTCACTGGCCTAGACAAGGGTGCAAAGTTCCAGAGGGAGGTGGTTTGGTTGCCTGGACTGTCCAAGCCCCCACAGATCCCAGGTGATGTGACTCCCACACCCATTGTCTTGGGGGAACCAAGAGGAAGAGGGGGGCCCAGAGAATTAGAACTGTTCAGCATCCTCAGCAAGCCAAACCAACCCAGGACTCCAATGCTCACCACTGAGCTATTTTCAAGGGTGACTTTGGCCAATTGACACCATTTTCCTTTTGCCTGGACATTTGCATGTGAGGAGAGGGCTGGCAAGCTCCTGAAGATCCATTCACTTTTTTCTGCTCAATGTGACAAGGGACAGTGGGAGGGGACTGTGCTGAAGAGGGGCCCAGATATCAGGCTTTATCACGAAAAGCTGGCACCCCCCAGACGTTAGCTGAAGCAGGAAGGCTCTGGCTCAAGTGACCAAGGCCACTGCTAAGTCGCCTTAACTCTGAGCAACCTGGGCTATTTACTTCATGAGCCTTCTAAGGGTTCCCTCAGGAGAAGGAGGAGCACCCCAAGATGAGCAGTGGCCAGCCACACGGGGGTCCTGCCCTGGGGCACACTGTCCTCAGCCCTTCTGTCCCCGCTTCCCCTGCCCCTGCCACCTCTCTTCTGCAGCTTGCCAGGAAGAACACACCTCTGACGCCTGACTGTTTCAGGACTCCCCCTCCAGGTGATCTTTCCAGTTCCTTCTCCAGCCTCTATCCTCTCACCAGCTTAATCCCTCTCCCCCCTCAGGAATGCCTTCCCCTCAGAATTGACCCAGGCCCCTAACTTCACTGGGCCCAAACCTCTCCCTTCAGTCCCCTCTCCACGCCATCGATCCCCTTCTCCATCCCCTTCTCGGCTGCCTTCCTTCTTTCCAGCCAGCCCAGAGGCCACCAGCGCTCCTGTCTCCCACTACTCTGGCAGCCAAGGCACCTTTTTGGTATCCTACTGTGGGAGGGGCCTGGAGGGGGAGCTGGGCACATTGGGGTCAGGGAGGGACAGAAAGGCTGAGGTCTGTGATTCAGAGGATGGAGGAAGGGAAAGGATGAAGGTGGAATGAGAAGGGGGGAAAGAGGAAGAGGAGTAAGAAGAGGAGGTGAAAAAGGGAGGAGAGGAAGCCATGTTTACTTGAGGGTCAGAGGGATCCCGGGGATGGAAAAGTGTGAGGGGTAGAAATGCTGGTGTTAAAAGAAAAAAAAAAAATTCAATGATACTTGTTAAAGTACAACAAGGAAGACTCAGGAGGACAGTGATAGCTACAGGGACCACAGCGAGGGGTCTGGTAGGGTGGGAGCGAGATTGGGCTCAACCTGAGTACAGCCTGGGCAGGTGGCTCAGGGCGCAGACTGGGGACAGTGGATGGAGAATTACTAAGAAATATCCGGATGAGGGGGCTCCTGGCCAAACCAACCTCACAGGAATCGCTGGAGACAGGCCCCGGTGATCAGATTCCACCTGGGGAGCGGGAGAGCGTGAGATGTGGAGGACCTTGCTAAATGGATTTGGCAGAGTTTTTTGATAAACGTGGATTTTACGAAGATGTGCCCAGATGTGCCTAGACGAAGCTTCAGGAACTTGATCAAAGCCTGGCCAAGCGATGAATCCTTGTCACGGGGAACGGTGAAACCCAAAGCGAGGGTTGCAATATTTTTGGAGCACAGGAAAAAACATTTTACATCACAGCACAAGACACCACACTGCGCAGGTGTGGACACACATACACAGACAGCAGAGACTCAAGTTCACGGACTTACCCTTTCTCTCTTAATACTCCTATTCTCTATTATCTTCTTCCTTGTTTATATGCTTGTTTTTTCTTATATAATTATAATAAATAATTATTAAACATGGATAATATACTTATTAAAATGACTAAACAACCCACTAGCGGTTCATAACACACAGGTTGTACCAACAATGACCTGAGTGTAGCTCATGGGGAGTGAATTTATTATTGGCTTCTAAATCTCTAAAGGTCGAAGGATGGATAATGGTAGTAGTAAATAATGATAGTACACATACACGGGTCTAAGCACTTTCGTATGCACTGTTCTATTCAATATTACAAATCCACAAGGTACTATTATTGTTCTTATTTTACAAAAAAAGCAATGGGCATAATGAGAGTTTACACGATTTTTGCTCAAGCTAGAAAGTGGCAGAACCAAGATGCAACCCTGGCCACCTGACATCAGAGCCATGTTCCATGTCCCGCACCAGTGATCAGACCTGTTCTTGGAGTCATTTGTTCAAAGCTTTAAGCTCTGTGCTCTGGGGCTACACATGACTAAACTCCTGCTACTTCTCAAAGGGCTATCTGCGGTGACGAGGGAGCAGGTATGGACACGCAAGGACCCAGGGAACCACGGAGTGGGATAGATGTCACCGAGGCTGCCCTGCACTTCACGGACAGGCAACTGAGGCCCCAGGATCCAATGAGCTGGAAGTTGGGCCTGGCAGAAACCCAAGAGCTCTCGGCAACCAAATCTGTTCTCCTTCCTCCAAGACCCTCCCTGCAGCGGTTGTAAGAAGCTAAGATTGGACAAATATTTGTGGTTGCCTTCTGGAGATTCTTGTGAGCAACATCATGAGCTCCTGAAAAGAGAAGAGGGCATATGTTCAGTTCCATCCTGCCGTCCCCCACCACCTGGCACCAGCTGGGCACACTGCACCAACTGCAGGCATCGTGGAGACGGTTCACTTTCTTTTCATTGTGAGCTACCGTGTCCTTTCTCCGCTAGACTTTTTTTTTTGCATTTGTCATTTACATCTTGCATTTTAGATAACACTCATGGCATTTGATATCTCCCCAACCAACTAGACCCGTAAGCAACTTGAGAATATAGAGTGTGTATTTCATTTACTCCCATCGACTGAATTGCCATGGACAGCTCCTACCTAATAAACAGACATGAACGAATGAAGGCTCAGACGTGGGGCAACATCCTAAACTTGCCAATGCAAATGCTGCTTCTCAATTCCTACCTCAGAGCTTTGTACACAGACTCTGCTTCCCTGGCAACGGCCAGTAACTCCATGCCCATGGATTGGGAAGCCAGGAGCAAGCACTTCAGAGGGCTGAGCCTTGTGGCTTCATTTCAGTTTATGGATAAAATGGCCATCAGTCGAGATAAGCCTGGCCTTCCTGGATCCAGGCTTGCTCTTGGATCCTTGCCCTGCCCCTGTATTTCTTTGGTTCCTTCCCCGTCTTGCTTCTAGGTAACAATGGCTGATTGGAGGAACTGGCAGATCTGGGAGGGCCTCCGGGGGGAGGGGCAGGTCATTCCTCCCCCCCTAGTCCCTCCACTTCCTGCCGTCTGGGGCAGCAGCTGTGTCTCCTTCTATGGCCCCAGTTCCCTCAGGGCAACCTCAGCCATCCTGCTGGATGGAGAGGGGGCCAGATTTAATAATTGAAAAACGGGGCACCAGTTACATCTGAACTGCAGATAAACCTAGTTTTTTTTTTTTTTTTTTTTACATGAAATTTTTGATTATGATCAAATTCCATAAACATAGCATAGCGATTTTCACCATGCAAACCATTTTAAAGCAGACTATTCTGTGTCATTTAATTTATTCTGTGCTTTTTTTTTTTTTGATACTAGAAAGTATTTGTTACTTATGGAGACGCATATTTAACTGGTGTCCTGCATTTTAGGTGGCAACCCTCACTGGAGACTTCGACTCCGCTAAGGACATCTTTTCTGTGGTCCCTCAAGTCTGAGGGGGATTTTCTAGCACCTCGGTTACCAATTTCTTTCATTCAAGGTTCTGGGGGAAAAAAAGACCAAAGGCTGGGGGTGTGGCTTAGTGGTAGAGGCTCGCCTAGCATGCAAGAGGCCCTGGTTCATCCCCAGCATTGGCAAAAAATTAAAATAAAATTTAAAAAGATCTACAGAGTCCGCCCCCCCCCCCACTTCCCTGACTGATGCAAACAATGAGAAATATCTACTCCTCAATTACCAAGTACCCAGATATCAAAATAAGGACCCCGAGTTGGCTATGCAAGTCTCGGGGTTCTCCGCCATCTCCCCCAGCCCCTTCCTATCATCAGCCCTTTATCCTCCGCTGCTGCCGCCAGCAGGCCAAGTGTCGTTTTCAGTCTCAGGTGCAGCCCCCACTCCCTGCTGGGGTGATTGGTTCCACGTGTCTGTCTGCCCGGGTCACAGGGTCCCCCGCCCCTCCGCCCACCACCCGCCCACCTGCCCTCCTCCCTCCCAGCTCCTCCTCTCGCCGAGCCCTTCCTGTGGCACGTCTGACACGTCCCCTACGTCTGCGGGCTCTCCTGCCCCCTCCCTGCCCCCTTTCAGACAAGACAAAGGAAAGAAAAGGGTGGCTCTCGCCGCATTCACGACTTTTATTAATGAATGCATGAAGGAAAACAGCTGGCCCTGCAAACATTCCTGCCCAGCTGGGGGATTGTAAAAGGAGATGGAATCTGGGCACTTGGGGAGGGACTTTTGGAGCGACCTAATCAACTCACTCCTGTACAATACAGGGGCCTCTCCCTAAATCACCAAAACCAGAACACAGTGCAGGAGCCTCTCAGCAACCCTTGAGGTTGGAAAGAGCGGTGGGGTGCGGGGCGGGGGGAGGGAGTGGCCAACAGTTCAGCCCCTGAAATCCAGACAAGAGATCTCTTTCACCCCGCGACCGGGTGCTTTACCTCCTCAGCCCCCAGGCAGGTGGATTGGCATGGCGCTACCAGTGTGTGGCCCGGGCTGCCTGGGTACTGTGGTTAGGGCATCACCACCGGGAGGTGAGTAAGCATTTAGAAACCTCTAGACAATTCGGCATTGGTGCCTCTTTCCAGCCCCTGATTGTTTTTTCCTAGTATTTCATTGTATGATTGCATTTTGTGAAAGTGCTGGTCTGTGTTAAGTAAGGGAGGCAAAGTGGCCCTACACCAGGGGGTAACTTGTACTTTTTTTTTTTTTGGCAGTCCTGGGGATTGAACCCACATGGTACCTCCATGCAAGTCCAGTGCTCTTACCACTGAGCTCCAGCCTCAGCCCACCAGAACATACAGCACAAATCCTAGCACTGTTGGTGTGAAAAGAAAACGTGTTGAGGGAAGTTAGCCTCTCTGTAGCTCAGTGTCTCCTCTTTTGGCTATTGTTATAGGGCTGGGGTTTTCCAGGAAACCAAGGCAGAATGAGGACACCCTCCCCCCAACACTTCAAACCTCAATTCTTGTGATCAAGTTAGAAAGATTTCAGATGTGTCACTCAGAGTAACAGGCAATGGGTTCACTAGAAGGGAGAGAGTGGGTCCTCTCAGAGAGGTGAGGGACAACGTGCTTCCTGCACTCCAGCTTTATTAGGGTTCCAGAGAAGTTTCCAGAGTGTCCCACCCAGGTCCACCTCTTGACTTTTCACTGACAGCCAGGCGACATGAGGCTTTCAAGTCCCTACTGTCAACTCTAGGTCACTTTGGCCCATGCTGGCTGGTTCTAATTGGATTCTTAACCATAAATTCTTACAGATTTTATGATTGGGAGGAATTCTTGTCTCCCTGAGTTTTGGGATCTGGACTGTGCGAGGGATCACCGGTCTCCCCCTTCAGGGTAACTTGGATTTCTCTTATTGACATTATTTCAGGCCTGCGTTTCCCCTGCAGTTAACAAGTAGCTTGCTGAGGAATGTGACATGTCCTGTCCACTGAAGCCAGGCAGGGCTGCAGGTGAATTGCTTCTAGGAAAAGAAAGCATGTGGGGGTCAGCACAGTGGGCCCATTTTCTAGAATTATTCCCCTAATTTCCTGTTCCCACCACTTCCATCTGTCTGTCCCCTGTAAGTATGATAATGGCTCCTGCCTCTTGGGATGCTGTGGGAATCCTAGGAGCTGGAGCTCACATCATCAGCACTGAGGGGTGCCTGGTGCTCAGTGACAGGCATGCGTGACGGCCATTATCACTCCTGGATGCTTCTTGAGTTGAGTTGACTGAACCACAGAGACCGGTTCTGGGGAATTTCTGAGGACACGGCTAGTCCTGTTCCTTGTTTTCTGGCATAGCAATTACTGATCCTAAATTTCTCTCCTTTCCATGTGTGAAACAGTTTACGAGGGCCCATTGTTTTGGACTGAGCTTCAATACTAGGCCCCATCAAACCAGAATGGGGTACTTATGCCAGCTGCCATATAATCAAATTGGCTTTAAAACGAGCCAGTTCATCTTAAAAACCAGATTTGCAGCAATCATACCTGAACCAGCATGAGGAAGTCCCGGTGTTTTAACCTTGTAAACAAGCGATCTGCTTTTCGTTCCTCATGGCTGCTCTCCCCAAGCCCTCTTCTGCTACAAAGTTACCCCCCTCCGCTCAGCTCACTGGAGCACTGTCCATTCCCCCGCCACACACACATATGCTGGGGACTAAAACCGGGGTCCCTCCTACACTGAGCATGAGGTCTACCACCCAGCTACACCCCCAGCCCTAATTATTTTTATAGATGGGATGCTGCCCAATTCATGAATCAACAATAGAAACAATTAGATCTTTAAACCCAATGTGTTGAAATTTTGTTCTTTGACACATGTCAGCATTTCCATCTCCCCTTCTGGTGTGAACCATAGGACCTGCAAGATGAAACATGGGGATTCTGGGTTAGACCCAAGCAGAGAGTTCAACACTGGGGACAACACCGGGGGAGACCCAGATGGAGCTGCAGAGGAAGTCAAGGGCAGCTACAGGGGTTTGAGGAGGAGGGGACTACACAAGGGCAGCAGAGGATGGACCATTAGAAATAATTGTGGACTCGGGTGGCATAATTCCAGCAGATGATCTGGCCCATGCAGCTTTCTTTAGAGGTCGGGCAGATCCCTTCTGCTCATGCCCGAGAATGCCGGGATGCTCTCTGGTGTCTGGTACCCCGTCCACACCTTCACGTGTCTCCTCACTTCAGGAAGGGATGTCTGGCAGATGCTGTCACGTGGTGGAAGAGAGTCATCATCACATCTGTTCTCTTGCTCTAAATGGCACCTTTTCACTTGGTAGCACTAGGCAAGTCTCCTGGCCTCGGGGCAAACCCCCTGTGTCCTGGTCGCACTCTTATGGCGCACTCCGTCTCTGCCTTTCCTTTGTCTGGCTCTGCTGCTGGAGGAAGCGTCTACCTGGGCCTTGCCTACCGGTCCTAAACTCATATCAAGTTTATAAGTAGCCCAGGTTTGCTTTGTGCCAGATTTCTCTTTCCTAAACTTTGAATTACTTCCTGATATTTTCAAATAGGGAGGATTTGTGTAAAAGTCTGGAGAACTGGTTTTGCTATGAAAACCAACTACCTTAGACCCTTATTCCTATGAGGCCATGGCCAGTTGGAGCTGAGCAATAGATGGCCTTGTGCATGGCCAGTTGGAACTGAGCAGTGGATGACCTTGTCCAATGGCACATGTCCTGATCGTTTGGTCTTCTACTTGTCTAATTCATTTATGTTTTTTTCTCGTACATATGCACATTTGAATTTGCAGATTTAAGTGAAACTCTGGTTAAACTTTGAAATCCTAAAAAGTGATCCCCTACCCCGTCGCTTTTTTTTGGTGCTAGAGATTGAACCCAGGGGGCATTCTACCACTGAACTACACCCCCAGTTCTTTTTATTTTTAATTTTGAGACAGGGTCTCACTAAGTGTTCCCAAACTGGTCTTAAACTTGTGATCCTCCTGTCTCAGCCTCCGGAGCCACTGGGATTACTCATGTGCACCACCTCACTGGGCTTGTTTTCTTAATGTGAAGGCACTGAAGATTCTCTTGTGGTGTCAGCCCCCCATGGCAGCTCCACCAGGGCTGGGGGAGTTGTCTGGGTCATCGATCTTTCCCAAACGACTATCATTCTGTCTGGCTCACAGCAACTGCTTGGATGCCTTAAAAATTCCCAAGTTTTTATGTCAATCTCTGATCCTAGGTTGGCTAAGGAAGGCATCTGTTATCTTGAATCATTTGGCCAACTTATATTGGAACCACCAATAAGTGCTGATGAGAAGGATACAGAGGACCCACTTGTCTCAAAGGGGAGAAAGACAGTAATCTAGGAAGTGGCAAATACCGAATAACAGTAAGGGCTTGGCTGTCTACAGTATAGAATGACAAGTTCACAATCAATGGAACTGTTGAGAGTTGGGTGCAGTGATGACACCTACAGTCCCAGCCACTCAGAAGGCTGAGACAGGAACATCTCTTTAGCCCAAGAGACAAGAGGATTGCAAGTTCAAAGCCACCCTGGACAACTTAGAAGACCTTGTCTCAAAAATTTAAAAAAAATTTAAGAAGGTCTCTGAATGTAGCTTAGTGGCAGAGCAGTCCTGTGTTCAATCCCAGCACTGCAAAACAAAGGAACAAGCAAGCAACGAGTCCCACACAGGATCTGTTTGGAGGTCGTTCCTCAAGGCAAGTGATGTCTCATTTGCTCTCAGCTGCTTTTGGTAAGCTCTATGACCTTGTGTAAATCACTTTAACTTCTCAGAGCCTCACTTTCTTCATCTGAAAAGTGGGAATGATAGGAACTGCTTTGTAGAGTTTTTGTGAGAATTCAAAATGATGACTTTTGTAAATCACTGTGCTAAGAGACTGGCATTTGGTGAACCACTGAGTTATGCCTCTGTCCTTTGTTTCTCCTCCTTCTTCCTATTCTCTTATTGTTAGCCAGCTGGCTTCCTCTTTCTCTAAAATATAAATAAATAAATAAATATTAGTGGTTAAATAAATTCATTCCTGCTTCTGCTGCAGTTCGGAAGTTGAATGTCCCAAAGGCCCATGTGTTAAAGACTTGGTCCCTTTATTTTTAAAATATAAAAAGGGCTGGGGGAGGTGGGACCTTTAAGAAGTGAAGCCTTTTAGAGGTGGGCCTGGGGCTGGGCCTGTGGTTGAGTGATAGAGGACTTGGCCAACATGCATGAGGTTCTGTCCATACACAGCACTTTAAAAAATGGGGGCGGAGCCTAGAGGGAGAACTTTAGGTCATTAGGCATGCCCTTGAAGTGGACTAAAAGCTCCTGGGCCTCTTCTTGCCACGGAGAAGAAGTTTCTCTGAAGAAGGGTCTGAGGAGTTCCCAGAGAAAAGGGGGAACTTGATTCAGGACCAGTGGGGTAACTGGCATGCATGAGGGAAAAGACAGTCAGTACATGCCAGGCAGAGACCTGGTGTTTAGGAAAACAGATTCACATACGAGGAAGAACACGGGCTATCTAGAGTAAGAGATGCCTTTTGGGGGATCCCCAGAAATTCTTGTAAAGGAAACTTGTTGGGTGGGTGTGGGAAGGTGTGTAGAATGATACAGTCTGGTGATCTTGAGATAGTTTCTGGTGGTCTGGACAATCTCTGGATCTTTAGGTTGACATGGTCTTCCTTATCTGATCTGTAGATAGCATTGGAAAGTCCCCTAAATTATAGGTTTCTCAAAATATTGTATCTCTTGCTGCTTAATTGATGTATTGGGGGTTAACTAAGAGTGCACAGATGGATTAAGAGATTTCCCAGGAATGGGAGTAAGAGACCTGGAAAAGAGGCTGGCTGGGGAGAGACAGGCCTGGAAAAGCACGTGGAGCTTCTGAATTAAAATATCATCTCCTTGTCCTGCCTTTGCCTCCTTTCTACCTGCCTTCGATTTCTTCTGTCCTACCTCACTCCTTTATGCTTTGCCTCTGTCCATGGGATGAGTGGCTTCACTCAGCTACACGCTCGCACCACGAAGGGCTGCCTTGCCACCGGCCCAAAAACAACGGGGCCAAGGGATCATGTGCTAGAACCTCTAAAACCTCTCAAACCAGCCTTTTCTCCTTGTAAGTTAATTATCTCTGGCTTTTGTTATAGTGACAGAAAGATGACTAACTTATCTCCCTTAGGAGTCTGTAGTGTTGCCCACATAGGAAGCAGCTCAATTGCAACTCTGGACTGTGTGGCCTCGTGACTTTGGGTTTAAGGAGTCTCTGTTTTCTCTGTCCTCCATGGCTCAGGACGTGCAGTGAGCCTCTCCTAATCGGATGCCACTCCAGCCTTGTGTTGTGTCCCACTGGTGAATAACCGATGGGGAGAACAGTCCCCACCCAGCCATTGGTGTGCTGTCCTCTGCAGACGGCTTCGGGGGAGCTTTGCGTACCCCTCATAGCCAATATTTGAAGTCATGTCTTTTGATATAATTCCTCCCATCTGGGGGGGATAATCCCTCTAGCCATTTTTAATGTGCAGTGGTCACAGAAACATCATATTTTAATAGACTGACCTCCCCTGACCCTTACTACCTGATAGAGAAGACCTAAGCAGGTCTGGGACTTGTGTTGCCAGAAAGCCCTGGGGGTGCGGTGGGGACGGAAGTCCAGATGCCAGCTCCTGAGCAGGCCATAACTTCCTGCCTGGCATTCATACACACCTCAGGGAACAGGAGCAAAGTGACTCCAGGGCCTCCGCACAGCCTTCCGAGGCAGACTGTATACCAGTACTGACCGCTGTTGAAATGCACCCACTCTGCTCACACTGTGGCCTAGAAAGGACCAGAACCCAATGGAATGGTCATAAACAACCCCACTGGCTCCATCACACTGAGCTTATCTCTGCAAATATTGACTCTGAAGGCTCAAATAAGTGGCAAAAAAAAAAAAAAAGATAAAACCCCACAATAATATTTTCTCCCAGAGAGAAGGTCCTGTTCCAGACAGCCAGGTGACAGATGGCAACCAGCAAAGCAAAGGTGTCCACGCAAGGGCACTGCTCGGCCTTGGTGGGTCTCCTTGGATTTGTCAGAGCCGGGAAAGGAGAGAAGGGAACCAGGGTGCCAACAAGTGAGCCAAGAACACCAGGCACCTCGTATTCTGGCTCATGGTTTCCATAGTTTCGCGGCTCTTAGAGGACAGCTTCAAGGGGCCAGCGCCCCATTTCAAGAGCCAGCCTCAGGTTTGGTATGCACTGAAGCCAACCCCTCTTTGGTCCAGACACCTTCATGAGTAATTCTATTCGGTCCTCATAAAGCCCGGTGTGCCAGGCCATCCAACCTCATTTTCCAGGTGAGGAAACTGAGGCTCCAAGCAGTTTGGTGACTTACAAAAAAAGGTCACATTGTGTTACCTGGCAGAACCGGAAATGGAACCCCCAAATTACTACCCTGGAAGGGTGTTGGGCTTGTTGTTTCAAGCAATGTGTTCGTTTGTGTTACAATTCAAACACCCCTTTACGCCCTGAAAGTCCAGAGAACAGGATTCAGAACAAAGAGCAGGGACTGAGGTCGTTGGCTTGGCTGAGTCTCTGGGTTGTTTATTATGTTGTAAAGATTGGATGGAAATAATTATTGATTCTCCATCCTGGCTTCTGGGCAGGAGCCACAATTTGGAAAGTATTGACAAGATGCCCAATGCTGCAACCCAGCCACACAGTGTGTGTGTGTGTGTGTGTGTGTGTGTACGCATTGAATCTTAGTTGAGGATTCATTGTGACTCTCTTAACTTTCTCTTCTGCCCAATCTCCAGACAATGCCACCTTATAGTCTCTTGGTCACTGATTATCACTACAATATAGTAATCAAGGCTTCTCTCTAGCTGATCGTGGTGGCACAGACCTGTAATCCCAGTGACTCAGGAGGCTGAGGCAGGAGGACTGCAAGTTTGAGGCCAGCCTCCACAATTGAGGGACACTCTGTCTTAAAATTATAATAAAGTAAAACAGGGCTGGGGATATATATAGCTCAGTGGTAAAGTGCCCCTAGGTTCAATTCCCAGTGTCTCCTAAACAAAAACAAAAACAACCAAACTCCTCTCTACAGAAGCAACGGGCTGGGTCATAGCTACAGGCCTTTGATCCCGTGTTGGGTGGGTGGATGGTGAAACGTAACATTTTGAGGAGGAAGGGGAGTATGAAAACTGGCCTTCTTCATGAAGAAGATAGCCATGATGGAGGGAAAAGAGCCTGAGAACAGAGAAGTGAGACGGCCCCGTTATAAGCTACAGTGTCCGAGAAGGTCAACGGAGAGTGAAGTGCCATTGGCAGAGAGGAGAGGGAGGATCCTTCACAGAACAAAGAACAGGATTTTCAGCAGAGGAAGCATCAGAGAGACCTGAAGGGAGAAGGCCGTGTACCCCGGAAGGCTATGGACAGAGCAGGTGCGTGGGGGACTGAAGAGAGGACTCGGAGCAGCAGTGGGTGCTTGGTGACATCCCAGAGACACAGCGGGGCAGCCTCCCATGACTTTGGTGCCTCGCTCTCCTCCAGCGGTCTCCAGAAAAGCAGTTTCCAATGGCACCTGTTGTCCATGGCTAAAACCCAGGGGGAGTCTGGAGATGTGGCAGAGAGCAAAAAGATTCCAGAAACATCCTCATAACTGAGGAGAAAGTTGCTTTCCAACACCACCTCCAGGAAGCCCTCCCAGCCCACTACGTAGGCTCCAGAGGTCCCCAGGATTCTTCTAGAGGCTCACAGTCTCCTTGCTGTGGATTCACAGCTCTGTAGCACTAGAATCAGGCCTACCATCCTCTATGGCTCCTTTATTTGTGTTTTTTATGTGGGCGTGCATTGTTTCTTTTAATAGTCTGTGCACGTCTCTATTTCTGTTTTATCTCCTTTGCATCTGGTGCAGAGCTCCTGTTCTTTGGAGTATGTGCGGTCTCTCTCCTGTTTCTCCTTTAGCAATTAATGTGCATGTTTTAAAATTACCCATGTTTATGAAGTTTCATGCTCTTCTGCTGCCCATGTCTTTTATTAAAGATTGTCTTCCTACCTGATAGCTCCGTATACGGTCCATTGTCCCTCGTGGGGTATTTATTATGTCATGAAGACAGAATAGGCATGGTGGTTCCCATTTTTTAGATGAAGGGACTGAGCCTCAGAGACAGGCATAAATCACTTAACCTGACTGAAAGGTTAAAATATCTCTCACATAGGACACTAGATTCTAGATAGTTTTCCAAGAAATATCTTTTTATTGTTTGTTTTTTTGTTTTGGTGGAACTGGGGATTGAACCCAGGGGTGCTTTACCACTGAGCTATATCCCCAGCCCTTTTTTATTTTAATACAGTTCTCACTAAGTTGTTCACATTGGCCTTGAACTTATGTTCCTCCTGCCTCAGCTTCCTGAATAGCTGGAATTATAGACATGTGCTACCACAGCCCAAGGAGTATCTTAGTAATATATTTTGTTGTCATGTGCTTAGTAATATATTTTGTTGTCATGTGCAAAAGGAAAAATAATATATTAAACCTGTAATTTCAGGGGTATTATTGCTTGCAATATTTTATTTAAATAAAAGAAGTGAGTTGTTTTAAGCATAAATATTGACCAGGCATGGTGTCACCTACTTATAATCCCAGTGACTTAGGAGGCTGAGGCAGGAGGATTGCAAGTTTGAGGCGAGCCTCAGCAACTTAGTGAGTCATTGAGGTGACTCAAAGGTATGGCCAAAATTAGGAGGAGGTTCTTAATGGTCGATGCTTAGGCAACTCAGCTTAGTGTCAGCTGGGTACACAGTGGTGCTCTGCCAATGGTGTTTTATTCCCTGACCACAGCCAGGGGCAGCTGGTCGGAGTGCCAGTTACTCTGGGAGTGCCTGCTGGTTTGTCCAATAACCTTGAGCAAGGAACTTCCTTTCTTCAGGCTGCAGTTCTTTCATTTATGCAAAGGAAGTTAGGAGGCTGTTCCCATGGCATGCTGGGAGAATGGAGCCAAAGCCAGGCAGGGGCCTTGTGGGGAGGAGGATGGCGGGACCAGTCCCTGCCCTCGATAAACTTTCAGTGGTATCAGGAGGTTGAGGAGATGGAGCTAAGGCACAAGGAGAAACAAAGAAATATGAAGGGCGTAAGCCCTGATCTTAGGACAGCTTCCAGGGACATGCTCTGTTTCTGGTGTTAGGAGCAGTGGATGGGGATACATGCGGTTTGCCTCAGCTTCAGGAAGTTCTGCAAGAGCTGGGCCAAGAGGGCCTTCCGCCCACAGGGAGCATCCATGTCCTCAAACTGGCCTACATGGATCAACAAATCGAGAGTCCTACTTTACCTCCCCTCCCCTCCCTCCCTCCCTCCCTCCCTTCCTCCTTTCTTTCTTTCTTTTTTTCTTTCTTTCTTTCTTTCTTTCTTTCTTTCTTTCTTTCTTTCTCTCTCTCTCTCTCTCTCCCTCCCTCCCTCCCTCCCTCCCTCCCTCCTTCCTTCCTTCCTTCCTTCCTTCCTTCCTTCCTTCTCTTTCTTTCTTTCTTTCTTTTTCTTTCTTTCTTTCTTTCTTTCTTTCTTTCTTCTTTCTTTCTTTCTTTCTTTCTTTCTTTCTTTCTTTCTTTCTCTTTCTCTTTTTTTCTTGGTATTGAACCCAGGGGTGCTATACCACTGAGCTATATTTCCAGCCCCTTTTAAAATTTTTATTTTGAGACAGGATCTCATTAAGTTGCCCAGGAACTTGGGATCCTTCTGCCTCAGCCTCCTGAGGAGTGAGATTACAGGTGTGTAGACCATGCCCAGCCAGTGCAATACTTTTCCCATAGAAGATGATTCTTTCCCCACTCCATTCCCTAGTGGCCCTGTTTCCAAACTGGTCTATTTCTTCATCTCCTCCTGTTACCGTTTCCCTCCCTTCCCTCTCAGTCTCTCTCTTGCTGACTTCTGACTGGTTGAGAGAGGCTGCAGTTTAACTGTAGACCAATGGAGAAGCCAGGTCTGCCTGTGAAGTCATCACACAGCCAATGCATCCTTCTCCCAGACGGGAGGGTAGATGTGCAGTTCAAACTCATTTTCTACCACCGCTCGGCAGTGATCTTATCAGAGATCGAATGTCCTATAGCAGCTTCTTGCTTTCCATGGCTCTCTGCTGAGGCAAAGGATTGCTTGGAGAGCAGAGTTAGGGCAGGGTGTCAGCTCTGATGAGGGAAGGAGTTGAGGGCCAGGAAAGGGGAGAATTCTGTGCAGCTGGACACACAGATGCTATGGCCTGCATTACAACCTGCCTCTGTGGTGGGCTTGGGTTGCAGCTGTAGGAAGGGCTCCGCAGTGTGTGTGTGTGTGTGTGTGTGTGTGTGTGTGTGTGTCTACAGGGAGGCTGGTGCCTGGGGAGAGCAGAAGGCAAGCTGAGAAGTGAGCCTGTGGCTTCACATTGCCAGGGCCTTGGAAACGCTGCTGGGTTGCTTCCCACCCTTTATTTGTTTAGCTTAGCCGCTTCTCAGTGGCCCCAAGAGGGTGAGAGTGAGGGTAAAGGGGAGATGAGATAATTGTGGGGGCCTGAACAAGTTTGCTCAGACAGTATTGTGTGGCTCAGACTCATTGAGCAAGCAGGAAAGAGAAAAAGAGACAGAAAGACCCCCTGGGAAGAAAGGGGGTGGGGAGAAACCAAGTGCAAGGCTGAATGTGAACGTGAAGACTGCAAGCAAGAACCAGGCGTGGAGAAGGGCCCTGGGTGGCCACTGGGTGCAAGCTCTCCAGATCCAAGGCCAGGGGCTGGTGTGGGGCAGACAGATGCAGGATTCAGAAGTCCTCTGTGTTACAGGAGCTTCCCTGTCGAAATAAGATGGGCTAAAGTTTGCCAGGGCCTGAAAGGTTTATTTGGCAACTCCAGATAATCACCAAACAGATGTAGTCTTGTTCCTCGAAAGAAAGGCCAGGCGGTGGTTGGGAGGAGGGGGCAGACCCAGCAACCAGAGGCTTGTTAATTAAATTTTTCACAGATGCTGTGCCCTGCTTGAAACCTGTCTAGGGAAGCCAGTTCTTTCCTGCTTGAATGTGGGGCATCTGCCCTGCCTCCTTCTGCCACCTGTCTCCATTTCCTTCCCCCCAAGAAGACCCAGGGAGGGTCCTTTCCTGCGCCCAGACCTGTCCTCAATGAAGAGAGGAAACTGTCAGGCCCCGGCCAGTTGCCAGGTTGGGCTGGGATTCTCCACTTGTGGTGCTCGCGACTCCAGACACCTTGCTGTGAAACTTTGGGAGGGAGTGGGGTCCCTGGTGAACAACCTGACACTTACCGAGCTGGTCTTTCCGACAGGCATCCTGTTGCTCCTCGGGGTCATGTGCAGGGGTGCTCTCCCTCGGGCGTAGTGGGCGGTGACACTTCAGGCTCTGTATTTTCTCCAGGACGTGAGAGTCTCTGGGATTCTCTCTAAGTGGAGAGGCCCCCGAGCAGGGTCAGCCCACCGCAGTCTGTGGGTCAGTTCTGGCCTCCATCTGTTCCTGTAAATAAAATTTTATTGGAACACAGCCATGTTCATTTGTTTGAATATTATCCTTGGCAGTTTCTGCAGTATAATGACAGAGTTGAAACGTTGCAACAGAGAGCATATGAAGCCTGCAAAGCTTAAACTACTTACCACAGGGCCCTTAAAAAAAAAAAAAAAAAAAAGGGAAAAAGTTGGCCAGCTTCTCATCTAGAGAATTCTGGCCAATGGATGCTTCGATCAACACCTCCCTTCTTCAGTACGAGGGGCCCCAAGCTCCTGAACCCATCATGAACCTCCACAACTGCTTGACCCCAACAAGCTTCTTAAAGTGGAGGGGAAACTGTCATTTGCTTACCAGGTAGATCCCCTACCCCAGGCCGGGAGCTCTCTGGTGCTCTGTGAGACTGTGAACCTCCGAGGCTGGGAGGGAGTGGTGGTCTGGGAAGGGCTGACTCACTTAGTCAGATTGGCCTGCCTCTGGAGAGCAGCAGTCACCCCTTGATCCCCAGAGAATGGCCAGCAGTGTGAGAAGCAGAGGGTGTGTGGAGTGACTCTTTGACTCATCAGATAAAGGCCTGGCAAACATACAGATGTTCTCAACAGTGGGGAGGATGTGGAGGCTGAGCCACTTTTGCTTTCCAAAGATGGACTCCACAATATCCTCTGTCCCACACGCTATTTCTCCACCCCCTTCAACATGGACTGGTCTTGTGACTGTTAGAACAGTAGGATGCGGAGGAAGTGATGCTGTGGGACTTCTGGATGCCAAGATGCCTTGCAATTTCCATCTGGTCTCTTGGAGCACTCCCTCTTGGGACACTCCCTCTCGAAACCCAGCCACCATGCTCTGAGAAGCCCAAACCACGGGGAGAAGACATATGTAGGTGCTGTTGTTGCCCGTTCAGCTCAGCTCCCAGCCAGCAGTCAGCATCAACTGCCAGCCAAGGGAGCAAGTGGCCCTTGTGGATGTCAGCTTAGCGGGTCTTCAGCTGGCTCCAGTCCCGGGTACTCTCTACTACAGCCACATGAAAATTCCCAACTAGGTCCAGTCAATCCCAGGTTCACAAGAGACAAAGAAAATGGTTGTTTTAAAACTTAAATCTTGAGCTGCTGTGTGTGTTAGCTCTTGGTCACTGTGACAAAATACCTGAGAAGGTCAAATGAAATGGGAAAAGATTTATTTTGGTTCATGGTTTCAGAAATCTCAGTCTGTGGTTGGCTGACTTCATTGCTTTGGGTTTGAGGTGAGGCAGAAACATCATGGAAGAAGGGTGTAGTGGAGAAAAACTATTCATATCATGGCAGCCAGGAAGCAGAAAGAAAGAAAGAGAAGGCAGAATGAACTGGCAATAAAATACTGTCCCCAAAGGAACACCTCCAAGGACCAAGTGCCTTCACTAGGCCCCACCTACTATAGTTTCCACCACCTGCCAATAGGTCATTCAGCTATGAATCCATTGATCTCTTGACCAATGCGCTGATGAGGTCAGAGTCTCATGGTCTGAGCATTGTGCCCTGAGGACCAGGCCTTCAACACATGACTACACCACCTGTGACATCATGAGAGATGACTGACAAGGCAATCACAGTGTGGTCTGTGAGAGACAGCGCAGGTTGTTAGTTCCCTCTGGGGTTCAATTACCCTGGGCTGGAAAGCGTCCTTTAATTGTGGGAGTTTGGGGCCGTTCCCCTCTGTGCTTTGGTATCTCCTTTTTAGAGAAGAATCACCACCCACTCCCTAACTACAACATATAAATCAAGCAAGGATTTCTTTTTTGAACCTGCAACATATACCACGTGCTGAGCTCAAAGAATCCTTGCAGCCTCTCATGAGGTGGGCATTATTGACCATGTCAAAGATAAGGAGATAAAGGCTCAAAAGAGTTAGACAACCAGGTCAGAACCACCCATCGAGCAAGTGTCAAAGTCAGGATGTACACTTAGATCTCTAGTGCATGCTCTGACCTTACTTGAAACTGACAGCTCCTAACACTACTGGGATAATAATGCCACTAAATAAAAGGTCTAATAATACTTATTAAATAATAGTATTTGCAATGTTTTCGGCATTGTTTTTAATTTTCAAGCGCCTAAAATGTTAAGATATTTATATGCTCACAACCCTCTAAGGGAGATATTACTGGTATTTCCATTCTACAGTTGAGGAAACTGAGGCACATAGAGATTACGTAACTTGCAGTAATTCACAGAGCTGGTAAGGGTTGCATTAGTCAGGATAGGGTAGCCTATACCTCAATAACAAAAATCCCTCCCAAATCTCAGTGGCTTAATACAACCATACTCATACTCATTATCCATATGAGGTAGCTGGTGGGAGGCTCCCTTCTCCATTTCACCACACTGTGGCCTCACCGTTTAGAGGACAAGGAAGGCAGAACTTGGGGAGTTCTGTAGGCTTTTTAAAGTGCCTCAGCCTAGAAGTGACATACGTCACTCAATGCAGAACTAATCATATGTGACTAATTCTGTCCAAGTTGGGCCTCTGAGTGCTCAGGAAGGGAAGGAGAACAAGATATGCGTGGACGTTAGTAATCTCCACCACAGCAGTTTGGGCCGAGACTTGAGCTGAGGTAGTGTGGCTACAGAATCCACATTCTTCATCATACTAGCAAGCCTCGGTAAGTCATCCTTTCTTCCAACCAGTGCCTAAGAACATCCAGTCCCACCCCCCCTTCCTTCAGAAGAACTTGCAGTAAAGCATCACACTGCGCTCAAGGCCACACGCCCCGAAGCTGGCAGCAGATCTTGAATTTGTTTCTTGTTCCCCTGGAGTGGTGGAAGTGTAAGGTTTTGACATACTAGTTGGGTGACCACAGACAGGTCATTTAACCTCTCTGAGCTCCTTCAACACTTAGGAGAATAAAATTAAATAATATCTGTAAAAGTGTCTGCACAGGCTGTTACTTTTGTTCCTTTCTTGTCACTGCACTTCACTACCTGTTACTATGGTGCTACAGATCACCTTAGAGTGGGGAGAAGATTCTGGAGGGCCAGTTTCCATGCCTTCTTCCAGGCCTCTGGGGACCAGTGGGCTCTGACTGCTTTCTTGTCGTTCTTCACACTTTGGCTGGAAGTTGTGTGCATCCAGTCACGTGTGCCTCAGTATATACTGGGAACAATTCCACTCTTCCCACCACGCAGTTCCTCGGTTCCTTCCTCCTCTGCACACATCTTCCAAGTTTCTTTAGAGGGAAGGGTATGGCGCTTTCCTGACCTCATCCCGAGAAACTCTCGACTTCATGTTCCACTCTTGCACAGTGCAAAGGACCGGGGTCCCTCCGCACATGCAGAGGGTAAGAAGAATTGCACAGTTATCTTTGGTCGAAGGTCGTGTTGCAAGCAGGACTTCTTCACATTTATTGTTTCATATACTCTTTGCAATAACCCTCTGAAAGAGGCACTAGTATTGCTCTCCTCTTATCACAGATGAGGAAACTAAGGCTCCAGGTTGGACATGAATCCAGGCAGTCTGGCCCCAAAGTCCTTTCTTCTAACCCTGCTGTAACTTCCAGGGCTCATATTCTGATTTTTCCTTTTTTCTTTTGTATCTTCTTCATCTGGCCACTTTGGAGTCATCCAACCTGATTTAGCAGCGTCTAGAGGGCAGAGTCAGACAAAAGCCTGACCTAGCATCTGGGAAGAAGATTGGCTAAGAGTTTCTGAAGACAAAGATGAAGATCGTTGTCACATCAAATAGTTGGCCTGGCACTAGAGGCTTGTTAAGAAAATCACTTCCACTGGGCACAGAGGTGCACACCTGTAAGCCCAGCAACTTGAGAGGCAGGGGCAGCAGGATCTCAAGTTTGAGGCTAGTCACAGCAACTTTATGAGACCCTCAGCAATTTAGTGAGACTCTGTTTCAAAAGTTAAAAAAAATAAAATAAAAAGAGAAGGCTGAGGATGTAGCTCATGTAGCAAAGTATCCCTGGGTCCTGGGTTCAATCCCCAGTACAATAATAATAATAATAATAATAAATAAATCACCATCAAGTGTACAGCCTTGGCCTTAGCCCTTCTTCCATTCATAATCTTTTTCATAGTGATGCTCCTCAGACTTCCATTATGGAGTTTCTAACCAAGCACTGAAGTCAGAAAGACCGTAGATCCTCACCCTGT
Source organism: Sciurus carolinensis (assembly GCF_902686445.1). Lineage (NCBI taxonomy): Eukaryota > Metazoa > Chordata > Mammalia > Rodentia > Sciuridae > Sciurus > Sciurus carolinensis. The sequence continues at coordinate 162,537,865 of NC_062215.1, forward strand.
TCATTGTGTTTCAGGACTCACCAAGGAGGAGGGCGTGCTGGTCTATGGCCAATTCCAGGGGAATATGTGGAGACTAGAGAACACTGCCTCCGCTCAAGGCATGCTCTTATCCTTTAGTGCCTCTTTCCTTCTTTCTAAAACAATAACAACTCAAACTAAAGCAAAAATTCCAACAATAAAAAAGCATATAACTTGTGCATGCAAGATAATTTTATGTACTACTCAAGAGATTCAATTATGATACATGGCATGACATTATATAATATTGTGTGATGTTACTTTCTTTGAAAAATTCTTCCTGTTCTGATTCTACCATATAAAAAGATGCTTGGGCTGGGAGTATAGCTCAGTAGTACAGCACTTGCCTGAGATTCAATCCCCAGTATTAACAAAGAAAAAAGAAAGAAAGATGCTCATCTTCATTTGTCATCAGAATAATAGCACAATGAGGATACAACTACATAGCCACCGGAACAGGTAAACAAGAGAAAAAACTGGAAAAAAATGCCAATTGGTGGCAAGGACAGAGAGCAAGTGGAAACATTATGCCCTGCTGACAAGAGTATAAATTTAATACATTTACTTGGCAACACTTGTTGGCTATAAAGCTACTGAAGTTGAAAATACATCTCCTCTAATTCCATATCTAGGTGTAGATTCAATAGAAATGTGTGCACATGCTCCATAAATGACATGTTCTGGGAAGTTTATAGCAGCTGGGTTCAGAATGTAAACTATCCACATGTCCATCAACAGCAGAATGAAAAGTAAATTGAGTGAATGTAAATTCATACCCTGAAATGCTCCTGGCTAATGGGAAACATTGGTTTACAACTACCTGCAAGAATATGGCTAAATCTCACCTTCACAATGCAGAACAAAGAAAAAAGAAAAAAGACCAGAGACAAAAGAATTCAGATTGTATATTTTCACTTGTATAAAATGCAAAATGGGTATAATTCATCCTTGCTAGCAGAAGTACAGGTGACGTTTACCCTGTGGAGAGTGGAGGTAATGCTGGAGGTTGTATGGAGGGGTCTCGTGCATACTGATGATATTCTTTTTCTTGATCTGCTTGCCTCTTAAATGGTATGACCAATTTGTGGATATTTATCAAGTTTTTGATTCGCATACTTTTTTTGCATGTATATTACATTAGAATAAAACATTTAAAAATATTCTTATTTTTCTGATGACTTAGCAGAGAAAATTGCAGCTTGGGTCTGGCTGCCCTTTAGCATTTCTTTCAGTCTGGCTCATCTCTTTTGAACAGAGGAGGGTGAAACAGGCTCGAAGGCTTCAGCAAAGCAACAGTATCCAGCTTGAATCAAATATCACTGTTTTGTTTTTATTGTGTTTATTTTTATGGTTACCATCTGTATATGACCATCCATACTGGGATTCCATTTATGGTAGTGATATAAAGTTTCATTTTTAAAATGGCCTCAAGTTAAAAAGAAATAAAAAAAAAGTGAATTGACTCATATTAAACAATTATGTAAATAATAGTACAGGTGGTACTTAGTTATGGTAAACCATTCGAGGGTGGAGTTTGTGCAATATCGTTCAAATGGAAAAAAGGAGGGATTAGGGAGAAGGGAGAAAACCGGTCTCAGCCTGTCCCATCTCTCAACCAGCCCACACTGCCCGACAGAGTCAGGCTCTCAAGCCTAGGGACATAACCTTTACAGAGGACTCTTAAGAAATTTAAAGGAACAATGAGCAAAGCAAGAGACTAGCAGAGATCTTGGGTTCACTGGACAAATGTTCATTAACATCCCCGTGCCGTGGGGCCTACAAGTCCCCGGCCAGCTGGTAACCAGATCTGGGGCTGTGGCCATGTCTCTCCACTTCTCTAGGCCTTGGTTGATTGAAGTCTCGACCATTTCTTTTCTTTTTTTTTTTTTTCTTCGGTACTGGGGATCGAACTCAGGACCTTGTGCTTGCAAGGCAAGCACTCTACCAGCTGAGCTATCTCCCCAGCCCTCGACCAATTCAAACACAGAAACTATAAGAATAAAAATGACTTCATTTAGGCCTTAGGAATTGTAATTCGGGAGATAGGTTCAGAGAGCTCTGAATCAGTATTTGGAGGAAGGTAGAAAAAGGGGGTGTTTATACAAATCCCTGAATGATGAGCAAAAACAGGGGCTATGTGATCAACCTGTGACCATGACCAGCCCATGACCACGAATGTGAACAACAGCAGATAAAGAAAAGAATGCATATACTGAGTACAATATGTCCGTAACACATGCGTCCTCTTGAAACACACAATGTCACTGTCTTGTCCCTCACTATGCCTGTGGTCAAAATGTGGAGGTGACCCAAGTTCACATTCTCAGGCAGCAGCCTGAGATGTGCAAAGGTTCCACCTCTGTAAAGCACCCCTCACTCCATTTTGAGGAAAAGCTCTTTTAATGTTGCTTTCATTGTGATTTTTCTTTCAATTCAGAGAAGATGTGATGAGCTCAGGACTTAGTGGTAGGAGGCCTTTCTGGAGTGGGACTTGAGGCTCATGGGGGTAAAGAAAGAATTTAAAGAGAAGAGGTTGTTGAGGTAGGTGTGCCTGTGTGTGTTAGGTGTGAGGAGGGTAAAATTGGCTATTAACTTGGGAACTAGCAGAGAAGAATTAGGGTGTGGTCTTCAGACTCATTAGAGAAAACCATTTTGAGTACTTTTGTTAAGTCAGCATTTCTCTGCCTGCTCATCTCTACAGTACTTGGCTAAGAGATCAAGAACTTTAAAGGAAGGTGAAAGAAGAGTGAATCTCAAAAGATAAGTCAGAAGCTAAAAGATTGAATGAATGTCTCTCTCAGCCTCCCAAGAAATTTATCACTACCTTTCATCCCAGATGCTGGACATTGCAGAAAGAGAATTTCTATGGCAGGGTGGTGCACACCTGCAACCCCATCAATGTGGAAGGCTGAGACAGGAGGATGGGAAGGTCAAAGCTACTTTCAACAGTGCAGTGAAACTGTGTCAAAATAAAAGAAAAGAAAAAGAAAAAAAAGGACTGGGGATAAAGTGTCCCTGGGTTCAATCCCCAGTGCCAAAAAAAAAAAAAAAAAAAAAAAAAAAGGAAAAGGGGTCTACCAAGGTTATTTTTAGAATCAGTAGTTTTTATTCATTCAACAAACACTGAGAGTCTACTAGGTGCCACAAGATGTTTCTAAATTGCCCAGGCTGACCTTGAATTTGTGATCCTCCTGCCTCAGCCCCCTGGGTAGTTGGGACTGCAGGATTGTGCCACCACGCCCAGCTAGGCACTATATTTTAGACCCCTGGGTTGGTCATTTTGGTAGCTACTAGCCATATCTGTTACTGAGCATTTGAATTTTGGCTAATTCAAACTGAATGTTGAAATGTGCTATAAGGGTAAGGCATATCAGAAAATGAGGATTTAGTATGAAAAAAATGTTTTATCTCTCAATGATTTTTAGTGTTGACTCAGTAAAATATTATTTGGGACATATTGAGCTAAAGTATATATATTTTAAAATGGATATAGCCTGTAATCCCAGTTGAGGCAGGAGGATCACAGATTTGAGGGTAGCCTGGGCAATTTAGAGAGATTCTTGTCTCAAAATAAAATTTAAGAAAGAAGGGTTGGGGAAGTAGCTCAGTGGTAGAGCATTTGCTGAACATACATGAGAACCTAAGTTCAATTCCCAGTACCGGGCGGGGGAAAAAATCACTTTTTTTTTTTTTTTTGCTATGTTTTAAACGTGGCTTCTAGAAAATTTTTAAATTGTACACGTGTCTCACACTTGGAGTTTACATTAGATTTCTATCGGGAAGTATGGGGCCATAGCTGTTTTTACTCAGAAGGAACTCGGTGGATGTGATCAGTGGATGCATGTTACCAAGCAGGCGCAAGACACAGGGGTACATGGAGTGAGGTGACCAGGTGGCTCCCTGAGCCCATGTGTAGTTTCTTATGTACAATCTGTACTCTACATAGCTCTAGTGATCGCCAGAGGTCCAGCTTTGTCTATTTTGCTCCTGTACTCAAACGTGCAGGCTGCATCCCTGCTGCCGAACCAATGAAGCCAAACCTCCACATGAGTCAACTGGATTTCCTGCCAATCCCTTAAGGCTCCTTCAGGCATCAGCTCTCTGGAGGAAGTGGACCGACTTTCCAATGTCTAACCTCACTTTCCTGTTTCAGTGTCCTTGCTTTGGCTGGTCCCTACGCTTAGGGTGCTGTTGCTACCCCTTCATTTCCGCTGATAAGATTTCCAAGCTCCAATTCTGCCTCACCCAGGAAACTGTCCTCTCATTCCGGAATCACCTCTTCACCTGAACAGTTCTTTCTCAAAGCCAACCAGTTTTACCAAATTCATCCCCACAACTCTTCCCCTCTTGGTTCCTTAAGATCAGGAACTTGCCTTCCTGGAGGTATCTAACTCACCTTCAGGGCCAGGTGCCACATGATTAGCTGCTGAACTGGATCAAATAGGCTGAGTACTGAAGTTGGAGTGGAGTGCTGGAGTCTGGGGAGGAAGAATGGCATGGGAGGTACTGGAAAATTAAACCTGGACTCAAGGAAGCTAGCATAGTGGTCCATCCCTCTGGAGACACTCTGTCTGGCAAGGGTCACGTCCCAGGAGATGGGTGAATAATTAAGGCTGAGTCCACCCTGGAATGACAGGGACTTGCGGGGCAGCTTGGTTAGTGACTCAGTAAACCAAACAGAACAATATACGCTATGCTCGTCCATCTGCATTATTGGAGAGAGTTTTAATTGGTTCTATGTCAGGGCTTTCTCTTACACCTAGGGGTCTGATCCGACCTTTCCAAGACCCCGGTGGCAGGGCGTATCTCCAGAAGCAAATGCCTCCGGATTTGTGGAAGGTGGTCGCGTCTCTAAGAAATCATTAAGAGGAGGGGGTTGGGTGAGAGGAAGGGAGAAGGGTTCTCGGGATCTAAAAATCGCTTTTCGGGTTCTTACATATTGTAGCCATGAGTTCCTGATTGGGTAACTGCAACGGACGCTAAGAGGGGCTGTTTGGGGACATCCTAGTCTAGAGGGGTCTGAACTCCTCAGGACGCACCCAAGGTCATGGTTCTGAGCAACGTGTCAGGAGGGGGTGATACCCCGAGGATGGAGGGAGTTGATGCAAGCACCGGAATCTACTTGAAGGTCAAAATCGTGCCTTTGTGTTTCCCTAACGGTTAGTTCACTGCGGGCCGTAAGGGATGCGCGCAAACTTAAGTCCTTTCAAACTGCACCAAACGGTGACAAAAGCACCGGCTCTTCCCCACTCGCACGCCTGTCCTACCCAGGCTCGTAAGTTATTCTTACTCTCCGGAGCCAGCGAGCCTCGGCTAGAAGAATCAGGAGCGACAGGATCGGGGACAAACGGGACCCTAGAAGCAGGGAACCTAGGCGGGGTGGGCGAGGGGGCGTGTGCGCACGCACGTGCCGGCGCGCAGGAGTGCTGGGGGAAGGGGGTGGTCTCCGAAAGGGGGAGGGGAGAAGGCAGGGGGCGGGGAGAAGCAGGCTTTTTAGGACCCGGCTGCGGCGGCGAAGGAGAAAGAAGCGGAGGAGGCGGCTCCCGCGCTCGCAGGGCCGTGCCACCTGCCCGCTCGCTCGCTGCTGTCGCGCTCCCCACCGCCAACATGCTGCTGAGACTGGGCGGCCCCGCGCTGCCGCTGCTCCTGCCGTCGCTGCTGCTGCTGTTGCTGGGCGCGGGCGGCGGTGGCCGCGGAGTGCGCGCTGAGGTGCTGTTCCGCTGCCCGCCCTGCACGCCAGAGCGCTTGGCCGCCTGCGGGCCCCCGCCGGACGCGGTGTCCCGGTCGGCCGGCGGCGCCCGCGGGACCTGCGCTGAGCTGGTCCGGGAGCCGGGCTGCGGCTGCTGTTCGGTGTGCGCCCGGCTGGAGGGCGAGGCGTGCGGCGTCTACACCCCACGCTGCGGCCAGGGGCTACGCTGCTACCCCAACCCCGGCTCCGAGCTGCCCCTGCAGTCGCTGGTCATGGGCGTGGGCACTTGCGGAAAGGGCCGGGACGCCAAGTACGGCGTCAGCCCGGAGCAGGTTGCAGGTAACGCGGAGTGGGGCAAGTAGTTGGGAGAAGCTCGGAGGGCAGCGGGGCGGTCGGCCGGCGGCCGTTAGGAGAGGAGTGTGCGGCAGGACCTCAGAGACTGGTGGAGCCAGCGCTGAGTCCGTGGCCAGATCTGGGGCGACCGTTGAGGGCGGGAACCCGAAAGTCAGGCCCGGAGTGGGGGACTGGAGGTGGACAAGCGGAGGAGTCCTGGCTACTAATTCAGTGGGGATAAATTGGGAGAGGAAAGGCAAGGTAGTTGCCACAGCCTTCCCCGGGTGGGCCGTACCCTCACTTTTATTCTGGAGGGGGGATTTACTGGGGAGGAGGGTGTCGGTCAGACCCGTGGGAGTAGGAACTTGGAGCTTATTTGGGGCACAGCTTGAGTGGGTGACCGCCAATCAAAGGATCCCGGTGGGAACGCTACTGGGAGGCCCAAGCCACCGGATGCTGGTGACATCGGAGACCTCGGGTGAGGAGGGGAGGAGGCACCGGCGCACTGAGAGACCCTTCCTTCCTTTGGGGTTTTGAGGTGGGAAGAAAGGATTTGGTGCTTTTTGTAGGGTGAGTTGCGGAGAGCAGTTAAAGAGAACGCTGCTGTCTTAAACAGAATGAAGGGGGCTATGTTGGATGGAAAAGTAAAACGGGAGGGGGGCGTATTAGGGAGGCGTGGAGGAGACCCCGGCAGTTGAATCCATGTAACTTAAGCCGGATCGCCGGCTGCATTCCCAGGACCCGGGCAGCCAGGATGTGCGTTTAAGCATCTGGGCAGCGGGTGGGGAGGCGGGAGGAGCCTGGGTGGGGGAACGACTGTTACGTGAGCGGTGTGATGCCCCCTCCAGTCGAGGGAACTCTTTTATCCTATAGGATGAGGAACCTGGGGCTCTTTGTTAAGGGGCCCTCATCCCTTGCACAAAGTTACTTGAAGGACTCAACCAGGCCATCAGGAGTTTTGTTTTTTTTTTTTTGTTTTTTTTTTTTTTTTTTTAATTTACAAAAGGCATCTGCCCCGTGGTCTGGAGGAAGCTGTAATTCTTTCTTTCCTTTTGGAGATCGTGGTGATATGTGTCCACTCTCCGCTGCTGTTTAAAAAGCAAGCGAGTCTGACCAAGTTTTTCAAACTGAAAAAAAGTGGGGGCTGGGGGAGAAAAAGTGCGAACATTCCTTCTTGCTTCTCAGCGTCTTTCTAAGGCCCCCTCCCTCCACGCACACCGCGGCCTCCTTCCTCTGGCTTGCTATTGTTTTTCCCCCTCTTCTCCTTGAGAATGGAATTAGGGGTCAGAGTTTGAAATCTTTCTTCTATTTCTCTGGCACATTTTGACCTTGAGTACTGAGTAAGGTAGGGCTCCCTCTAAGTGGAACCCCTCTGTTCCTTTCTTCTCCCAGTCTGCCTTGAAATTAACCCTTCCCTCCTGCTTCTCTTAGTAATAATAAAAGAAAAAAGAGAGTGAAGTCCTCTCCCTGTGGGACACCGTCCCCCAGTCCTGAGACCAGTCCTCCCCCATAACCTCTGGCACCCCGGAGTCCACCCAGGAGGTTTTCTGCAATTTCTGAGCTGAGCTCAAACTAAACATCTTCCTCAGCAGGGCGAACTTTTCCAAAGGCCTCATCGAACCTTTTGGATTTTGACTGTTTTAACAAAGCGTGTGGTGTGTTTTCTTCCTCGCCGTTTTAATATTTTTTCCACTCTTCGTTTGTCTTGCTGAACTTGAACTCCACTTCTCCTGCTTCCTAGATCCATGAAGCAGGTGGGGGTCTTCAGCCCTCAACAGATGCAGGAGGGAGGTCCCCACTCCACTTCTTGTATCCTGAAAGGGGGCGGAGGTTGTCAGGGGAGCCCAGGGACAATGGGGTGAGTTCATGGGAAGAATGTCACTCTGGATTTTCTGCCTGGTTATGGGACTCTTTCCGCCAGCTTGTCCCAGCTGCCTCCTCAGCCTTCTCTCGGTGCCTGATGCCTTCTACATTTTTCTCCTGTGCTCCAGTATGGGAAGGTGGGGGTAGAGGGGTAGGGGTATGGGCTGGGGATGGAAGCTGAGTAGGTGACTGACAGCTGGAGTGGCTGAGCCAGGAGTAGGGCTGGGGAGGGGGCCCTATGGGGAGAAACCTGGGCTGGAGGGGTGCAGGGAAAAGAGGGGGCAAGAATGGAGGCTTCTGTGCCTGGGAGAGAGGGTCTCGGGCTGGGGCAGGGACTAGGGTCCCTGTGTGGGCAGGGTGGGGCTGCATGTACAGAGATCTTACCCCTGAGTCTGCTGCCTCCTACTCTGCATCTCCCATCTCCTTCTCCCGCCTCTGAAGAAGGAGCCCCCCACCCCCAGCCTGCATTCCTCTTTGAGCAGGTTGCTTTTGAGAATTTTAAACATACCCTCTTATTTCGAGGCAGCAAACCCCAGCAGTTCCGGCTTTACTGTTAGCTCTTTTGTCTTTGTTCCCGGGACTCAGGGGCTGTATTGCTGGCTTCCTGGGGATGGCAGGGATGCAGGGGGTGGGGGTGGGCACATCGGCAGCAGAAGTGGGTGCTGGTGAGCCTGCATCCCACCCTGGAGGATAATGGCCTGGGACTTGTTGGTTCACCGAAACTGAGAAGTCAGACGCTGGGGGGTGGGTAGGGGTGGAGAGACCTGGGAGAAAAATGAAAAGGACATCCTGAGGTCTGCCTGAAGTTCAGACTTTGAAACTATGTGAGTGTGGAAGGTGGTGGAGTGGGCAGAGATGCCTAGAAAAAAGTCTGAGTGGGGTGGGAGTTGGCGGGCAGACTTGAGCCGGGCCAGGCCCTTCAGAATTTAGGCCTGGCTGGTTCTCTGCATCCCCAGCCTCCATCCCTGCCGGGTACAATGAAGGGGATTATGTTGAGGGGCGGGGCTGCCCAAGTGGCCGTCTGGCCCTCTGCACATATGAAGGTGCTATAGAAATGCGTGGTCATTCCAAGTTCTGGGCCAACAGGCAGGCAGACCCACGAGGGTGAATGAGTGAGGTAGCAGGGAAGCCTCTGCATCTGCAGTTTCTGGGGGAGAGGAACCCGGAGAGAGGCAGGCACTGATTTACAGTGGTTCAGTGCAGCTTCAAAAATGGGGGGGGAGAAAGCAACGGGACTTCTGGCTCAGAGCACTGCTTTGCATCTCGTCTTGCATAAATTTGCATACCGAGTTCAAAGTCGTAAAATAGACTTGGGAATGAGTGGGACCCACTGTCACTGATTGTTAACACCACTACCTCCCGCCTCCCCTCCCCCCTTCTGGACAGAACTTCCTGAACCAGCTCTGCTGAGCTGCTCCCCTCAGTCACCACTGGGCCAGGCTGTGGAAGAAGGTATTGGGGGAGTTGAGGACAGCAGCTCCAGGGTCCTGTCTCTGGACTCTGAAGTTCCTTGGTTAAGAGACCAGGCCGGGCATGGCTCTGTGCACCCAAGACTTGGAGGCAGGGCCTATCTGCCAGGTGGTCAGGTGGTTGGGTGGTTGAGGGCTGTGTGAGGCATGCTGGGGTATCCTCTCAGTGGCCAGAGTAGGCTGGGACTTGAAGCTTTTGCATCAAGAGTTCTCTTCATTTTATTTTATTTTGTTTTTGGTGTTGGGGATTGAACTGAACCCAGGGTACTCTACCACTGAGCTACATGTCCAGACCTTTTTATTTTTCATTTTGAGACATGGTCTCGCTCAGTTGCTAAGGGCCTCACTAAATGACCAAGGCTGGCTTCGAACTTGTAATCTTCCTGTCTCAGCCTCCCAAGTTGTTAGGACTGCGTGCCTGGGAGGAATCTTCTTGAAGTTTCCCTACTTACCTTCCCCAAATGCTCGCTGTATCATTCCCTTTGTGTAGTAATAATGACCCGATTCCTTAGACCAGATATTTGAGGACAAAAAAATCCTGCATAGCAGTGTTAAAGCCCCTTACAAAAACAGGGCTGAAGGACAAGGCTAGGATAGATGGGAGAGTCTAGAGAGAAGAACTTCCTGGTTGGTGTCATGAGCGTGTATCTACACAGTGTTCTTTTGCCATATTGGACTACTGACTTTCCTGGCAGGCAAAGGGAAGAAAGACTCTCACTGTGAGCCCACCTTAACCTTGCGCTTCAAAATAAAAATTTCAGGCACTTCCTTCCTTTAAGTTAGGGAGTCACGGAAATTAGTCCAGTAAAAGTGCCATGGATTACCTGGGAGCTCCCGGAGAATATCTGGTTACACATCTTCAGACGTTTGCTGGTTTCCCTTGAGAATCCCTGTTCTCCAGCCCGGCAATCAGCATGACCACTCTCTGCCATGGAAATGGGACAAATTGTTCTCAAAACGGATAGAGGAAGTTTTGAAAGTTCTTGGAGCTCATGGAAGTACCCATCTGGAAGGGAAGGGCCTGGCTGCTGAAGGGAATGAGGGAGGAGCAGAAAGCACCAGGCTACATCTTCATTTGGTTTTATGGTTGGTCCTCTCACAGGGTACAAGAGAAAAGAAAGCCTAGCATTTTTTTTTTTTTTTTTTTAAAGGAGACCTCATGCAGGCTTCAGCCTCTCTTTGTGTTCCTGGATCTCCCTTCCCTCCCTTGCCTTCTGCCTCCTGCTCTTTCAGTCCCTCTGGACCATTCACCTCTCCCTCCCCATGCTGAAATATGTGCTCTGGGCTAAGTGGATAGGCTTCAAAGTGGCATGAAAATATGTTGGCCCTACACTTCCTCAGATCCTGTCAGAGGTTAGACCACAAAGATGACTAGAGATTGGAGTATTGGAAAAAACTCAGGGACTTGAATGAGGCTTGTTGACTGGCTGGGCAGGGGACATGGCACTTTCCTGCGAAGGGGGTCAGTACTAGTGCTGCTTCTGCTAAAGCCAAGGCACAGTTGGAACTGCACTTTGCTTCACCAGGGGAGCTGGGGATCTGGTTGGCAGATGTTCCAGGCCCTCTGCTTCTCCTGTTATCTCTGGCCAGTGTTTTCCTGAGGTGGCAGCCAGCCATCAGGAGACTGTCCGCACATCTGTCCTTCATGCCTGCTTTGTCTCCTGTCTCCTTTCATTCCTGTGAGGCGAGGGAAGCTTTGCTTCCTCCATCTCTCTGTCTTTCTGTGGTGCTAAAAATTGAACCCAGGGCCTCATGCATTCTGGCATCGGTCCTTCCATCTCATAGGTGTGAACACAGGCTCAACTGAGGGACAGGAGCTGAGAGACTAACCTGGCTACATTCCTCCAGGCCCCTCTGCCTCCGTGGCCCAGTAAGGGGCTGGGCTCTTGGCAGCAAAAAGCCTTTGAGCCTATGGGCCAGAAGTTGATCCTGGACACCTGCCATGTGCAGGTGGTACCGACAAGCCATGGTATGTCTGCTGGATTTTGATGATTTGCATTTTCTTGACTGTTTTGAGAGGCTCAAGTCCGAAACCCAGGGAACTTCAAAAATGTTAAGTTGATAGTGTGCAGCTGCTAGATAAGAAAGACAGAGTGGTCATGGAAGTCTCTGGAGAGAAAGAAGAGTTGGTAGGCAGCAGAAGGGAAGGCAGCCTGGCCTTTACTATCGGATTGACCTGGTGTCAGGATGCGAGGACTGGTGAAGTGGGGATGATATTTTCCCCTTCAGGGGCATAAACTGTGACAGTGGAAAGTGCCTGGCACACATTAGGTTCTTCCACACATTAGCAGCCTTGATCTTGGCAAGTAACCCTCTCTGTCACTTTGGTTAATTGGCACCTGCACCCACAAAGCCCGAGCCCCTGATTTTGGTAATGAGTCCCTTGATTGCCATCTCTTCCACTATAGAGTGCGACTGTCCACACCTCTCTGACCCACTTTTATAGGTTGTAGTGAGGTCCTTTATGGAAAGGATAATGAAACTGTATTTTAAGTACAATATAAAACCAGTTGATAATAAATAAAAGGTTTCAGGGTAGCAGGCTTGCATTTTTTATTGGTGAGTTAGGCAGCAAACACTCTGGGGCCTACATCCTAATGTCTGGACTGACCATTCTTGGAATGAAGTTTGTACTTCACTTTAGTGCCCAGAATAGAGGTGGGAGGGACAGAGATGACCCAGAACTTGGACACCTCGGTTCTTGTGCCAGCTGTGCTGCTCATAAGCAAATGACAGAGGGTCAATTCTTACCTTCTCCTGGCCAGCCATCCCAGGGACCCAGCTCTCCATCTGCCAGCATCCAGAAGACTGGAGATATCTGAGGCACCTCTGGGTCTGGGGCAGTACAGGTGGGGAAGGCCCTTTCCCTGTAGGTGGCCCTCTCAAAGAAATCTGCTCGTTCCCTGGCTTCAGAATAATGGGGTCAGGTACAATCCAGGTGGCCCTAACACACTTCAGGCATACACGACGTTCCAGGGTGTGCTCAAAGCCAGTGAGGGTCTTGTGGAGCCTGCTTCCTGCTCCAGGAAAATGGGCCTTTCAAATCCGGCCTCTCTGAGCCTAGGGTGCCAGAAAGTTGAACGTGATCCTGGCAAAGGAATCGGATGTTCTTTCCAGAATGACGTTTTCTCACTACATCGACTCCAGAGTTGACCTCACTGCTGAGAGGGGGAGCAGCATCTCATTTTGCGGGAGCTGAGGGGTTCTCTTCAGGAAAGCTGGGTTGGGGAATGTTTGCTGAGGGCTGGGGGCCTTTCTAAGGTTGGATTCCAGAAAGCCCAGTGTGCGGGGGTCTGTAGGTATTCAAGCATCCAATGGAGGCAGTGGCCCAGGATAACAGAAAAGGTAGATGCAGGAATCTTTGGGGTCAACATATACTTAGGGTGAAGTCCAGTCCAGTGGAGACAGCATAGGATTTGCCGTTGGGAATTTGGGATGGATAGTCTCCTTAGACTCTCCGGGGGACTTCATGGAAGAGCTCATTTCAGGTGGGGTGGTAGATCTAGAGAAGCAAGTTGGTTTTCTGGTCTGGAGTAACCCCGCCTCCACAGTGAGCAGGATGAGTGGACCATCCCCCACGGCCCTCTTCCTCCTTGGCTCCTGGTCCCCCTTTCTTTCCCTGCTTTAGCCACTCCTGTTCCTTAACAAAGCCAAGGAAGATCTGGGCTGGCTCAGCCCTGGGTGTCAGTCAAGATTCAGGGAGACTGTTCAAAAGCTGGCTCCCCCGGAAAGAAATACAGTCAACTGTAGTCAGGAATTTTTTCCTCCCCCCCTACCTTTTTTTTTTTTGGTGGTGGGGGTGGGGGGTTTGAAACCCTGGGAGCCCTTCTGGCTTCCAGCCCCACATCTCTGCCTGGTGGTTGGGAAGCAGGGCAGGACTGAAGATTGGGGAGAAGGGGGCAGGGGCTGGCCAGTCTCCAGCTGCCCGGCAGAGGCATTGGCCCACAGGGCCCCGTGAAGCTGGCCTGGAGCGAAGCCTGGGGAGGTTCTAATTAGTGGCGGGTGTAGGTGTGTCAGCCTGTGTTCATTCAAGGAACTGAGTGAGCCAGGAAGTGAGGATGGGCGGGAGACTGCCCCCACTCCAGGCCCTGATAAGTTGGGGGTGGGGAGGCAAGCGGTCTTCACTGTGTTTGCCCTGATGAACTGAGATGGGGTTCTTCCAGCTGGAGGGACCCAGGTTAGGTTGTGGGGGTGCAGAGCTGCTGGCAGTACGTGAAGGGTGCCATCTCACGGAGCAGATAAGACAATAATTGAAGTTGCTTTGTTCTGGCCATCTGCTTCTACCAAAGTGGCCATTGTTTGATTTTTTTTTTCCCCTCAGCTCCATTGTAGCCTCAAATTCTCCCCACTTGTCAGATGAAGAAATCAAGGCAGGCTGCATTCAGGTCCAAGTGCCGGGACAGGCACGGGTCTCTGCATTCTCACCCCAGGGCTCTATTCCCCCCCAACTCCACTTGCACAAAAGCGGGGAATCCTATATTGCTTCTTGGAAAAACCCCTTTTCCCGGGAGGCAGTAATTAAGGCCTGACTTCTCAGAGTGTTTCTTTATGCAGCTCTGCAGGGAGTCTCTTTTAGATTTGTTGTCTTTACTTCTGGACAGAGAGGCCAGGGGGCCTCTGAATGGGACACTTGCTTTTTGAAATGCTGAAGGCCAAGAAAAAAATGAGAATGGCCATTCCCCTGTACCCTGTGCCCAGCCCTGTGACTCTGAAAACCCCGGGTGGCAGGGAGGGTGTGCTGGGCAGGACGCAGTGGGGAGTGGGCTGGGTTTATGGGGCATAAAGGCTTTTGAATTTGGGTGGGACCAGCTGCCAGTTGATTGACAGCCTTCTTCCCTGGGAAGACGGGGGCCCTGGAGAGAGGGAGAGCAACAGCACCGAAGTGTTGGGCTTACCGGGCTTGGTAGAGTCTGTCTGATGGTGTCAGTGACCGGATGCCCTTCGAGTTGGTTGAGAGCTGTGAAACTAAACAACCCCAGTTTGGTTTTGGCTCTGTCACTGACTACGTGACTCTGTGCAGTTGGCTTCCAACTCCATGACTTTATCAAGCGTGAGAGGGGATAAGAAGTTATCAATGTCACGTGATTACTTGACAATGCAACGACGTTGTATATACAAACCAAGGAGCATAGAAAGTCACAATTAGATGACACTGTACACATTCTGACCCTCCCTTCCTTCTCTCCCTGAGCTTGACGTAGCAGGAGAAGGACCAAGGCCTGTGCACATGTTTTCTGATGGGTCATCTTGGGAATCCTGTCGTGGGGTGTGGCTACCCAGATAGCTGTATTTGTTTAGGAAAGTTGTCATTGAATCCAGAGTGCACAGTCCAAGGCTGAGGGGTTTCCACTGGGTGGTCATGGCCGTTGACGTTGTCTTTTCTTATGGTTTTACCAAGAGCTTGATGGCCAAACCATGGTCCATTTACACCCCAGTAGTGAGCATTCTCATGGAAGCTCTGCTGGTCATCTCTGATTTGGTTTGCTGCTTTTTAAACCAAGACAGCGGAGCCAAGAAGGGCGACGGATGTGATACTGCGTCAGATCAGACACAATCAGTGAACTTTTAGTCAAAGAAAGAGAAAAGCATGGTGACCTATTTAAAGACACTTATTTATATTCAGGACACTTCTTGTGCTGGTTTGAGAGTGTGGCCGGCAGTCCTGGACATCTTTGCAGATTTTAAATTCCTTTTTGTTCGGTTTGTCAGGTTGGCATACCTAGGAGCAGTGTTAGCAGAAGAGGCTCACAGAAGAGGAGGGTGGAGGAGACAGGAGTTGCCGGGGAGGCTCAGTCTGTGTTGCTCTCTGGGAGCTGGGCTGAGGGGTCACATCATCCGAACCAAGTGTAGGAGGGCTAGAGATGTAGCTTGTAGCTCGGTGGTTGGTGGAGTGCTCACCTGGCTTGTGTAAGGTCCTGGGCTCCATGCCCAGTATTGCCAAAAAGAAAGTGTAAGGGACAGTGGTCCTGGGAGAGGCAAGTGTCCTATCTCAGGCTTCTGCATGCTCACTGCTTTTCTTTATCTCTCTATTCTTGCTGCTGTGGGGTCTGCATGGTGAGGGAGAGGCCAGAAAAAGGAGAAAAAGAATAATGTCACAAGGTACACTTAGAGGTGGGATGCTCCTGGCTTTTCTAATGTTTAAACTGGGATTGCATACATCCTACATGCAAGCTAGCGGACCAACTGTAGAAAGCAGTTGTCTTGCTAGAAGGGGACAAAAAAAGCGTTCTGAAAAGTCAAATATAATCTAAGAAGAATCCATGTCAAAAGAGATTGTCTATTCCTCAGATGCAAATAAACAGGTGACTCTGAGCCTTTTGGCTAGGGCCTGGGACGATCTTGATGTTAAATTATGAGATTCTTTTGGGATGAATAAAGTCACAAAAGAAAGGGAATCGAGTTTGCTAGATATTGGAAGAAGGAAGCATAGTCACTTCCTCCCAGAAGAGCAGATTGAGCACATGCACTGTCTCCCCACCTGCCCTCCTTTGGTTAAGTAGAATTTTTTAAAGCTCTGTGGAAGCTAAGACCCAGCTTGAGTATTCAAGAAGCTTCCATCTTTCAGAGGAGACAGGGAAATCAGAGACTTGCTGCTTTCCACCAAGAGACTCGGGATAAAATTCTGCAAGGAAGCAGAGTTGAATTCCTAGGATGTGCTGGCCAGTGATGCCTTTCATTGACCATCAAGTGGACCTTGGACGCTTGCTGACCACGTTGTCCATCCCCCTTACTTCTCAAAAGGCTCCTGAAACTATACCAGAAAAAGTCTATGATTTTTTTCCTGTCTACAATTTGTTTTTGTTTTTTTCTCATGAATCTTAAATGGTTTCTAACCTGGATCTCTCTTATTTTAGTTGAAGCTTTTTCTCTCTGGTGTTCTGGGAGACAGAACAACCATCTCCTTCCTGTTGAGTGTTACTGGCTCTTGGGCATCTCCACCACTCTGTCACCCTGTGAGTGTCCCCCCCTCCCCCAGTCCCTTGGGGCTGCTCTGAGCCCATCCCATGTCCATTTTCTGGCATGAGCCATCTTGAGTCCTTCCTCTCTGTTCTCTTAATTCAGTGACCCTCTTCTGCTCTTTATGGGTCTTTGCCTTGACTCATTTCCCAGTTTTTCGTGGCACAGAGACATAGCCAGGAACCCATGACAAGCTCTGATTTGTGGTCAAGTGACCTGGTAACATTGCATTAGCCGGTGAAAGTTGTGTTGAAGTCGCCGTGTCACCATTGTAAGGCCCTCTTCCAGGGGCACTTCCCGTTTAATACTTGACAAGGAAGGCGAGGGATGGACGGCCTGAGAAGTGACTTTGTATATTTATTGATTTATGTTTGCAGTGCTGGGAATCAAGCCTAGGCTCCCACATGTGGTGGGCGAGAGCTACACTCTACATCCCCAGCTGCAAGGGGCCTTTTTGAAAATGTAGAAAAGTACCAAGAACAACATAATAATACCAATCTACCACCTAGAACTGCAAGCAGTGACTATTTTGTCTACTGGCATGAATGCTCAGCTTTTATTTTTCTGAGCTTGACAGATTCGCATGACATCTGATGGATGGTCGATATCACATATTTGCATACATGCACATATATATAAGGCATACACACAGATGATGGATGGCCAACATTCAGGTTGGTTGTTCTCCGAAAATAAGTTGAAAATGCACTTGCAGGGTTTCATTTTCCCTGTTCACATTAAGATTCCGAGATCGACTTGTTGGCACCCAAGGATGGAGCTGGTGTTGCTCCATTGCTTTACTCTATTCATTGCATTTATTCATTCACCTATTAAAAGACTTTCTGGTCAGGTTGCTGATAGTTCTTTGCAACTACAAATAATGCTGTAATGATCATTTTTGTGCATGTGCTTTGTCAGGGGCGTGCTTCCTCTTCTCATCATCTCTGGTTCAAGTTTGTACCAATGTGCACTCTACTCTCTTGGGCCTTCACCAACTAGGCCACCTTGCCAGGTTCCCAGATGGCTTGAGTCCGAGGAGAAATGTTCGGGACCCATGGGAAAGAGTGAAAGCTGATAGTGCTGTTTGCCATCTTGATATCAGTTTCTCTGGCTCTTCAAGGACAGCGCAGCTTGCACAGCCTCAGAGGACCTTGGCTGAATTTTGAGCATGCTTTTGTTTTCTCAAACTGTCTGCCTCAGCCCTGACCCTCCCCAGGTCTTTGAGATTCCAGGAATGACCCTGGTGTTTGTAAAGCAATCCTTTAGAGTGTGCACAGGCAGGGAGGCTCTGGAGAGGCCCTGCCTTCTCTGTTCACTCGGGGAGCCCGAGATGAGACGGCAGTGTGAGGGCATGCTCTAGAAATCTCCATGACACCTGGCCAAGAAGGGCCTCTCTGTGTGTCCAAGCAAACACATGTGTCTGTTTACAAACCATGAGCAAGTGTGTGGAAAGAACTTTTGAGGTCGGGTCTTTGTGAAGTGTGTACGTGAGGCAAAAGCTTTTGAAAGAAGAGGCATCTTTCTCCCCTCACCAAGGTCTTCAGGAAACCCAGATCAGAGAGAATCACAAAGGAATGAGGGCCCTGGAAAGGCCAGAGTTCAAAATATGGGTCCCTTGGCCCTTGCCCAGGTTTGCCGTCTCTGGATCTCTAGGTTTGGGTCCAGGGAGATTTTTGGCAAGTTCTTCAGATGATTTCTGGTGGACAGCTTCATTTGGAAGCCACTGACCTAGTCTCACTCCCTGAACTTACAGAGAACGTGCCAGAGCCAACCCCAGTTCAGCACTGCCTGGCACCAGTCAGCGTCCTGGGATGGTGGAGTCACAGTCAGAAGCTTGATTCTCTGGCTGTCGGGCAGTGGCGCCCTTCCTGCCCTTCTAGAACTGTTTGGCCCAGGCTTTGAACCTGAGTCAGTGTTCCAGGGAAATTCACCAGAGTTCAGGCAGGGAGGGGACTGCTCGGCCAGGGGGCGGGTGCTGCGTCCTGTGCTCTAGGCGGTCCCCCACTACACAAGGGTGGCGCTCGTGTCTCTGGCTCTGCTCAGCAGTTTTCTGAGCTCTTCAACCCTCAGCTTAATGACGGTGGTCTGTGGGAGCTGGGAGCTGGGCCCTGATTAGTAGCTGAGGGGACATGTGGATACCCCACATTCACAAAGCCGTTTCCTCCCACGAGGGGGACTTAGGAGGAGGTGCCACCTATTATGCAGTGACTGGTCTGCTGGCCAAGGAGGAGTTTTCCTAGAACGTGGTGGTGTCTGAGACGCCAGGCTTTGCTTGGCTGGCTCCCTTGCAGGACACTGGGCCCAGGGGGTGGGAAAGGATGGGAAGGGAGTTTGGAATGAAATGAAGCTGGGTGTCGGCAGTGGGTAGGTGGATCCACCAAGTGGGAGAAGGTCCATAACTGAGCTGCAGTGTGCCCTGGGGGCGAGTCGGCACCAGGACAGACATCCCATGCATTGTGCAGAACTAGTGTGAGAGGCCGCTGCTGCCTGTTGCCTCTGACCTTTTGAAAAAAAGGAGGGGAAGACACATAAACAGTGTCACTCACCCAGAGAGACTAAGGTCCTCAGGTTAAACTTTAGCTCAAAAAATAACAAACAGGACCCTCTTTCTAACCTCTGCCTCCTTCCCCACCTGCAGCGTGGCCTGAATGACGAGTCCCAGCCCGTCGGTGGACTGTGTTGCAGAACACGGTGGCCTCATAGGTGGAATTGGTGACTGTAATCAGCCATCCAAAGGGATCGGCTTCGTGTTCCCTCCAACAAAACCCATTTCCTGTGTGTGTTGGCCAGTGTCCCCTCGCAGGCGTGGCAGTTAGGAGCCACTGACCCTTCCCCTCCTTTTCATTCTCTTCCTTACTTTCCCCTAAATTCTGTAAATAAAGTTAATTTAGGCAAATCCAATTTTGCCCAAGGATTTCCATCAAATGGTAGAGAGCTCTGATATTCAGCACCATAGAGTTTATAAGAACTGGACTGGGGTTGTGGCCGAGTGGCAGAGCATGTGCTTAGCATCCGAAGACCCTGGGTCCCACTCCCAGAGCCATTAAGAAGCAAGGGCAGGGCCAGGGTTCTGTGTCATTGCTACAGTGCCTGCCTAGCACGTGTGAGGCCCTGGGTTCCATCCCTAGCACTGCAAAAAATCATAGAAATAAAGAAATGCAAATAAAAAGTAGGATCCCCCCTCCCCCAGACCTTGGGAAAACAAGTGACAAGATAACAGACATAGCACAGAAGAAACTCTCCCTGAAGTACTAAAAAGCAGAATTCAAACAACTAACAAAATTAAGTTTTAGAAGAAATATCCAGAACTGGGGATATAATAGCCTCAGCAGCAGAGAACTTGCCTAGCACTCTTTAAGAAAGGTCTTGGGTTCAATCCCCAGCATCGGCCCCCTCTGAAAAGAAAAAAAAGAAATAAAGAAAAAGAAGAAAGAAGATCCGAATAGTTTTGAAAACTCTAACTCATTGTTTTCCTTGCATTTGGGGGTTCTGCAGGTGAGGTATCATCAACTCATCCCTGTACGGAGCAGATATACTTTTCGTTTATCCATTTGACAAATAGATCATTTGTTCACTTTTTCTAAAACTTGATCTTGTCCCCAATGATGGTTTAGGTGAGGATAAGAATAAAAGTGTATCCTGCTTAAATGGTAACCATCATTTAAGCAGAAATATTAGTCCCGTTTTTCAGACTTGAGAAATTCGAGCTCAAATAGATTAAATGGTTTGGCCAAAATAGTGGGGGAATGGTGGGTAGCAAAGCTGGAATTTGGGGTGCTTGGTTCCTGATGTTCTTGGCCCATTTGAGTTTGTTAATGAATTGCCCACGCCATGGATATTTACACACGTAAATATATTTTTTCCAGTACTGGAGATCAACCCAGAGCCTTGCGGTGGCGGGCAAGAGCTCTATCACTGATCTGCATCCCAGCCTTGCTGTTGATGTTAATGGACAAGTTGCCTGGGGAGGAAGAGGAAAATTATGGTTAGAATATATTCTTTTGCCCAGTATATGTCAAGGTTAAGTGCATTTTGGGAGAAGTTAATAAAGAAGGAGCCTCGTGAGTTCTCTACCAGGGTGGAACCAGGAAAGCAGCCAGCAGCATTTCACTCCTCTGGCCCAGCACTCAGGAGCAGTCCTTGAAGGGCTTCAGATACCATTACCTGCAGCAGGAGGTGAGTGCCCTGGAGGCAGGGCAGGTCCAGGGCTGGATGAGAGCATTACACTGCCGCAGCTCTTAGGTTTCAGGACAGCCATGCAGTAGGAAAAGGTTGGAGGATGGTTAGGATTTCTTCAAAATAATTAAAAGAAAGGGAAATACGTTGATCTGTTTGGAAGATGCATGATGTATAGGGGGAAATGGCTCATTTTCTCACCAGGCCTGGATAAGGACCAATGCCACACACTCCAAACAAGAAGGCTGGTTTTCGATTCTTGGGGCCTCTTTTCCTGAGAGTGCTTTAAGGTCTTCTGTAGATGAGGAAAGAGGAACTTCCAAGTGAAGCTTTGAGGTCACAGTATAGCACTTGGAGAAGATGAAGCTCTATAAGACACAAGAGTTTTTTGTTGTTAATTTGTTTTTTTTCGTTTGTTTGTTTTTAGTACTGGAGATTTAACTCGGAGGTGCTTCACTACTGAGCTACATCCCCAGCCCTTTTTATTTTTTATTTTGAGACAGGATCTTGCTAAATCACTTAGGGTCTCACTAAGTTGCTGAGACTGGTCTTGAACTTGGGAACCTCTTGTCTACACAAAGGAGTTTGATTCATTGAATAAGGTCACTGATGCTACAACCAAACAGGATTACATTGGGGGAAAAAGGGATATGCCAAATTAAGTTTGAGCACCATTGTATTAATGCATAGAGGTGGACATAAAGCTCCTTCTGCTGGGTATGAGCTTCCAGTGGGCCTCCTTGGGGTGGGTCAGAGGACAGTTGGGGGGCCTCAGGCTTACCAATCCTTAGGGAGAAACTCAAAGGCTCTTCAGGGGCCACAGAAGTCCCTATTAGTTATCTTTAAGCCCGAAACCTTTTTCCACTGATGTCATTTGGGTTGCCAAGAATCATGTCTTATGGTGGCCTCTGCACCATAGCCTGCAGAGCTGCATAAATAAGTGGTTGTTTAATAAATATTATTCTGGACCTAACTCTCTTAGGCAGCAAAAAAATGCAACTTGGTATTTTTGTTCCAAGGGAAAATTCCATCTTTAGCTGGAACTCCGCATCTGGAATGTTTTCCTGCAGTTTGCTTCTAGAAGAGAATGTATGGGAGGAACTTCGTAGATGTGACCATGCCCTTGTCAGACTGAGGTGGAGGCCTGGCGGGGAGAAAATGGAAGCAGCTGGCAGCCGACCCCAGTGCTCCTTCCCATCCCCGCAGCCACAGCACTGGCATGCAGTGTCTCCTGGGTCCTCGCAGTAGTCCCCTGAGCTGGATGCCACTGTCTTATGTTACAGACGAGCAGGGGAGGCACGGAGAGCTTCAGTAGCTTGTCTGGGACTGCAGAGCTGCATGGAAAAGCTGCAGTTCAGACTTTGGGGCCTAAATTCTTGGAACTCCTTGGCTGAGACCAGTAACAAGATGGCAGGGTTTTTCTCAGCCTCTGGTCTGTTCTGCTCTCCCAGGAGACGTTTAATTTCTCTTCCCTGGACTCCTACTTCAAGATGCGTTCCGAGCTGGTCACTGGACTCGGGTCCTGAAGCTTGTTCCCTGGAGAAGCGGTGCCGGGCCGCCTTCTGAGAGAGCCTGCGTCAGCAAACCGGCGCGTGGATTTCCTCATCGTGTGGGCGTGTTTGTCGGCAGGGGCGAGATCGATATGAAATGGAACGAAACATACCCTTGAAGCCAGGTGGCCCCTGTGAGGGTGGACAAACTGACCTTCACCTCAGAGAGATTGGGGACACGTTAGGACAGGATGCCAACTCTGTCCTGCCAGGAGAGAACTTCCCAGTTGACGCCTGTCTTCGGGGACCTAGAGCCAGGGTCTGGTTATGGTATTCATGGGCCCCGGACATTTTTGTCTTTGTGTGCCCCTTCTTCCAGGGAAGCATTTTAAGATCATTTTATGATCATTTTTCTAAATGCCAGCGTATCAATATGAGATATTAAGACTTTTTGATTAAAAAGTTTATTTTTTTCCTTCTGATTTTAAAATAAATTAAAACACTTTTAGGCACCCCAGCACTGTGCTTGCTTTGCCTGATGGATAAGTCCCCCGGCCTCCAGGCCTGAGCTCACATTTGTCTCTCTGTGCGCCTCTCTTCAAACGTTTCCAGAGGTGGATGGGAGCTTTCTGGCGTTGATTGTTGGGTTGATCTCTGGGACTCAGCCGAGGGATGCTTCTTTGACCACTGTCTGTGGTACCAGCTCTCAGGAGGGTTTGGGGAAGAGGGAGCAGCAGGCAGAGTACCCTGGGATGCTCAGGGAAGGCCTCGAACCCTGCTGTGGACTAGAGTGGCTGGGGATGGAGGGTCTTAGCCATTGTAGGAGAACATCGTGGAGCTAGATGTGCCAAGTGTGGGCCCTGGAGTCATCCCAGGGCTAGGAGCTTCCTGGCCTTTGGATTTGAATTCAGGTTGACTCCAGTGATTCTGGACCTGGAGTCAGTTTGTGATTCCCAGGTGCCATTTGGCAATGTTCGAAGACGGTTTTGGTTGTTCCAACTTGAGAGGGTGCTACTGGCATCTGTGTGCTAGAGACTAGGGACACTGCTCAACATTCTGCAATGCACGGGCCAGACCCTATGACAAAGAATTATCTGGAACTGTCGCTGCTGCTGTTGAGACCTCAATCCCAAAGGACGCTGCAGGCAGTGGCAGTGGGATTGGGTGAGGGGAGCTGCTCCTCAGACGCTGCAGGTGAGATAGCTGCCTTTTCTTTCTTTAGCCAAAGAATATGCAACTACAGCCATCTTGGAGACTGGCCTCCTTGGCCCAGTCCTCAAGGTGGGCCTCTTCCCCAGAGGGTGGAGCCAGGTGAACTTGTGAGTCATAGGCCTAGAGCCCAGAGTAGAAGTTTCCAGAAGTGGTGAAACTATGTTGTCCCAGCAGATTCCCAGAGCCCTGGTCTTCTTTAATTCCGTGGTGTCCAGTCTGGAAATGGTGTGGAGGTCTCCGGAAGAGAGGACGCCAGCTGGACAGGACTCTGAGGAGTGGTGGTACTGAGGGAGATCTTGGGAGCAAAGGCTTGGGTGAGGGTGGCTGGGAAGCGGCCGTGTAGGTGGGACTTTCCTAGCCACCTTGTTCTCTTCCTCCTGTGTCCCCACTGTCTGTAGTGGGGAGAGGTAGGAAGCTCGAGATCCTTAGCCAAATCCAGGTAGAGAAGCTGGTCTGGTAGTGGGAGCAGTGAGGCGGGTGCTGAGTCCCCCGCCATGGCAGCATCTGCCTGGCGCTTCCGCAGTTAGTTTTAAGGAGATGGAGACTTCTCTGTGGAAGTGCATTCCTACCTTCCAGGAAGGCTCATCTTAGGCCTGCCCAGGTGCTCTCCCTCAGCCTTCTGTCCACCACCTCTGTGTCCACCTGAGGAAATCAGGGGCAGTCTTAATTGTTGACCCTTGCTGCATGGCCTAATCCCAGAGGGTGACCCTGTGCAGACCTGCGGTACAGAGGAGACCTCTCCTCTGCAGCATGACGGGGTGACTGGGTGTCTCCATTCTGGGCCACCTGGCAGGCAGCTGAGCAGGAAAACCCAACCTGCTTCTGGGACCTTGGATTTCTGCTGCTGTCTACCTTGAAGCCCAGAAAGGGGAAGATGGGATGGAAGAGGGGAGTTTGGGGCCAGCTGCTGGGTCTGATTGAACCAGGGTGGAACATGATTCTCGTCAGCCTAGGTGCAAACACTAAGTCCTCAGCCTTCCCCTGTGGTGGCGCAGGGGCTGATGGAGTGGGATTTAATCTTGTATGATTTCTGGTGCTATTTGGACTCTCCAGAATCCCTGGAGAAATAGCCCTTCTAGATGGAAAAAGTGTCTAGGTTTGGGTTTGCATAGTTTAGATATTTCAAGTTCTGCCTTTCTAAAGCTTAACAATTTTGGATAAAAATCTTTTTTAATGCTGAGCACTGAACTCTCTCCCCTTTGGTGATATCCCAAGGTCATTATCATCAATAGAGTTTTTGTTTGGGGCTAGAAAACATAGAGATCCCCATGGGTGATCAATGGGTGCGAGATTGTTTGCTGTGCGTGACATACTCACAAAGTCCTTCTTATGTCTGTTTGTTTTTGGGTTCCTGGGATTGAACCCAGGGGCTCTCTACCCCTGAGCTACATCCCTTTTTATTTTTTATTTTGAGACAGGGCCTTACCAAGTTGCTGAGGCTAGCCTCAAATTTGTGATCCTCCTGCCTCAGCCTTCTGAGTTGTGGAGATTAAAGTCATGTGCCACTGTGCCTGGCCTGTTGGTTTTTGAGTGTCCTTTTCCCCTCCTGTCTTTGGATACCGCTTGTCACTGTCTGCACATATTCCCTCTTCCTCTTTTGAATTTCATTGATTTTAGTCTGGTGAACTTGGACGGCAGACATCCAGAAGACAGGCTTCAAGGTCTTCCTGTGATGGTTCTGCTCAGGTCATGTGGAAAATGCCAAGACTTTAAAACGCTCGGACGTAGCGAGAGCTCTTTTGGTGCTCAGAGTCATGTTTTCCTTTGCTTCCTGGTTCTTGGTCGGGTTCCATGTGGCCGAGGCAGCAGGTAACAGGGGCAGTCTCCATCACCATCAAAGCGATAAGCACGAGCAACGCAGTGTTTCTGTCCCAAGCAGTTTTAACTGCTTTACCTACAACATTCTTGCAGTAGTTCTAAAGAAAGAACTATTATTATCGAGCCATTCTGAGTTAAGAAAGCGGAGGCACAGAGCAGCTATGTGCAGGGGAAACATGATAGAGAAAGTGGCAGAACTGGGCTTTAACCTGAGTAGCCCACCTCGTCAGTGCAGCTGCTGAGGATGCTGGGCCGGTCAGTGAGAACCCAGAGTCTCTCTCTGTAGGGAAGGAAGGGGAGGGAAGGGCTGGGTCCAGTGCCTTTAATGTTCCTGGATCTTAGAGACCATGCAGGACCCTTCACCAAGTGCTTTTGTATCCCTGGTACCTGGCGCTGCAGCTGGTGTGAAAGAGGCGACCGTCCCTTGGCTGAACACAATTCACGGCAATTCAGAGGGCAGTACGACTCCCATTTGGTGGCTCTTTTCACCATGCAGCACTGCCCAGGAGGGACCCGGGCTGAATTCTAAAGGCACCTCCATGCATTCCATGCCTCATCTCAAATTCTTGTGTAGAAATACTTTGAGAGCCATTCTGTTTTGTGACTAGGACTCTTAAGTTTTATAAGGCACATTAGAGGGGGAGAGAAAAAGTAATATTTGTTGAAAAACACGCCCTTTGCACCCACCTGGATCTTGCTGGGACCTGCAGACTTAGGCTCTGGGCCGCTTGGTCCAGGCTGTTTGTTCTTTATGTGTCTACAAGGGGCTGGGGCTGGGTTGTGGACTCCCTGCCCTTGTAGAGCATGCTGGAACTTGTTTCCTTGGTTACAACTCCATTCAATTCTGTTCCTCTTACCCTCCTCAGCCAGAGTGAGACTGTGATAGCTGGGGGCTACACTCAAGGTCCCCTCTACCCCGGCTGTGCACACAGTAGGTTTAAGAAAGTCTGAAGAGACTTGATGTTCCCTGGACGGACATCTTGGTGAGGACTTATGCCCTGTGACAAGCTGCTACTTCCAAGTCCAGGAAGTCATAGTGCCTGTTCTTGGGGCTTCCACTGTGATGGGGTTGGGGTACAGTGCACAGACTTGGAAACAAAAGAGTCAGTAGGGCAATGCTGTGGCAGCCTAGGAGCAGAGCGTTATGGGAACTTCTTGGCAGGGAGATGGAATGGAATGCCTGGAACTGGTTCTGGCTGACCTTACACTCCTGTGCTGGACATGCCCAGTCATCTTTATGGCATGAGTTTTTAATCAGTACCTCTCAGACTGTAAGTGACGAAGAACTGAAACTTGGGGTTCGTGGTGGGTGAATGTGGGGAGTTCTGATGGACTCCAGAAAGGACCTGATTCCAGCCTTGGATGTGTTCGTCCTTGCTGTGCTCCTCTGCTCTATCCAGGTCTCCTAGGAGGGAGGCAGAACAGAGTAGGAGGGGTCCCTGTTACATTTCTGGAGCCACACAGCCTGGGTTCAAGTCCTAGATCCATCACTTAGCAGGTTTAGGATCTTAGTCAGGTAACTGGCCTTTGTGAACCTCAACTTCTCCATCTGTAGCAGCTGGGGAGGTGCCAATAGGACCACCAAGGGTCCCGTGAAACACGTGGAGAGTCCACGTGGATTGCCAAGCATGGGCCGTGGGATGTGGGTGGCACTCATGAGGTGTTGCTGATCTCCATTCTCCTTGTTGTTAGGGTCCAGGAAGGCCTGGCTCCCGGGGAGATTGTACCTAGGGCTCTTCCTCCCTTCCTCTCTCTGCAGACAATGGAGATGAGCACTCCGAGGGCGGCCCAGTGGAGAACCACGTGGACGGGACCATGAACATGCTGGGAGGTGGAGGCGGAGCCGGCAGGAAGCCCCTCAAGTCAGGCATGAAGGAGCTGGCTGTGTTCCGGGAGAAGGTCACTGAGCAGCACCGGCAGATGGGCAAAGGAGGAAAGCACCACCTCGGCCTGGAGGAGCCCAAGAAGCTTCGGCCACCACCTGCCCGGGTCAGCGGGGGTCAAGTCTGGCTGAGGGGGAGGGCGTGGAAAGGGAGTCTCACGGCTGGGGAGGGCACCCATGCTGACCCACATGCTGAGCACCTGTTGGCAGAGCACCTTTGTTCCCATGCCTCTAATGTATTTAGTGACCTTTGGGCTGTAAAATGGACTCAGCAGGGTTTCTTGAAGTTTCTTGCTTCTAAAACCTCTGCATTTCTGCTTGGCTTTGGGACATAGGTGAAGAAAATTGAGTCCAGGGATGGTGAAGCTTGCTCACCCTTGCTGCAGTGTCTCTTTCCTCTTTCTATCTGAGTCTTGCCGTCTCAGGTCTGGGCCCTGGTTGGATTTATAGCAAGGAGAGACACTTGGGCCGTGGGTTTGGTGTGGACACTCTGGACGTGGCAGGAGGGCCCATTTTGACCTGTTAATGTCATTATCAGATGGAGAAAAGCAGTGGAGGAGTGCAAATCACATGCATGTGACTTTCTTTAGGGATGGGTTGGGCATAGTGAGGTCACTGGATGGGTCGTCATTGGCCGGACTTACTAGCCTGGTGGCCTTGGGAGTCTCCGCCCTGTGGACGCATTGCTCTGGAGACCACGTCCAGGGCTGGGGTTTGCGTGCCCGTTCTTCTCACTCCGAGTGCGCTCTGTGCTCACCTGCCTGCAGACCCCCTGCCAGCAGGAGTTGGACCAGGTCCTGGAGCGGATCGCCACCATGCGCCTTCCAGACGACCGGGGCCCCCTGGAGCACCTCTACTCTTTGCACATCCCCAACTGTGACAAGCATGGCCTGTATAACCTCAAACAGGTGAGTGCGAGTGCTAACCTGGGCCAGAGAGGCTGCTTCTCAGCTAGGGGCCCTGGCAGGCCTGGTTCCTGCCCCATCTACCCATAATCCTTTGAGGTCTGAGAGCTGAGTTGAGATGACACAGGCTTCTGTAACCATGGGGATGGCGATGGCAGTGCCAGCTGCCAGACCAGGGAGTGTGGGGCTGACTCCACTCTCCCAGCCACCAGCCAGTGGTGCTTGGTGTCCAGGTGGGGAGGGCTTAAAGGACCCATCTCAGTTTTTACAGTCACCTGAAGCCCATTCCTGGGCCCACACCCAGAGACCGATTCAGTGTGTTGGATGGGGACCAAGAGTTTGCTTTTCTACATGCTCCCAGGCAATCCTGATGGTTGTCCGTGAACCACATTCTCAGAATTGTCCATTTAGACCTTTGTCCAAGTAGCTGCTCTGGTTTTTAGGTATCTCAGGGGTGAGAATTGGGGATGGAGAAACACCATTGAAAACATTTCCAAAAAACGGTACCAGAACATCATTCTAAGTACATTGGAGAAAGTGGAGGGAGTTTACCCAGGAGCCCTTTGCCCTCCTGGCTTCCCCTTTCTGTATTCAAATGATCAGTGTGCAGTATTTGCAGTATTTCCCTCTTAGATTCTAAATGTTTTCCACATAGACACATATGTGGCTTATCACTTCATAGTGATGAAACATTGATCAGTTGTCAGTTGACTGAGCCCACCCCTGGCTTCCACCTCCACATCCCTTTTATAGGGAGGAGTATGCAGACATTTCCTGGAGGGATGAGAGGGAGGGGGAGACAGTGCTGTCTGCAGCTCTCATTCCGTTTTCAGGCAGAGGTTCTCAGCTGCACACTGGGATTTTCCAGGAGCCTTGCAAAATATGGATGCCTGGGCTTACCCCCAAAATTTAGGTTCTGTGGGCCAGGGATACTTTCTCAGACAGGGTTTTGAAAGCTCTCTTGGTGATCCTGGGTGGGTGTGTGGAGCTAGGAGAAGGGGTACAAGGCTCTGCCGATCCCTTGGGGGTCTCACTCCCCCACTTCCTTCACCACACAGGCATCTCGCCCCTTGAAACATTACTCTAGCGTTCAGAGCTATTTGTATATCTGTCCATCAGATGTACGCCTCTTACTTCATTTGGAGCTCAGGAGAAATAGTGATTGCTTCTAATGAAAAACAGGCTGTGTGCTGTACCTGTGGGTGACTAAAGAGATCCCTCAGCATGAGGAGTTAACTTATGGTTTAGAGTGGGGACCCTGGAAGGCGCATGCTGGGTTTGAATCTCAGCTCTGTTCCTTACTAGCTGTGTGACCCTGGGCAATTTTTTTAGCCAGAATACTTCAGTCCATCGACTACAAAGTGGGGATAATAATGGTACCTGGTTCCCAAGGTGGTGGTTGTGAGAATTGTGTGACTGGTGGTATAACACGTGACACACACTTACTTTTATTCTCACACTGGTGGGACCTCCTTGAGGGTGGTGGGAGCTGCGTCTTTCCTGTGGGAACCTCAAAAGACAGCCTGGCTGATAGAAGAGGTCCCCCAGCCAGCAGCCTCGGCCTCGCTTTGAAGCTTGTGAGCCAGGCAGGCTTTGGGGTCTGCCTCAGACCTACTGAATGAGGATCTGCATTCTCAGGATTTCCAGCGCACCTCGGAGGCTGAGACCTGCCGCCCTGCAGCGTTAGCTCAGCTCAGGGTAGCCGTGCAGTAACCCCCCGAAGTACGGGAAGGAAAGTGAGTGGCTGCTGGGCGTCTTCCAAGGTCTCCTCTTGTCTCTTCTCAGTGCAAGATGTCTCTGAACGGGCAGCGTGGGGAGTGCTGGTGTGTGAACCCCAACACCGGGAAGCTGATCCAGGGAGCTCCCATCGTCCGGGGGGACCCCGAGTGCCATCTCTTCTACAATGAGCAGCAGGAGGCTGGTGGGGCTCATGCCCAGAGGGCACAGTAAGCCACAGTCAGCTGGTGCCTGGCCCCCCACCTCTCCAAACACCGCGGAAGTGAAGAGTGCCTGGGTGGTGGGTGTGGGGGATTCTCCAGCCATTTTGACATGTATTTATATTTGGAAAGAGACCAGCACCAAGCTCGGCACATCCCCCTCTGCCTGCCCGCTCCCCGGCTGGAGACCCTTGCCCCCTCCTCTTCCTGCTTCTCCCTGGGGAGGAAGGGAGGTTGTGCTGGGGGAGCCGGGTCAAGGTTTGGGCAGGGGTGGGGGAAAGAAATTTTTATTTTTGAACCCCTGTGTCTCTTTTGCTTAAGATTAAAGGAAGGAAAATTAAAGAGTGTGTCTTGCCTGACTCTCTGGGGCCTCCCTGGAACAGAGACCCTGAGGCTTGTCGCGCCCTCAGGAGAATGGGAAAGGCACTGCTACGGTCCCCCCACTGCACCCCCAGTGGGACTTGGCAGGTGGGAGGAAGGGCAGCCTCCTGCATCCAGATCAAACCCTTGGGTGCAGCCCCAGGACCCTGCTATCTCCTATGGGTACTCTCAGGGGAGGCTTCCTGCCCCCATGGGGCCTCTGGCGACCCTTTATAGGGGCAGGGCAAGTGGTTGGGAGGAGAGGTAGAGAGCAGAAGTCTGTCTGTTGCTCTCTTCCACATTCACACTGCGGTGGGAGGTGGGGAGCTTGGAAACACTGGAATGGGGGCTCTCGGGCCCCGAAGATGAAGGAGAAGTCCCTCCTGCCCCAGGATGAGGCATTTCAACTCTGCCCCAAGGAAAGAGTGGGGTTGCTGTTGACCAGCCTATCTGCAAAGGTCTAACCCCTGACAATTCAGGAGCAGCTCTCTGAGGGGCCCAAATATCTGTCCCCCTTGACCGGCAACTGTCAGCTGGGTTCAAAGGACTGTACGTGCTGCGTAAGGGAACACAGGCTGAGGGATTGTGGAAACAGTCGCAGCATACAGGAGCAGAGGCTAGCTCTTAAGCTCTGTGTCAGAGCTCTATCCCTTTGTTCTGGTCCCTCCAAGACCGGGGTGGGGGCTCCCCTCGCCCTGCTTGGCAGTGGGCCATGTGGTGAGGAATGCTAAGCCCTGCAAGGCCCCCTGTCCCTTTCCCAGCACGCGGCGCTGGCTTGACCTTTTGGGTTACTCCCTGCCCCTGTCTGCAGTCAGACCCTCCAGCCGTAGGAGAGGCCCCTCTAGTGGCCTTGCCCAGGGCACCTCCCTGCCTTCTGTCTAGAAAGCCTGGAGAGGCTGAGGACACGGGTCCTTGCCAGGTGTGACATGAGCTCAGTTGGAGTGCAAGAAAACTAAATCCTAGAGAACAGATCCCTGCCAGGAAGCCTGCAGCAGGCCAAGGCCAGCATGAGTCCAGCTGCCCTGGAAGTACATTAATTCCGTTAATCCTCATGAACTCATGAAAAAGGCATTGTTAGCAGTTTCACTTAACCGATGAGGAAAAGGTCCTCAGAAGTTCCCGAAAGCCACAGCCGGCTGCTGCTGAGCCCTGAGTTATGCTGCCCCCCTGTGGGCAGAAGTAGGACATGACCCTTGGAGAAAGCCTGGAATGTGTTTTGGGCCCTGCGGGTCATCAGTCCCCACTCTGGAGTTAGGACTGATGGGTGCTCCCCCCACCCTGCGCCCCCATCCCTTCAGCTGCAGTGGAGTAAGTAGCCAGCAGATGGGGCTGCTGCTCGGGCGAGCATGGCCATTCTCTGCCTTGGCTTGTGCTTGAGTGGACAGGAGCCCTTAAATGCTAATGCCAGGGTCTCATCTTCAGAGATGCTGGGTTGATGGGCGTGTGGGACAGTCAGGCGGGGTGTTTTTCTTTTACAAGGTTCCAGCTGTTCTGATGGATAGTCAGGGATGAGGTGAGATGATTGGTTTGGACGATTCCACCCTGGGCTCCCATCGCCGTGTCCCGTTGTTTTTGAGCTGCAGTTTTTCTCCTCTGCCTATGGCAGAGAAGAATGGTGGTATCCCCGGGAGATGGTGGTGTGAAGTGCTTCAACAACGGGAGCACTACCAGATGGAGACGAATTCTCATGGGACGTTACTGGGTTAACCCTCTGCCAGCCCCGGGCTCCAAAGTGGCCACCTTGCTTAGGTCCTTTCTGTAACATTCTGCCGAGGGCTCCTGAGATGCCATAGCCATTCTTCCCATTTCATGTCCCTTGCCCATAGGAAGGAGGGACTTTGAGTTGTAAGCAGCACCTCTGCATGACCTCAAGAACCACACTAACTGTAACATAGTGCAACCAGGAAACCTTTGCTGGAGGAAAGTTTAATTGCATCTATGTGGGCAGGTAGCTGGCCAGGCAAGGATCTTGAAGGTGTCCAGCACATCTCTCACCTGAACTACCTGCCTCAAGTTCAAGGTTGGCTGATGCCAAACTCCAGGGCTATACTGCCACTGTGTGGCAGTATGAGGAACTACAGCTTAGCCTACCTTGGGTCTTGAGAGGCAACCCCAGGAATCCAGGAGCAGTCAAATGGGGATGCTCTTTAAGTGTGGAATCTTAGACCCTCTCTCAGATTGCCTGAGTTAGGAAAGCAGGAAGGGATCTGGGAATATTCATTTACATATGAATCCTGAGTGATTCGTACGTAAGACTGGAGACTTAAATTGTAGGGCCCAGGGCAAAATGAAAAAATGGAAACCTGTGTTTAGAAATCACTAAGAATTTCAAGACAGTGACAGAAAAACATTAAGCCAACATGGGGCCCTATGCGACTGCACAGATGCAAGCCCATGAAGCAGGTCCTTTCTTTATGCCTCCTGGATTTGCAGAATCCCTGCTGTAGTCACTGACTCTTATGTGACTTTGGACACATTTCTAACCTCTGTGGACCTCATTTCCTTTCGTCTGTAAATATTGGGGTAATTTCTATCTCAAAGAATAGCTTTGAGAATATGAAATTTTTTTCTCTCACATAGTAGGTGCTGCTTAAACACACTTGTCACTGTATCCCAGGCTCTGCGACAGGGTGTTAGGGTGTAGATGAAAAAGGCTTTGGCCTTTGCACCGCAGGGCTGATATTCCAGTGGAGCAAAACAGCTTCATAAATCGGTGATGACCATCATGGGATACGATGTGATGAGGGGGTGCTCTCTGGCGGGTGCTCTGGAGGCATTTGGGAGGAACAGGCAGGGCAGGTCTGTGATCAGGGAAGACGTCTCAGAGGGGTGCAGAGGCAGAGTTGTAAGGAAGAAGCAGAAATTAGGGGAGAGGATCACGTGCGCATGCGTGTATGCATGTGTATGAATTTGTGGGTGTGCGTGTGTGTAAGGGGTAAGGTTCAGACAAGGAGCAAAGTCTTCAGTCCTGGGCTGCATCAGGACCCTGGAGATGTGCAGGTGGTTGAGACTGTTTGCTGATGGCTGAAGGGGAAGCCAGAGAGAGCCCCTCAGGAAGGACAGTGGGTGTCTTGCGGAGGCATTTTAAACTTCGGGCGGAAGCCGGGAGGCATCAAGGAAGAAATTTAGGCCCACCCAGGTTGGGTGTGTTTAGAAGGTGAACTGATGTGTAGCTGGAGCCCAGGACTCGGCAGCATATTGGATGCGGGTCTAAGGGAGGCATCAGGACGGGTACCTGAGGGTCCAGCTCAGACAGCGGGGTAGATGGAGGCGCCATTGCCTGAGACAGGAGGAGGAGCAGGACCAGGGCAACAAAGAGGCTGAAGGGAAGAAGGAAAGGGAGGGCTTGAGGGAAGACGATGTTGAACTTGAACTTCGTGTGGTGTAAGATGCAGTGATAACGGAGGACGCGTACCTGAGCTGCAGGATGAGTTCATGTGGATGTGCTGAATCTGAGTTCCCTGGGGGGCGCTGGGTGGGAAGATGTCTTTGTCTTCCCCTCAAAGGAGTGTAGCAGAGCTGGTGACCTGGGACCAGCCACCACACCCTGGGCATGAGGGTGGGTGTCAAGCAGACCCCAAGCCCAGCTCAGCCTCCAAGAGCCCCAGGTGAATCATATGACTGTCAAGGTGCCTCTCGAGTTAGACTGAATTGTGCAGGTGGAGGGTAAGAGTCGGAGTGGCCAAGAGTCAAAGCCCTAGATGGCCACACACTGTGCAGGGAGTCAGAAGACCAAGGATATAGAGGGCGGAAGCGGTGTGGAGGAAGGGGGAATGGCGGTGTGGGCTGAGGTCATGACAGCTGGGGGTGAGAGGAGCCCCAAGGGTGAGACCCGGGAGAGGTGTCCTGGCTCGTGTCCTCTCCAGGCATAGTGTGGGTGACAGTAGGGTCAGCCGATTCCCAGGGAGATTCCAGGAGGCAGTCAGGAGGTGGCTCCATGTGGCAGGCCTCCCACAGGTTCCTCCTCCGTCCCCTTTCAAGGTGCCTATTCCCTCTCTGCACCTCCGACAGCACCTGCCTTTCATATATCCTCCATCTTACGTCCGCTGCCAGGCACTAGCTGCCATATTGCCCGGCAGGGCCTTTTTGGCTGGACTGACCTCTTGAGCCTGAGGGAACCTGATACTGAGAGGTCTCAGGGCAGAGTTTCAGCGACCTCAGAAGGATAATTTTCTTAAGGAAGGGCCAGTCCCCTCAGCAAGGCAGAGGTGCCCCTGATAACGCCACATGACTCAGGGCAAGACACCAGGGTTCCTGAAGCCTTTAACCGTTGAGCTGGGTCAAATGGAGATGCCACCACCTCCGTCTCCCCAGGTGTGATGATAGCCTGGGAGGCCTGTAGGGCCCCCTTGGAGGGATCCTGAGGGGCAGGCAGCCTGCTCTGCTAAGCTCTGTGAGTGAAGAGGCTGTGGAGAACCAGGGGAAGAGCTCGGGGGAAAAGGGGGCATGGGAAGAAGGAGGTCATTGGGAGTCTGAGGCAGTAGATAGGGTGTGTGCTGAAATCTGAGGGGCCATTTCATATCTTTCCTCTTCACTGGGTACAAACAACACTGGGGTCTGGATGGAACTTAGAGGTAGGATCCACCTTGGCCAGAGGTTCCCAGGAGCTAACTGCTTAAGAAGCATCAGAATAAGTGACTGAGGAACATTCTAGAAATGGCTTTCTTAACATCTTTTCCAAGGCGAAGGCTTATCATTTGCTTAAGGTAGGTTGATATCACTTTACTTAATAGCATGGCTGAGATGAAATGATATAATAATGGTAACAGACATAACAGCAGCCAAACATGTACTGAATGCCCATAATTCTGAGTGCTTTGTGTACACTCCATGGCTGCCTTATGAGTCTTTCTGTTCCCCCACAAAGGGAGGCACGGAGAGGTGGAGGGAGTTGGGGCAAATGCAGAAGCGGGTGCTCCAGTTCTGGGGGGTGGGCTTGTCTGCTGGGAGCAGCCTTCCTCCATTCAGGGGTCCCCTCTGGAGGGAGCAGGCCCTGGGCTGACCCTGTCTAGGTCCTTTCTCTTTCCCTCTGATTTGTGGCCTGCTGGCTTCACGCTCGGCCTATCTTCCCTGCGCCCCCGGAGGAAGCCGACGCAGGCTGACCGAATGCACAACTTTATTAAATAAATGCTTTGTCATGACAAGAGACAAAGATTGAGGAGTAACATAAATTATAAGTTGAATAAATAGTATACAGCAATCTTCACTTCTTAATAAAACGTGAGATTCTCTGTTTTTGTTTTTTTTTCCTTTTTATTTCCTTAAGTACAAAATGCTAAACAGGAGCTGAGCTCTTCCGCATTCAGATGATCTTTTTCCTGCTTTTTTTTTTTCCACAAACTGGTTTTGTTTGTTGGTTTATTTTTCCATCCTTTTCATCAGTAAAGATTATGAGCATTTATTTTTTTCTTAAAAAAGTTGAAACGAAAAAAAAAAGAGGAGAGAACAGAGCTATGGTACGTCTATAGTATGTAACACTATAAAGAACTACAGTAATATGCGTTGTGGTTATTGCTGTCCTAAAAAACCAAAAACAACCGGTAGGCAACTCGGAATCTGAAGGAATCTTGTCTGATAACTGTGCTATCCGTGTGGGCTACTGTGTGACGGTGGTGATGGTGGAGATGGGGCTGAGGCTGGTGACCAGGGACCAGAGAATTGGGGTGAACAAGCACAGGATGGCCGGGGACCCCTTCCTCTCTGTCCCTCCCACCCACCCTTCCCCATCTGAAAGGATTTGAGGAGTGGAGGCCAGAGTCTATGAAATGGATGAACTGTAAACTCCATTAGAAACCCAAGAAAGGATGTTTTCAAAAAAAGAAATAAAACCTAAGGGGGGGGGAGTAGAGAAATAGTGCAAAATAATTCTTGCACTTTAGTGGTTTTTAAAAATAAAGACAGTACAACACCCAGGTTGCTGGTTGGTAAAACCCTGTTCTCTTGTCTCACCCTGTTTCATAACTTGGCCTCGTTTTCTCTTGGAAGCCAAAGGTTCCTTTGAGACAAGAGGGTCTCTTCTTCTTGGGCCACTCCTCTCTCAAGTTCCCATTCTGAACTGGAGCCCTTCAAGGGTCTGAGTGGATAAATGGGGTGGGGGGCTGCCCCGCCCCAGGGGGCTTGGCGGTTGCCATGGCAGCCCTGTCTCTGTAAGGAACCAATGGTAGGAGAAGGGTGGTTGAGGTTCACTTCCCCTAGAGGAGGTTAACCCTGCAGGGTTACTATGGAGACAAGAGGTGGTGGTGGGAAGAGGGGGTGAGGGAGAAGAGGAGGGACCACGCAGGGCCTCCTGGGCCTCCCTTCCTCCCAGTGTGGTGCTGATGTCCCCAGGCCTGTCTGCTAGGCCTGGCTGTCAGAGAAACATTCGTGTCTCTTCCTCCCCAGGTGCCCTCTTTGCTGGGTAAGTCAGGGCGGGCTGGGGGAGGAGACTCAGTCTTGCCCAGGCCCCCCTCAGTTACCTGGCCATAGTGGGGGAAGACAGAGGTATCTTTTCCACTGCTGGAGTGAAGTATGAGTCAAAGGGCAAGGGAAGGGGCCTGCAGGAGTGGGCTGGGGGCAGGCACACGTAGACCTGGGCCACAGATAATCCGCAGACGAAGGCCTCCAGGGGAACTGAGAGTGGCCCAGACCGCTGGACGAAGAACTCCCTGCTCAGGACTTCCCACCATTGCAAACCTGCTTTCCCACTCCAGTGGTAAGGGGAAGATAGTCCCTCTGCCCTCAGTAACTCCATTTCTGTGGTCTTCCCCACCTGGGCTCAGCCAGACCTCCCAGTTAAGAAGTTTAGTTCCATCTGTCCATGTGGGTCCAGGTTCCTGTAGGGAGAGGCCAGCTACCCAGAGGCACCCCTGCAAACCATGGAAACTTGCAGGTTCGGCTTAGTAGGTGTGAACTCAGAAAACCTGAAGTGTCTGGTCCTGGTGTTAAACTGGGCCATCACCCGCAACCTGTGGCTGAGAGCAAAGAGATCATGCCAGCGGCAGAAGCCTGTTCCAGGTCCAGCAAACAGTGGGGGTAAAGAGAGAGCCCCTGTCAGGAATCAGGTCCAGGCATGGGGCAGGGGAGGCAGTTCCTGGCTCAGTCTTTTCTTAGAGGAGATGGCGCCCCTGTATCTCCTTGGCAGATCCCAGTCAGATGACTACTGAGGATTCAAAGAATGCAGAAGAGTGACATGGAAAAGCTTTAGGATACTGGCCTAAGGTAGAGAGAAGTGTGAATCGGGGGTTTGGGGACAGTTGTGCAGAGAGATGGGGTGTGCTGTCCGGAAAGGTTCAACAAGTCCTCACGGCCGCCAGCCCCATCAGGCCCTTTGTCTCATGAAGATCGACCACCTTTCCCATCCCTAGTCAACTGTCCTTCCGGGAGCGGGAGACCCCCTCCAAGTTCCATAGCAACGAGTTTGCCATTAGCTGGAATATATTTGCTTCTTTGCTGTCCCTTTGTTGCCCCATGTTTGGTGCTGGGAGTGTTCTCCTCTGTGTCATGCCTTCAGGAAAGAGGGTGGAGAGCTGTGTCCACAGCCAGAAAGGGTCTCCTTTACCAATGTCCAAGTCCCTTTTCCTGGCAGGTTATCTTTAGGCTTAGAGGCCAGTCCCAAAGCCACCCCTTTGTTGAGGAAGTCAATGGAGAATGGGATTTTCTTGGATCAGAATCTGGCTGACAAATGACAGTGTCAATTCCCAGGTTGTCCCAGGTCTTCCTTCTGTCCTCCATTCTAGGGAGGAACCACTGAGCAGCCGGGATCTTGAAAGACTCTTCGATTGTCCCTCCTGGTGAGCTGCAGGTGGGACATCTGAGCACACGTCTTGTCCCTATCAATGCCCAGCCAGTCTACCTGATCCTGGTTCCCATCCAGCTTCTCAGGTCTAAAACCCACCTAAAATTACCCACCTTCCCTGCCTCTTTGGACTGGCGTGGGCTCATTTCTATCTCATAGCCTATTCTTCCATTTTCCTCTCTTCTTCCTTTTGAATCCCAGAAGGCTTATAAAGTGGGGCAGCCAAGGAAAGTTCTGTTGGCTTCCCCTGTCTGTGGCTTCAGCCCTCTGTCTCTCCACTCCGGCTCCCATTTTCCTCCTTTGAGACTTCCCCCAGCTTCTCCCTCTTTGCCCTCTCTCGTCAGTCTTTCTCTTGCTGTGCCAGCAGGCAGACTGAGGGAGGATTTCAAAATGCAGGTCTGCCCAGGTGAAAAGGAAAAGGCTGGGACAGGACCAGTAGGTCACACTTGGACCTGCTGGGCTCGTTTGGTGTGGTGTCTAGAGGCCACACCGAAGGTTTGCAGGCTGAGGTGGGGTGAGCTGGGCAGCAGAGCATGGGCACCATGGGGTACTGGCAGCACCTGGCTTGGTGGGTCCCTAAGAACACACACAGGAAATCATCCAACCCTGTGCCCCACAAAGAGCTGAGCTGGTGGCTCATGGGAAACTGCTGACCAGAGGCAGGCAAAGCTAGAGTCATGGGTGGTATTAGGAGAATATGGATTTTTCTGGTTTTTCCAGAATGAGGAAGCTCCTCAGTGCCCCATAGGAACTACTTTGAAGAGATAATGCAAACCCTTGAAAGAGAGGAAGGAAGAAAAAAGAAAAAAAAAAAGATTTATATGCCTATATATGACTATACGGAGCCTTGTAGATAAATACAAGCCCACTTTTTTCCCAGCCTGTCCTCCTCCACAGAGGCTGCTGCGCTAGATGCTAATTGAAAAAAACAAGGGGTGGAAACCCATGTTTCGGCTCATCTTGAGTCACCCGGAAGAAAAATTCTTTCCCATACGGGGGTGTGTGTTGAGTTTTAAAATTAAATCTGCATGAGGAGTGAAATGTGCACACGTAGTTCATATGTATGTATCTACTTAGGAACACCTATCTAATAGCTCTCAGTTACGAAATTTGTTTTCAGGGGAATGGAATGCACTTTCATCTTGTGAGTCTATGGGGAAAGACCACCCTCTCCTGGGGTCAAAGGAGAGGAGGGAGGGGGTCAAACTATCCACCTTGCTGGCTGGAGGAGGAGACAGACCTGAGAGGCACTGACCAATCCAAACTGGGGAAACTCCAAGGGTGTCACATCTCAGGTCACACCTAGTGCCCCAACCCCTCCTGAGCCCAGGTCAGGGCTGGATCCAGCCTTGGGCCCAGTGCCCTCTCCTTCCTGCCCAGCTTCCTTCTCTTCCTTTCCATAACCCTTCTGTCTTCCAGCGCTTCTACACACTTTTCCTCCTTCTTTCCATCTGGTTCTTTCTCTCTTTCCTTCTCTGTCCATTCAACTTGCCTCAAAAAGAAAACCATTTTCAGGGTAGGGGGGATCTCCTTATCTTTTTGCATCTCTGTTGTTGCCGTTTCCAAAGTTGAGCCCTTGCTAGAGATTCCGAGGTCCTCAGTTTCCTCAAATATATAGATATGTATTTTCCCTTAAATGAGATGAAATGAGTGGCGTCCTGGGGTGGAGGGAGGCGCTGGCTGGAGCGGGGGCTGGGAGTGGGAGGGGACGAGGGAAGGACGGGGAGAGGACGCGTCACTCAATGTTGCTGCTGTCGAAGGCGTGGCACTGGAAGTCCCCGTCCACGTACTCCATGCCTGGCAGCTTCATCCCGTACTTATCCACGCACCAGCAGATGCCGCGCTTGCGACCACGGGAAGGCTTGCACTGGGGAAGGGAGCAACAGGCCCGTGAGGACGATGCACCCCCAGTCTCTGCTCCTGTCTGTCCTACCTCTTCCCCACCCCAAGTGAGGCTCTGGCTCCCAGAGGGTTGAGGGGGCCATGCCCACCCTGGGAGATTGGTGTCCCCCTTTCATGGCAGAGTCCAGAGCCAGTTTAGGCAGCCTGCCCTCAGCTAGCTTGTGCAATCTCTTTTGTGTGCCTCATTTGGGGTCTTCCAACCCGGTATTCTCCAGGGATCCTCAAGAGAGGAGCCATATCTAATAACCAGGGCAATGACGATGGTCATAATAAGGGGACATCCCGTGTGAGCTTTGTCATGCGCCGCAGTGTTCAACTCACCACAGGGTAGGGGCTGCCCTACAGCCCTACAAAGATCAAGCTCTTATTCCTCACCATCAGCAGGTTCTGTAGTCCCCATTTTGCATGAGGGGCCAGAAACACAGAGGCTTTAAGCACCTGGGCGGGGCGGAGGGGTAGTGGTAGGGCTGAGATGTTTGCCAGACCTGCCAATCAGGAACTCCAGGGGGCCCGGCAATCAGCTTTCTGCCAAGCCCTTGAGGTGGTTCTGAGGCTCTTGGAAGTGAATGGCAGAAACCTCAGACACTTGCCTGGAAGTAGTTTCCTGGCAGGTACCAGGAGCCAGGAGCCAGCTGAGTCTGGGAGCACAGCTGGGGAGACATACCTGCTTTCTCTTGTAGAATCCTTTGCGGTCACAGTTGGGCAGGTACACGGCCCGGGGCACCATGCGCGGGCTGGCTTTGAGCTCCTGCAGGGAGGCTTCCATGTGTCTGCGGCAGGGGCCCTGTGTGAATAGCAGGAGGAACGAGTAGCATGAGGGGACCCAGCTGGAGAGGACCCAGAAGCACAGACACGTCGCTCAGGTCGGGGGGCCAAAGGGTCCGGTGGGGTGAAGCTACCACCTTTGGTTCTAATCAGCTGCTGCCAAACACCTTTTCTCCCTGTCATCTGTCATGTGCCCAGGGAGCGTAGAAGCCTGCACTTAGCAGTTCCAGAGTCCTATTTCCCCTTTCACCTTCCAGGACACCTGCCTTCAGCTTTTCTACCCTGCTGAATACCGAAGCCCGGAGGTTTCTGTCTCCAGATGTTCAGCCTCTGTGAAGGAATGGACCTAGTTCTGGGGACCACACACCTGGACAGTGGTCGCTGTGCTTTGCTAAATGAATACTGCCTCTATTCCTGCTCACCTGGACAAGTTCTTGGTCCTGCCAAATGCAAGTTCCAAAAATTATCCTCCCAATCCTAAAATGAGCTACCATAGCAAGCAGTAGTTTCTTTGCTAGGTATCTCCTGCTGCCACAGATGCCCAGGTAGATGCAAGAAAATGTCAAATGTTGGGGTGGCGGCAGAGGGAGAGATGGGGAGAGAATCCCTGAGACCCACCTGTTCAGATTCCTGCCTCATCTCAGGTGCAGCGATGACCCGGGGGTGGGCAGTGTTCTCGGCTCCCCCCACAAACTTAGACTGGGTCAGCTTCTTTCTGCGGTCCTTCTTCACGGCCTCGGCCTTCAGCTCGGAGATGCGGGTGTGTTTGGGTCGGAAGATCTTGGGGGAGTAGGTCTCCTCAGCCATCTCGGAGGTGGTGGGCTCCTCGTGTTCACGAGAGTCTCTCTCTGTGGGGAGAAAGGGCCAGGGGTCAGCCTCTAGGGGCTGGGGAACAATGTCCAGAACCCAGGGCTGGCAGGTTTGAAGTGGGGACAGTAATGAAGGCTGAGATAGCTGGGGACTCTGCCTTCCTAAGCCCAGAAGACGGGGTGGGGGCAGGGGAACAAGACCTAGGGAAGAAGAATTTCAGAGCTCACTTAAGTGGCGGGAAGCTTCTGCATAGCTGGGATCCAGTGGAGTAGGTGGAGGAAAGAAGACTTCGTGGACAAGGAGAACCTTTCAAAGATTTGTTGATTCACGAGGGGAAGTGGGACCAGGGGAAGAAGACATTAGGAGGAAGGAATCAGGAAGGTGGGGGAACAGCCCAAGGGCCCATGGTCTGTGGAAGCGGCTAGCTTGCTGGGGCAAGGGCTCAGTATATGAAATGGGGGGCCATGGTCCAAGAACCTGGAAATCTGGACTGATGGAGGAAAATGGACTAGCCCAGGTATGGGGAGGAGTAGCCATGTCTGTTTTCTTAGTGGGGTCTTTGTGCTTTTAAAACCTCAGGGCATTTAGAGACATTTGGACCTGGGGAACCTGGGGCAGGAGCAGCAGCGTGGTGGGCACCATCATGAGGAACAAAGAAGTGGACCTGAGAAATGTGGGACCAGGAGAGGAACAGTGTGGGGCAGATGGACTCTGGGGCCTCACTCCCTGCTCTGGCCCTGAACTGGCTCTATGTTCCTGGGCTTGGCCCTGGGAGCTGGGACATTACTCAGCTCCAGGCTGAGAGGCCGACAGCTGGCTGGGACCAGAGCAGTTATATATAGGAGTGACTTGGTGACAGTCTAGACTTAGCTGACTTATGACCTTTAGAGAAGTAGGACTTCGTTCATGTATTTGTTGATCTGTTAATCCACCTGCCCAGGCTTTCTCAGTCTGCAGATTTCCAGTAAACTCCTCTCTCAGAGGTGCATACCTTTCTGTCCTCGGGTCCCTGACACCGGACGCCCCAGCCTCAGTAGACCCCGAGTGGGAGACATCAGCTTGCTATTTCCAGGGTGTGTGACCAGGGCAGGTGGAGGATAGGAGGTGCTGATTTCACTGCCCTCTTTTCTTTTTAAATACTCGAAAAAGGTAACAGGGCTCTGTGTGACCCCCAATAACAAATAGGGTGCAGGAATAAACCGTATTCCACTATCCCCAGAGTACCCCCAAATGGTGATAGTCAGGCCTCTGGGATGGGAGAAGAGGAGAAGAACTCAAGGAACTTGAGACAAGAGGAAGTCACAAGGAAGAGAGGCGTTGGGAAGACACTTGGTATGTTGTTGTGGCAGGTGTCGGGCAGGACCTCTGGCCTCTCAGCCAGAGGACATTCAGGTATGAACAGAGGGGTATTCATGGCACTGGGAGCTGAACCCAGGGTGTTCTACCACTGAGCTACATCCCCAGCCACCCCACCTCCTTTTAAAAATTTGAGACAGGATCTCACGAAGTTGCCCAGGCAGGCCTTGAACTTGGGATCCTCTTGTCTCAGCCTCCCAAGTAGCTGGGATTACAGATGTGCACCATTGCTCCTGGCTTTGTGGGCATTTGGAAGCCTGGTTAGGTGATAGAAAGCATCCAAGTGCCTGTTTCTCTCTGACTTTTTGAATTTAATAAACTAGGTACGCTTTCTTTAATATGGCCCTGACAGGGACATTCTTGGCCTGAATGAGCCTCCAGGAGTTTGCAGAGGCCATTGTGGTTAGTTGATTTGGGTTTTTATTCACAAGAGAGGAAGGGATATAATCACTGGAGAGGAAGATTGAAGCTAGAATTAAAGACAGGCAGTTAGGATTGATAGATGATCAGGTCAAATTGAGGAAATGGAGGCCAGTTTGGACCTGGGAAGTTGGAGATCGCCCCTGGGAAAATGGAATGTCGATGTCTCCAGAGCCCTGTGATTACCAAGGTTACCTGCCTATACTAACTCTCCCCAAAGACTG
The DNA here is from genome assembly GCF_902686445.1 of Sciurus carolinensis. NCBI lineage: Eukaryota > Metazoa > Chordata > Mammalia > Rodentia > Sciuridae > Sciurus > Sciurus carolinensis. Next base: position 162,581,225 of record NC_062215.1, read on the forward strand.
CAGACAGGAAGTTGTTCATTAATGTCCCTGGACTGCTTCCTGCTTCCTGCCTGGAGCGCTCCATTTGGCCCTGCCCACTGCCCATCTTCTTTCCACCTTTTGGCCATCCCACCAACATACCCTGGGCCTAGTCAGGTAGGCAGGAAGGGAAAGCTACATGGGGAAAGAGCAGGAGGACGAAGGAAACTTTAGTGTGTAAAAGGGACCAGGCGCTCTCACTTCTTGGGTTACCAGGATACCAGCCATGGCCCCCTTCTCCCTCCTGGAAGAAGCCTGTGTTACTACTTTTAATAAAGCCTGCTCTGTATGCGTGCCTCGACGTGCTTCTCTAATGCTTAAACTTCAACATGAGGAAGCAGAACTCGTCATGGATCAACCGCGGTATCAAGATGATGGGGAGAAAGCACACAGCAAGGCAGGCTTTCCCAAACCAAGCTGGCACCAGGACCATGGTGCCCCTGGCAGCCTCTCACCCCCTCTTCCCCTGTGCCCTCCCTACTCTGTCACAAACTGCAGTGAGATGAATCGCCAGGCTGGCGTGTGATCTAGGGCTCTAGAAGAGCAATGTCTTGGGATAAAACCAGATTTTCTTGGTCGTGGGAGAGATCAGACTGTGGTTAGGGATGCGGGGAGGAACATGGCTGTTTCTGGGGACTCTCTGAAAATGGAAAGGCCAGGATCCCATCTTCGAGTGATGGCTCCCACCTGAGGCTTGGTCATGGGGGAGTGGACGGACAGAGAGAGAGCTAGCCTTGGCACAGGAGGGCTGCTGGCCACCTCACTGAGCAACGTGAGGCACTTGGCTCAGCCTCTGTGGGCATCACCAGGCATATCCTAGTCCTCAAAAAGTACTGGACCACTGGGGGAGTAGGAAAGTGGGTAGGGGAGGGTTGCCATCAAAGACCTGGGGACATGCTGGGCTGTATACCTAGAAGAGATATGACCAGATAACATAAGGGGGCTGGCTGCTGACCAGCGGCCTGCTCAGTCTGATCCTGAGTGCTGGCAAACTGTCCTCAGGAACCCGGTAGACGTGGGCTCCCACCAATGGCTTCTTTGAGAGCAGGGCTTCAGGAAGCTGCCACACTCCAGTGGCTGGTTGGAGCAGCTCCCAGAACCTTTTCAAGAGGCCACTGAATCCACCCCCACATCCAAGTACACACACTAGTCTTAATGGTGCACTGTGTGGTTCTTGGAGACATCCTTAGTTAATTTCAGTCTGTTCTCTCTTAGGCCATGGCAGGTGTGGAACTGTGGTACTCACAGCCCTCTCAAGACCCTATGCTTTGAGGATCTTTCTAAGAAGTGCGTTGGGTCACCCTTAACCTTGAGTCACTTTCCTGGGAGGAGTTTGGGGCTATTTTTCAATAAACTGTAGGCAAGTTTATTTTGACCTTTGTTAGTCTTTGAAAGTGTTCGAGTATTGATCAGAAGCTAAACAATGATGAAACTAGAAGACAAAGTGTAGACTCCAGTATCTTTTTTTAAGTCACTTAAAAACTTTGCAAACCTTGGGTCTTACAAAGGTGAGAGGGTGCCCCCCCCCTCCCAGTTTGCAGGCCCTTTGGCTGCTTCTGAAGGGCAGGCTTAAAGTTTTGATGTGCCTCCTGGTTTTTGGTGCCACTTAACCCCGTGGGACCTATTACTTAGGCAGCAGGAGAGTCGAGTGTCAAAGATACTAATCAGGGTCTTGTGGTCACCTGTAGGCTCTAGAGAGACAGTGGAAACTTGGAGGAGAGCCAGTGCAGAGCCACAAAGATTAAAGGGCTGGAAAGCAAGATTGCAGTTGGAATGGCAGAGCCAGCTAACCCTACTCAGCTGCTTTGAGGCTGAATCATAAATAGGTTTTCAATTTTGAAAAGGTTTAAGTTTTAGATAAAATAAGAGGGCACAAGTAGATTGGCTACTCCAGAGCTATTTCATCAAGGGAGATGAATTGAGGTTGTGGAAGGGATTTAGTTGGGATTTGACGAAGGACTTCCTGGTGAAGGCTGCTGTGTGTGAGCAGTGACAAAGGAGCTTTACAGTGGACTCTGGAATGTTTGGCAAGCTGATCAATACCTGGAGATGGCCAGTAGATGGCGTAGGAGGCCGAGGCCTACACAACCTATTCTCATTTCTAGACTGTAAGCAACTTTAAAATCTGAAATTTGGGTATCTCCTTCTACTTCTCTGATAATCATTCTGAGCAATCCTTTTCCTCTCTTTGTGTGTCTCCAACAGGCATTTAAAGCTTCAGGGAGATGGAAAGCAAGGGCTGTGCAGAAAGAAAGCAGGTGTGGGGCAGGAAGAGAGGGGATAATGTCCAGCAACTGTCAAATGATTCAGGAAGGAAGAGACACATCCCACACCTCCACCTCTAGATGCCATGCTGAGAGGATTCTGCAGAGATGGAAAAACGGAATGCTAGGTATCTTTTCCTCATGGAAGCTACAAAGGCAGGATGTTCAATTTCATGATCTGATCCAATGACCAAGGCAGTAGGGAACAAGCCTATTATCTTGACGTTGCCTTGGAGTAGGTTCTGAATCTACTATGGCTTCTAGCCTAGTCCTTCCAACCAGCTGTCCAATGCCCCAATTCCATCCATGTCAGAGTGGCCTGTTCAGTTCTCCAATCACACTGGGGCAGTAGCATCCACAGAGCAATGTGGGTGCACTGGATTCTCCCCAGGGCAACATGGGCAAGTGCTTGACTGTGCCATCCTCCAAGACCCAGAAAACGGGGGGTGCCTGGGTATAGGCCCAGTTCTACGGACTCAGAGGCAGCCAAGGTGGGCAGCCACACTCAGCACCTTCTCCTGACCCAGCCCCTGGCTGCTGCGTTTCTGTTGCGCGGGTACAGAGCTTCACCAGCCGAGGCTAGGAAGCACTTCAGAAGATCCAGTCCCACCTTGCTTCCTGGTCAGAGCAATGGATGGATCCAGGTGGGCACCTGTTGCTCCCTGAAGTCTAACCTTCTTCAGTGGGGCCCTTAGTCACACCCTGATGCTATTAACAACTTGAGCCTGTACTGGTGTTAGTGTCCCACTCTCTCCTGGCCTCATTCTCAAAAATATGAGGAAACTGGGTGAACCGGATATTGTGATTTGACAGAAATTGCAGAAACTGAGGTATACTTAGCATTCTCACCCTGGGAGGGCTTTTCCAAGCCTCCTCCATCTGGGGAGACTCTCCAGTCTCTTTTTCTAGTCAGAAGACAAGAAAGTGGAATCAGAATCTCCCTACAAGGAATGAAATGGGGACTGGGTTCCACTGGTTCTCATTCTAGCTACTTTTGTGAAATTTAAATTGTCAGCTTCTTCAGCACAGAGCTTTGTCATTTATCTTTGTCTCTCTAGTGGGGTGGCGTTCAATAAATAATCTTTAAATGCATGAATGAATGTGCCCGAGAGGCAGAGAGCAGTCCGGAAGCATTTCTGTAACACGCTGTGGCAGGTCAGAACTTGGTGGATGCCTAGAGAGATCATCTCATCCAAGCCTCTGCCTCGAAGCATGATACTCCTGCTGCAGAAGGGTGCAGGGAGCAGGGGATGGGCAGCACAAAGGTGGGCAAGGGGGCACTGCCCCTGGGCCTACTGGGCTTCTTTTTTACCAAGATGGCAGCCTCCAACTAATGTGGCTATTGCAATTAATAAATATTTAAATCCAATTAGCAATTGAGTCCTCAGTTGCTCCATTTCAAGGGCTCTTTCATTACACCTGGCTGGTGGCTACCATGTTGGACAGTGCAGATATAGAACACTTTCATCATCACAGAAAGTTCTACTGGACAGCGCTGGCCGAGGGCACTGATCCGTGCCTGAGAAAGGACAAAAATAGCACAGCCAGGCTGGATGCTCTGCAGTCCCCCTCCCTTGCTCTGTCTCCCAGCCAACATGTAGTCTCCTGCTCTTTGCTATGGCACAAGGCTTATGAGAGAATGAGGGAATCAGCTGCTCGCTGTTTATATTAAAAAAAAAAAAAAAAAAAAGAGTAAGACATGTCTCATCCCCAAGTCTGACTGTTTCCCAGCTCTGGATGCTAATTAACTGGATTTCTTGTGTGTGCATTTGCATAAAGAGAAAGGGCATAGGGTGCCGGGTGGGAGCCTTCCAGAGGAGCTGTGAAGTCCCTCTTCCTCCCCATCCCAGCTCTGACCAGCACCTGGCTGACTCCAGTCTTTCTGGAGACACCGTTTTCTTTTCCTCTGTGGTCAGTAACAGACGCGAGTGATCCGAGCTCTTTTTAACTGGAGTTCTGAGCAGAGAAGGAGACAAGTACTGACCTTCTAAGAAGGGAACAGATCCAAACAGCTGTCATCTTAGGGAACAGTCGCAAGAAGGGAGGAAGGCTGGGAGGCCACACTGTAAGAGTCAGGAGACTCCAGAGTCCTGTGACTGATTGCAAGGACTGGAGGCTTACCTGGTGGGGGCTCTTCAACAGCCCCCATTCAGGCCAGGGAGATGCAAAACTGGCCAAGGTGGGACCATAACCCTTCTATCCTGACCTGAGAAACAGACACCATTGTAGTACTATGGGCGCACAGTTCGAATCCAGAGCCAGACATCCAGGGTTGAAATCCCAGCTGAACTACTGAGGAGCTGCATCAAGCTGTGCTGCCCTTGACCTTCAGCCACCTTCCTGGGAGGAGGAATGGGCTGTAGCAGTTAATCTGGGGTCAGATTTACTTTGACCTGAGTTTCTTCTCCTCTCTCATGGGAGTTGCGGGGAGGATGCTAATAGCCCCTTCTCCCTAGGGTGATTATGAGGATTCGGTGAGTCGACACATGCTAATTAACTCACGGCACAGGTCTCTGCTTGTGTAGGTCTCCGTGGTCCCTTGCCTCCCTAATTCCGGTCAAGGATAAATCTGGTTGCTGTAGCACCTGATGGACAGATTGTAGACCACAAGATCAAGGCTCCCGGAACTGCAGAAAGTGATCTCTGGGGAGGGGTTTGCCGACCCCAGGTGAGAAAGCTGTGCTCTGGGAATCCGTCTGTACTTAGAGAACATACCCCGGGAGTTCTTCCCTCTGTCTAACTTCATTCCCTCATCCTGCATTTAGGGCACTAGGTCTCCTTCCCACAGAGTGGAAGATTGAGGTGTCACTTATATTTTCTTTTTTTTTCTTTTCTGTGGTACCAGGGATTGAACTCAGGGGCACTCAATCACTGAGCCACATCCCCAGTCCTATTTTGTATTTTATTTAGATAGGGTCTCACTGAGTTGCTTAGTGCCTCGCTTTTGCTGAGGCTGGCTTTGAACTTGTGATCCTCCTGCCTCAGCCTCCCGAGCCACTGGGATTATAGGCTTGTGCCACTGCACTTGGCTGAGGTCTCACTTATAAATTCCTCACTGTCCAGGGACCAGAGGTAAAGAAAAGCTATTTATTTATTTATTTACTTATTCATTCATTCTGAAGTCAAACTAGGATTCAGGGCCAGGACTTTGATGTGATTTGTTGGTCCCTGGTGGGGGGCAGTTGGTGATAAATATTCATATAGGAGAGACACACTTACGCAGGATTCCCAAGATGAGAGTCACCAGGCAGACTATTCTAAGAGTTGGGGAAGGAAGAACATATTCAGAGAAATGTTCATAGTGTTTCTAACATTAAGCCTCAAACAGCCTTTTCTGACTTGACCACACTGCCATTCAGGACTCATTCAGAACATTACAAAAGTCCTGTATGACCAGAAGAGGGCAACAGAGAGCAGGCAGCGCCCACTCTTCTGTCCCTGGACTCTGAGCTTGCTTTTGCAGAGGGGTCCCACAAGAGAGTCCTAATTCTGCTAGGGTGTCCTGTCTGTCAAGAAAAACTCAAACTCTTCTTGATTGATTTTTGGGGTCAAGAAAAGAGAGTGGAGGCAGCAACTCCATTCTCTGGTGAGGGAGAAGCTTGCTGGTGGCATCTGTGTTATCCCATTAAGTGGCCACTAGCTACATGTGGCTACTGAACACTTGAACTATGGCTAGGGGGACTGAGAAACTGAATTTTAAGATTTTTTAAATTTCAACTAGTTTAATTAGTTTAAACTTAAAAATCGATACTCAATTTGGTTATTGGAAATGTTTTAAGTATGTTTGGATCAATAGGGTATGTTTACCTTTCTTTTCAACTAAATTTTGTGAAACCCAAATACAGATTAAGTATTTTCAATGAAACTTTAATGTCTGGGTTGAGACATGTGGTAAATATAAAATACACACTGGACTTCAAAGACTAAATATGAAAGAAAGAATGTAAAATATCTCATTATTAGTTGTTTAAGTTCATCTTGAAATGATGTTTAGAACATGTTGACTTAAAACAAATTAATTTCACCTGTTTCTTTTTAAACTTTTAAAAATGTGGCCACTGGAAAATTAAAAACTATATATGTGGCTTGTATTATATTTCACTTGGATGTGCTGTTGAATCTGCAAGGAGATTGGTCTTTGTTGGGCTGATAGAGGGATGTGAAGCCCTGATGGTACAATCTAGATGGTTCAAAGAGCTGGAATCCACATGAAACAAATTGTCAAACTGGTAGGGGTCATCCAAGGCTGGGATCTGAGTGCAAATTCAGCAGGGCCTCAGGTTAGGGTTGAACAAGGGAAAGGGCCCGATCTGATGGTTGAGGTTGAGGAATCAAAAATAAGTTAACTTACTGAGTTGAAAACTAAGGTTCCCCTGGCAGGTCTAACCATTGGGAATGGGGTTTGTCTTATCTGCCTCCTTGTTAAGTATCCCCAAAGGAAGGAGCTGCCTCGGTCTCCAGGATGGGTTAAGATAGCTCTTGGCACTGCCTCAAGTTAACCTAAGTGCCAGATATAACGTGGAAGCCCAGGCCTCCTCTCCAGCTGAAACACTTTGATATGCCTGAGCCAGGTGACTCTCTTGGGCCCTTCTTCATCAGCTTTTGTGACAGATGGTTTCCGTTCTTTTTTTCTGATGCAGAAATCCCCAGGCACCTCTGTAACACCCCCTACCTCATATCTTGTCATCCTGCTCACCAGCCCCGTGGAAGGCCAGCCCTGTGGAAGGTCATGCTGTTGGAGGCAGGTTGCCATGGAAATCAGGCCACTTCTGTGCTGAGTTCCCCTTAGATGCTGGAGCACCGCACAGCCAAGGGGCAGTAAGGGCCCACCTGGCCACGTCTGGAGACCTTCTTGTCATTCAGGACATGAGGTCTGGCACCTAGACCTGAAGTTGGCTGAATACCATTCCTTCACACCCTCCTCGACCCATTTCCCTGATCAAACCACTGGTATCAACCAGCCTCGTCCCCAAGACCATGTAGAAAAAGAGACAGAAGCAAGAGGGTGAGCAAGAGGGTGCTGTAGTCCCCACTTCCTTCTCCTTCCCCTAAAACAGAGCCTCCCACAGTAGGGGGCTCTAATTTCACCTTTACAACCCCCACCATGGGAGGACAGCCTTTGGCGGTGCTGACCAAGGGCTTCTTTGTGGATTACAGTAGACCCCTGCAAGAACCCTAGAGAACAGTGACGTCGTCAAGACTGATGGAAGTGGTGCTAGAACTGGAGGGAAGAGTCCTATCTCTGCCACCAACTCTGCCCCTTATCTTGGGCAAGTGACTTCCCACTCCGGGCTCAGTGTCCTCATCTATAAAACCAGGGCCTTGGCTGAGATGATCACATGGGTTTTTTCCAGCTTTGACTTTCTTTGGCCAATACCCAGATAATTCCTGGAGAGAGAGCTAAGCTGAGTGGACAGGCTGGAAAGACCACTCCTCCTTTCACAGAGATTTCTAGTCACTTCTGTGGATGTATATTAAGAAAAAATTATAACAGAAATCATGGGAAAAAAATGAAACTGGAAACAAGAGGGGGATCATCTAAATACTGGAAGAAGGGAAGTAGAAGCCTACATTGGCTTCCTGGTGTGCTTATTTATTTCTGCAAATCTGTAATCAACCTAGATGCTTTGAAGAATATATCAGGTTAGAATTTAGGGACAGTTTCTGAGAATTGCGACTTTTGGACCACTTGTGGTTAAAATGCAAAATTAGAGGGGCTGGGGTTGTAGCTCAGTGGTAGAGCGCTTGCCTAGCATACATGAGGCACTGGGTTCGATCCTTAGCACCACATAAACATTTTTTAAAAATGCAAAATTAGAGTTTAACAAAACTTCTCCCCCTTGTTGTTGCTCATGACAATCATTCTCTGCCCTCTTCCTTCTTCTCTGTCCCTTGTTGGTACCTGGTTATTTATGAAGTTCTTTCTGTTTCTGGATGTAGTGTCTTTGGAGTGTGGCCATTCTTCTCCAAAGTTTTATCTTCTACATTTAAAATATCTTAAAAGTTTCATAGGCAGGTACGAAGTAAAAACTTTCTACCAATCTTCCCTCCCCTTCCACTAGCTCCTCCCCCCTGCATTAGGGACCCTGCTCCCATGCCCTTTGTGCTAACCCTCAGGGTGACCTCTGGCGCAGGGTCAGCCTGGCTTTCCCTCTGCAGCTGCAGGCCCACCTGCCTACTCAAAGCCAGCTCAAGCCCCAGGACTAGCAGCTGCTCATACTTAAAACTCCTGCCCTCCAGGGATGCTTGAGAGTAGGGGCATGGACATGGTGGGGGTGGGAGAGTGAGGTTCAAGAAGGGAAACCAGAGGAAAATGGAAAGAAAAGGCGCTCTCACAGGGCCAGCCTTGCTTGTTCTTCCAGTCTGAGCTGACACAGCAGAAGGAAGGGAAAGATTGGGGGGAAAAGGCAAGAAAAGTCAAGTTAAAGCACTGTCCCTTGTCTTCCCACCTCCCGTTTTGGTTGGCTCAGGCACAGGCAGCCTCTTAAAGACTTGTTTCAAAGGGAGGGAGTGAGGGTGGGAAAGGAATCTGGCTCCTTCAGTTTTCCAAGATCTTGGTCAACCCTTCAACCCAAACATAAATTTGACCAATAAACCTAACTCTGGAAATTGACTTCAACATGGCATTTGGACTGGGCTTGGAGTTGAAGCCCGGGTGATGGAGGCCAAACTCCTCAAAGTAGCAAAGATAGAATTCATTTTCACGTTGGTAACGTGTTTTTTCTCCTTTCTTTCCCAGAGGCATATTTTCTGTCTCTCTTTGCCTCTTATTTCTCAGAGACAGGACTGAAACCCAGGACTGCTCTCTACATTTCAAACTTCATGTCTCTTCCAGCAAGGGCGGAGACTTCCTAGACCCAGCTGGGTATGCTCAGTGCCAGACCATAGAGCCACAGGTACCTACCTTCCAAAGCAAAGCCGGGCCCTTCCTCGACTCCCTCGACTCGCTCCAGCTCAACGACATTTATTAAACTGGGCCCAATAAGGAGCTCCCGGTCTCTCGCCTCCCTCCATCCTCACGCACATCACCCTCGGTTTCTATATCTATCTCTGCCCCTGAACTGGCCAAAATAAAATGCAGGACAAGGCGCAATCTCAGCGCCCGGCTCTCCAGGCTACTCCGGATCGGGTTGCTCAGCAACGCGACTAGCAAAACAGTCTCCGCCTCGCTCCCTCCCCCGAGCTTTGGCTGCCTGCCGCCTGACTCTCCTCCACTCCCCACTTCTGATTCCAGAAATGCACTTTTTTTTGGGGGGGGGCGTTACATAACATAAATATATAATATATACTTTTGGTTGTATTTGTAAATATGTAATTTAGTATGTGTACATTAAATGGCTATGCTGCATTACAATCTACAATGATAAATATCTATATTCTCTTTATATATCTATGTATCTTTCAACTGAGGGCGAGAGGGGGCAAATCCATGCTCAGATTTGGGTGATGGAGGAGGGGGCAGGTGAGTTGGGGAGCAGGTATTTTGGCTATAGGACTGAAAGGACCCTCCTGACTTTCTAGCAGTCCATTTTCCTTTTTCTTAAAAACTGTGTCTGCGCCATCTCCAACCTTTTAGGCACAGCTCTACAGCTGAAAGGCTTTCTCCAGGAGCTCCCATTCCCACCCGGTCTGTTCCGAGGAAGGCGTCAGCCTCGGCGGTGGTGGAGCACCGCCAACCCGCCAGGCACCTGCCTTAGGTGGGCGGGGTTGGCGAGAAACGCTGGGGCTGGGAAGCCCTGGAGGAACGTGCTTCGGGTTGGCCCAAAGGCACCCAGAAGGTGGGAGTTGAGAAAAGAGCTCAAGAGAATTCTAAAGGGGATCTTGCTTGAGACAAAAGTCTCGTGTGTGTGTGTGTGTGTGTGTGTGTGTACGCGCGCGCTTAGAGTGTGTTGAACCGGGAAACTTGCGCGCTGGCTTTGCTGTCCCAGTAAATGCGCGTGCGCGTGCGCCCAGCGCTCACATCTCCCACACCGACTACAACACACCAACCACACAGCTGGGCGAAACGAATGGAGCTGGGATGCAGCTGAATGATAACTTGCACATTTGTGATGTGAAGGGGTGGTTACCCAAGCTCTAGCTTCTGAGCCAGGTCATCGATTCATACATTTTCAGCTGGAAGGAGCTTAATAAAAATAACCCTGTAAATCGGTCTCTGGTCTCTGGGGTTTCCGGGGAATGCAAGTCCACCCCGCCCTCCACCTTCCCCGCTTCCCCCCAGGCCGCAACCCGCCTACTATCACATGTTGCAAAGCTGGAGGGGCTAGTGCCTGAGACAGTCAAAATCTACAGTTCGCTGAGGATAGAGACAGAGCCCAGGCAAGCTCTCCTGCCTCTTGGCCAGCGTGGAAGCAGTCCTCTCCTACATGTTAGTGTCGGTAGTTTGCTTTAAGAAAACTTGAGTTGGACTGCTCATGAGTAGTGGAGAGGGATAGGTGGGAGAGAATGGCAATGTAAGAAACTACACCAAATAAATTTAATTTAACTATTGTTAACACCCTTAGGAGCGATCAATAACTAAGTTGACTTCTCGGAACTCGGACTTTTATGTATCGTTAAACTTAAAATACATGCGTATTTAAGATCAGGTTACTCCAAAAAGAGTTATGCAGCTTGAGGCAGATCTGTTCTGATTGTACAAGCAGCTCTGTCAATCATTTAAACCCCAGACTCCTGGCGCCGAGAATTTGGGGGCGTGGTAATGGGGGTGGGGCAAGCGGAGGGAGGCTCCTGGCGCGTGGCCTTTGTCTCCGCCCCTTGAATTTTGCATTCCAGGGCCCCGCCTGCATTTACGCCACACCCCCTAGTGTTCTGGTTTGAGAGACTGGGGCTGGGGGTCGGGACTAGGATGGAGTGGAGCGGGCGGGTTGCGGGGGATCAGCATAGGCCGGGAAGTAGATAAGTCTGAATCTTACAGCCCTCTTTGCCTCCCAACTCTATGTACACCTTTCATCATAGGTAAAATCGGACTTGAGGAGACAAGAAAGGGAATTAGATTTATGGTCGAACATCCAGCACGGAACACCAAATCCTTCCTTCCTATCCCTCCACCCCCATGCCCTATTCCAGCGGTCCTAAAGTATTCTTTCCCTTACTGAGAGAGCTTTTTTTTTTTTTTTTTTTTTTTTTTTTAACAATCATAACGAGTCAAAAGCATTGTGTGTGCGTGGGAGGGGCCTCAAGGACCCCCATCCAGAAGGTATTTGCTGCTATAGATGAGTGTCGGTGTGCGCGCGCGCGCATGTGTAGGGGTGGAGGGTTAGATACGTCTGGAGGATGGGGGGTTGGGTGGGGGGGGCGCGAAGGGGGCTGGGAGGGACAAAGGTGGAATTAGCTCAGAAGATGGGTAACGCCTCTCCAGGCCCCAATTAAAACAGTATTTTAACAAAAGAGTGGGGTTTTTTTCAAGTTCAGAAAAAAGTGGGGGGGGGGTGGAGGAGGGAGTCAGTAATGTAACAAACAATTTTTCAGACTGGATATTGGGTACCAGGGGATTTGGACCTTGAAACCGAATAGTAGTAGCTCAGTCAGTATTCGGGTGAGGTGGAAGGTGAGGAAGGGCTCAGGTACGTAGAGGTAGGCAAAGAAGGAGCAAAAGCTAGGAGAGGCTGGGTTAGACAGCCGCCCGGCCGCCCAGCCGCCCAGGGTGACAGAATCCTCCAGGGCCCCAAGTCTGAGGTGCAAGGACCCACCCCGACGACTCCCGGGATACACCCGTCTCTAAGCCACTTGCTGCGCAAAGCGCGCGCGGGCCCAACCCGTCCCTTGTCCCCCGCCCGTGCGCCGCGTAACTGGCACACTAAGCGCGCTCACCGATCTTGGCTTGCTCGCGGTAGCTCTTTTCGTTGAGGCAAACCCCGCGGCCGTGCAGCAGGGCGTGCAGCGGCTTCTCCTCGTCTTGCCGGGGGAGGCAGCGCAACCCTTGGGCGCAACGCTCTGTGTAGACGCCGCATGACTGCCCCTCCGCCAGGGCGCAAGTCATGCAGCAGCCGCAGCCTGGCTCCTTGACCAGCTCGCAGCCCAGGGGGCTGGGGGGGCACATGGAGAGAGATTTCTCATCGCAGGGCTCGCAGTGCACGAAGGAGCCCAGGCCCTGGGTCGGCCCCGCATAGGCGGCCAGCAGCAGGAGGACCGTGGTGAGCACCATCTTCTCCGAGTCGCCCTTTACTTCGGGGCGGGGCAGGAGAGCGAGAGTGCGGGGAGGAGAGAAAGGTGCCAAGAGGGCGTCCGGAGATTTTTTTTTTTTTTTTTAAATCTTTGGCAGGTAGAGCAGGTGCCCTCCCCCAGACACTTGCAAAATGTGGGGAGCGAAGGAGGATCGAGGTGGCTGCGAGCAAGTCCCAATTGCAAAGATTAAAGACTTGCAACAGGTTGGGGGGAAAAAGAGTCGCGCCAGGTGCACGCAGAGTGAGCGGAGGCCAGAGAAACCCCCCGGAGGGAACTGGTCAGAATTGCAAGGGGGAAAGTCACACAATTGCTCACCCTAAAGCAACCACCGAAATAATGAGCTCGGAGGCTGTGGAGAAGAGAGTGGCTGGGGGGAGAAAAATGGATTTGTCTTCAAAAATTTTGCTTAAAATCTGAAATACACCCTTCTCCTTTCTAACCCTTAGCTACCAGGGGCGCACGGCTGCAGCAGGTAAAAGGCGTTGGCGGCAGCCGAAAGGGGGGAGAAAGTGCTGAAATCAAGAAATTAAAAAAAAAAAAAAAAAACCCACGCACACCTAACCCAAACCCTAACACCTCTTTTTCTCCCACTCTGCCACCACCTCTTCGAAATTCGCAGGTTGTGCGTGAAGTCCGGAGAAGGGTGCCAATGGTGGAGGGGGTAATGAAAGGAGGGGAAAAAAAGAGAAAAAGGAAAAAAAAAAAAAAAAAAAAAAAAAAAAAAAAAAAAAAGAAAATGCCCACACGGCTTTGCAGCTCTTTCCTAGCTCTTTCCCCCCCGGCAGAAGTTTCCAAAGAGACTGCGGGCTCCGGTCGAACAGGCGCTTTTAAATAGACGGCCCCTGGCTGCCAGCCAGTTTGTAGCTGCAATTTGAGCTCCCCAACACCCAACCCAGGCAAGGATGCCAAGGAGCTTTGCAGCACAAACTCACACGGGGTGGGGGTGGGGAGAGGCCTTCTAGACACACGGGGGCTCCCCTTCCCTCCCTGAACAGCGCAGCGCCCTCCTCCCCCCGGAATGTAAGAAAGGGGCTTTGGGGGACAAGCTGGGGCTGCTGAGAAGGGGAGGAGGTGGAGGGGCAAGTGGAAGAGAAAATTCTTTGGAGCAGAGTGAACACAATGAGAGTGACTAGGTGTCCCCTCCCTCCTGCCCCTTAGCCAAGACACGGGGCTGGAGAAAGATGCATTTTCTTATTAGCCAATTGGATATATATCGTGCCCAAGAAGTTCTTCTCAAGCTTTGGAAAACTACTGTCTGCGAGTATCTAAGTTACTATGTAAGGTGTGTGTGTGTGTGTGTGTGTGTGTGTGTGTGTTGTGTTTGGGGGACCAGTAGTGTACAATTACCAGTGATGGGTGGTGAGCTGAGTTTAAAAAAAAAAAAAAAAAAAAAAAAGGAAGAAAGAAAAAGAAAGGAAACCTGAATCTCCCCCACCCCCTGCCAAATAGTCTAGGAATGGGGTTTCTTTTTCTGGTGGGGTGACTGTCCTTGGTCATATGGTCAAGAAGTGGCCACTTTCCTTCAGGTACATTGTTGGTCAGGGAGTTGTGTGTATGTGTGTGCTCATGCTGTGTGCACCTTGGATGAATGTCCAATGGCATTGTGGGGGAATAGTGAGTTGCAGAGACCCCACTTTGGAGGAGATGCTGCTAAGTCTGTAAAACTTGCCTGGTGCCCTAAGATGTCCTCGTGTGGACTTTTTAGATGGAAGGAAGGCATATTGGAGTGATACCCACTCTCCACGCTGTTTTAAAGAGGTATTTCTGTTGGGCAGAACCATTCCTGAAGGAAGTGGGTGCCAGACCAGGGGACACCCTATCTAAGACTAGTGGGTGCAAATAGACACATTCCAGGGATGTAAGATGACAGGCCACTGGACCTGCTCAGAAGAGATCCTGACAGCAAACTTTTTGTGCCACTTGAAACTTCAGCCAGTCCATCAGGAACTGCAGTCCCCTTCTTTTCTTAGGAAAATGAAAGAAAACTAAAGCCCTGATAGAAAGAAGGTGACTTTTTCTGAAATTGACATGATAGGTGGGCTATGGAAGACAGAGGCAGGTCAGAAGGAGATGACCAAGGGGCACTGCCCCATTTGGGAGTATTTGTGGTGGGGCTGTTACCTATTTTACCTTTCTCTTTTCTCCCTTTTAAAGTTCTCTAACCCTCCTTTGGAGAAGGGGCTGCATTTCATGAAGTTTGCCACTAGAATGCACCCTTATCTGTGATAAGAATTCTTTCTGGTGGATTGCTTTTAAAAAAATATTTCTCTAGCTAGTTCAGTTCGGGAACATCTCACTTGATGCCGTTCACATCCCCAGATCCTGATCTCTCTTCTCACTTATCTATTTGCCGAAAGGCACATTTTAAAACAAGCCTCAAGTTTCAAGTTGTGCTTTTGCTCTATTGCCAAAGGAGTTCTAGGCGTTGGCTGGGAGAGGGAGGAGGAACTGTGTGATGATTAAATTAAAAAATTAGCGAGGCTGGTTCCAATTGCTTCTCCCTTCTGTCTGGAGTCTTGGGAAGCAGAGAGCAAATTAATATTCAAAAATTTGGTTAAAGTATTTTAGAAGTGAGGGAGATCATGTGTTATTTTCTCATTTGTGTCAAGTTCAGACTAGAAAAACAGTGCATGGTGTGTGATCCATTTCTGCATGACCCTAGCAGCTCAGCTCACCAGGGGTGCACTGGTAGCATTTGAGATGAATGAGCAAATTGGGGCATCCTTTGCAAGGAATGCAAGTTGCCTAGTTCCAGACACCCTGCATTCCCAGAAGTTGGCATCAAGTGACACCTCTTTTTGTATGACCCATTTCCAGTGGTTGTAAAATACAATTTGTGAGGACAGGTAAAAGGAAGAAGGGACGATTTACAGAGAAGTTGAGAAGGGTAGAGAGAAGGAAGAAGAGTGTTGCAGTATTTGAGTTGCAACACAGGAGGTTGGCCTGATATGTTGCACTATCCAAGTCTGCAACACCAGGCAACGATGGAAAAAGGGCTCAGTCTTAGTACCCAGATCTGAGGAAAAGAGCTTTGTTCAGGAGAGATGGAGCACTTGTCTCAGAGGAAGCTGCATCTGTTTACTGCGTATAACACTGTCTTTTATATCCTTGCAGTTAAGCAAGCCATACATCTTGAAGGTTAAGCCTTGTGTAAGCAGTTACTAGCCTATTTTTCAAACTATGGGTTGGTTACAGGAAGAAAAAATCACAGCCTCACAGGCTGCAGAACATTCTGTTCACAGAACACAGAAGAGAAGATGGGGCCCTAGTCCCTGAGGATCCCATTTGGTGCCTCTGTCTTTCAACAGAATGCCATTTAGGCCTCCTTCCAGGGGACAGGGCCCACAAAGAGAAGGTGGTGGGAGCTGGTTCTTAAGGGACAGTGGGGGTCTGGGAAGAGATTACTCTGCTTAAGACTGTCAGTGATAAGCCACTTACCTTTTAAATTTTTATCGATATGTGATAATTCTGCATGAGTAGGATTCATTGTGATATACTCACACATGCATCTAGCATACATTGGTCTGTTTCACTTCCCTGGACTTTTTCTTTACCTCCTCTCCTGCCTCCCCTGATCCCCATCCTC
Organism: Sciurus carolinensis; assembly: GCF_902686445.1. Taxonomy (NCBI): domain Eukaryota; kingdom Metazoa; phylum Chordata; class Mammalia; order Rodentia; family Sciuridae; genus Sciurus; species Sciurus carolinensis. The sequence goes on from NC_062215.1 coordinate 162,597,260, forward strand.
TACTCTAATGGTCTGTCTTAGCATGTTCTCTTGTTCCATCCATTTTCCTGCAAGTGATGCAATTTCATTTTTTTATGGCTGAGTAAAACTCCATTGTGTGTGTGTGTGTGTGTGTGTGTGTGTGTGTGTGTGCATGAGTGCATGTCTATAGCACTTCCTTTACCCATTCATCTGTTGACAGGCACCTAGGTTTCTTCCATAACCTGTAAGCTACAGTTCTTTATTTCCCCTTCCAAATGGGTTTAGGTATAGAAAGAATTCAGAGACTAGAGCGGCTGTCCAAGGACCCAAGTGAAGGCTTCCCAAAGACACAAGAGAAAGAAGAATTCTTGACATCCTGAGATGGTCTAGAGTGATTTTGTCTAAAGATAGGGGACTGGTAGGGTGGGTCCAGAAGTAATATACATCAGTGGAGGGGGAAGGTGTGGGGTGGTGTGGGTTGCCTGCAAGTCTCTGTGGATTCCATTCCTCCTCTCCTCCATTCTGAAGTCCTAGGACTGTTCACAAACACCTTTAGAAGATTGTTTCTGGAAAACAAGAAGTTTGCATCAATGAGTTTCACTGGGAAGGGCTCATTGAGTCTGCCAGTTACTAATGTCAGAGGCCGGTGCCCGGTGCCCTCTCTAGATACCTCGGTGCCTGGTGCCCTCTCTAGATACCTGCTCTGCTACTGTTTCATTTTTGCAGCCATGAACTTTCCTATTATGGCACAGATTGGCTCCTATATCTTTTAGCCATATCTTTCTTGGAGATGTAGGAATTTAAATATCATCCTCTTGTATCCTGTTTCCCCAGAGATCACTCCTCCCTTTCTTTAAAAGATGAACTCCCAATTAAAACCAAGTTTCAAGAAATGGGACTGAATCAAAGATTTGTGATCTTTATCTAGACCATTGGTTTCAGGGGGCGAAAGTCATTTTTATTTTATGAAGCTTGTGAGTCCCTACCTGTGGTCATTTTCTGTGCATTTCTAAGTGATTTCCTAGGTAAGGATATGCCTGATAACACAATTTAGAGAAGTTAGGCTTTTTAATAGAACACAAAATATTATAGATTCTTCTGGTTAGAAAGGAAAAGCACCACCCAAGAGGCTTTTCCTAGTCTCTTCTATATGCTGCTTTTACCACTGTCTCAGATAAGTTTATTTATACCATTGATTCATTTTCAAGACCTTGCGACATTGACTTCAGTCCCTTTCTCAGAGCCAGGACATGATGGGCATACTAATGCCACTGTCTCATCTGAGTCCCAAAAGAAGATATGATGACCTTTGAGAAAGAGCACCCAGTTCTCAGGTCCGTCCCTAGGTAAGGCAAGTTCAGCCGGGCTCAGGCCTGCAGAGGACCCTGATGACAGTTTTGTTGTAGTAACTGTGCTGAAGGCTAGGTGGCAGAATAGATACACCACTAAAAACACGCCTCCTTTCCCGAAGGGAAAGAAGTATAGAGGCTGGCAGAATCTAACAATGGGGACCGGGCCTGGGGAAAGCAAAATCGTGGCTGGAGGGCCATACTGTATAACCACACACTGTGGGTTCACGTTTGTCATCCCGGCCTTGGTGATGCCACTCACGCTATCCGGACACCGCCTGTGCTGCAAAAATCACCCAGGTCCCACAGGCAGCTGCCTTCAGCGATCCTTTCCCTGGGAGACAAGAACGGCCAATGCAGAACTTGATGATTTTGGTTTTGTCAAGGGATTTCCTGAAACTTCTCTGATGATTAGAATGAGATCTTCGGTCAAGGGCATAAACAATTTTCCTTTTTTCAGTTTTAAAATGTTAATTATAGCATATTTTGTACAAAGAACAGAAGCTAATATAACAGCTCTCCTGTTCTCTCCACACTCTTCAAATGCATGTTAACATTTTGCCAACATTACTGAAGATGTTGTTAGGAAGCAGCCCAAAGTTACAGGTAAGAACTTACCTCCTGCTCCCTCCCATCCCATCCTCTTCCCTTGGTAGCACTAGCCACTTTGATATAGCTTCATATCCTTTTTGCACAATGTTTTTCTAGGTTTTATGTGAAGTATCTTACAGAGCAAAGTTAGGATAACTTTGAGGGTCAAACCACAAGCTGCTTTAAGAGTTAAAATTTGGTAGTGGTGCTTGTTGCAGCGGTAATTTAACTAGAGTCTAAATTGACCCTAAGGCTGACTGTTAAAGGAGCAGGAGCCAACTGTGACTCAGAGTGATTTGTATCCATGTGTGAGCAGCATATAAGTTAATAGTTTTATGAATTGATGTTTAGGAGGCCCTGGAGCCCATCCAGACAGATAGGGCAGAACAGAGCGCTCCATAAATTCAGTTTCGGGCTGGAGCCCTCCTGTCTTCTTGGAGCACGGGATCTGGCGTGTTCTTGCAATGGACAGCTCGGGAGCTGTTTGAATTTTGGAGAATAAGATTAACCAGGAAAAGTGATCTGTTGTTACTTAGAAGACAGCATTGGTAGAACCAGATGTAGGAGGGAGAGAAAAGAGGTAGGTTGGGAAGTGGAATAAGAGGAAAGGGAAAGAATGTTAAGGCCTTGAGGCAGGTTTAATATGAAGTACTTGAACCTCAAAAAGGTGAAATAAAATCACAGAACTGGTGGTACCTAGGTTTCATCACAGGTCAGCAGGGAGAGGTGGTAAAAGCTGGCTTACTGCCATCAGGTCACAGGGCAAACTAGTGTGAATTAGGAAAAAATGCCCTCCTCAAGCTACTTTCTTTCTAGTCATCAGAAAGTTGTTATAAGATACAGATTTTGGATTCTTAAAATAAAAGCAAATTCCAATAGACTCTTACTGTTGGACTTAAAATATGTTAATTGTAATGTAACATGAATTTGTACAAACATACGCTTATGTCACTGTGAAATCCAACAAAAATGTAAATAAAGTCAACCAAAACTACCAACCCCAAAAATGCACAATGACAACATTACTTTAGTGTGTTGGTTGATGTCAGGCTGATGTGTTGCTGGAAATAAATCAATACTTCTTCTGTGATTATGGTTTAACTGTTAGGGTGCAAGGTTTTTAAGCTGGGCATGCACACCTTTGATGTGATTTAATTGTTCCACTACTTTTTAAACTACAGTGGAGTCCTGTCTAATGCAGTGGTTAGTTTTACTTCAATATCAAAATTAGTTATCATAAAAATTTCCTGTGAAAATTCCTTATATCACTTGCAAAATGAAACAGTACCATGAAATCTTCACTTTTCTGATGAGCCACTATGTCGCTCAGTCTTCACACAGCTTTCCCACTTTATCTCAGGATCAAGTCCACCTCTGTTCTTTCTCCCACCAGCCAATGCCAAGATCAATGCCAATGGTGGGACTTGGATCTGATGCCTTTGGATGTGGAAGATGTTTCAGAGCCAGATTAGAAGGTGGTCATTCAGATGTCCTAAAATACATTCAGTTTTCAAGATTATTAGCAAAATGAAACACGTATGCACATGTGGACACACACACACAAACCAATGCAACTTTTGGGGAGAATATATCTATAGACCATTCTAATCTGAGAAAAAAAATGGCCTAATCCTTCATTTTTTTTTTCCTGTATTATCCAGGATGACTTTGTACTCAACGACAATAGTAGTGGTATTCAGTGACCATTTCCCTGGTCCGGGATTATGAACACAAGGAACACAGACACTTGACCATGAACTCAAAGCAGGGTTCACAATTTCTCAGACCTTGAGCTATCTAGAACTCCAGGAAGTTTATCTGCAGAGATTTCACGGCAGCTCCTGGCCTGCTGTAGACCATGAACTTACTCAGGTAAACTGGGGCAATTAGTGGCTTTTAAACGGAGTCATAGCCTGTCTGCTGAGAGCTCTTTTTTAGGCTGGGTACACCTGACAGGCTGAGATACGGAGTTTTCATACAACTGAGTGATGAGTTTGGGACAAAACCACAAATTAAACAGCAAATTAAAACAAATCACATGAACAGTGGGTACTCTTATGGCTGGTGTGTGTGTGTGTGTGTGTGTGTGTGTGTGTGTGTGCATCAGAGGTTGCATACAGAGAGGTCATGGGGCTAGAATTGGCTACCAATTTGTTGCTAAGCAAGGAGGCAGGAGGTACTGTATATGGCACAAACATCATGACTTACTAGTTCCTTCTGCTTGCATAGACTTAGAACAAGTTTGACCACCAAGTAGGGGACGGAAGCATCTTATCAAGCCAACCAAGAGACAACTATTTGGAGCAAGAAGTGAAAGACTTAGAGAAGAAAGGTGTGGATTTATCCAGTTGGAATAGATTGAATGTGGAGGGTGGGTTTCCTTGAACCCTGAGCTTTGAAGACCACTGTCCTATTTTGATCAAAGCAAAAACCTTGAGCAAGTTGTTTATCTTTCTTCGGGTTCAATGTATTCTTCTGTAAAATGGATATGATACATATTAATAGGTTGTGAGGGTTCAATGAAATAATCTGTAAATCATTAAGCACAACACCTATTATGTAGTGTATTTGTTAACATTGCCATAAAAAAAAATTCCAAACTGAGTAGCTTAAGCAATGGAAGAAAATTGTCTCATGGTTCTTGAGGCCAGAAGTCCAAGATCAAGGTATCAGCAGATCCAGATTTGCTTCAGGGCTCTCTTCAAGCTGGCTGGTTTGTGGCAGCATAAGCCCAATGTTCATGTGGCATTCTTTATAAATGGGGGTCCACATTTTCCTTTTTTATAAGGATACCAGTCAGATTGGATTAAGGGTCCTCTCTTGTCCATTATGGCCTCATCTTAGCTGATTATGTCTGTAACTACACTATTGCTAAATACACAAGGACCAATTTTGAAGTGCTGGGGGTTAGGACTTCAATATACGAATTTTGGGGGGACAGAATTCAACCCATAATACATAATAATCACTCAAGTAGTTGTTATTATTATTCTTATTCACTATGTCATCACCTTTACATGAATGGGTATTTTTATAGCCAGAATTTTCAGACTTGCATCTCTAATCTCCTGATCTTTCCAGATCTAGCAAAAAAGTACCTTGAGAGTAGGCAATGTGGTGCTTGTTCACCGTGGTGTTTCTTGAGGCGTTACAATAGTAATGGGCCACAGCAGATGCTCACAGGACATTTGTGGGTAAACAAATAAAGTGTTTCTTTCTTCCTTTATTCTTTTATTTTTGTTTTTGTTTTTTTTGACTACTTAGTAGCCAGACTTTCTTGTTATCCTTTTTAGATTACCAAAATATTAAAGGCAAAAAAAAGAAAAAAAGAAACCAAATTTTCCTTTCCTTTGTTGGTGATTATTAAATCCTCCCTAATCACTGGTTTTCTGAAATCAGTTAGAAACCCAACCAGATGGGAGAGGGCAGTGGTGCTGGTCATTGTGGAGGTGAAGGGGAGTGTCTGTGTTGGGGAGAGCTGGAGTCCACTCTGGGCATTTCCTATGGCTTGATATTGGCTGGGACTGGGAGTTTGGAATAAATAGGAAGAAACCAATGAGGTCAGTCTTGGCTCTAGAGGTTCAGTTAAAGTATAAATGAAGAGCCATGGGTTTGACCAGGTATAGGGTTTATTTGGTCCTCAGAAAGGGGTGATATGAGCCAGGCATGTGGCACATACCTGTAATCTTGTCCACTCGGGAGGCCAGCCTCAGCAACTTAGCAAGGCCAACTTAGGGAGACCTTGTTTTAAAATAAAAAATAAAAAGGGACCAGGGATGTAGCACAATGGTAGTACTCTATTGGTTCAATCCCCAGAAATACACACACACACACACACACACACACACACACACACACAGGGTGATGTGTGCCCTTTTCATCTGATGCACTGACTCTCTGGTACACAAACCACAGGTCAGCACAAGGACTTGACCATCTGAACCAGAAGGTTCCTGGTCTGAAAATGTGTCAGGAGCTGCGTAAGTCTTGAACCCTGGCAGGAACTGGAATGTGAAATGCAGGGAGCCAATGGTCTGCATGATGAGAACTCCAGAGATGAATGTCATGTGTCATGTGTGTAGTGGTCTCTGGACCCAATACCCTACCCCCACAAAAGAAATGATTGAAAACCCAAACCACAATAAGAATTCCTGATTGACAGCAATCATATACATATGTATCTGTCCATCCAACTGCCTCTTTTCTCACAGCTGCAGAACAGAGGTTGCGGTGCTGGCAAGAAGCAGGAGGGAGGCAGGCTGGGTGCACCCCGGAGACACAAAGATTCAAGGAGGGAAGCTTCCACTCACTTCTGGCCTCTTTAACCTCTTGAAACCAGGAGGACAGGACCAGATCACTCTCTCCCTTCCATTTTCCCCCTTCTTTCTTTTAAAAATATTTGACTGGTTATATGAGTTTATTTTAAAAACCTTTTCACCATAGAAATTTTGAACAGACTCAAAGGTAGGCAGAATAGGACAATGAATTCCATAAGCCCATCCTTCAGCCCATCCTCCTGTGGCCTCCTGCCCCATCTACAGGGCTCTGCCTCCTGCCGTCCCACAAGCTGCATTTTAAAATACAGTTATGTGCTGCTTGATGTTTTGGTCAATGGTGTGATAATGGTCCCATAGATGATAATGGAACTGAAACGTCCCTATTGCCTAGTGACGTGGCGGCCATCCTGACATGGTGACGCCATGCGTTACTCATGCATTGGTGCTGATCTTGGGGTAGACAAGCCTGCTACACTGCCAGCTGTATACAAGGAAAGCATATGCAATTATGGACGGTGCACAGCACTAGAGAATGATCATAAATGACTAAGTGGCTGGTGTATGTATTTACTATACTTTTTATTGCTGGACTGTAGTCCTACTTATATAAAAACGTGTACTCTGAAACAGTCTGCCATGCAATGCCAGCAGCAGATTCAGACGTCTCAGGTGTATCATGTCTTCATTGGATCTTTTTCTCTTGGGCTTGATCTAATCTCATGTTTTATCCATCATATCCCTAGAATCATGGGCTTCATCATATGGATGTGCATATATACCTATGTGTATCTACATACACATGTGTGTACACCCACATGCACGTGCACATATATAGACTGGTGTGTAGTAGGCTGTACCATCTGGGTTTGTATAAATACACTCTATGGTGTTTGCACAATCACAAAATGCCTGATGTCACATTTCTCAGATGGTATCCCCCTTTTAAGGAGTACGTGACTGTATAATGAAAGCATAGCTCTTTAGCTTCAAGTATGTCATATTTATGAAGCAGTTTTCTTTTTGCACCCTAAAAATAGATCCAAACCTTCCTGAGTAATAAGTAGGGAGATAGATGATACAGCTGTCTACTAAAGGAGGAGTTCAGTAACCAAGAAAAAGGAATGTTTGAGGAAGGAGCAGTGGAGAATCAATGACTTTGAGGCCCCAGAGTTTGGACCTTTGAGAGGGTGGGGTTGATGGTCTGGACGGAGGAAGCCCTGAAGATAAAGGGGGAAAAGTAAGTGGAGAACATACCTCTGGGTGAAGCACCCTGAGCTCAGGGGAGATAGCAGGGCTGGCGTATCATCTTGGCAATATCAGCAGCAACCCCCAGAGAGGATGCACTTTGCAGAGAAGGGCCCCAGGGTCTCAGTGTAGGAGGAAAACCCAAGTTACTGCTCAAAAGGAAGAGGAGCCCCCGAGAGGTACAGAGAAAGAAGGATCTGGGGAAAAAAAGAGGTGTTGGAGTCTGAGTCCCTGCCTTCTTGAATCTAGCATTCTTCAAGAGAAGGAGGAAAGTTATAAAAATTTAACATTTACCAACTTTCCTTGAAGGCTTATGGCATGTTAGCCACCTGACATGCATTATTTTATTTAAATAGTAGTCCTAAAAGGGAGATCACATTCATCGGTTTCACTTTATAGTTGAGGAAACTGAGGCACTGACTGGCTTAAACTAGCCCAAGTTTACACAGCTAAGAACAGAGTTGGGCTGTGGCCTCAGGCAGTTTGAGTTGACAGTCTGTGCGCTTAACCAACCACGCTGTGCTCCTCTGCCAGGTTGCCTGGAGAAGCCACTACTGGTCCAGCAGGGTGAAGGACAGTCACTGGGGGCACTGGTTCAGGGGAAGTACAGTGGATGGTTGCTGAGAGCAAAAGTCAGGAGAGTCACCCCATGAGCCACCAGGAAGACCAGTCAGTCTCTGAGACTGAAAGAAGGAAGAGAGGTGTAGCTAGATGAACGACAAGGGTGGTTAGTTTTTTATTTTTATTTTAAAAATTATTAAATTTTTTTTCTTGGTACTGGGGATTAAACCTAGGAATGCTTTACCACTGAGCTACATTCCCAGATCTTTTTTTTTTGAGACAGCGTCTTGTTAAATTGCTGAGGGTCTTCCTAAGTTGCTGAGTCTGGTCTTGGACTTGCCAACCTCCTGCCTCAGCCTCCTGAGTAGCTGGGATTACAGATATGACCCACCTGCTCGGCTGTGATGGTTAACTTTATGTGTCAGCTTGACTGGGTTAAGAGAGTTGGTACCTTTCTGCTGTGTCCCTGGGGCTTTCTGGAAGAGATTAGCATTTGAGCCAGTGAACTGAGTAAAGAAGATCTGCCCTTATGAATGTGGGTAGTGTTGTCTAATCTACTGTGGAACAAAAAGAATAAGAAGGTGTTGGAAGAGTGGGCAGGATCAAAGCCATTTGAGGAGTCTAAGATACTTTTTAAAATTTTAGTAACACCTTTATAGAAATATGACCATTCATATACCATGCAATTCACTCATTTAAAGGGTACAACTCAATGAGTTTTTATTATACACATACAGTTGTATAATCATCACCATAATCAATTTTAGGACATTTTATCACCTCGATCAGAAACCTTTAGCTGTTCAGTTGTCACCTTACCATCCCCCACAGCATCCCAGTCCTAAGCAATGAATAATCTACTTTCTCTTTCTGTAGATGTGCCCATTCTGGACCTTTCCCATGAATGGAATATGATATATGATCTTTTGTTGTCTGATCTCTTTGACTTGGCATGCTGTGTCTAAGGTTCAACCATGCTGTCGAATATATCAGTATATTGCCATTTCCTTTTATGGCTGAATGATATTCTGTTATGTGGACATACTGTATTGCGTTTATTCATTTGCCTGTTGATTGAAATTTGGATTATTTCTATTTCTTGGCTATTAAGAATAATGACATTCAGTCTTTGGTTTTTTGGGATTGGCTTATTTCACTTAGCATTATATTCTCCAATTGCATCCGTTTATTTGCAAATGCCATAATATTATTCTTCTTTATAACTGAATAATATTCCATTGTGTATATATACCCTGATAAGTGGAGGATGATATATAATGGGGGTGAGGAGTGAGAGAAGAATGGAGGAACTTTAGATTATGTAGAAGGAAATGACAGGGAGGTGGGGTGTAAAAAATGGTAGAATGAGACAGACATCATTACCCTATGTACATGTATGATTATGCCAATGGTATGAATTTACATCGTGCACAACCATAGAAATGAAATGATGTACCCCATTTGTGTACAATGAATCAAAATGCAGTCTGTAAAAAATAAAAATAAAATAAAATAAAATAAAAGAATAATGACAAAACAAACATTCGTGCAGAGGTTTTTGTGTGAACATACTTTTTCATTTCTCTTGGGTGATATACCTGGGAAGAGACTGTTGGTTCATATGTAACTAACTCTATGGTTAACTTTTTGAGGAACTGCCAGACTATTTTTCAAAGTGACTACACCTTTGTGCATTCCCTGGAGCAGTATACGATGGTTCCAATTGTCTACATGCTTGCCAACATGCATCATTATCTGACTTTTTGATTTAATCATTCAACTGGGTGTGACATTATGGTCCATTGTAATTTTGATTTGCATTTGCCTGTTAAGCATCTTTTCATGTACTTACTGGCTACTCGTTTATCTCCTTTGGAAAGATGTCTACTTGGATCTATTGCCCTTTAAAAATTTTTTTGCAATTATTGACTTTCATTGGGATACTTTTTGATTATCTTCTTCCATCTGTGCATCTGTTTCATTTAGTCAGTTTCTAAAACTTTCCCAGGTGTCTGTCTACCTGCAGTAGACTCAGAGTTCTTACAAAATAGGGGAAAACTCAAAAAGTAGCAGGGACTGTTCTTTTCCACCTTTGTTAGGAAAGGCTTTCCTCCATTTTCCGTTAGGTCAACATATTTTCATCAGTGAAGAGTCACCCCAAGTCTGTCTCCCTCTTGGAAACCTCTCCTCAGTTCACAAGTATTTACTGAGCACTCACTATGTACTAGTTCTGGAGGCAGGAGCTGCAATCCAAATGTCAGATGTAATCCCTGTCCACTTAAGGGCAACCGTCTAGCAGGGAAGAGAGACAGGAACTAAAAAATACAAATTTGAAGTCAGTCAAGGTGGCCAAGGTGTGTTAAGGGGACTGCAGGTCATTACCTGCATAATGAACGTCGCAACCAGACCTTGCTTTTCAACGATCCAGGGTGTTATGGTTTAGATATCAGATGTCCCCCAAAAGTTCATTTGTGAGGTAATGCAAGAAAGGGACATTTGTTGAGGAAGGCTGCAGGTCAGGCCAAGAGACAGGCCAAGAGAGAGGTCATGAGCACAGCAAGCAGCAAAGCCATAGGGGCGGAGCTACACAGCCCTCTGGAGAGAACATCCGCATGTGATGCGCCCCAGGTGCTGCATGTGGAGCTACTGGACTTGTTTGCTCAGATGGATTTGGTCTTCCTTTGGCCCTTGTCCTTATTTCTATGCCCCTATTTCTCCCTCGTGGAATGGAAATGTTTACTCTGTGCCTTATGTATTGGATATAGGTAACTTGCTTTTGGTGTTTACAGGGACTTGTGCTGAGAGTTCTCCTTGAGTCTCAGGAGAATCTGGACTTGGATTTCTGGACAATGCTAAAACTGTTAAGACTATGGGGACTCTTAAAAATGGACTCAATATAGTTTGCACCATGAGATGGGCATGAGTTCTGGGGGGTCAGGGGTGGAATGTTATGATTTAGTGTTCTCCAAAAGCTCATGTGTGAGACAGTGCAAGAAGGTTTAGAGGAGATATGATTGGGTTATGAGAGTTTTAACACCTAACCAGTGTGTTGTTAATCCTCTGATAGGGATTGGTAACTGTCGGCAGGTAGGGTGTGACTGGTGGAGATGGGTCAGTGGGGGTGTGCCTTTGGGGAATATATTTTGTCCTTGGTGCAGAGCTTTGTTTCTTCTGCTGCTTCCTGGTGCCATGCCCCAGCTGCTTTCCTCTACCACACCCTCCGCCATGATGCTTTGCTTCATCTCAGGCCCAGAGCAATGGAGTTGGCCACCTATGGACTGAGACCTCTGAAACTGTGAGCCCCAAACAAGCTTTTCCTCCTCTAAGATTGTTCTTGTCAGGTCTTTTGGTCATAGCAGAGAAAAAGTTGACTGAAACACAGGATGGACTACAGTCAGGATGAGTTAGGGATGAGACAGAGTTAGAAACACACACACACTCACATGCAAATGGGTTTTCTCACACACCACTTACACTAAAAGGAAATGCAACAGACCACTTTCAAGTGTATGATCAAGTTAGTTTTCTATGCTATGTAATAGATTGCCACAAATGTAGGAGCTCAACAAAACACCCATTTCTTGTCTCATTTCTGGTAGGCATGGTTTAGCTGGGTCTTTTGCTGAGCTGGAATAAGTCATTGTGGACTTATTTCTGACTTTAGGGAATATCGGGGCCCCCTTTTGTAAAGCTTTCCTCGTTATGTTAGGCTTACCCTTTTGAGCAACTGAAAGTCACCTGCTCAGGGACCTTAATTGCATCTGCAAAAATCTCTTCACCTTTGCCTTATAAGGTAATAATCTCAGGAGCAATGTCCTGTAACCTCTGCCAGAGTCTAGAGGTCAAAAGCAAGTCACAGGGCTGGGGATATAGCTCAGTTGGTAGAGTGTTTGCCTACCATGCACAAAGCCCTGGGTTCAATCCCCAGCACCACAAAAGAAAAACAACAACAAAAGCAAGTCACAGGTCTCACCAATACTCCAGGGACATAGGAGCATGGATCAGCGGGGATGGGGATAATCAATAATCCTGGATTTCTGTCTCCCACAGTACTTGTCAAATCAATTCCATTTTTGTCCTCAGGTTCTCTACCAGTAAGTTAGGGCTAAACTGGAAGATTTCTAAATTCTTTTAAAATTTTTACTCTAAACTGGATGATAATGACAGTGTCAATACTAATATTAATACCAATAGTGTTAATGAAAATAACATACTAACTGATCTCTCTGTAACATTGCCCATTATATGTCAGATAATTTATTATTTTCACAAAAACAAAAAACAAACAAAAAATATTTTCAGGAATTATATCATTTAATCCTCATGACAATCCAAGAAGTAGGATCATTTGCTTCCTAAATTCCTTCAGAAAATGAGGAAATTTTCTAGGTTTGTATTGTCCAGTAGGGGAGCTGATAGGCACATGTGACTATTTAAATGAATTAAAATTAAACAGGGGTGGGGGGAAGGGAAAAAATAACAGAATGAATCAAACATTACCCTATGTAAATTTATGATTACACAAATGGTATGCCTTTACGCCATGTACAAACAGAGAAACAACATGTATTCCATTTGTTTACAATAAAAAAAATTAAACAAAATTAAAATCTGAGTTCCTCAGTGAGGCAACATTAAACAACATTATTACAGAGGCTAGGTGACATATCCAGGATTACCCAGGGGTCGTACATGATTCCTAGGCTCTGAATTCTTGGACGAGTGCTCAATCTCATGCCTGGACCCACTTGTCAAGAAAGAAAGAACATGAGAGGGGAGGAAATGTGGTTACTTTACTTTCATGATTCTCAAGTTCTGTAGTGTTTCAAAAAAGTCAGAAGAGGCCACCAGCAAAGGAAGTCAACTCTGAAGACCCCTAACCCTCTCACTTCAGCACTGGGCACTGGGCTTCACTGTGTTGTGGGAGACACAAAGAAGAGTATGTCTCCTGATTGCAGATTTCTTTGGTTTTCCACGGGAGACACACACAGCAGAACATGGCAGAAGGGTGAGTTTTTAAGAAAGGTGCAGGCCACTGGCCTTGAAGTCTTAAGGTCCACAACCAGGGGCATCCCTAGAATACACACGCTTTGATCCATGTTTTACTTCTCTGGTCATTTGAACACCCCACCCTGAGGTCTTTCTGATTGTTCTAGATGGTAAGATCCACTCCAGGAAAGAACATACAGACTCTTCACGCAGGACCAGGCTCTGACATTGGCTGACATCTGGTCAACCTCACAATAACAGAGTCTCACAGGCCGAAGAAGCTGACAGCCTTGGTGAAAAATTGGGTTTTCCACTTCTGACTTCCAGGGGTTATTCAAAGTGTGAGGGAAGTGAGGGAGGTGGGGGAGAGACATTCATGAAAATTGATGAGGAGCGTTTGGGCCAGTGCCGTCTGGAATCTGCTCCTGTCCCGAGGTTGGCCCAGCCCGTCCCAGCTCACTCTGGCGCCTTTGAAGTGCGTTACCTGGATGGTGAGCGGAGCCAGCTTGGCAGACCAGGGAGGGAAGCTGTGTGGTCTGGCAAAGAGCAGAGCAGAGGGCAGAGGGACAAGGTTGAATCTGGACTGACTCACAGCACCCCTCACGCCAGGCATGTCACCATTCGGTCCAGCTGGAAAATGAGGAAAAGGCCCAAGTCAGGCCTCACCGAGAAATCCAGATGTTCTTCACGAGGATAAACAAGTCAGTTTCCTCTCTCTCCCTCTATTTCTGTGTGTGTTTGTGGGTCTCTAGAGTGTGCGTGTGTATGTGTGTGTGTGCACACACCCCTGTTTCAGCTTTGAGCATCTCTCTTTACTTTTCTTCCTTTTCTTGGGGACCCTCTTCAGGGCTTGGTCTGTCACCGTCACAATCCTCAGGTGTAACTGGGCAGAGCCCACAGCACCCCCGCCATCGGTCCACCATTCCTGTCTGAGTTTTCTTCTAGTTCAAGTGAAATCCAGCTTTCCGCTCGGTGGTGCATCTGGGCAGGCCTCTGCCTTTTGCCCTTGACAACAGGAATGTTGGGGAGTCAGGAATAGAAAATGCTCGGGACCTGGTGAAAACTCTGCAGGGTTCTGCTTCTGTCTGTTGCAGGAACAACAGCAGGATTTTCTTTTCTATTCTTTTCTGTTCTTTGTAGGTAATTCTGGTACAGGAGCAAACAACAACAACAACAAATCACTCCTTTAAAGTGAGTGCTTTTCTGTGGTCTTGGATTCCATGTTTCTCTGCCTCTCCCTACTTCTCCCCACAGTTCTCAGATGGCCAGACTTCTCCCACCTTCCATTGCCTCCTTCCTAATTCCTCAGGGAAAAAAATTCCACTTTCCTTGCTTTGATCTTTCTCTCCTTTCCTATTCTTATTTTTTTATTTTTATTTTTTGCAGGGAGTGGGTAACTGGGAATTGAACCCAGAGGCACTAAATCACTGAGCCACATCCCCAGGCCTTTTATTCATTTTATTTAGAGACAGGGTCTCACTGATTTGCTTAGCACCTCATTAAGTTATTGAGTCTGGCTTTGAACTGGAGATGCTCCTGCCTCAGCCTCCTGAGCCACTGGGATTACAGATGTGCGCCACCATGCCTGGCTCCTTCCGATTCCTTCTTTTTCAGGGGAATTTGGGGTGTAAATTGCTTTTTAATGCTGAGTTTCATTTGACTCCACTTGCAGAGGAAAAACTGTGACTGACTGTCTGAAAATGTTTGGGATAACAGTTGTACAACCTGAGTTGGACCAGAGTGTCTCCACCAAGTGACTGAGAGACCATGGTCACTACTACACTGAGCTTCAGTTTTCCTTATCTGTACAGTGGGAATAATCTAGCCTACCGTGTAGGACTGGAGGGAACACGAAACAGGATCGTATAGATCAAATTCTTTGCATAATGCCCAGTAAGCGGATATGGGCTTCCGACCTGGAGTTTAAATTCTTCTTCTTCGTCATGGACAGCGGGGAGTTCGCTCTTTTAAAGGTGACCTTGCTTCCCCTCTTCATTCCCGTTTCCCTCAGTTTCAGCACGGTGTCCTCACTGCCTGTTCTGCCTCTGTTCGTGGGTAGTGAGAGTCAGTGCCTGGAGCCCTCCTGCCCCATGGCAGAGACTGGCTCTGGGTTCTTCACCTGACCCAGGCCCCTAGTCTATGCCGTTCCTGCTGAGAACCTCTGTCTTCCTTCGAGCCAGTTGGGAGAGGTTTTCTCTTCTACCCAACCACAAGAGTCTCCATTAGAACATCCTCACACACTTTCTGATTTCAAGGGGGGCTTGGCTGTCCCCTGGCCTCTGTTTTGCCCCCTTGGAGAGCCTGGGACTGTGTCTTCCTGTAGGGTCCACACTGGAGGGCACGAGTCCACGGCAAAGGCTCTACCTCCACCCGTGTTTATGCTTGCCACCTTGAACTCTCAGGAAGTTCCTGCAGTACTCTCACTGCTGTTTATTCTCTGATCTTTCCTTCTTTTCCTCAGGGAGCCCTGGAATTCCATCTCTTTTCTCTAAATTGCTTGGGTTCTAGGAGACCAGAGACCTTATTTCCTGATCCTGAAGACGCTGTGTTTTTAAAGAGCGCAGCCCTAGAGACCTCCAAAATCTAACTTGAAAGCGTTAAGCCATCACGTGCTCTTACAAGACGACTGGTGTCGGGTCTCTGCTCTGCCCCCTTGAGAACTCCCCTGACATTCACAGACATCATTCGCCCGAGGACACCGGCTGGTTAAGGGAACCTGTTCTAACTGGAGACAGAAGGCCAGAAGGCCAGAAGGCTGGCTGTACGGGTCTCTGGGGCACGTCTGCCTGACAAAGGGGAGAGTGCTCCTTCCCCCACCTTACCAGGCTGACTGCCAAGCTGCCGCTGAGACCCGGGCTCTGGGTGAATCAGAACATGAGGGAGTCGTGTTCACACGTGCCCAGCAAGAGAAAAGCCCCAGGTGCTGCTTCAAGGGGCCCTTGCAAGCACTGGGAGATCTTCTTACCTCTTTACTGGGGGAGGGGGCCCACCAGCTTGGAGGATGCCCAGCTGTCCCTGCTGTGTGAGGGAAAGGACTTGGTGATGTCCCGGAGGCTCCCTCCTGACCTGGTCCAGGAGCGCAGGCAGGCACAGAGCCGCTCCTCTCAACCCTTAGCAACCGAGCTAAGACCGCACCTCCTCGCCAGGTCATCTCTGTGATGTTACCTTAGAAACCAAAAAAGAGCAATCTAAGCCACTTTGATTTTTTTTCTAGCACCTGGGAATTAAGCTTTTTTAAAATGAGCCAATACTTTCCTTCTTTCCTTAGCCCAAACTTCCTCTCCCAGGGCTCCAGTAGAGGAAGAATTTAGAATGAGTGATATAATAACCTTCGGGGATGCCAAAGGTCTTTGACATTTTGTGAATGTGAGCACCCCTTTCCCTTTATCCTTTGAGTCACAGACCACATTCCTGAGTGAGATGAGGAGCCAGGCAGATGCGGAAAGGCCTGGAAAAAGTCTGCTACTCCTTAGATCCTGGATAATTGTCAGATGGTTATATGAAAATAGGAAAATGTCACAATGGGTCAAGGGTCATGTTCATGGGGGAATATCTAGGGTACCTTTGTTGGGGACCTAGAAGTGGTTGCTTAGAGCTAGAAAGCCAGATAAAATCTAGGATGCCCAGTTAAGTTTGAGCTTCAGATAAACAGCAAGTTTTAGGAAACACATGTCCCATTCAATATTGGAGAAATATGTTAAAAATTATTTGTTTACCTAAAAAATCAAATTTAACTGGATTTTGTATATTTTCTTTGTTGAGTCTGGTGACTCCATCAGGGTGGGCAAGATCTCTGGCATCTTCAAGCCCTGTGGATGTGGGCACACATTTGTATACAGGAAACCCAGTACGTAGGCAAATAGGGTGCAGGCCAGTATGCATCTGTATCTTAAGAGGAAGCAATATCTGGGTCAGAGGTCACTTCAGTGTTTTTATTTTTTGTTTTTGAATGATTCCACAATGATTAACTTTCTGTTTCCAAACATTTCTCAAGTCCTTAGAGATTGTTGGAGAATTGAGAAGGCCCTCCCGAAACTTGACCAATTGATCTTCTTAATTAAATTTCCCACTAGGTCATTTGGAAGAATGAGCTGGCAGGGATTCTTAGAGTCCTCTGTAGATCTTTCCCTCTTTCTTTACTTCATCATTTAGAACTACTCTCCTCAAATTCTTCTTCCTCCTCTGATGAGCCTCTGAGGAGATCACATATGAAGACAGAAGCTGAGGGAGATTAGGCGTGGTTGGAGAAAAACAGATCATATCTTAGCAGTTCCAAGCAGGAGAGTGGGCATCCAGCAAGGCCTCTGGGCTCGGAATCAGGGAAAGCTGGTGGGATCGGGTCAGATCTTTGGCAGATATAGGGCCAGTTATGCTGCAAAGCTGCGGGGGTATTTCCAAGGTTGCCCAGAGCTCTGTGGCTGTGCCCTGGGATGGTAGCGTCTGGACTTTTCTGTTCTCGAGGGGTTTGCCAGTGTTGGATCCTAGCTGTCAGAGGATTTGACCAAGATGAAGTTGTGAGAAGAGTGGGGTGGGGGAGGGAACAGTTGGTTACAGGTTTCCAGCTCTGGCAAGTTCTCCCTGTTTGCATGGCTGGACTTGTACCGGGGAACCAAGCGTTCCTGCAGCGCTCAGTCAAGCGTCCCCTCCTCTGTTTCTTGGCTACCTCATCTGGGACATGCGGGTCCCAATTCTAATTCCTAGGGCATGCATTCCACCTCAGTGAGGGGCCATGTAGGTCAGCACAGGACTGTTTGGCCCCACCAGCGTCCTGTTCTCCAGACCCACAAAACCCACCCAGTTCCAGATCCTGAAAAACTTGGGTTTGGTCAAGCTAGAGGATTCAAGTGGAATCCTGCTGGTTTCCCTGTATGTCCAACTTACTGACCAACCCAGGTCCCTGCTGATTCTCTGGTGGTCCTGCCAAGGCATTTCTTTCTTTACATCTTTAACTCCCATTTAGCTAAGGACCACAGACCAAGCAGCGTATGCCTTTGGCCTCAGTTTTCTCATCTGTAAAGTGGGTTACACCTCCTCCATCCCTCAGACTCTTACTGGGACATCCCTTCCCTAAGCCTATGCTGATATCAATTAGAGTTAAGAATCTCTTTGTAAAGGATCTTGGGATTGTCTCTGATATGAAGACCTGGATATACAAGCTTTGGGAGCATCAAGAGTTTACTATACCAACTGAGTGATGGTGTGTTCTATTGGGTTGTTGGGTAAAGGATGATCTCAAGTGTCTTTGTGCCTTGATGTATCAGTAAGCACTCAGTACAGTGAGAGGTAAGGACTGCAGGAGAGGGAGAAGTCCCTGCCCCTTGTTGGCCTGTTTCTCAGGGATGCTGATGAGTAGCAACGGTGTTGGGTAAGGAGGCAGAGTCCATTCTGCGGCTTCAGGAAGCACGCGGCTCTGTGTCTAGTGCACGGGCTGACCCATACCCATCCTGAGCACGCAGCCAGGAAAGGGAATAGAGAAGGAGGAAAGGAGGTGGAGAGAAGGAGGGCAAAAGAGAAAACCGCACTGTCATGTAAAGTTTGAAACCTTCCTTTCAACTCTCCCTTATAATTAGTTGGTGCGCTGGAGGGGAAGAACTCTGGGTGAGTCGCAACTTGCTAGGCTCCAGTCCTCAGGCCCCTTCAGACCGCTCTGCGTCTGGGGGGAGGTGCCGGCCAGATGGCTCCTCCCGCCTCTGACTTCTTGCTTTAATTCCCTGCCTGGGAGGGGCTTATGAAAGATTGACAGCTTTTGGTGTCCTCAGCCAAGATGCCTCTTCCCCAGGGCTGACCTGGGGGTGCTGGGGAGGGCTTGGTTTTAGAGGGGTCTCTCCAGAAGTGATTCAGGGCCAGCTCCACAGCTGTGGGCCAAGCTGTAGAGAAGATTCTGAAGGAGGTGGGGGGCGGGGGCCTGCGAGATCAGTGCAGTCTGGTTGGCTCCTATCAAGGCAGGGAACCTCTCCAGATTCCAGAATTGCCATGTGGGTATCTGCTACCTCTCAGCATTGCAGAGTCCATGGTTAGCTAGGAGGCAATTTCCTGCACTGTGGGTCCCTCGGGCTGTGCCTGTATGGCCTGGTGGGGAAAAGCAGGGCTTCCAAAGTCAGATGACTAGATATGAACCCTGATTCTCTGCTTACCATCTGCAGCAAGTTACGTCATTTTTCTGTTTCAGTTTACTCATCAGGAAAACGGGTATAATAGTAAGAGTTCCTCCTTAAGAGGGCAGCTCAGGCCAGCCCCGGGCACAGGAGCTTAGACAGAAGCTTCTGTTTCGTTGCTATCCTGGTAGGTCATATGGGTTTTCTTTGTGGACAGGGCACATCTGCCTTCTTACCCCATTCAGAGCTGGGTTGCGAGTAGAAGCGCTGAGATCCCTGGTCAGCGAGAGCCTCTGTCTGTGAAAAGTCAGCATGGCTACTGAAGACGGAGGTGCTGCTTTGCACTGGACCACAGGGGACCCTGGCGAGGCTGCCTGAAGGTAGCTGTGCATGGAGCGGAGGGCCCTGTGGGTACTCCGACTGGCACTGCTCATGGCTCAGTGTTTGATTTCCTTCTATGTAGCCCATCAGCCACGTTTGGCATGGGCGAGAGTTTAGCGCCTCCGCCATCTCTCGTGAGCAGGGCCGGCCAGGTGAGCAGCAGAGGTTGACAGAACAGAGAGGCCCTCCAGCGCCATTCGAGTTCTGTCTGGCGTGAGGAGCTTCTCCCTGCAGGCGAGCCCGGCCAGCCACACCTCTCTTTTATGGAATCTCCCAAGTGCCAGGCACGCTCCTTGAAATATCTCTCAACTTCACGGCAGCTCTGTAAGTAAGGAGAATCATTCTGGTTTCTTGCATGATCAGTGGCTACTTAGTGAATTCAAACTACAAGATCAGACAGATTGTAAGTGCACTTGTGAGGTTCGAAATAAAGAACTGCGCCATTGCGAAGCCTAGGTTCTTCATACTAGTAAGAGAAACTACCATTAATGGAGCCATGACTATGTGGATTATGTGGATTATTTTTTTGAAATCCTTTTTTCTTTTTCATGTTTTTTTTGGGGGGTACCTAAGTATTAACCCAGGGGCACTTTTACCACAGAGCTACAACCCCAGTCCCCTCTCCTTTATTTATTTTATTTTTCTTTCTTTCTTTCTTTCTTTTTTTTTTGAGACAGGATCTCACTAAGTTGCTTAGGGCCTCGCTGAGGCTGGCCTTGGATTTGCAATCCTCCTGTCTCAGCTTCTGGAGCTGTTGGGATTACAGGCATGCTCCACCGTACCCAGCTATTCTATTGAGATCTTAACACGGACCAAGAATAGTTTCAGTCTTAACATCAACCAAGAACAGTTTCTCTCTCTCTCTCTCTCTCCCTCTCTCTCTCTCTCTCTCTCTCTCTGGTACTGGAGATGGAATTCAAGGCCTTGTGTATGCTAGGCAGGCGCTCTACCACTGAACTATATCCTTAGCCATAGCTGCTCTCTTATAGATGTGCTATGGAAAAGGAAAGACCAGACAAATTGTCTTCCATGGATCCGCAGAGTGCTCTCAAGTTGACCTTGGGAACGAAGTCCATCTCGCTGCGGTAATGATCCTTTGCTTACCTATTAGAGTCCCATAATCTTAGGACTTAAGACGTAGGACTTAACTTTAGTACTGTCCAGCCTGGCCTAGATGCCCTAGAGGAACCTGCCTGTGTCTCACACTAGACCATAAACTCACTA
Source organism: Sciurus carolinensis (assembly GCF_902686445.1). Lineage (NCBI taxonomy): Eukaryota > Metazoa > Chordata > Mammalia > Rodentia > Sciuridae > Sciurus > Sciurus carolinensis. The sequence goes on from NC_062215.1 coordinate 162,617,933, forward strand.
GGAGCTGAAACTGTTTTATTATCAAGCGTCTACACTGTCTCATAGATATTTAACACTTCATAAATGCTTTCTAAATGAGCTTGGTTACCATACCATAGCTACCATTTGTAATTGCTTACTATTTTGTCGTATGGAATATCCTGCATGCGTCCACCTATGGGATCCTCACATGTTTCATTTGACAGGCAAAGAAACGGAGGCCAGGGGATGTGAAACAGATTTTCTCGGTGTCACAAAGCGGCAAGAGGGACAGAAGAACACAAGCTGTCAGCAGCAATTCCCTTGTCGTGTTCTCCTTCTTTTCCCCACTCTGTACCTCCTCAAGGTTTCCAGAGGTGGTGTGTCCTGGTGCTTTTCCCTGTCTTTTTTTCTGAGGGGAGAAAGTAGTTTGCAGAATGCTCCCCTTGGAGCAGGGCCACGGAGGGCATGAGGAATCAGCTACCTCTTGTCAAGTCCATGGCCTGGCCAGTCAGCTGCAAAACCACTCTCCTACCCTTTGCTTTCTACCTCATTTGTATTTGGGCTCTGAACCGATTCTTTTCACTCAACTCCAGAGCCTAGAGAATTAGGGCTCCCCCTGCCTGGCCAGAGGGTGGTGGGTTGTCCCGGAGGAGATTCAGTCATGTGCACCTTCCCCTCTTCCTCCTTTATCCTTCCTCTGCCCGTCCAGCCTCCTCCCTAAGCCCCAGGTGTCAATTAGGTACTCTCAAAGGATTGAATTAGTTTCTTCTTGCTGCCATCACAAATTAGTACAAACAGTGGATTAAAGAGAACAAGTTTATTCTTTTATTCTGGAGGCCAGAAGTGAGCCTAAAATCAAGGTGTTGACAGGATGGTTCTTTCTGGAGACTCCAAGGGAGAATCTGTTCCTTGCTTCTTTCAGTTTCAAGCTGTTAATGTACCTGGGTTTCTCGGCTCCTGGCTGTGCCACTCAGTCCTTTGCTTCTGTCATCAGTTGTGTCCATACTGCCTGCCTCTTAAAGGACCCCTGTGACTACATGATTGGGTCCATCTAGATAATCTCGCCATCCCAAGTCCTAGGTTTATATCTGCCATCCAGGTAACATGCTCATATATTGAAGGGATTAGGACTGGGATACCTTGGTGCAGGGCATTATTCAGTTGACCATGGGGATGTTTTGTGCTTCCAGAACTGTGCCCCACCTACCTGTCCATTATACCAATAAACAAAGCTACATGTGTTTCACAAGGCTCCATACCTGGAACTGGACTAAGTACTCTATACTCACTACTTGGCTGACTTCTTACAACCCTCCTGTGACACTGGTACTACTATTTGGTTCCTCTTTTATGTAAAAGAAGGTCACACAGAGAGTAGTCAAGGACTTGAGATTTGAACCCAAGTCTATTTGGTTCCAAGATCTTTCTATTCAACATCACTCTTCCCCTGCAATGGTAGCCAGTCTCCAAGATGGCCCCCACTGATGCCTTCCACTCTCTTACATAAACCTCTCCCACAGGATCAGAATTGGTTAGTGTGACAGAATACCATGAAGTGATGGCGAGTGTCTTCTGAGATGAGGTCCATAGAGTCACTATATCCTTTGCTTTAGTCTCTCTTGGACACTACTCTGGGGATTAGGTGCCCATATCCTCATGTGTCACAAGTACCATCAAGCAAACCTTTGGAGACATTTACATGTGAGGAGCTGAGGCCTCTCACCAGAAACCAGCATCAATTTGCCAGCCATGTGGGGAAGCTACTGTGGAACTGGATTCCCAGCCATTCAGATCCTCAGATGACAGCCACCTCCACTGACATCGTGAGAGACCTGGAGTCCAAACTACTCAGCTAGGTCACTCCCCAGTTTCTATTCTGCAGAAACTGAGATAATAAATGCTTATTTTTGCTTTAATCACTAATTCCTCAAGCAATTTGTCATGCAGGCACAGATAACTAATACAAGGCCCGAGTTCTAGAAATCTGGACAGATTTTCTTTTTGCTCTGAACTCTGGCTATGAAAAATAAAGATGCTAGTCAGGCCCTGGTCCTCAGAAACACACATTCCATTCCGGGAGCATGCCTCCTAGCCCTGAAGTGGAGAACTCAACGATTCCAGAGCATTCTCTCTTCCTGAGCCACTTCTCACACAGGACATTTCACTTGATCTTTTTCTGCTGCTCTAAAATCATCAATGGATCCTTAATGGCCATAAGTGACTCTCTGGAAGCCAAACTCCTTCATCTGGCATTCACAACCCTCGCCCTCACTCCCCCCGTGGCCCCTTTGGTCCAACTCCTTGCTCCTCGTCAGACCCAGGTGTTCTTTACTGCTACAGTCTCTTCTCAGTCCACTTGCAGATACTTCTCTGCCTTCACCTCTTGCCAGTGAATGAGCAGATCCAGACTGATGATCCACTCGCTACTAGGAGCTAGTGATTGCTGCTCCTACATGTGGGATCTCTATTTCACAACAGGTCATTTTTATGATAAGGAAACTAAGGTTACATGACTTGCCCAAAATCCCAGGGGAAGTAAGTGACGGAATCCGTCCTGAGTCCTGCTCAACCCTGTGGCTTTGAGTTCAGTGATTTTCCATTACAGCGTGTTGCATCTACTCACGTTTCTACAGAATCTTGCAGTTTATGAAGCCTCTCCTTTTTACAATTTTCACTGAGTCTCACAATAATCCAGAGAAAAAAGTGGTCATGGAAGATTCCTCCCAAAGGGCACATTTGAGAACTGAATGAACAAGGGTGCAGGCTGTCATGTGTTTAGAGGAGTGGCTCCTCAGAAAGGAACTGCCAGTGCAGGACCATGGGCAGTGGGGGAGCCTCGTCTGCATGTTTAAGAGACAGCTAGAAGTCCTGGTAGGAACAGGGTACAGAGAAATTGCCAGGCGTGGGGCTGTCGTAAGATCCTTGGATTAGACCCTGGGCACTTGGGGAGCCTTGGAGCACTCAGAGGAAGGGAGCAACAGGGTCTGACTTTTGTGTTAAAAGGATAAGTCGATCCCCAAGATTGACAGCTGCAGGCTTCTTTTAGCCTGAGGCTAAGCTAGTCTGGCTCAGTAGAGGAGGGGGGCGGGGTAGTCCCAAAGGCAGGTCTTGCCTGAGAGGCAGAGTTTGCGAACAGTACCAGGGCAGACTGGTGGAACCTGCCCACTCATGCCTCATCCTGTCGCTGCACTGCAGCCTCAGCCCGAGACCTCACAGATGTGCAGGCGCGTGGAGTTAGCGACAAAACAACCCCCACACCAGCGCAGAAGCCCACAGCAGCTGCGGGCTTGGAGCAGGGGACGCTCACTCAGGGGCTAGATGTTTGACATCTAGACCACTCTCAAATGATGTATTTTCCCCTTTTACAAAAAGCCCTTCCTCTTTTTCTCCCTCTTCCAATTTCTCCGAGCTCCTTCTTTATTAATTATACTGTTTCAGTTCCTTTTCTTCCTTCTCTATCCAATCCCCAGAGATTGCATAGAATCTCCTCAAAATCAGAAACATATCAAGAAAAAATGAACAAGATGAGATCCTTGGCCCAGAGAAAAGCAAACACACTTGCCAGGGGTCACAAAACGGTGTGGGGATTCTGGAGTCCTGCTTGGATACCTGTTGCCTCCCAATAGGCCCCAGAGAATTGCATGCTGTGCTAGGACCCATGCCAGGCCCTCCCAAAGCACTCTGGGAATGCAGAGGAGGGTAGGGGCACAGCCCGCAAAGGATGGGAGGGGCTCCCAGGGAAGTCTTCACAGAGGAGGGGTTATTCGAAAGAGATTTTGAAAGGTGAGTAGGATTTTGTCAGACAGGGGAGACATAGTGGGAAGGAAGGACCAAGAGTAAGATGGCTGGGAAAATCTGTGGCATGTTTGGGAAGAAATTAGTCAATTATCTAAATTAAATACCCAAAAAGGATGACCTCAAATGGAAAAATCAGACCCATTGGTTATTTGACCCAATCCTGTAGTTCCTGTTTTGTTTTAAAGTAATTTCCACTAAATAAACACAACAAATACAGATAATTTTTCAGGTACTAAATGAGATTAAATATTTATAGTCTGTTCAGGTCAAAGGGTAAAGAAAACCAAGGAAGGAAAAGAAGGGAAAAGTAGAGGTCAGGAATAGGGAATTTCCTGTTTGGACAGAAAGGCATGTGGATACTTGGAGGCATTTGATCACGAGAAGAAAAAAATTGGGGGAGCCTGGTTGAAAGGACCCAAACACTCCACTGTGTTGGAAAGCTACGTCTCAAGTCTCCTATTCTCTTTTCCTAGAAATGGTTCATCGTTAAGAGTATTAAGGTGTAGAAGGGATTTGGAGAGAAGTTCTGATTCATCATAACAATACCTGGTGTTTACACCACACCTTTCTCCCAAGGAGCTCAGATTCCTGCAGGGATATGATGTCATTAATTTCTCACAACTTCATCTCTGCCCCCTTCTCCCCAAACCTGTCTCATCTAGAGAGGAAGAAGTAGCCCCGGTCACAGCTTCCGTGACTTGTGGCTGCTCCAGGGAATCTTCTGGGCTGTCGGGCATTGACTGCCATCCAGGATTCTGGTGTTTTTGCTTTGCTTTAATAAAGTCAGGTCCTTACAGGAACACTAGACATCTGTCAGTCCACTTGACAGCAGTGAGGATCTCATGCCACTCATCCGGGAACGGTGTGCTTCTATCTTTTCTCCAACTCCAGAAAAGAAAACACCATGACTTCTTTGAAAGTTTACCAGAGCCCCAGTAGAGTGAGTTCTTCTTGACAACTAACTCAAATGTCTTTATTTGTGATGCTGCCCTGTTCTTTTTGGTCCTGTGTGCACTTGGAACAAAGAACAGGTATCTTGTCCTGCCACTTCAAGGAGACCCTGGGAACTTCTCAATTGGCTTTTTTTTTTTTTTTCTGATGATGAAGATTGAACCCAGGGCCTACCTCATGCATGCTAGGCAAGAATTCTACCATTGAAATGCACCTCAGCCTAGGCTGGCTTCTGCATCTTGCAAACTTCTAAAGCTGGGAGAAGGAATTCTTGCACCCCAGCTGCCAGAAGACGAGGAGGCGAATCACAAATCAACAATTCTTTGTTGAGTGCTCACTGAGGACAGAGCCTTGTCCTAGTGTTGTAGAAGACATAAATTAATTATGACGTGATCTCCCTCTTGAAGGTGTTTTTGGGAAAAGGTAAAGCATATTTATAAAAAGCAAGACATCAACTTAATAACTATGAGCAATATCCTTGATAACCCATGAGCACTATTGCAAGGGAAAGTATAATAATAAGAGTAATGCTGGCTAACTTTCATTAAGCACAGACTAGGTGCAAGTCCTCTTTTAGTGCTTTATATTCTTTAACCTATTTCATTCTTCCTCCTTTCTGTGGTAGATACCATCATCCTGTTTTACTGAGGAGGAAACTTCAGTCATGGTGATATTGAAAAACTTGCCTAAGATCACAGAGTTAGTAAGTGGAGTAATTCAGGTTGTGAACCCAGGTAATTCAATATAGAATATGAATGATTAAATTCCATTGGGGAATAGGTAAGTTTTCTCAGAATAGAATGAGGAGCTGATTTGGACTTTTGTAATCAGCTGGGGGTCTGTCTCAGAGCAGATGGAATGGTTTTGTGTACCAAACTCTTTACAACTCTTTATAACTGACTTTAATGGGACTGAAGATGGAATCTTTTAACTTATATGTAGAAATATGTGAATGGTTCCTGAGGCAGGGAGTGGAGAGGGCTGGCTTCAGAAGATCTTGGTATCACTGTGTGTCCCTGGACAAGTCACTTGCCCTGTGAACTTCATTCCCATCTGAAAATTAGAGGGACCTATCCAGCCCCAAACTTGACAGTTTTTATGCCTCTTGACAAATAGACACTAAGGCACATAAATCGTTCAGACCACCTCAGGGCCGAGAGTGTCACAAGCCAAGGAATCAAAAAGTGGGTGTTGATTTGGTCAAGTTGCTAATGAGATAGGGACACCCCGAGGTGCTGGAGTGAGTGGGCGGGACAAAGTTCATAGAGAACATGTGGCAGAGTGTAGAATACGTGGAGGCGGTGGCTGAGGTCACTCCTTCCTGCCCTCTTGATTTGGCTCTAAATGTCCATTTGTTGCACTGAGAGCTATCCTTCGTCATCCTGACCTTGTATCACATGGGATGTGTTTAGTTGCAAGCAACAGAAGATTTCTTTGAAATATGCTTAAATCAAGGAGGGGATATTTTAGCTTGTAAAACCTAGAGTCCACCCGGGTGGTAGAATTTCGTCATGTCTCCACCAGCACCCCAGCTCGCTGTGCTTCCTGAGCTCTGCCCTCCTCTGAATTGGGCTTTGTCCTCCTGGTTGGTTTTTCTCTTGCTTGCAGATGGCAGCCTCCTGCAGCCAGCCCGCCTGTTTCCTTGTTTCTGTCCACTTTCCACTAACAAGTCAACGTCCTGTGCAGGATGGTCTATATAAGGTGTGGGGCTCAGGAAGAAAAAAATAATTGAGACCCCTTAGTTAACAATTAGTATGAAGAATTTCAAGAAGACAAAAGCAGAAAATCAAACCAATGAGGGGGAGCGAGTAAGTGCAGGGCCTGCGTGGCTGCCAGTCACAACTCAGGAAGCCCGCCTCCGTCCTGTGCTCCACTCTCATTAAGACAACTTGAACCCATCACTTTGACTCCCAGGGGAAACCCGTGGCCCACTTGGATTAATTTGGGTTATTGTTCATCCCTGGACCAATTCTCATGGTAAATTGATGGGATTGTCTGATGGTTTAGACCAACTGAGGCCTGTCCTTGGAGTTGGGGATGGGTCATGCTCCACCCAACTTACAAGTGCTACACAGTGAAGGAGGAGAAGCAGCCACCTGACCAACACAGCTTTGCATCAATGCCTCTGTGCATCATTGCAGAATGGATGAATGGGACAGTATCTCCCCACCTGAAGAATATTTGAAGGGTACCCCCATCCTACTGTTACTGTTACTGTTACCAGGGTTACTGTTCCACCTCCTTTCCTCTTTTCCAAGTGATCACACTTTCCTCTGTAGCACGGTGAAGAGCACAGACCTCAGGCAGTGTGTTTGTTAGGAAAGAACTTGAACTTGCATTAGGAAGGTTGGGCTTTGCTCCTCCACTGCACTCCTTACTAGCTGCATCGTTTTGAACACAGGTCTTTATTTCTCTATCAGTGTTTTCTTATCTTGGAAGAAAAATAATGCCTGCCTGACCTATTTCACAGGGCCGAGGTGACAATTGGATGGGATCGTATATGTGAAAATGGTTTTCATTCTTGTAGGGACTGAAAAGGACTGCTGTTATTTATTTTAAAACTTGGGGACATAGTGTCTGTGGGCTTTAACAGTTTGAATGCTTACTTGCCAGTCTCCTTTAGCTTTTAAATGACGAACAAAGGAATGGGAAGTGAAAGGAAAGACACATTGGCCAGGGGAATTTGGGAAGGCCATGAAAAGACTCTTGAGCTTTGAAAATCAGGAGGATGATTGGTGTTACAGCTGGAGAATAGAATTTCTTGTCCAAAAAATAGTTTCAAAGGGAAATTATCCTGTTCTTTCCTGACAGGCAAAAATTGCTTCTTGGTCTCTCCCTTTGGGTTTCTGCCCCCTTGTCTCTTTCTCCCCCATTATCAGCCCCCTCCTTTTCTCTTTCCCACAAATACTACCTCTCCAATAGCTTCTCTGGTGACTTGGCTTGGCTGTTTTCTGGGCATCCTGGATAGAACTTCTAATCACCAGTCCCTGATAGGTAAGGGTGAAGAGAATGGAACTAAGTTCCAGTAGCTTCCCAGAGCCCTGCCCTCTCTTACCTGCCTTCCTCCTACCCGAGAGAGAGTTCGGCATCCATCATTCTTGACAGTTGCTGGGGTGGAGATGCCTTGTCCAAATCTGCAAACCCCAGGTGCTGTAACAGGAGGGCATCTTGCCTGCAGCACAACCACGTACCTGGATGTTTATCTTGACGTGCACCTGCAACGCCGAACACACATCTGTACATAAATTAGACGTCACCCATTAACCCCGAAACTGGTTATCCCAACAGCGCATTCCCTTAAGCCCCTGCCCTTCTGTCACCACCACACCAAAAAATGAGACAGCATGATTTCCCACTCTCACATACAAAAGACACAGTGATGGATAATTTCTTTGTTCTCCTGAAATGTTGACTTTTTTTGTGGATCTACAAAGAATGGTGAAAGATGTTACCTGCCCCGTTCTCCTATTTCCAGTCAATGTTCCATTCAGATAACCCCAGGAAGGGGTTCATGAATGATTTTTCTTTAGAAATTGCTGATTCTGTAGCCTCCTTGGGTCACCTGTCCCCATACTTACATTCTGATGGATTGGTAAATCTCCATAATTATAAAGGGCACTCGAATATTGGCCGCGCAGGATCATCTTCTTTTTTTCTAACATCACATCCTCATTTCCCGTGGCAGATTCCCCCTGAGCACAGTTGTGGTCTCAGTTAAACTGACCTGTAAAGGTGAGAAGTGGGTCTGGGCCCTGAGTTATGCCAGCTGTGTTTTCTCTCCCTGGACTTAGTTGAAATGAGTAAGGGGTTTAAGAGGCTCTGGAGAGGCTGGTTTTCTTCCCTGCTCCACAAATACATGACATGCTCTGGATCTGGCCTTTTAAAATCTGGTACCAGCTTTCCCTCTGATCCTGTGAGTCACTTCTGTCAGGCCAAAAAATAATCCCTATTTGTCAAGAGGATTTTGTTTTTGTTTGTGTGACTTGACTTTTTTTTTTTTTTTTTTTTTTTTTAATTCTTCTTCAAGTTTTCTAGTGTGGATTCTTTTTACTTTGAACCAAAGAATCTTATGGAACGTTATGATGCATATCCTGTTTCTGGGCAAGAATACTCCCATCCATGGCTTATTCAACAAATGATCCATACATTGCAATTTTAAAAATCTGATTTTAAGTCCTCTATTCTTTCTGCATTCACAGATCCATAAGTCTAACTGGAGTAGGTCCTCCACCAGAATGAACACAGATGCCTCCCAAATCCAAAGCCCAGAGAATTCTTCCACAGATAGTTTTTTAGCATGTATTAAGTACTAAGTGCCTCCTGAGTACTAGAGACTTAACAGCCCTTCCCCAGGGGTGGGTGGTGTGGTGGGTGGTGTGGAGAAGTAAGCCCTCCATCCCAACAGGTACCAAGCCTTGTGCAGAGGAGAGTGACTCTGGCTGAGGGTTCAGGGGAGGCTTCCTCCAGGAGCTAACATCTGAGAAATACCTAATGGTAAACCAGATTAGCCAGGTAAATATGGGCTTGGCCAGTCCTGGTCACCTCTGGCTCTTGTCACTGTTTACCTGTTTATCTGAAATGCCCTCACTCCCTGCTAGCATGGGGTAGCACAGGAGAACCGTGAGCTCGCTTTCCTGCTTGCTTCCACATCCTCTGGAAGAGACTGGCACATGGTAGATGTAAGGAAGTTCTGCACAGATGTGTTCCAAGTAAGGGTCACAGTCACCAGACCCCTGGTTGTCTTGCCTCCACATCCACCATACCCTTCGTTCCACCTGCGTGGGTCCCAGGGGTGTTTAGAGCGCACTGTGCGCTTCAGACAGTAGGTCTTTTTTGCACAGGCCTGCAGAGCTCTCTCTTCTTGCCTCTGCCTGACCAGTCCCACCATCTTCACAGAAGATGCCATGACACCCTCCCCCTTTAAAAAAATGACATATAATATTTGTACATCTTTGTGGGGTATTGTGTGATAATTTGATATGTATAGACAATGTATAATGACCAAATCAGGGTAATAAGTACTTCTGTCTGTTCAAATGGTGATCATTTTCATGTGTTAGGAGTTTCATACGCCTTTTTTCTTGTTAGTTTGAAATATAACATAGAGTAGGGCTGGAGTTGTGGCTTGGTGGAGCACTTGCATAGCATGTGTGAAGCACTGGGTTCGATTCTCAGCACCGCATATAAATAAATGAATAAAATAAAGGTCCATCAACAAATAAAAAATTTTCAAAAAGAGAAATATAGCATAGATCATTGTAACCAATAGTTACCCTATGGCACTACAGAAAACTGAAACTAACTGTTCTGATGTCCTTTATCCATCTTCTTTCTTTCCCTCCTCCCCTCTGCCCTTCCTAGTCTCTAGTGACCACTGTTCCACTTCGTTCTATGAGATGGACATTTTGTTTCCACAAGTGAGTGAGAACACATGGTATTTGTTTTTCTGTTTTTTTTCTTATTTCACCAACATAATGACCTCCAGTTGTATCCATGTTGCTGCCATTGACGTGATTGTATTCTTCTTCATGGCTGAATAATGTCTCATTGTGTATGTGTGTAGCATTTTCCTTATCCGTTCATCCATTGATGGAGCTCTTGGTTGATTCCATACTTTAGCTATGGAGAATAGTGCTACAACAAACGTGAGAGTACAGATATCTCTTTAGTATAAGGATTTTCATCTTGTAATACATATCCAGCAGTGGGATTGCTGGGTTAAATGGTAGTTCTATTTTTAGTTTTGTAGGGACTCTCTGTGCTGTTTTCCATGATGGCTGTAGCACTTCACCTTCCTATCAACAGTGTCCAGGAAGTGGCCTTTCTCTGCATTCTCACCAGCATTTGTTATTGCATTTGTTATTTTTTTGTCTTTTTGATGATAGTAATTTTAACTGGAGTGAGATGATACCACATTGAGGCTTCAATTAGCAGTATTAATATTGAGCAGCTTTTCATATACTTGGTCATTTCTATATCTCCTTCTGAAGAAGTGTCTATTTAGGTCCTAAGCCTATTTTTAATTTTTTATTTCTTTGGTGTTCAGTTTTTTGAATTCCCTGTATGTTCTGGGTATCACTCCCTTGCCATGAGCTCCTCTTGTACACACTGTTTGATCTTGGTCCCCGCTTCCAGCCCCTGCCAGGCCGAGTCCCCTCCACGGCCGAGTCCCCTCCACTTCCTGACCTCAGAGGACTCTCACCAGTCTGCTGGCACCATGCTTCCTGCCAAGGTTGCCAGTCTTAGCAGATGCAAATACACAACGTCCCGTTAAGTTTGGATTTCACAGAAACAACATTTTTTACAGTCTCTCTTATGTGCTGTTTGGAACGTAGTTGTATTACAGACTTATTTCTTGTTTATCTGCAATTTGGATTTAATTGGGAGCCCTGTATTTTATCTGAGAACTCTACTTTCTGCACTGTATTTTAGCTAATGCTTTCCTATTCTCCCTCTTCACATCAGCCACAAAATACCTCTCCCGTCTCTGCTGAGGGTGTACTTCGCCTCTGTACCTCAGAGCCCCTTCCTGCCACCAAGGAGGTTAGCCTCTGGGTCTCTCCAGCAGTGCTGGGCTGGAGTTGGGGTGACCCACCCATGGGTCACAGGCTGCCCCTGCACAGGCCCCGTGCCAGGAGCCCTGGGAGGCACAGCTGGGTACAGGCTGCCGAGAAGAAAAAGACTCTTTCTTCTAGCTCATCATTGGGAATCCTTTTTCTCTCCTGCCTCCTCTTTCCATCTTCTGCTCTGAACATCAGGAATGAGCAATAGCACCTTTGTCGGATTAGGACCAGGCAAGGGCAAGTTAAGGAGACAATGGTGACTGTGATTCCTGTCCCCACTGCTAACATGACTGGGTGCAGCTTAGGTTTACTGAGTGCTTTTTAAGATAATCTCACTTAATCCCCGTAAGAACTTTAGGAGGTGGGTATTATTATGCCCATTATACAGACGAGGGAAATGAGCTCAGTAAGGTTAATTATTAGTTCCCAATGACACAACTGTGAATCAGGGGTGGGACGGGACTTGGAGCCAGACAAGCTCAGCTGGAACCTCTCGTGGCTCCAGGCTGCCTGCTCTGATGCTGTGCTAGGACAGGACTGAGGACCTCCGTGGGGGCATCTCAGGGCCACAGTCATGCCACCCCACCATGGGTGCATTGTTTTGGCGATGTTCTCATTTTTGCCTGCTTTTTCCTGATATCTTACCCCTTGGACTTTTCTATTCTTCCCCCCTCGTTTGTGATCTGCCCAGGGTTTTCCCAAGCCCTGTGAAAAAGTTTTAGAAATCTCACCTAGAAAAGATCCTGCCAAGTTTTCCCCAAATAGTCACTTGTCGCCCCAAGCCTCTTGCAGACGCAGAGCTGTATGTACGAGGAGGACGAGGGGGACGAGGGGGACGTGCGTCCTGAAGCTCTGGCGTCAAGCTCTGAGCGCCCTGTCCCCAGCCCTGACAGCTGTTGGGCAGGTGGGGCCCTCCCCCCAGGTGGGCGTGTTCCCGAGAGAACTGAGACCTGGCCTTGCTCTGTGTACTGGACCCTTGGCAGCCACCCAGCTCCCACATGTGAATACACCCACTCTCCCAGTTACAGTTTTGCTCACTGCCAGCACCATTGCTACCTGGAGCTCAGTTTGACTCCCACGAAATCCTGTGTGCCTTCTCTCTCCCCACCTGCCACTTTACCAGCCAGTGTTATCCCAGGTTCATGGTGTTAGTCTAAGATTAGGTTTCAGTGAGAGATCCTCTGGTTTAATTTTCTCATTTCGCAGATGAGGAAATGGACACCTAAGGAAGGCTGGAGATTTAATTCCGTTCACAGAGTTAGCTGTGTTTGTCTTATTTGGAAATATTGCTGCTTATAGAAAGCACCCGCCAAAGTGGATTGGGTTAGTCTGAAGAGAGATGGTGGCCCCAGTATGAGAGAGGACTGATCTGAGTCTTGTAAACATTATGTCTTGGATGTCCAGTAGGTTCTATGTCCTAGAGTAATTGAGGACATCTGTCCTTCAAGGGATGGACAGATAGGTTTAAATATCTTATCAAGGATCTTTTAGTAGGATATGGTTTTTGGGAAACCCATCAGATCCCACAGTCCTGGATGGAGTCAGATGGAGGTTAGAGGTTAGGTTGCCAAATGGTGACATTGTGGTAGGGTCTGTGGGGAGCTGCACACCTGAAGTCCTCAAGTTCCATCACACCCTGCCATTCTAAGAACCCCTCCAAGCTAGGGCTTCAGGCCAGGACTAGAAGTTTCTTCATGTCTGATTCCTAACTAGGGATGCTGTCTCTGTCCAGATCATGAGGGTCCTTGCGAGTCAGAATGGCCATTCCTCTGCCTCTTCACACAACTAAAGCGGATGGAAGCTGTTGTACTGGGAAACATTTCCAGGGAGGCAAACGCAGTGTCTCCGAGCCCCCTGTGCTTTGGTTTCATGGGCTTTTCAGCTTCCTCCTGGGAGGTAGTCTTAACTCTTTCCTTCTTGGTAGATCACCTGTGGAAATGAAAATCATATTAATAAATTAGTTAAAAATGTATTGAGAACTGTGCTAAATTAGGGGGGTATTGAGATGGATCAGGCAGAGGCTCAAGTTCTCTAGGTTTCTCACTGTGGGTCCCCTGGTCCCATACTCTCTCACTCAAACACAAGCTTCCTTATAGCTGTGGCCTCCAGACAGGGTCTGATTACACATGGGGGTCTCCATCCCCTAAATTCCCTTCCTCCCAGGGAGCTGCTCTGAGGAACTGCGCCGACTTCCTTTACTTTGCCAAAATACCTGAGGTAATTCAACTGACAAGGAGGGAAGATTTACTGGGGCTCATGGTTTCAGAAGCGTAGGTCATGGTTGGTTGGCTCCACTGTCTTGGGACCTGTGATGAGGCAGAACATCATGGCGGGAATGCATGGAGGAACAAAGTTGCTCACCTCATTGCAGCCAGGAAGCAAAGGGAAGAAGAGATAGGGGATGGGGTCCCAATATCCACTTCAAGGGCATGACTCCAGTGAGCAAAGTTCCTGCCACTGGGCTCCATCTCCAGCAGCACCACAGGCTGGAGACCAGGCCTTTAGCATATGGGTTTTTTTTGGGAGAAGAGAGGTTATATCCAGGCATCAGTGAGCAGCAGATGACTTTGATGTCCTCTCTCTTCTAACAATTCCCAACCCACTTTCTGATAAGAAATTGATCTCCTTATGAATTCACTGTTTATTCCAATGTAAAATCCTTTCAAGAGAGGTCTCATGTATGCCCCGATGAGAGGTAACTGACATCTGTGTAATTGTGGTGTCATGAGCTCCTTTCACTATATTGTCATACTATTATAAAAGTAATTCCTGATCACCATAGAAGATACGAAATATACGGAAAGTACAAAAAGAAGAAAATGAAAATCACCCACATTCTCATTACCCAGAGACAATTGTGGTTGAGGTTTTGTTCTCATTTCTAATAGACATATTAGTTTACTGAGAGGCAAAGTAATATGGAGGCCAAAAGCAAAATCTCTGAGCCAGAAGCTCTGCAGCCTTGCACAGCGATGAACCTCTTTCTGCCTCAGTTACTTTATCTCTGAAATGGGGATAATCATGGCACCTCGGCTATGGGACGGTTGTGAAGATTTAGTGAGATAATCCATGCCAAGTGCTTAGAGTGGCTCCTGATACATGGCAAGTGCTCGAGAAATAATAGTTAATAGTGATGTTATCTTGTAACACACAAATAAACGGATGCCTCCGTGGTCCTTGATCTGAGCCATCTGGACGGCAATCACCGTTCCCCCCAACTTCAATTCCCAAAGCATTGCCGAGTAATGAAGATTTTTCTAGGCTTCCTTGGGAGATGATAGAGATGTTTGCATTACACGGCGCAGCAAATCCTGCCTTGTCCACACTCTTCAAACATCTGTGTGCTTTCTCCGACATTTTAATCCTGGTGGAAATTGTCTCATTCTCTCTTTTCTCTCTTCCCCAGCCACCTGGCACTGAAGTCCTCCCCCATCCCCTCCAAAGCTCATCAGCTCACAGAGCGAGCAGCTGCACACAGCTAAGCCGAACCCAAGAGCCCAGCCCTGCCTAACAAATACACCCCTGGGGCCTTCTTTGATTGTGCTTGCATTTACACACATGTATGCGCTCATGTCTTGGTTTGCATGCCAACGCGCATGGCTCTGTCCCCCAGCTGGAGTCATCCTTCCCACACTGCTTTCTTCATTTACTGCTGTATTGTGGGCACTACTGTCACTCAGTGGCGCACCCATACAGCGGAACTCTGTACTGCCATTGCAGATATCTTTAGAGATTCTTTCCTCGGTGCAACTTTCTTGCATTTTGTTTTTGTCTTTTAAGAGGGAGGAAGTTCAAGGCTGTGGCACTTCAGGAATGAGGTGAGCCAGGAGCTGCCCACAGCCAGTCCCCTGCCCACACGCGCAGTCCCTCAGGCTGGGCTCACACACCAGCTCCTCCATTCGTACACTCCGTGAACTCTCTCCAGACATCAGTTGGAACATGCCTTCCTATCTTTCTGGAAACCTCTTTTCTTTATCCTTTGCCTGACTTTGCTCATCTATGCATCCTTAAAGATACAGGCTGTCCCTAGGGTTCTTTGGGGCCATCTCTTGTCTCCTGTTTCAACTGTCCTCCTGGGCCACCTTCTCTTCTCCCAAGGCTTCAGTTAGGATCCACAAACCTGAAACCTGCAGAGCTTTTCCTGTAGCTGAGATCTTTCCCCTGAGATCTGAAGCTCTACATTGAGTAGTCTGAGTGTTGAGTTTGACTTCCAGAGTGAGTCATGATGTCCACACCATGGTATCCTTCATTCCTGCCGCCACCCGCTCCCCATGTGGCCTCTATCCTGCTAAAACCCACCTGAGTCCCCTCCTTCTCAAGTCAGAGACCATCCTACACATAGGCTTCCTTTCCGCTCTTGTTCCATTTCCAATCAAAGTGAATTTTTCATAAAATGATACATATGCAATCAAAGCTACTACCTTTTATCATAAAATTCTATTCATGCTGTATCTTTGATATCAAAATGCTCTTTTTAAAGAAAATGCAGATGACAGTAGACGACAGTTGTTTGCCTCTGCTTTTAATACCTGTGAAGGAGACACTGTTGGTTGCTGCCCAAACCCAGTGCCCCTTCCATTTCCGTTCATTTGGCTACCACCCCAGCCCCGACTCCAGAGGGCAATCCCGGTTGGTCAGCCAACAGTCCCCAGGCTGTTCAGTCCCTTGAAGGCTTCTAGGAGGTCAACTATTCCTACTAAGTCCCCTTTGCCTTTTTCACTCTCCTTCTTTCCTGAAGACTCACTGGAGTTTTCCAGGGGCTCGCTGTCATGTGATACTGCAGCAGATGGAGGGTGGAAGCAGAACTGAGAGTGAGCTGCCTTCTATTAAATTGGAAATGACAGAGATTTGCAAAAATGTGGCCCAAAGTTGTGCTTCTCACTAGATTCTTAAAAAAACATAGTTATTTTTCCTAACAAGTATATTATTTATGTTACCATGTAATGAGGTTATAATAGCTTTAAAATGAATTGATAAATAGTAGAAGAATTTCCAAGCTTTAGTTTCTAATACAATACATATCACTAGATACAACTCCCCTGAGCTAAAGCTCTCTGGATTCTTATATAGTTTTAGAGCTTTAAAAGGGTCCCAAGTCAGAATAGCTGGAAAACCACTGGTCTAATCTGGTGACAGCTATTGGTCATAGAGGTCATCTAAATTAGCCCAATAGTGTAGATGTTGGGGAATTTTAACTTCTACTTCTGGGGCAGAGATTTCTCTGCTTTCTCTGGTTGGATATGAAAACTTTTCACCTCTGTTGCCACTAACAGTCTCTTCCAGCCACAAGGGACAATAAGGATGTGGCAGATAGAAGGCTGGAGAGAAGGAAAGATCAAGATAGAGAGGGAGTGTCTCAAGGTATCTTGAGGTGCCATTTGTCTGATGATGTGCCACTGTGTAAGGCCTTCTACCTTTGCTGTTATGGTGATAAGAGATGGCTCTCCTGATTGTTTCAGCCATTTGAGTTGGGTTCCCCACAACTGTCCTCAAGAGCTCCCTTAACTGACACAGTTCTAGGAAAATGAGGAGTTGGCATGTCCGTGTTGATCCCAAAATTTGGAGGACATTTTACTTTTGTGTCTAATCTATAAACCGCAGATGATCCATAGAAGTTTCTTCTAGCCTGAGGAACCACCAAGAAGGAAGAAGAAACTTGGAGAGGATGTAGCAGACGTGTGATTTAGGGGCATCACCACATAGAGGTGTGCTGTGCAGACAGAGAGACACAACAGAGAATATGGACACTGTGGACTGGTAGGCCTGGATGTCCTTTGAGAGTGACCTTCATCAGTGACACCCCTTTCCTTTTGCATTCTCCAGCCCCCTTCCTCTACCTCTCTAACTCTCTTTGTAAACCGAGCTCTGAACATCTGTTTCTGTGAATGAATTTGTGGAAAGTTTTCCCCACTGTGTGGCAAGTGGTGGATTCGACTCCAGAGCCCTGGGGCTGAGGACAGCCTCCTGTACCCAAGACCCACATCACCAAATTGAGAAGGAAGAGGGGATGGCACGGCTAGGAATCACCTCTGATCTCTTGGGGACTATTCCCAGAACCTTTTCCTTTGGATGGAAATCATGCTATAACATTTTTGCTGTGTTATTCAGGACTTCCGCAGGACCTTGCAGGTAAATTTGGGTATTGTGTGTGTGTGTGTGTGTGTGTGTGTGTGTGTACCTGCGAATATGGTAGAGAATCACTTTGCCTGTCTTTTGAAAATCCTTTCCTGCCTGTTTAAATAGTGCTCTTCCCTGTTTGTCATCAGTTTGGTGTCAATGGCCGTTGCTGAAATCTTTCTTCATAGGACATTCTGTATCTATAGCAGGCATTAAGGAGAGAGAGGAAATAGGAAAAGAGCTGAGGGACTTCAAAGAACAAATTGGACCTTTCTCTAATAAATTGCAAGTAGGACGGTCAAGGTCGCTCTTGCTAGAAAGAGAACAGGGTTGTTGGAGGCTCCTCGCACTTTTTTTTTTTTTTTTTTTAAACAAAAACTGCTATGAAGACACAAAACACAGTCGACTTGGGATAAGCCCTGGGGAGAATTTATGTCCAAGTTAGGATAATCAAAAAAGAATTTAATTTGCTCAGTTCTGGAATAAAACCAAGACTATTCAGCAATATTTGAAACCCGTTAAAGGTTAGCAAATGAGATGGCCAGTTGTATTTGTGTTTGCATCTGCTTATTTACATTTTACATTGTACTCTAAGTTATGTGCTTTTTTAATTTAAGAAAATGGTCATAACTAATTATTTGTCATAGTTTAAAAATTTCAACAAGCAAAGGAATGGAATAAACATTTTCCAGTCTTCTTTATTTACTCCTTCCCTCTCAGGGGTCTTTAAGCTGAAGAGTATCTGTTAGTGAATTAGAATAAAACCACAGGGTAATTACTTTCTGGGCTTCCAACGCAACACGAGTTGCTTTCCATTGTGAGAATGCTGGGAAGTTGCCACAAATTTAAACCAATTAGGGTAATAAGGGAAGAAAGAGAAGATTAAATTTATTTCCATCTGATTTAGCTTATTAATTTCTGAAGGGAGAAGGATTTCCCTGCCGTTGACCTCCTGGTTTTAACCCATGAGTCCCTTCTGTTCTCAAGATGTACTTGGGATGGAATTCAGCCCTGCCTGTCTCCTGGCTCTTTGTGGTCCCCTCCAAAGCCCTTGCCCTTGGGAAGTAGGTTTGAGGAATCAGAGTCTGTGAAGAAGTTAGTCAGTCAACAAATTTGTTTTAAGCCTCTACCACTTGCCAGGCATGTTGTACAGAGGAAGGATTCAGCGTGAACAAACCAGAGCTCCTGGCCTCCAAAACCTTATGTCCTAATGGGGCAAAAGAGACAATAAACACATAAGCAAACCAATCACTAAAGTAATTGATCAGTGCTGCAGAGACTGTGGACTAGGGAAGCATGACCGGAAGTCACTTCCCAGCAGCTAGGAGAGCAAGGGCAAAGACCCTGGGGCAGGGACACACTTAGAGTGTGTTCAAGAGAAGTCTTGCACGATCAGGGCAAGGTGGGGAAGAAGGTAGTATTGTACGCACCTCCTCTTCCTTCACTCCCTCACCATGGCCTGTGCAACCAAAATTGTTCCCACTTATTTATTTATTTATTTTTTTGAGAAAAGAGAGAGTTTTATTGTTCACAGCAGGGGATCAGTCTGAGAATAGAACTGACCCTACCCTCTGGCAGTTAGCAGAGTTTTTATAAGTTTTTTTTTTTTTTTTTTTTTTTTTTTTTAGATTTATTCGTTCTTTTTAGTTACACATGGCAGTAAAATCCATTTTGACATAATTAAAAAGCATGGAATATATCTTGTTCTAATTCAGTTCCCAGTACCTCTCCTTCCCCTCTGGCTGCTCCCTTCTCTCTAGTGATCACTCTACCATTTACCCATAGTTATTATTTAAAAATTAACTTCTTGTGGATGTGCACGATGGTGAGACTCACTGTGGTGTATTCATATATGTACATAGGAGAGTCCTGTCACTTTCATCCCACTGTCTTTCCTATTCCCATCCTTCTTCCTTCCCTTCATTCCCCTTTGTCTAAGCCACTGAACTTCTTCTTCTTCTTTTTTTTAATCCCCCCTCCCTTATTGTGGATTAGCTTCCATGCATCAGAGAAGAAAACATTCAGCCTTTGGTTTTTTGAGATGAGTTTATTTCACTTAGCATGATAGTCTCCAGATCCATCCATTTATTGGCAAATGTCATACAGTTATTCTTCTTTAAGGCTGAGTAATATACCATGGTGTATATATATCACATTTTCTTCGGCTCTGTAGCTTAGCTATTGTGAATTGAGCTGCAATAAACATTGATGTGACTGTGTCACTGTAGCATGCTGATTTTAAATCCTTTGGGTTCATACAAAGGAATGGGATAACTGGGACAAGTGGTGGTTCCATTTCTAGATTTTTGAGGACTCTCCAGATGCTTTCCAGAGTGGTTGGATCACTTTTTAGTTTTCCCATTTTTTTCTCTGCCTTGTTCACCATAAAGAAAATGCCAAGGAGGGATTTGCTAAATTCTCAAGGCTGGTTCTGCAGTTGGTTCTAGTCAAATAATAAAGAAACGAATATCATCATTGTTCTGGCACCTAGGGAATATAGTTTTCTTATTTTCTTCTTAGGTTTAGGGCTTGGCTCACCCCTAGTTACATGACTGGGGTGGTAAATTCTTCTTCAGGGTTCTCCCACTTCCAGTTACACTCCAGCTCATCTTAGCCGAAAGGGATTTTTAAGGTGGTGTAGACACATCATGGACCAATTGGGAGGGCTGAAGGAAGATTCTAGGTTGAGCTTCCAGGAGTGACTTCTATGGGAGCTGCTGCTTCTGCTGGCTTCAGGAAGCTGCAGCCACTACTACCTGCCCGGGATCCACCTGCTTTTGCTACAGGTAAACAGACATCCCACACGGGTCCTCTCATTCCTCATAACTTGATTTCAAATCAGTCTTGAATGAGTGTATCAGGTTAAATGGATCCCACATCACATCCCAACCTTAACTGAGTGGAATCAGAGCAATGCAGTTTCTGGAGTGTGGGCCACTGCAGGGGAGGGAACCCTTTCAGAGCCGGTGTGGATGCTGAGCATGGCAATCTACCGAGCCAGGTCTACGCCATCTGCGTTCTGAACGTGGGGGCTCATTCCAGTGACTCCAGCAATTTTCTCTCCTGTGCATGAAGATTGAGGCAGCTGCAAACCACAAGCAATTTTCCTTTTCAGATTCTGTGTTCAGGAGCGTGTGCTCCCTGGCAAGATTTGATCTAGGTTGGGCCGGTTTAACCTGACAGAAGTTTGGAGGAACCTGGAGGAAAAGCTAATCAAGAAAGGTGACATTCAGGCTCTTGGCTCCAAGAGTGGGCAGCCGTGGTTGGTTCTGCTCATCTTTATAGTGACATATTAACATGGAGCTTGACATGGCAAAGGCACTCAATAAATATTTATAAAGCAAATAAATGAATGAATAAAAGAAGAATAGGGAGAGAAACCCTTTGGCATTAAACCTTAGGCAAATTCATTTGAGCCTGTGTTTGTTTAGCAAATACTAATAATGTTTGTTATCTGCCAGGCACTTCACAAATATTCTCAGCACTTCACAAATATTAATTCATTTAATGCTCATAACTGCTCTACAAGATACGCGCTATTATTAATCCCATAAAGACTCAGGTACAGAGAAGTCATGCCATTTGCCAAGAAGCGGTGGAGGAGTTAGGAGCCCACTAGACTGGTTGCCTCCAGTATCTTCGGTTGCTGGAGAATTTACCGTTATTGATCTGACCCACCTAGAGCATCCTGAGTTTGCTGTATGTACCATATGAAAAGCACTTGTCCTTATTCCTTCTTTAGACTGTCGCCTGGTCTCTTCCAGTCTCCCCTAGGCCCTGACTGCCCAAGTATCTTTCCCTCAGTTCCCCTGCTGTCCCAGATGGACCAGGAGCCCTGCTGAGCCACCAGGAGGCCGTGGTCCCTGAATGAATTCCAGAGCAGGGCTGTGGCCGGGAGAGACAGCTGCAGTCCTCTTTGGGCCTCTGACTATCCTGATTGGTGCCACTTCCCAGAACTCTGTGTGTGTGTATCTTTCTGGAAATGCTGGGGAGACCATGACAGCAATACAGAGCATCCTGTCCCCCACTGTCTACTGGGACCAGTGTCCAACCTTCTTGTTGGCTGGTTTCTTTGAAGGTAATAGGTGCCTTGGAAAGCTGGAGATAGAGCTCTGGTCCAGAGAGCACGGTATTTCCCGGTGCTCTGGAGAGCGCCTCTTTTCACAGACTCAGCCTGGATTATCTGCAAAAACCCAGAGAGTCCACTGGCGATCTCACAGCTCACACAGGGCTGCGGAGGAAAGCATCCTCTTTGCCAGCACAAACAGTAGGGGCAGGGAGGAGCGTGTGCTCTTTCTTTGGAGTTCATTGCGTCTATCCCCCTGCCTCCAAGCAGTGCAACATTCCTTAACTGAGATGGTCGTTTTGAGGCCCCTTCCTTCTGGGAAGACATCTGGCAATGAGGAAGGTCTCTGACATCTAACACATCCTGCTCCAGGACTGTAGAAGTCTAGTGCGACGCGCTTTTGGTGTAGGGAAAGCTAATCATGCGGGGATCTGGCTGCCTTACGTAAAGGATTCCCCACACTGTGAGGGGGTTGAGGCTCCCTTTGTGCAGGTTTGGAAATGCCCTTGTGACTTTGTCTCAGGCCCAGAGAATTCTGTAGCTCTGGACTTGCCTCCCCTGCTTCATCTCTGGGAAGCATATTTTTTCTTTGAATTTTTCCTCTCCCTTTAGTGTTTACATGAACTGGTTGAAGCCATCATGCGGTGAGTTCGTGTTTATATTTGCAGAAGCACTGCCCAGGGAAGTTCTGTTTGCATCAAGGTCACCCCATGTCCTGGGCTTGGCTGTAGCCCCATGCTGGGGTTTCAGCAGCAGTAGCTGAGCACATCCTAGGGGCCACGCTTCTCTTCTCATTTCTCTCTGCCCCAGGGTCGAGGCTCCTAGTCTCAGTGTGCCTCTTAGACTAGGAGGAAGAGGCTAACCTGCTTTTCCCAGGTGTGGTCTGTCTCATTTCTTAGAATCTTGCTGTTCTGCATGGTCTTAGAGTCAGACATGTGTTGATAGAGCAAATGGTAGAATTTAGAGACTCACTCTTGTTCACCCCCTTTTATTGGGCTGATGATGTAGGAAGGTTGAAACCATAAACTTTGGGGTAGGGGTAATTAGAATCATTACCTTTGCTAGCTGTGTGGCCTTGGACATTACCTCTAAGACTCAGTTTCACCATCTTAAATGAGTATCATAGTACTAGCCCTTAAGATTGTTAGGGGGATTAACTTCGGGGATGGGCATAACATGTTTTGATGATGATAGTGGTGGTGATAATAATAATAACTATTATGGAAGTAAGGATTGGAAACTTTCCTCCGTTCGTTTTCCTCCTCTTTTATCAACTTTTTCCCTGCATTATCACCCCCTTAGGAATGTTCATATACATTGATTTCTTTATCATTTCCTCTCCTCCCCCACATACTCTGTTCACATAGTGTGATGCTTTAGAGATCATGAGTCATTATAACTGTTAAGATCCAACACCAATACAGTCCCTGTTAAAAATGCATGTATTCGAGAGAGGTTCTGCTATCTGGGGAATTGTGCACTTAAATGTTGGTCTTAGACAGAATAGCAAGTCGACCCAAGTGTAACCCTTTTGTGGAGCTGGCTGTCCACAGGAGAGGAAAATCAAATGCTTGTACAATAATGGTACTCACTGACCAAAAGGGTAGGGCAAGAATCTTTTCCCAGTGTGTACTCTTCTTTGTCCCATCCCTGTTTAATGCCTGTCTTAGAACAGCTCTCACTATTGGGAGAACAGAGGACCTATAGTCAGTCACTCTTGCTCATGCATCCGGCTCCCTTTCTTCTACTGGTGTCTTTAAGCCTGAGTGGCCACCAGCATGCTGGA
Organism: Sciurus carolinensis; assembly: GCF_902686445.1. NCBI lineage: Eukaryota > Metazoa > Chordata > Mammalia > Rodentia > Sciuridae > Sciurus > Sciurus carolinensis. The sequence goes on from NC_062215.1 coordinate 162,641,175, forward strand.
GCTGACCAGAGGCTGCATGAACAGTCCTACCTGAGAGAGTTCAAGGACTGACTTAGGAAGCTGAGACCTCTTTGTATGGAAAGGAGAGAAAGGGTTCCTGAAGGAGACTGGCATTCAGGATAGGGAAATTTGAAGGAGCAGTGCTTGAGGACATGTCCATGACCTGAGTGTAGGTGGGTTGACTTAGGGGTGAGGCAAAGCTGCCCTTAGGCCATGGGTCATACTCCCACAGTGCCAGGAGAGCCACTGTATGACTGTTCCATGCTCAGGGCCCCCAGGATTGTGCAATGTGGTGGCCCTGCCCACACCACCTCTTCCTCGTGAAAACCTGAGCCTTAGATGCTTCCACTGGGAGCTGAGAAATTCCACTTTCAGAGTTCACTGAAAATTAGTCCAGCCTAGATAACTCTTTCATTTTAGTTTTCTCTAATCACATGTAACTATAGCTTGGTGTTTTAGTCTTCTGGTGGCCAAGGAAAGGAGAGGGGATGTTGTCTCACCCTGGCTCCAAGTTCCAGTAAAGAATGGATAATGGCCTATTGGAAGAGATATGGTTTCAAACACTTGGGGTGAATAGGAAGTGGCTCCAGGTAAGCCTGTGGCAGAGCATCCCAAAAGGACATATGACAGAAATAACATTGGATCCGGCTCTGGAAATGCCTCCCTAGGCCAAGCTATCCTCAGAGGGGAAGTGGAGTCTGGGAGTAACTCTTGAGTGATAATATTTTTGTTGCTTACAATTTGCCAGGCAGGTTATTAAGTGCCTTGATTTACATTCTTGACCTACAACGTAGATGGTGATGATGCTTATCACTTAGCTTTTATATTTTTATTTTTCTACATTGGGTCAGCAATGTTCTGTTTTGGCTCTGAGGTCCTGTGGAAGCTGAGAGAAATGTCAGTCAGCTCCACCTCAGTGTGGATGTGCCCATTCAATTCTTTCCTGAAGAAAGTGTGACTCATGAAGAAGAGGAACCTGGCGTCTGGGAGAGAACAAAGTACAGAGAAGGAAGACGAGGAGTATAGAGCACAGGCCCTTTTTGGCTCCGCCCACACCCCTGCCCCACTGTTAGCTTTTCCTCCAGTAGCACCATAAACTTCTAAATGTTTCAGAATGTTTTGAGGTCTTTGCTTTTTATTTATTTCCAACCATTTGCCTTCTCCCTTAGACTTTCCTAGAGTCCTCTGTGGTCACTGTCCTGCCTCTATGTATGCTTCTCTACCTACTGTGTGACATTAGGCTAGACCTTAGCATCCAGGGTGCCTGGATGGGAAATAACCCTCCTTTGAAGGAAGATGTGTGGGGGACAGGGCAATGTCCTGGTGAGGCTTGCCGGGTTACACATGGTGTGAATATGAGTCTGGATAATAAAAACACTCTAGATCTGGATTCAGAAGACAGGGGCTGTAGGCCTGGCTCTCACGCTGGCCCTGACTGGACACATTATTTTAGGCAGCCCATCTAGGCTGCCTGAACCTAGATATCTTCATCTGCAAAGAGAGGAATTTTCAAGACAGTTTTTGAGGTCCTTTAGTCCAAATATAAACATATAAACATAGTTTTCTGTTGCTATAGTAAAATCCTGAGACTGGGAACTTTATAAAGAAAAGAGATCTTCTCTAGATTGTTAATATTCTACAGATTCAAGAGCATGGCACCATCATCTGCTCAGCTCTCTTGAGGCCCTTCTTGCTGTCTTGGTGATGACATCTTGGTGGGTGTGTGGGTGATGGCGTGAGATCACAGGGTGAGACAGGAAGTCAGAGATGAGGGAGGGGCCAGTCTTGCTCTTTGTACAACAATCCATCTCTTGGGAGGTAACCTGGATCCCACAAGAACTACATTAATTCCTTCTGAGTGTGGCACCCCCGAGACCTAACCACCTTCCACTGGACCCCACTCTGAAAGGTTCCACCACCTCAACACCATTACATTGGAGACCAAGCTTCCAGCATGTGAACCTGTGGGAGAAAAATCACATCCAAACCACAGGAAGATGTTATAACTTAAAAAAAAAATTGGTTGAAGGAATCATCAACTCCTTTCCCTCACAACATCCAACCACTTAGGACTTAGAACACCATACCTTTCCAAATTGTCGCCCTATTGCTCTGTGAGCAAGCAATAACATTTATTTCTTCAATATTGGTCAGAGCCTCTATTATCTTGACACTATCCTGCTTAACCTTCCATTCCTCCTCCATTCCCTACCACCTATCAACCCTTAGTCACCCACGGGCAGTTGGGCGAAGGTCCTGAGAACGCAGGTACTAGAAGCTGAAGCAGAGTTAGGAAGGAGTCTCTAAAGAAGAAGCAGGAAGGACATCAGTTATTAACAGTATCCTTCAATTCCTCAAATTGATAATTGCATAAATATTAATTGCATAATTAATAATTGCCATTGATAATTGCATAACCATGAAAAAATTCTTCTCCATCCTCCTCCCAGCACTTCAGGAAATTGGTCTTGAAGAGAAGAAACTCTTTTCCTTCCAAGTTGTGACTACCAGGTTTTGCCTTCCCGAGTCACTCACATGGTTCTGTAGGCAGGGTTAGACTCTGCTAAAGAAGCTGGTGTAAAGACCCCACAGGACGGGGTCTTCTGTCCTTTTAGGCCCGGTTACTGGCCACTGAAGTCTCTGTGGCAGGTGGAGAGTGAGGAAGGATGTACTGCTCTTCCTCTTGGTCTTAGTGACTCCATCCCCACCCCAGGGACCAGAGGAGGAGAGTTGAATGGCAAGATGTGTTTAATCCCCACCCCAAACTAAGGTTGGAAGATTCTGTTCTCTGTGGACCTCTGTCCTCAGATGGACCTTCACCTCTCCAAAGGTTGTTCCCTCCACCAAGCAGTGCCTGACTCATCTAACAACCACTTCTTTGTTCTGCCAACACACTTCTACTTTAGATGCTTTATCAAGGTCTACTCTGTCATCTCTCTGTAGAGAACAGGAAGGTTGAAGCTAAGTACTGGCAGAAACAGAAGATGCTAGTACTGGCTAAAAATTACATTTTCCAGCAACCCCCAATCCCAGAGGAAAAGCAATATTTTAGGGCCCTCTCAATGCTACAGACAATGGCCAACCTATAGACAGCGAGGAAGAGAGGGTGGGCATGCTTAGGAACTGGGATGGTGGTTTCAGGAAATGGGAATGTGTGTGAATTTATTTTTTCAGAGGAAATAAGGAACTGAAAAAGGACCTATTAAGAATTGTCAAGTACTAAATGCTTTTGGGTAAATGAAGCCACAGTTTGTGTATCTCTTGGCATGCAGGAAGAATTGACCATAATTCACCCTGGACAGAAAGATCCAGGGAACTTCAATCATTCATAATTATCTTTATAGTCAGCAAAATTTCCCTTACAGCTTCAGTTTTCATTGCTTTCCTCTTATTTTATTTGGACCATCAAGCAACTGAAAAGACTGCCTTCCATATTGTATTTGGAAGTGACCCTGCAGGAAGGAGCTTAAACATGGTGACTTTGACCCTCCCTTTCCCATTGTGAATGACATTGAACTTCTTCAACAATCAGTCCTCAAATTGCACTTGGTCTTAGGAGAAAACTGGAAGGGAAGAATGTGCAAAACATGGAAAAATTCTTGTGGTATAATGTTAACAAAAAGGATATCACAGCATCCAAGAAAGTGTGAATAATATGATGATAATCGTATGTATTTAAGATATATAAGGAAGAAAACTGAAAGAAGTATACCAAAATTCTACCCATGATGAGATTGCCCCAATTTCATCCCTCAGTCTCCCAAATGTTTCCAAGTGAATCTCTTTTACAATGTGTGTTTCTGTCGGAAGTGGGATGTATCAGTTGGACAGCTGATATTCTTCTTGTCATTGTCTTTTGAATTTAAGAACACTGAATGAGAATCACGCATTTTTCTGAATAGAAGATCTGTGGGAGATTTTCTCATTCTGCGTGTCTCTCCTTTGATTTTTCCTAAGCAACACACACACACACACACACACACACACACACTCTTACTCCCTTCTAGCCCAACCTTCACAGGGTAGGGAGAGCAGTGCCTCTGGGACAGGTCTCTGTACAGAGGCGCTGCTTCAGGCAGCCAGCTGGTCCCAGCCCCATCTCTAACCACTCAAGATGGTGGGAACTTAGTGGCTGCTGAGGCCGATGTGGAAGAATTGCAGAATCCACTGGTGAAAGGCACCTGTGTTCCTCTCCAAATCTGATCTGAGGGAACAGAGAAAGGGATTATCCTGGGACTTGGGACTCAGCCCTCCCAATTGCTCTCTTTGACCCCCCCCCAAGCCCTGGGATGGGGAAGGGCAGATGGGAAGACACTAAGACGTCAAGGTTGTGAAGCCATTCAGCCGTGGCCACCCATCGCCTCTCCAGGAGCTAGAGTTACCATGACCTCACGTTGGGACCCTTGACTTTCCTGGTTCTGGACCAGAGCACTCTCTCCAAATCTCTTTGTGACTGTGTAACTGCCCTATCACCTATCCTCTGCTCCACAGCAATGCAGTGGCTGAGAGCCAGGGAGCAAGAATAGAACTTTCAGATGTCAAGTTCAAATCTGAAATTCTCCCAACTTACTGGTTAATCACCATTCCAATAACCAAACCATCCCCTGGTCTTCTAGATGTTACACATGCTTGCTTTTCTACATTTATCTGGTTACGGCCGCGTGCTAGGAGGCCAAATTCATGGTCTAGTTTTCTGTGAGAACCATTTAGCTTGCTCAGGTCTGTGACCAGGGGCTGCTGCTTCCTTAGGCTTGGAGGTGACTTGTGTTAATAGTGTGGCCATGATGACGATGGCTGGTGTTTACGGAGCGCTTGAAGTGTATCAGATGCCATCAGAGCAGCACCTGTGCCAACTTGTTTGGTGCTCATCTGGTTCCATAGGGACAGTTTGTTATTAGCTCCATTTTTTCAGATGAAGAAGTTGAGGAGGCACAGAATAAAGGAAGTCCCCAAAGTCCTCACACTGGGAAGGAGCAGAGCCTACTTTTGAATGCAAGCAGTGTGGGTCCAGAGTGCATTTTTATCCCTTTGACATTGGGGTTACTGCTGCCCTGACAAGGGAACATGGGAGACCCAGGGATGCATCCCCCAAATCTGGAAAGCAATCATCTGAATGTGGTAGAGAGAAAGGGGCTTGCTCGCCACTTTGGCATAGGAAGACTCTATTTTGCTAAGGTTAGAACCTTGCTAAGGTTCATTTGTATGTCCCCAGTTGCCACCATGGTACCAGGCACAAGGTGAGCATGGCAGGTTTAACCGAATGAATGAATCATTGAGTTATTAAATATTTGCTTGAGTCAGGGACAATGCTTGATATTCCTAAAGGGGCAGGGATAGATCTGTCTAGTTTACTCTGCCCCAAAGCAGTTGTTTGGATGGTGTTGAACATGGAGGTGATGTTCAGTTTGCTGTTTCTTCCTTTTGCTCTTCACGCCCATCTCCCTTCCCCCATGCACATACGTCATCACCCCTTATGTGATTCTCTTGGGTATTCTCCTGGTGCTTATTCCTATCCAATGTTTGGTTTTCTCTTTCTCCCTGACCTCGAGAAGTTGACTTTCTCCAGGTTTTTCTCTGGAGCTGTGAATTGATACCTCTCAGGCAGTCAGTTGGGGGAACTCCAAGACCCTGGGACCACAGTTGGGGTCTCATCATGCCTGTGTGGTTTATGCCAAATTGCTTGCTCTCTCAGAACCCAAGGTGGAGACTATCCACCCTGAAATTATATAAGGATGGGCAGAAAATGCCCCCAATCTGTGTTTTAGGAAGGTTCTCTTGCAGCCATAATGTTTGGGAAAGGCTTGGCTGAAGGCTCATTTGAGCAAGAACGTGGGAGCTGTGTTGGAGGACGGACTTGGTGAGCAGTGGGGGGGATCTTGAAGACTGGTCAAATAACTTACTTTTTAACAAATATTTAACTTGTTCTTTTTAGTTATATATGACAGTAAGATCTATTTCGATATACAAACATGGACTATCTCTTACTCTAATTGGGATCCTAGTCTTGTGGCTGTACCTGCTGTTGAGGTACACTATGGTGTATTCATATATGTACACAGGAAAGTTAGGTCAGATTTCTTGCACTGTCTTTCCCATCTGCCCTCCCTTCCCATCATTCCCCTTTGTCTACTCCACTGAACTTCTGTTCTTCCTTCCCCCGTGCTTAGCATCCATGTATCAGAGAGAACATTCGACCTTTTGGATTTAGTACATCTGGGTTTCTTTCAGCCTTGTGCCAACTTGAGCCATTCTTGTAGTACTGTGTCAAGGGAGCTGCGGCTGCAGGTGAAGCAATCCATTCAGCAGGGAGGAAAGCAAACACTTTGCCCTCGAAGGCACACCTAGCTCTGCCAACTCCCAGCTCCAGAAGCTGGCCAGAGCTGGCCAGAGGTTCTGGTGTGACAAGCGTGGCATTCTGGGTATTGACACTCAGATATGCAGGGCATGATATGTGGGTGGGTAGAGGGACGGTCACTTGCAGTTTAGGGAGTCCTTCCTCAACAGCCTGTCAGTCTCTCTCTAATGAGGTGACTTGTGAGTTGCAGAGTGGAGAAGGGAGAGGAAAGGTCAGAGAAAGGAAAAACAGAGAGAGAGTGCGCGGGCAGGAGTGGCAGCCAGCTGCCGGGAGCCACCTGCTCATGTTTCAGAGGGCTACCTGAGAAAGGACTCCCCAGATCTCAGATGAGGCCTCAGGGCTGCCAAGGTTGCCTGGCCCCCCAGGCTCCTTACACCTGGCTGCATGCTGAGTAGGAGCTTTACCTCCTTCCCTCTCTGGAGGTGGCCTCGATTCCTCCAGGTCGTTCTCATGCCCAGAGATTGCCCCGTCCCACCCGAGGTGCTGTCCAAGGCACTGAGCCGCTTGTTTCTCCCGTCAGCTCCCAGGGGCTCCGCCCAGCTCTCTGGCCACCATCATTCTTTCATCCGACTCACTCATCAAGTCCCTAGCCAGCTGCCCACCATGGAGTGTGTGGCATCAGATGGATGAATGGATGTCCAGTCTTCTCAGCACATCTGTGGACCATCTCCTTGCCCCTGTGGACACAAGGCAACTCTTGCATTGTGACCCCCAAATACTGCTTTTTAAAATCAGACACCTGTTGAGCACTGTTTTAGTCAGGACAGGCCAAGTGTGGTAATGATCAGTACCCAAAACTCAGTGGCTTCACATGCTAAATGTTTATTTCTTACATCTCCAGGGAGAAAGGCTGGGGTTGCGGGGAGGGGCCTCTGCTTTCTGAAGTCATGAGCTGCCTAGTGTCTCTTTTCATCCACAGCCCTGGGTCCTCCACTGGAGCCTAGTGTGCCCACCATGGCAGGGCTGGTGGGAGGAGGGGGCTGAAGGGGACCATCTCCTAACCCCAGCCTGTAGGTGGCGCTCTTTACTCCTGCCCTCATTCCTTCCTCAAGTGCTGAGCACATGGCTACACCTGATAATCAGGAGGCTGGAAATGTGCCCCAGGGATGAGACATGATGGTCTGGTGAAAGTAAGGTGGTCTCCGCCATGAGCACCTTGGGCTTTTGAACATAATTTGGGGCATGCACCAGGATGGCCGAGTGGTTAAGACATTGGTCTTAAGGACATAATTTTGGACTCAGGAAGACTTCGTCTTATCTCAGTGCTCAGCTCCACCAGGAAGTAAGTGTGTGCTCTGAACTATGGAGAAGCTGTTGATCACTGAGTTAACCATACACAGGTAAAGTGATAAAGAAGGTGCTCAAAACGAGGCCCACCCGACTCCAGAGCTGCTGGTTTTGGGTTGCTTACTTACTTTCTGGGTCTCCAGTTTTCCGTCTGTAAAGAGGCTAGTAGTAATGCTCAGCAGGGTGGTTTTTCAGCAGGTGGTGCTTTGCACATGAGGGCTCAGGAAGTGCCACTTGTCCCTGTTGTTATTACTTGCAGTGTTGTTGGGTTGTTACTTGATGCTGTCATGGGAGTTGGGGTCAAAAAGTCAGGCTTAGCAGAAACTTTCCCCTACCCTCAAGGATCTCTCTGTCTTTTAGAGGAGCTAGCATGTCAACAAAGGCTTTCAGTGTGGTGGCATTCCTTCATGAACGGAATGGCTGTGGCCAGAGGGGGATGAGTGCCTTATCTTAGTGAGTCAAGGGATTCGGTGGCCTCTAGATGTAGCTGGTGGAACGGGAGGACTTGGAGAGGTGGGGAGGTGGACAGTGGGCAGTCACAGAGGGGGCTAAGGAGGTGGGCAGATCAAGAAGCCCCGCGGCATGGTGGGCAAGTGCCAAACAGCCCTTGGGGGATGATGGGGTAGGGCCTGCATGCCCTGGAGGGAGCTGGGGTGTCATAGAGGGTGAAGAGAGATTAGCCGGAGCCAGATCAGGAACACAAAACAGAATGAAACTTGACTTTGGCCTGCAGACAGTAATAGGATCTTCTTGGCAGCCTCTGGCCTCGCCTTGTGCCTGCCCCAAGACTAGCCTCAGCATGTTGTCACTTTGCAAACCCACAAGTCATGCTCCCAACGTCGGAGGACCTGCCGGAAGAGGGCATATCATATCACATAGAGCAGAACTTTCTAGATGTCCTCTAACCACCTCCACGTCAACCAACCACCACCTTTTTCTCTCTCTTTCTATTCTCTACCCCTTTGGTTCCTATTTCCCTATCCCTAGATAAAGTCCCAGCTTCCTTCTTCCACTCTGGAATCCTGAACCTTTCCCCCAGGCTTTTCTTTCTTTCTTTTCTTTTCTTTCTTTCTTTCTTTTTTTTTTTTAACATAGGGCAACTCAGGCTTATTTGCCTTTTCTCTGCATGCTTCATTTCCTTTCTATAAAACAACCGTCTCCTCTTTACCCTTGCCCTTGGGGGTAAGTAAATGTTTTTTCTCCCTGTCAAACATAGATTAATTGAGTTCCTACTCTATGGAAGACACACTAAGTAGTGGTCATCAGGGCTATTCATGGGCAGTGGGTAGAGTTACCTTTTTTCTTTTTCTTTTTTTTTGGGGGGGGTGGGTGGGTACTGGGGGTTGAACTCAGGGTCACTAAACCACTGAGCCACATCCCCAGCCCCGTTTTGTATTTTATGTGGAGTCAGGGTCTCACTGAGTTGCTTAGTGCCTCGCCATTGCTGAGTCTGGTTTTGAACTTGTAATCCTCCTGCCTCAAGTTCACAAGCTGCAGGGATTACAGGCATGCTCCACCGTGCCCGGTGATTTAACTTTTTTCTATACACTTTAATTCATATGTGGTGGATGACTTACTTTGGTCAATGGATGTATATCCCTTCCTGTCAAATGCTTAAGAGCTGGTGTGGGACTCACCATGCTCGTTCCCTTATGTCCTTCATCACTGACAACAACAAGGTCTGAGCTGTGGCTGTCCCACCAGCCTGGATCTTGGAGGAAGGAGCCATCCACTGCAGTATGTCTAACTAACCTGGGTTGATTAAAGCCTTGGGGGGTTGTTTGTTACAGAGCACAACCTGCTTGTCCATCCTGACTGCTACATCTGGTAATTACAGACAGAAGTCATCACACGGGGGATTAAACCTTATATCTCTGGGTGCCATGACATACTTTCTGTTGAGAAAAATGACTACAGGGGTGACAGTAAGAAGCAACCCTGGCACCCAACAGAGAAGGTTCTATTGTGTGACCCAGATGACTGAGTTAAGGAAATGGGTGGCAGAGGCAGCTAAGGATAGGCTATCTTCCAAAGAAGGGAAGGGACTTGCAGTGACTGGTGAGCACCTGAGGCTGGAACATAGTGGAGAGAGGGTCATGTGGGTGTGATTAATGAATCTCCAATGTCCTGGGTCATGCTCCACATCATATCCAGTGTGTGTCAGCCTCATTCATTCATTTATTCATCTAAACTATTACTTATTTGGGGTTGCAGGCACTGAGCTCATTGCTGTGAATTTGAAGATAGTTTGGATGGGTCCCAGGGCTCCAGGAACTGCCACACAGGCATGGAAATTCTGAATTAAAATGTAGTGTGTGCTAGGTGCAGTAGCACCATCTGTAATCCCAGCAACTCTGGAGGTTGAGGCAGGAGGATTGCAAGTTCAAGGCCAGCCTCAGCAACTAAGAAAGATGCTGTCACAAAAAGAAGAGGACTTTTTTTTAATAGAAGAGTGAAACAGATATTATTACCTCATGTACATGTATGACTGCATGACTGATGTGATCCTACAACATGTACAATCAGAAAAATGAGAGATTACATTTTATTTATGTATGATCTATCAAAATGTAAAAATGCATTCTAACGTCATGTACAACTAAATAGAACAAATAAAATGAAGTAATGTAATAAAAAAAAATAGAAAGAAAGGGACTGGGGATGTAGCTCAGTGGTAAAGCACCTTTGGATTCAATTCCCAGTACTAAGCCAAACCAAACAAAAAACAAACAAAACCCCCACAGTGTGATTACGATTTCTGGTGTCTGCAAGCAAACCGATATGAAGTCGTTCAACAGTAATGCTCCTAAGTTGCAATGGGTCCTGAGATGAACAGCCCATTCTTCCCAGCCAAGTCTCCAGGTAGGAACTTCCCTTTCCCGCCAAAAAGATTAGAAAGGATCCTCCAAACCAGGCAGTGGAGGACAGTGGCTGTCCGAGATCTCAAAGCCCAGGTTAGAGAGAAAGCTGCTGGGTTGAACCAACAGGGCCTTGTGATTTGCACGTGTTGTTAGGAAGGCAGGGTGTATTTATTTATTTATTTTTAGAGCAGGTTTTAAAAATAAACTTTGAGAGCTGGGGATGTGAGATACGCAGGCGAGGACAACTTGGAGGCCAGAAGGCCAGGCCTGCTCAGCTGCTCCCTGAGGTTGAGGGTCTTCCTGGAGCAGATGGGGGGAGCTGGCCACGCCTAGAGAACACCCGCCTCAGGGGCGCAGTAGAGAATGAAGCTGACATTTCCAAGCTGTTAACCTCTCTGGCCTCCGCCGTTCTCATGAAATCCTTTTACCATCTTCAGAAAGGTCAGTGTCAGGTGTCACAGTTAAAGGGTGTAGTTACCAGACCGCGGAAGCTTGCTTGATCATCAAGATTCTGGCTCCTGGAGGTGGCAACACCAGGCGAGGAGCCCTCTTCCAGGATTCTGTCTTTACCAAGCCGCTCTGGGGAAGAGGTTTGGTTTACACCGACAGTGGGGGTGGGGCGGGTCCAGGAGGCTTTGCTCTGGAGGCTGCCTCTCCTCCTCAGGAGCTCGGGAAGGTCTCCCTGAGAAGGCAAGGGTGTTTCGGGCAGAGAGAACTCTCTGCAAGTGTACAGGAGGATGATGGAACACCTCCCTGTCCAGGTCAGGGAGCGGAGGTTGCAGGGTACGCGCTGGGTCCACAGGCCCGTTGCATCATTTCAAGATAACAGGCGGCCTAGTGAAATGGCCGTGATGTGGCAATCCCAGCCTCGTTTTCCCCAGGGAGGCCAGCTTGGTGTTCATCACGGTCATGGAATATTTGTTCTCAGTGTTCCAAAAATAGGCCTGGGTTCTAGGGAGGACTGCTTGCCACCCAGTGGCTCATGGATTCTGTTCCTGGCCAGCATCTCTTCAGCGATACTTTCTTCCTTGGATTTAGGTCTCTGAAATAACCCAAGTGCTGTTTACAAATGATGATATCTTCTTTTTCAGTGGGACCCTAACTCAGTGGTGAATCTTCCCAAGCATTTATTTTAGATTTGGTAAAGTCTGTGCAGTTGGTTGATGTACTTTCATCTCCAAACCCACTGAAGCAGCACTATCTTTAGGGCCTCATAGGAATTGAGGACTTTCTGTTTGTTTCTGTCATTGCTACTGGTAAAGTCATCAGCTTAAATGGATGTCAATTAGATACTTGTCATACATTCATGAAATTAGCATTCTATGAGTCATTTTAAATTTGATAACCTTTTTCATCATGGCGTACTATGTGATGTTTTTTGAGAAGACAGTTTGAAGTAGTGAAAAATTAAAAATGGACTAAACCACAAATAAAAAAGGATCAGTTTAAAAAATCAGGATACATCCACATGGTAGAATGTCAGTTGCCATGAACAATTATGTTGGAGGAAATGCACATAAACGACAGGAGACAATCGCTAGAGAAAACGAGAGCTAGACAGTGGTGATACGGTAAAAACAGATTCCATTCAGGCAAAGCTAGGGAATAAGAGACCTCAGGACAGAACCGGGCTCTTAGTTTTGAGTACAACATAGACCAATGGGGCTTTATAGCCTTGGAGCAGGGTGGGGTGGGGTCAGTGGATGGAAAATTACTAAGAGGCATCAGGAGGAAGGGAGAATTCTGGCTAAGGACACTAGATTGGATGCTTGCTGAAGCCAGGCTGGAGTGATCAGAAACCAAAGGGGCAGATGAGGAATTTGATCAGCTGTCAAGGCGAGGGGATTCTTTCTAAATGGACTAAGCAAGATACTCAATGCACCTGGGTGATAGAGGATTGACAAGGACAGATGCCAAGGTCAAAGACTCCAGGGCTGAAAGTTATTGTTATGGTTTGGATGCGAGGTTTGGAAGCTTGTGTGTGAGACAGTGCAAGAAGGTTCAGAGAAAAAAAAATGACTGGGTTTCAACTTAACACAATCAGTGAATTAATCACCTGATGGGATTAATTGAGTGGCAATTGAAGGTAGGTGGGGTGTGGCTGGAACAGGTGGGGAATTGGGGGCGTGGCTTTGGGGTATATATTTGTATCTGGCAAGCGGAGGCCTCTCTCTGCTTTCTGGTCATCGTGTGAGCTGCTTCCCTCTGCCACCCTCTTCTGCCATGTTGTTCTGCCTCACCTTGAGACCTGAGGAATGGAACCTGCTGTCTATGGGCTGAGGCCTCTGAAACCATGAACTCTCAAAGAAATTTCTCCTCTTCTACAGTTGTTCTGGTTGGGTCCTTTAGTCACAGCAGTGAAAAAACTGACTAAAACAGTTATCCTGGCTTAAGTTTGGTCAAGGGGAACGTCTTTGTTGAAATGTTCATGTCTTTTTACTACATCCAAAACGTAGGTGGGGTATTTTGCAGTGTGAGCCTGATTGTGTTAAAATATCTATATACAGATATATGCAGAGAATATGAGGGAATTTGGTTTTCTTGTTGCTTTCTCTCAATTTCCCAAGTTTCTACAGTGAACTTGTATTGCTTTTATAATTAAAAATATATGTTAAGTTTATTGCACCTATTTGAGAGGTGGGAACTTTTTCATCTTGACTTTTAGGGTCAGGCAAGATTTCTTTAACTTTTATTGGAGTGTTGCAGCCCTAGAAACAGAAACTAAGAGTCTTTGCAGACCATTGTCTGGAGACAGGGCCATTAGCTGTGACAGAGAGGGGCCCGTCAGTGAGTTTTGGCAAAAGGGACATTGAGACCAGGAGTTGGTGTTCTGCAGCTGTGGTACAAACTCATTCTGGTCTTGAATAAAAAGAATAGATGGTCCCCAGGTGATCTAGCTCATGGGAGACCTGCCATCTACTTTTACAGAAAATTCTTCATCCTGAAAGTGGGGAGGCTGAGGAATCATACGGTACATATTTATGAGGCTTTTGGAGGATGAAATGGGGTCCACCTGGATGTGATTTTCAATTCCTTCCTTATGAGAAAGGAGCATCCCTAGGAGCATAAAATGGGAACTTCTAGAAAAGGGCACACACTTTCCAGGCCCACTAATACATTGAGTAGATATTATTATCTTTCAAAGGTGGTACAAGCGGATCCCAAAAAAGCTTACTTGAGGGTGATGGGATCGGGATATGCTCCAAACCCACTAGTTTCCAACCTTTTTCTATTTGTGGCATAATATTGAAAACATGCTTGATACGATTATATTTAAGAACCTAAGATAGGGCTTAATGAGTCTCTGTTGGTGACAACGCAGTTGATACTATCTTTTGGCGTCTGTCCCATGATTCTCTGGGGTTCCTTTCAGTGCTGCGATCCTGGTGAGGAGATCTCTTCATGATTCTGACTTCACGTGGTCCACTGAGCATGTCCCTTTCTGTGGAGCGCACTTCGTCCTCTTAACTCACAGCAGACAAAACCTGCTCAAATGGAGTTAAACGACGGAGTTGACTCAGAGCCACCTGGTCATCACTGCCCGGTCAGTGTGGATACCCTGGGCAGAAAAATCGAGAGTACACATGTAGGGTTGGAGGCAGGCCTGAAGGTCGGGGAACATGGGCTGGGAACCACGGCCCCAGCCTGTGCTGCTAGGGATGTGGCCGCCTGCCCCGGGGAGCTGGCAGCATTGGGTTGCAAGGTAACTTTGGTCTGACCTAGAGTGACACTTCTAATGTTCTTGCAGAACAAATATCAGTTGGATGAATGAGGGAGGTTGGTGGTGTTTCCAAGGTCTCAGTCAGTGGCATGTTTTCTTTGGTCGTATGTTTGAAAATCTTTGGAAGGATGACAACCCATTCTTTCTTCTTTCCCATCTTTATGTATAAAATGAGGAAAGAAATGGGTGAGGCGTGGCACCCTCAGGTGAGAGGGGCACTTAGTTTGGGGGAGACCATTGGTTAGACGCGTGCGTGCGCGTGCCTCCATGTGCACGTGCTCACAGCGGGTGTTGGCAGGTATGTATTTCCCTGCTGTCAGGTGGTGTACGGACTCTCTCACGGTTCAGCTCGCAAGGCAGGGGCCCCCACAGAGTTTAGAAGAGGTTGGATGGAGTGGGATGTGCCTGGTGTGAGAGGCGTGTTGGAAAAGGGGTTCTAGCTCGCTTGTCCTGGACAGCCCTTCATTGAGGGAGTTGTCATCTCACTTTTGCTTCGGCATGAGAAAGGGTCATGTTGATCTCTTCATCCACATTCAAGGCTCATGGCTCTCTGAGGCTTTGGAAGCATTCCTTTCCTTCAGTTTTGAAAGTGGGCAAGAAATTCATCTCCTCATATGTTAAAAAGTTATTTTTACACTTGCGTCAAGTTTATGGGGTCACTGAGGGTTCCAGTCACTAGAAGGCTCATCCTCTGTCAGGTTCCACTAGATCTGCTCCCTCTCCCTCCTTCCATCCTCCTTCCTCTCTCCTGCCCAGGCATCTGCTGGGCAGATGAGTCCCTGCTGGGCAGAGTGGTGCCTGGGCTGGGCCTGCTGAGTCTAGAGCTGAGAGCTGGGAGCTGGGGCCAGACCAGGCTGATGGGGCACTTTCGAGGGATCTAAGGCCCTTCTCTCTTCTTTCCGCCTCCTCTGTAGGCCAGACAGCCACGTGCAGCCCCGGGGTGGGAGGCCACCGGGGCTGGAGGAGGGACGG
The DNA here is from genome assembly GCF_902686445.1 of Sciurus carolinensis. Classification (NCBI taxonomy): domain Eukaryota; kingdom Metazoa; phylum Chordata; class Mammalia; order Rodentia; family Sciuridae; genus Sciurus; species Sciurus carolinensis. The sequence continues at coordinate 162,656,371 of NC_062215.1, forward strand.
AGAGCCGGGTCAGCAGGACCAGGCTTTGCTCAAGGCAAAGCTGTCAACTCTGCCCTTTTGAAAATGAGCAACAAAGGGGAAAAGGAAAGAAAAGAGAAAGGGAAGTGGGGGAAGCAGGGTGGGCCGGGGAGGAGGGCGCACAGGTGGGGACTGTTTAAACAGAAGGCCTGACTCAGCCTTTCCTTTCACTGAATTTCCAAAGACTGTTTGTTTTAGCTCTCCCAGGCAGCGCGAGTGAGGCTGGGGCCAGCCTGGGCTTGGGGGAGGGGAGCGGCCTCCCCAGGGCTCAGCCAGCCTTTCTGGGGAACTGCTTTAGGGGTTTCAGTTGCTCCCTTTCTGGTTTCTGAGCCCCAGGGCTTTCTCCTACGGGAACTGGAGGAGTGGGAAAGAGAAGCTTTGGGAAGAGTCATGACCCCCACCCCATCACCCCAAAGAGCTATTAATCTAGGAAACGTGAAGGTGCAAAGACTAATAAAGGCATGAAGAGAAAGGAGGATCCCCAGGCCTCCCCAGTCTAGTTATTAGAAGATTTTTCTCTTTGGAGAAATGTGCCTTTTTTCTGGCTTCTTAATTCCATGATTATATTCACTCACAGGGCAGATTTTAGGACTGGCAAACCATAGCTCCTACAGGAAGGCCCCCAGGTCAGCTTTAAAGGGAATTATGTTTGTATTTGGTCTTACCCTCTTTCAGTGAAGTTACCTGGACCTGCCTATTGAAACTTGGAGACCAATGATGTCCACAGCAGAGAAGCACAATTTGCCAATCCAGGTGGGGGTAGATAGGGGTGGGAGGTGATCTGCTTGTGCAAGAGTTTTGAAAACTAGTGTTTTCCCAAGGTTTGGTCTTATGGGGCCACCAGCAGTGCCTAAGAATCAACAAAGTGGTTTTAGGATTTGATATGTTTATCATTAGGAGTGAGGCTCAATCTCAACTCAAGGTTGGAACCCCAAGGCAAAACTGCACTTGAACCAACACATGATTAGCATTAAAGGAGAAGTGTAAACAGCACTCAAATTCACAATTGCCCCTACCTCCACGCAGCCTAGGACACCCAGCGGGATCTTTACTAGTTAATGTCCACACTCTTCCCAGTTCCCACCCCCCACCCCTCACCCCACCGCTCTCCCATTCTGTATTGGTCCCTCCTGCCTCTCCTCTCTTCTGCCCTCCATTCCTGAAGCCTGGAGGTAGATCAGCCAGACTTCCTGTCAGGTCTCAGAGGTCAGGGAGTCTGGTTTTCTTTTGCACAGAACTCAGTGTGGTGTCCAGTGTATGTCAGGGAGGAGGTGGGTCTGGGGCAGACCAGCAATATTTTATCTAGTTGTTTTGCCAAACACCAAATTGGATTCAAAAGAAAAAAAATAAATACTTGTGAATCTTCACATTTGACCAGATTCATAGTTCATCCAGGGAAATATTTTCACGTATTGAAGATATGTCAGACCTAGTGTAACCAAATGCAATGAGTGTGCATCTTGGTGAGCGCAAAGCCCAAAAGCACAACCAGGAGATAAGAGTGTAGGAAGATTTATTACCTGCAGCAGATAAGGATAGCATTGGGGTTATTTTCAACACAGGAGAAGCATGGGGGTTATATTTGGGGTGCCTATTCATGTTCATATAGGAAAGCAAATGCAGGGGTGGGCACATTTCTGAGCATGCTCAGTTTATGGTGTACTTTTCTGAGCATGCTGAGTATAAAGTCATAGAGCACATGTTCAGACAGGAAAGATGGCAGACATATTTCCGAGCACATTCAGTTTAAGGTTATAGATCACGTGTTTAAAAAGGAAAGATGGTAGTCACAAACGCCCCGGGCATGATCAATTCAGTATTACAATGAGCTGAGTTTACTCAAGGCTGCCTAAAAGAATGAGTTAGAGTGATTTGGTGACCTTGTTTGGTCTTCCTGAATTTCTCCAGAGTTTCAACTGCAACAAAAAAGAAGAACAACTTTGAGGTGCATTTACAGTCTTTTAAAGGTGGAAGGCAACTTTCTCCCCAGAAGTGGAGGAGTTTGCCCCTGCAGGTGCCTGCCTTGCTTAGCTGCCAACACTGATGCTTAGTTGAATCTCTTGACCTTAGCAGGAAACTGCATAAGAGATGTGGGATGGTACTTACCAGTCCCCTGGTGACTTGAGGCAAGTCTCTTTTCTGCTTTGAAGCATGAAGAGGTTGGATAAAATGGGAGTTTTGCTCTCTTTTTTCCATCATCAATAGTTTTATTATGTGAAATTCATACTGTGGGGCATTTGCAGTTAGAATCTTTAAGGATAGAGCTCTGTATATTTTAAATCTTAAAATCAAGCCTATACTACCCATTAGTGCATGAGATAACTGGTGTTTATCATATAAAGTTCATTTAATTCCAAGAAAATTAAAAGTCCACAATTAAGCTAACTATTGCTCAGTGCTAGCTCCTCTACTAACCCTCACATGCAGAATCTCCTTGTCCTCACCCAAACCCTTTAAAGTGGGTGTTATGTCCAAATTTGGGCGACTTTAAGAGGGAGAGCAGAGCAACTGAGGCAAAGGGCAGTGCGCTACACAGCGACCAATTAAAAGGGCAGGAAAACTACACTGACCCTTAATTACCTGTCACTCAGCAGGCCCCCAGCCCATTCCGGCCTATAAAGACCCTGGGCATCACGGTCATGTGCAATTTTCTCCGGTTCCTACCCTGACCTTTGGGGGTGGGGCAGCTGAGAATTTCACCCGAGAGCCAAATTCCAATAAAGCTTGCTTCGGCCGCTTTCTGTCTGATTTTATTTGGCCACTAGCCATGCCCCGAGCTTACAGTGGGCATTATTATACCTATTTTATATTTACCTATTTTGACACTAAGCTTTGGAGAAGTTAGCAACTTATCTGAAGTCACATAATTTGTAGGAAGTGGTAGAGTTTGGGGTTTGAACCCACATCTCTCAATCAAGACCCCTCCTCTTCTCCACTATGCATTCCTGTCTTCCCAAACAAAATGTTACTACCATCTCATTTGGCTTGTTGGCTTTTGGTTCATTTTCTGTTCTGCCTTTGGATGTGGAGAACACAGCTCATGAACACTCATTATTAGTTGGGACAACAAGATAAAATATCCTGATCATATAGACAAGTGAACACACAGACAAGAGTTAAAGAGTTAAAATGGATTTCACTAAAATTAAAACCTTCTGTGCTTCAAAGGACACCTTTAAGAAGCTGAAAGGAGAACCTACAGAATGGGAGTAAATATTTTGCAAATCATATTTTGGATAAGGGACTTATCTGTAATATATAAAGAATTCTTATAGCTCAATAAAAACCCCATAAAAATGGGCAATGGATCTGAATGCACATTTCCCCAAAGATGACATATAAATGGTCAATAAATGCATGAAATATGTTCAACGGCATTTGCTGTCCAAGAAATGCAAATTAAAACTGCAATGAGATATCACTTCCCCCTCACGAGATGGTTAAAAGCAAAAAGCCAGATGGTAATAACAAGGACTGTTGGCAAGGGTGTGCAGAAACTTTACGTCCTCACTCATGCTGGTGGGAATGTGAAATGGTGCAGCCTCTGTGGAAAACAAGTGGACCATTCCCCAAAAGGTTAAACAAACTTACCGTAAGATTCAGTAATTGCATGCCTAGGTATATACACCCAGGAGAGCAGACTTGTCCACACAAAGATTCGTACATGAAAGTTCATAGCATTATTCATAATAGACCAAGAATGGAAACAAGGCAAATGTTCATTAGCTAATGAACAGATAAACAAAATGTGGTGTCCCCAAGCAATGGGACATTATTTGTCAATAAGAAGGAATGAAGTCCCAACACATGTTGTAGTACAGCTGTACCTTGGGAACATGATGCTGAGTGAAAAGACCACATACGTATGATTGTTTTTGTGGAAGGTCCAGACCAATATCGGTGGAGACAGAAAATAGATTAGAGGTTGGCTAATCTGGAGGGTTGGGAGGGAGTGGAGGAGTCTGGGATGGGAGTCTGGTTTGGGTCTTCTTCTTCTTTTCTTTGGGGGGGGGTACAGAGGATTGAACTCAGGGGCACTAGACCACTGAGCCACATCCTCTAGCCCTATTCTGTATTTTATTTGGAGACAGGGTCTCACTGAGTTGCTTAGCACTCACTTTTGCTGAGACTGGCTTTGAACTTGTGATCCTCCTGTCTCAGCCTCCAGAGCTGCTGGGATTATTGGTGATGTCCCACCACACCTGGTTTTGGAGGCTTCTTTTTGGGTGACGAAATGTTTTAAAATTGATTGGGGATAGTTGCACAACTCTAAATACATTAAGAGCCATTGAAATGCACATCTTAAATGCACAAATCTTATGATTTGTGAATTAAATTTCAATAAAGCTATTATTAAAGAAAAATAAAAAGTGCTCGAGGCCCTGCAGTGGAGGTTAGAGACCTCTGGCGCAGTCAAGCGTGGATTCACAGAGCAGGTGAAATTGGAGCTGGGCCAGGAGGAAGGGGCCGGGTTGCAGTGCAGCAGCAACCTGGGGTCTTTCCAGGCTCAAGACCTTATCAGTGAAGGTCTAGAAGGAGGAGTAGTCTTGGCATGGGAGAGGCATGGAGTGGGTCTCCCTGGTTGGAGGAGAATTCCTGCAGAAGAATGATGAGCAGGTGAGAGGGCACCAATCTCAAGCCTCAGAAATCCAAGTGGGCTCTTGACTCCACAAGCAGGCTGATGCCAGTGTTTCTGGAGTGATGTGGTAAGAGCAGTATTTGGGGGAACTTCAAGGCTATTCTTGGCAGAGATTAGAACAGGAAAATGGGCAGTTTATCTGAGTAACCAACAAGCAGGACCGCCATATTTTCCTTTTAAAGACAACCCTCAGCTCTCTAGCCACATCTGTGTGCCACCCCTGCCATCCACCCTGGGTGCCAGCCACCTCAGCTCCTTCCCCCTGAACACCAACGCTGCTCACACCTTGGACCCCTTCCTACCACAGGAGTTCCCTTACCCGAACAGCCACATCTGTCACTTCCCTGGGTTCTCCTTTCAGTGCCCTCTTGGCACTTGTTCATTGCACTAAACATTAAAGCAGGTGTTGGTGCAGGTCCACCTCTCGGCTGCTTCTGTTGGACAGTCCTCTCTGGGCCTGTGACCTTGCGCCTCCTCGCTCGACACCTCAGCCCTGATCCCACCGTCTGCCTGCCGTGTGGCAGGGATGCAGTACATGCTTCTCTTTGTCCCTCTGAACCTCCTCTGGGTTTCTGGAGGAAAATTAATGGCTCTGAGATGATGCTGAGTGATTTCTTTCTGTTCTCACAGTTCAAATGGTGGGTACTTGCTTATTCTGTTCATTCTAATTAGGGATAGAAGACACGGTCTCATCTGTCCTCTCTGCCTGGCATAGCTTAGTCTAGAATCTTCTAGATCCAGCTGACCTCCAGCTGTAGAAACTCAGGTCCATCCACAAGAGTAAATATCTGCCTCCTTTATTTGAAAATGATTTTGGTCACTGAGTATGATAGAGTTTATTTATATTGTGTGATGCTTTGGGTGGAAACCAGGGTCTCTCGCATGCTTGGCAAGCACTCTACCACTGAGACAGACCTGGAGCCCAACACTTCCTTTTCTTCTATGCTCTTTTTTCCCCATGAAGTGGTGGTTCTGGATCAGCTACCTCTCCCTATTAGATGCTTTATTTCAGTCATTAGGCAATGAACAGCCATGAAAAGGGAGTCACATTGAATAATAGGAAGTTAAATATACATAATCAAAGAGGGAGAAAGAGTGGGTAAATTGGACTGGTGCGCACACTGATGTGAGCTTGAGATGGAGATGGGTGCTGTCAATCTCCCACTGCCTCCTGGTCTCTGTCCCCAGGTACATCACCTTGGGGCAGCAGCTCAGCAGGTGGACGACTCTGGTGTTCTCACTATGGGCTCTAACCACAGTTGAGCCACTAGCTGGCTATATTCTCAAAGGAATGGATCTCTTTTCCTACACTGCAGTCAAAACAGATGCTGAGAGGTGTTGTGTGCTCTCCAGTGGAGGGAAATCGAAAGCTTATCTTGACCACTTGGAGTTTTTCCCCTGGACACTGACTTTGGAACTCAATCCCCACAGGAGATGCATCACTGGGGCTACTTGAAAAAAAAAAAAATATATATATATATATATATTTAGTTGTAGATGAACACAATATCTTTATTTTATTTATTTATTTGGGGTGCTGAGGATGGAACCCAGTGTCCCACATGTACTAGGCAAGTACTTTACCATCTCAGCCCCAGAGGCCACTTCTTGTTCCTCCAGTGCTTGTCATGATGATGGGATCAGCCATCATGGAGTCCTGAGGGAGCTTCCCATTGAGGGACAATTTCTTAGACATTCTGCACACCTGGCCCTCTCACTACTGCCTTGTCCCTATTCCACCCAATGGCGCTACTTCCTGTATCTTCCCAGGTGACCAGGTCACCTTCCTCTGCCCTTTCCCTCTTTATAAATGATTTGACATGTGAGACTGAGGGGGCAGTTGGTGTGATTGAGTAAAGGATTTCCAATAGACCCAAAGGTAAACTTCCGGGGTTCCTTTTCTTTTTCTTTCTTATTCCCGGCATTGAAAACAAGGTAGACTCACCGTCACATTCTGTAGTGGTTGGCATAACAGAGCCAGTCACAACAATGGGTTTAAGCAATTGTCTTAGTTTTTCCTCATTTATCACCCACTTCCACCCACTTTCCCATCTATTTATCCACCTACCCATCCATTCGTTTTTACATGTATCCATCCATCCATCTATCCATTCATCCATCATTTGCCTAATTTTTTTTTTTTAAATAAAAAGCACTATATACCCATGGGAAAACTATGGAACATGAAAGGGCTTATAGTGACAAGCAACCTTTCTCCTTTTGCTCATCCCACTGCCCCAATCCTCTTACCACTTCCATGAGTATTCCTTGTATAAAATGTGCTATATTTAAATCTGTGTTTTATTTATTTTTCTCAGATGGAATCATAAAATTCACATTCCTCCTTGCTTGTTCTCACTTCAGCATGTATTCAGGGGGTTTCCTTATATCTCCTATATGACTCTTCCTTTTCTCACCCCTCCCTGGCATTTCTTTCTTAAAGCCTTCACAATGACATCAAGTTCCACCTGGAATTTTCTGGTTTGGGTATTTTTCTGAATAATAACAATGGCTGTGGGGCAGACATGTTGCGTTCTATAAACTCATTTAAGGCATGCAATAAAATTGAAGGATCAGTGTTGTTATCCTCATTTTGTAGATGGGGAAACTGAGGCATGGAAGGGTGAGAGCTGGGTAGGCGAGCAGCAGAGCTGAGACCTGCCACAGGTAGCCTGGCACTGGGGTTCCCCAGCTCGGCCCCTATGCTCTATGTGCCTTGGCCATCTGCCTTTGGCTTCCTTTGCCATTTTGATCTCAGTAATCTGAACATTCTCAGGTGAGAGGTCCCTTCTTCAGAACTGGGCTCTGCCCTCTACCTCTGTTGTGGGGGAGGGAGTTCAGAGAGCATCTGAGGATGGTCTGACTGGAGGTTGTGATGTGGCACATATTCCTGGCAGGGGCCTTGAACACATCCATGCAATTCTGTCTGCTGTGTCACACCTGATTGGGGGAACTCTGGGTTACAGAATGTCCCCACATCCCTGCTCTGATTTGTCTTTGGGAACTCTACCCAGTGCCCTTCTAATTTCTCCTAGATGGGTTTTGGGACCCCTGGAGAATGTCTCCTATATGCTGTGTGGATCAGTCCTCTTGACCATCTTCCCTGGAAGATGCTATCTTCCAGTCGCCTGTCTGGACTTCCTGCCAGGAGGCTCTGACTTTGCAAATCCACGAGATGCAGCTATGTTCCTAATGGCTGCCAAAAAGGTCTGCCATCCTGGGGGTCCACCTGCACTATGGTGGCGGGAGATAAGAGTCCTTCCAGAGCCCTGAGCAAAGTGCTTGGAGAGGGCGCTCAGAGGTGCAAGAGAGCCTTTAGGATCTGGGATGGGGACTGCTCACCATGGAGCCTTTGATCTAGAGACTGTCAGTGAATGTGGGCAGGGGGCAGGGGTGGGGTGGGCAGAAGCTATTCTGGGAAAGAATATCACAGAGGAGACACACAAATCTGTCACCTGAGACTCTTGAGTTGTGCTCAATGCCAAGCTCTGAACTTAGCTGAGCTGCCCCTGGTTTGCCACAGATTCAAATCCTATCCAGCTGAGCAGGGCCCGGGGAAAGCTCTGCCTCCTCCCACTCCAGCCTGTTCTGGATGTGAGTAGCATTGACCATCCAGAAAGAAGCAGCAAGTATTTGTTGAGTGCCAGCTGTTTGCCTAGCAAAGTTCTCCACTGGCTGTATACATACAGAGGCACTCTCGGTGGGCTCCCTGGCTTCTTGGAGTTGGGGGAGGTGTGAGGGCAAGACTGGACCCTTCTAGCCTGAGCTGTCCCTTCCTCCCCCTTTGTCCTGGTGGTAAAGGACTTTCTCAGTTGTTAGTATTTATCATTACAGGCCTGGTTTTCTCAGAACTCAGTTTAGATCAGGTGCATAGGGCCAAAAAGGCAGAGCATGATGATGAGGAGGAGACGGGGTACCAGGTCTGGTAACATTGGAATCCCTTCTATCTCAGGGTCTTGAGAGGCCACCCACTTTTTTACTGGATCCTGGAAAGAAGGACTGGAGTGGGTATGGAAGTAGGTAGGTATACTCTCTGGTGGGAGGGAACACAGTCATACTTAACAGAGCACCTACAGGGTGCCAAGAACTTTCCATGGGTGCTCTCATTTGGGAGAAGGATAATTTCCCCCATTCTACAGATTAGGAGATGAGGGCAAAAATAGATCAAGCAATTTACCCCCAACTTGCATATTATTGGTATAGTTGGGTCTATTTGTGAATTATCCAAGACCGTGCATAGAAATTAGAGTAAACAACTTCTCCAAAGAGAGACAAAGTGAAAGAGAGACTACAGGAAGCCCCTGACACCCTGGGACCCAACCTCAAGTCCTTATCACTGTGGGTTGCTGCTTCTTTGAGCCCGAGATCTCTGGATGCTACTGACTTGGAATTGTCAGAGAGGATGTGGGTCTCCGCACACCCTGGGGAAAAGGCCTGCTCACTAGATTCCAGGTTATGTGACTTGTACCTAGATTAGCAACAAAGGAAACCACATCACAGTCACATAAAGAAGGGGCACAGCCACAGGTGGAACCGTTGCCAATGGGGAGATGTTGGAATTCCTGGATATCTGCAAGTGGGGATCAAACCTTATTTTTGGAAAAAGAAGGGTCGTGGAAAGGGTGAGGAGTTGAGTGGAGGGGTCGTTGTAGTTGAGCTTTTGGAAACCAGTCAGGGTGACTGTGCCTTTAGAGATTTGGGAGAGTTCTGCGCTGCAACTGGAAGTTCAGCTGAGCGGGACAGGGAGGAGGGAAGTGGTGCCTAAAAATACTCCCCGAGGAGGGCTTGTGAGGTCATCTCCCAGGATACTCTGTCCACCCTGGCAGACTGGCTGCGGTCCCTCGTCCAGCTCCGAGTACAGTCATCTGTGCAGAGCAGGAACCATGGTGTTGACTGATGGGCAGCTCGAGAGGCACAAGGGGAACCTGGAGAGGGTTCAGAGAAGGGACCCAGAGGTGATGAAATAGCTGGAAACTAGAGCCCAGAGGCGAGGTCAAGTGCCTGGGCCTGGCTCCACCCAGGGTGGAGAGGGCTGGGGAGGAGAGGAGAGGGGAAGAGCTATTCCTAGCCCCAAAGTCTCTGGCCGTGGCTCTTGTCTGGCCCTGACAAAGAGGGAATGAGGGTCCCAGTGTGGCTCTGCTTCTGAGGATGGACCTTGACCTCCTTTCCAGGGAGAGCTGCATCTTCAGGTTGTCAGCACACTCGTCCCCTCTGCAAATGGGAGAAACTGGGGCTGAGAGCCACTGCAGTTAACGGGTCCTGAGAGCCTGTGGGTCCTAAAAGCTGAGTCACGACAGATGTATTTTAGACGTTGGCACCAGGGACGTGGGGACTGTTTCGAACAGGGTGGGGGAGGGCCTACCTAGTACCCATCAATCACCCTTTGCATGAGGTCACCCACTTAACACTGGACATTGGGAAGGAGCCCTGGAGCTGGTTTGGAGCAGCTGGATGGAGACCCTTTCTCTGCGGAAGGGAACAGAGTCACACTTTTGGAGCACCTACTGGATGCTGAGTACTTTCCAAGGGTGCTCCCATTTGGGAGAGGGGTAATTTCCCCATTTTACAGATTAGGAGATGAAGACTTTAGAGATCAAAAAATTGACCCAAACTTGCACTGTGCACAGCAGACATGAACCAGGGTGGGTCCCACGGCGGTGGTTGGTGAGGGCTAGGTCCTTGTCACCCAGGAGAGCATCCTTAAAGTTGCGCTCACCTCATCACTCCGTCCATACCTAAATTCAGAGGTGACTCTCTCTTGGAGCACCCCTGGGTCCCTCCCTGCCATGGGGAGAAGGGATGCCGTTTGTGTGTCTGGAAGTGGTGAAAGAGATACAGTCCTCAGGCTTGGCTCTGCAGTAAGTGTCTGGTTGCCTCAGCCTGGAATCTGAACCGACCCTTTTCCATGGGCGAATTAGCTAAACAATCCAGCCGACAAAGGGAGCAGCTCTTGATATGTCAGGTAGCAGGCTCAGAGGGGCGTGGGGGCCCGGGTGCGCGGAGCTGGGAAGGGAGGGAGGAGAACGTTGACCTTCTCTTGTCTCACGGCCCTGAGTCCCAGCCTTTCTGCTTGGGAACCTGGGAGGGAGGCTGGTTTGATTTCCCTGTGGTCTGAACGGTGGGAATTTTTTTGGTGGCAGATTATGTTTTCCTGAGGCGTTTTGAATTACACCTACCCCATTTCATTTAATTAGCCTGGCGTTGCTGTCTATTGTGTCCAGTGGGCCTTCCTGAATGAATAAATAGTAACATGTTTGTTTTCTTTGGGGTGGGGTAGTTTTTTTTTTTTTTTTTAATGGTGGGTTTGGCAAAAGAGGACAAGAATAAGGAACGACGGTGAAGTCATGGGGGAAGAGGGTGGAAGCAAATTTTCACCCGAGTCGGAGCTCAGTAGCCTCTTCCCCCCACTTCTCCTTGCCCCCCTTTCACACACTGTATTCAGAGCCTCCTCTGCTTTCACATCTACTCCCCAGCCAGGCTTTCTCTTTCTTTGCAACGTCCCTGGGAATCAGGCACTTCCTCCTTCAGCGCTACTTGTCTGGCCTTGGCCCTTCTCGTTTTACTGTAGTTTTCCATCGAACCCTGCATCCCCCTCTGTCTTTCTCTAGCTTCTGTCTACCACAGGTTCATCCATAGTGAACTTGTTAAATATGCCACAATTCAATCTCACCATAGAACATTAGGCTGCTGAGAAAAAGAATAGAGAGACTTGTACAGATGTCAACGTGGAATGCTTGTGGAAAGAGATGAAAGGAGAATGGTTGTCAATAGTATGCTCCATTTGTATAACACAGGGATGCCTATGTGTACACATAATATTTCTGGAACTATAAGATCTGTTGCTTCCTGAGACGGGGATGAATGGAGCTTGGGTTTGGAGAGGGACCTATGTTTATATCACATTTTTTGTGCTATGTTTTTTTGATCGTGCACATGCATTCCTTTTTTGTCAAGAAGAACTGGTATATAAAAGAAAAAGTGAAATATGAAAACATAATACAAGATGGTACATGCTTAATGACCAGGTGAAGTAGTAATTAAGGATTTGGATTTAATTTGCAGTTCTGCCAAATATTAAGCATATGACTATAGGCAATTTACTGAATCTTTCTAAACCTCAGTCTCTCATCTGTAAAAGGGGCTAACTATAGTATCTATGAGGTTTTTGAACTCATACTTTGCAGCAAAGGCAAAGTTAAGTATATAACTTGGTGGATTTGAGTTTTAGCTTCTTTATAAAATTATCCATGACAGTAAAAGCACAGATTATTAACAATAATGTAAGACCATGAATCCTGATTTTTCCTTTTAGAAAATGTTTGAGACAGATAATGACAGGTCTAAATGCCAAAGAGATTGGGAGCAGTGTTTAACGGGGGGCTCCTAGAGGCTTTGGGGAAGGGGTTCCGACAGCTGAGTCTTGAGTGACGAAGCAAGTTTGGTGAGGCTGCACCACGAGGCCCCCCAGGCATGGACCACAGTGTGGACAGAGTGATGGGAGGAAGGATGGAGGACACTGATAGACAATGCACAGTCGATCCGACAGGAACAGAAGTTTTCTCTAGAGGGTCAGAAATGAAGACAAAGATTTGGAACCAGGTTGTGAGGGTCCGGAAGGCCAAGACAAGTATCTCAGACTGGGTCCTAGAGACAGTGGGAGGCACTTCAGTGGGAGCCACCTCAAAGCCTAGTGACATAAAACAACCATCTGTCATGCTCACAAGTTCAGGGTGTCAGTGATTTGGACTTGGTACAGCAGGCGCGCTTTGTCTCTGCTCTCCAGTGTCTGGGACCTCAGCTAGAAGACTTGGAGGTCTTGGTGACTTAGTGGCTGTGGCTGGACTCATCCTGAAGACTTGTCTGCTTAGGTGTTTGCATATGATGCTGGCAGTCAGCTGTGTCTCCAGAATGTGCTCTTGACCTCTCCACATAGACCCGGTTTGCTCATAGCATGGCAACTGGGTTTTAAGAGTAACCATCCCAGGACAGCCAGGAAGCTGCGATGCCTTTCCTACCAGTGTAAGAAGTCCTGAAGCATCCTACCCACTGATCATAGTCATCAAGGCACTTACAAAGTTTTGTCCAAATTAGGCAAGAGGAAGCAGAGACCACCTCTTGATGGAGGAAGAGCATGCAGGACCAGAAATGTTGTTGTGAGCATCTTTGCAAAATAAAGTCTGCTGCAGAGAGTGGTATAAGGAAAGCCATTTTTGAAAACAAATATTTATTGAGCGTTTGTGGAGTGTTAGATACCATGCTAGAGGCAGAGAATATAGTGATGAGCAAAAGCAGACATGGTTCCACCTTCCTGGAGGTAACGGGTGGGGGAAGCAGACATCAATCCATTCATTAAACAATGTAAAATTTCAACTCTGGTAAGTCCTGGAGAGGAGCAAGGGGACTCTGAGCTCCTACAACAGATTGTGAATTTTATAGTCAGAGAGGGAGAAAAGATTTTCCTAATGATATTTGGACAAAGAACTGAGGGTGATAGAAGCAGAGTTAGCAGAAGCCAAAGGAAGAGGGCTTTCCATGTAAAGGTCTTATGACAGGAGGAAGGTGTGCCTGGTGACTGTGTGTGTGTGTGTGTGTGTGTGTGTGTGTGTGTATGTGTGTGTGCAGTCTTCGGGAGAGAGGACTGTGGCAATAAGAATGAGTAGCCATGGGGGACGATTTGGAGAGTAAGACATTGTGTTCGCACTGAGAGATGTTGAGTTTGAGGCAGTTGTGTTAAAAAAAATAGCAGTAGATTGTCCATTTATCTGACCAGGTAAGGGGTGGAGCAGCTGATGTACAAGGAGGGCTAAAGCCGTGGGATGAGGGAATGAGAGGGTCGACAGAGGAGCGTGGTAGATCGAGAGGGACTGGATTGGGGTTTAGGGAATTCCCACAGTTGAGGGGAGAAGAGGAAGGGAAGCCAAAGAAGAAGACAACGAGAGTGGCCTGGGGCAGAGGAGCTGTACCAAGGATTCATCTGGAAAGTGGAAGGAGGAACCTTCAGGAGGAGGCCATGGTCCATGTGCCATGGACAGTAACCAGGGCAGGAAGCTAATGAAAAGCCGAAACAAAAATCCTTGGGGGCTTGACAACTTGGCCTAGGGTTTTGCCAGAATTCTGGAGACAGAACCAAGCAGGAAGGGTAGGCCAGGTGAGGGGGGTGGTGAGGAAGTGGGGGCAAGTGAGGGAAGAGGCTCGATGACTTTGGCAGTGAGGAGGCACCGAGGTAGGAGTTGCAGAGGGAGATGGCGAGGTCAAGGGGAGGCTAGTAGCATCTTGGGCATGCTGCTCAGGAGTAGACCAAGGATTCAGCTGAGGACCTGGGAGCTAAGAGATTTAGGGCTTTGCAGCTTCCTTTGGCTGAAGATTTTTCCTACATCTTTTTAAGAAGGTGACCCCAAAGGGTCCTGGGTAAGGAGACCCTGTCATTCAGAGGAGAATGAAGCCATACGGGATAGATTTGTGCTTTAAATCAGGCCTGACTGAGCAAGTAATGCGCCATGGTAACTGGAAACAACTAGTTCATATAGAATTTTGCCTGTAGATCCTCGGGTACTAAATTTTTTTTTTTTTCCACTCACAAGCTCTCCAAAGGCCTCTCTTAAGCTCCTCACAGAGTATTTACAATGTCGTATTGACTGGTTTGTTTACATTCCCCCTTCCCCTACCGAGGCCTCTTATTCTCCAGGGCGATGACTGCACATTGTTTTTCTTTCACTGCCAGAACCCATTGCCAGACATGGGTATCAGGACCTCAGAGGTCAGAGAGGGCAGGGCCTCTTCTTCCATTGTAGAGGGCTCTGACATTGATTAAAAATGGGGAAAATGACACAATAAGTTTATAAAAATCATAGTGTAACTCAAACAATAGACGAAATGAGTTGACACTCTTACCAGACTTGCACAATCAATCATCAATTACAGACGTATTGAAAAGGCATCATTCATAGTGAAGGCTCTTCGCAGTTTTACAGTCTGCACATCATCTCACCAGGAGCCGATGTCAGAACATGCACTCCAGGCTGTTCCAGCAACCCTTCCCCTCCTGCCTGACCCCCGCTGAGTTCTGTGGCATATGAGTGGCACTCAGTGCTTGTGCTGTTTCCTCTACTTGGACCACAGAGCTGTGGGTATCTCTTTGGATCCCTCCTTCACTCTTTCAGGTCTTTGCTGCAACGTGCTCTTGGTGGACAGCCCTCGGCAGAGAGAGGTGTTTTCTATGGCAACACTTCCCATTCCTGACACCTTTCAATTCCTTTCTCCCTTTTATTTTTCTCCACTGTACTTACTGTCACCTACTATTCTGCACATTTGGGTCTTTGTTTCTTGTTCTGTTGTCTCCTTCAAGAACATAAACTCTAGGAAGCCATGGAGTTTTGATCTTAGAAGGTACTTGACTCCTGGTCGGTCCTAGTGTTCCTTTCCTAGCATTGGGCTGCCATAACCCACTCCTGCCCCCCGCCAAACTGTGTGGTTTAACCAACAGAAATAAGTTGCCTCGCAGTTTTGGAGGCTAGAATTCCAAGGTCAAGGTGCTGGTAGGATTGGTTTCTTCTGAGGGCTGAGAGGGGGAATCTGTTCCAGACCTTTCTAGCTTGTGGTGGCCTCAGACATTCCTTGGCTGATAGATGACATTCTTCCTGGTCTTCACATTTTCTTCCCTCTGTATGTGTCTGTGTCCAAACTTTCCCTTTTTATAATGACACCAGTCACATTGAATTAAGGCCTACCCCAATGACCTCAATTTAACTGGATCATCCGCAAAACTCCTACTTTCAAATCAGGTCACACTCACAGGTACTGGAGCTTAGGACTTCAACATCTTTTGGAGGAAACCATTCAAACTTTAATTGTAATAAATATTTGTTGAATAAATAAATGAAGTCACTTTCTTTACTTAGAATGAAGGCAGACCTGATCTTGACATACAATTGGTGAATATGTAACAAGCATCTGTAAAAAGTAGAGAAGGGGGGCAATAGAAAGAGGGGCTTCCTGGAACTGCTGACTGTTGAGAGGTGGAAAGGCTGGAACTGTCCAGTCAGGTCGGGGTGAGGACTTCCTTCACACTCAGCAAAGCAGAGCCCAGAGCAGATCTCAGAAGAACCCAGAGGGGCTAGGATGCATTTCAAGGAGTCTGAAGCTGGAGGTTACAACTGGGAAGCAACATCCACCAGATTTGGCAGCAAAGAGGACCTAACTCTCTTTTGATTTTAGAAGGATGAACAACTTAGTTTAAGGTCCCACCTGGGCCACAGGTGGGGATGGGAAGTGGGAGGCTGGTGTCTTGTTTGTGGGCTGGTGCTGAGGATGGGACTCTGGACCATTTTACCTGCTTGCTTTAAGGCTTCCATTTCTACTTCCTTTTCCATTGGCTTTTTTTCTCTTGGTAAAAGGTATTTTTGAGCATTTCAACTTTTTCTTGGCTGTTCTTAAGAGAAAGGGAACTGCTGATGGGAGACCAGTTGGGCAAGGGATGTTGAAGGTGCCACAGGGCCAGGCAGCAGCCAGCCCAGCTTGAGATGAGAAAGAAGTAGGAGCAGAGAGTTATAAATTCAAGAGAAAGCAGACCTCATGGCTGACCACTGAGCCTTTGCTAGTTGAGGATTTAATTTGTAGGACACAGAAACAGAAAATATAGCCCAACTTTGACCTCCTGAAGATGTAATATCACTGGGCCAAGATTATGGTTTAGATATGAGGTGTTCCCCAAAAGCTCATGTGTGAGACAATGCCAGAACCTTTGGAGGTGAAATGATTGGGTTATGAGAACTTAACCTAATTCCTAATCCTGTCATAGGGATTAATTGGGTGGTAAGTGTAGGCAGGTAGGGTGTGGCTGGAGGAGATGGATAAATGGGAATGTGCCCTTGGGGTTTATATTTTGTTCCTGGTGAGGAAACCAGTCTCTTTTTTTCTCTTCGCTTCCTGGTTCCATGTCCCGAGCAGCGTATTTTTCCACCGTAGTGTTATGCCATGATGTTCTGAGACCTCTGAAACAGTGAGCCTCAAAATAAACTTTTCCTTCTCTAATTGTTCTTGTCAGGTCTTTTGGTCACAGCAGCAACAAAGCTGACTAAAACAAACGACAAAGCCATTACATGCACTTACAGAGTGTAGGGCGAAAGAACTTTAATTCAGTTAAGGAGCAATGGCCAACCATCTCCCAGCAGACCTATGGGATATGCCTGTGGACACAGAGATAAGTGTGCTACCTAGTAGTGGAGACAGACGTGTAAAGAAAAGTCCTGTGCCACAGGGAAGTGTCAATGAGAACTTACCTGTATTGTTTTCTTCAGACTGCCCAAAGTGAGTGGCCTAAAACAACAGAAATGCATTATCTCATAGTTCTGGAGGCTAGAAGTTCAATGTCAAGTTGTCAGCAGATCCACGCATCTCTGCTGACCCCCTAGGAAGAATCTTCCTTGCTCTCTGGCTTCTGGTGTTTGGCAGCAATCCTTCGAGCTTCTTTGCTTACAGATGTTACTCCAGTCACATGGCATCTTCTCCTGTGTCTATAATTTGTGTGTGTGTGTTTCTGTATCCACATATCCATTTTTATAAGGACTCCAGTCATATTGGACTCTCCTTAATGGCTTCATTTCACTTTATAACTTCTGCCAAAATTCTATTTCTAAGTAAGGTCGCATGCCCTCTACGGGGCTTATGACTTCCATGTGTCTTTTTTGGGAGGACACTATTCAACCCATTGTCCTGTAAGAGTGTGACCACCTGAAGGAATGTGTATATAACAGGTTGAGGGTTAGGGAAGTTTTCCCAGAAAGATCATGGTGGCAAGAAAAGCTTCCTGGGCAGACAGGACAGCAAAGACAAGAAGACATAAAGATGAAGTCACTGCCACCCTTGAGATCAGACTGTGTCACAGGCATGATGTTAGATGCTACATGAACACACCCATTTCATCAAGTCCTTACTGCATGGCCATTACTACCCTGTCTTACAGATCAATATGACATGGAAACAGGAAGGGACTGGCCAAAAGTCAGACCACAGAGTGGCACCACAGTGGAGATAAGAACCTATAGCTGCCTGCTGTGTCCAGTGACTTGTCTAAAGAATGGCATAAAACTGAAGTGATTCTCAGGTGGAAGAATGTCTGGGGTAGGGCGTTCTCCTGGGTGGAGCCTACTCCACCGTGGAAATTCTGGGTCGGACATCTGAGAAAGATCTTTGACTGACCTCTGAATCTCCAGAGAAACTTGCTGAGCTTCTGGAGGTTTACGAATCCAAGCATCAGCCATGGTGACCGGGGCTGGGTTATCACACCCGACTCTAGGACTTGGCTTCTTCTGTGCCCTGGGGTAGGGCAAATCCTGCTCCTGATGAGAAGATTAACTATCAGTTTCCTGTGTGTCCTTGACCTTAAGGAAAATAGGAACACCCAAGAGGCCCTGACTCTCCTGCTTCTGTGTCTTTGCCCAGGTCTTAGCCGCCATATACTGCCTCCAAAGTCCTTATAAGTACTTGATGAAGTGAATTCAACAATCTAACCTTCTCCAAGATGGAGTGGGAAGAACTCCATCTTTGGAGGTGGAATATGTGTGTGAACTTGGTCCTACTTACTGTGTGCTTCTGGATATGCAGATCTGACCCTCAGTTTTTCCATCTAGATGTTAACCTAAACCTTACTCACAGGGTGGCAGTGGGTTTTGAATAAGACCATAGATGTGTTTTGTTAATATTATAGTGCTGTGTATATGCAAGGTATTAACCACAGTTTATATATTTAGGACTCTTTGTGGAGCTAAATCAGATAATCTGCCCTGTAAGTTTTTCTCTCCCAAATAGGACCCTTTGAAATAGGTTAATAAACTATGGTGTATGAGCCAAATCTTTCTCGTCTTTTGTTTCTGTACAACTCATGAACTAAGAATGACTTATATTTTTGAATGGTTGAAAAAAATCAAAAGAATAATATTTCTTTTCTTCTTCTTCTTTTTTTTTTTTGGTACCAGGGTTAAACCCAGGGGCACTTAACCACTGAGCCACATCCACAGTCCTTTTTGTTTTGAGACAGAGTCTCACCAAGTTGCACAGGGTCTCACTAAATTGCTGAGGCTGGCTTTCAACTTGCAATCTTCTTGCCTCAGCCTCCCAAGTCGCTGGGATTACAGGCAAGTGCCACCGCATCTGATTTAAGAATAATATTTCACAGCATGTAAACTTGATGTGAAAGTCAAGTGTCCATGTCCCTCAATAAAGTTTTGTTGGCGTGTAGCCATACTCATTCCTTGTCCCGTGGTTGTTTTTACTCCACAAGAGCAGGGTAGAGTAGCTATGCTGGAGCCTGCATGGCCTGCATACCCCAAGGTATTGACCCCAAAGTTTTTGCCTAAAAGGTTTGTTGACCCTGCTCTAGAATAGCAAAACCAGGCAAATAAAGCTCTGAGCTACACCCCAGTCTCTAAGTATTCAAATTAGTTGTGTCCACAGTTCCTAAACCTTCAGGTCTTTGAGGAGTTCCTGCAGACCTGACTTCCCAGAGACTGAGGGCAGCAGCCTGAATTGCTAGTTTATACAGGGTGACAAAGTTCCTTGCAAGACAGCCTGTGTGCTGGGTGGCCTGAGGCCTCTTCTGTCAGAACGGAGGGACAGAAAAAGGCCTGCACCCTTAGGAGAGCTGCAGCTGTCTGAGCTCAGAGTCACACAAATCCTGCCTGCTGTACTTTGGCCATTGAAGTTGCCTGCATGTCAGCTGGTGGAGTGCTTTGCTTAGTGACAGGTCTCCTATTTAAATATAATCACCTTTTTATATCCACAGAGCTCTCTGAATACCTCTCCCCACCCAGAGCTTTCCCTGATGATTGAAAGCAGCTAAACCAACAAATGGCATTATCTCTTCTGAATGGACTCAGTTTATCACCTGGACAAGCCCAGAAATTTCAGTGCTGAGCTTCTCTTTGTTGTAGCAACAGGTGCTCAGGAAGGGAGCAGGGGCGGGCGGGGGAGGATGGGTTTAAGTACCGGAATGGGGCAAGGGAAGGGAGGTTGTGGGATGCTCTTTGGGGGAGAGCTTTGGAAGCTGAATCAGCTTTGCTACTCTGGAATGAAGTGGGACGGAATCCTCAGGGGTGACAGGTGACATGAGGATCTTCCAAGGTTCTAGAAAATGTTCTATGATTAAACTGAGTGTTCTATAAAAGGAGAGTTTCCCGTTCTTTTTTCTTTTTTAAGTGGTGCTGGAGATGGAACACAGAGCCCAAAGGAGAGATTCCTAAAGAATTTTCCTCCAAAATTCTAAGGAAACATATATTTTAAGGGAATATTTATTTTTCTTTATATTTTTTAGTTCTGCATATAAATATTCCTATAGTCTAAGCTAGTTTAAGTGTCCATAAACGAAAGAGGGAAAGGAAGGAAGGGAGGGAGGAAGGGAGGAAGAAAGGGAGAAAGGGAAGAAGGAAGGGAGGAAGGGGGGGGAGATACAAAGACAAGTTCACTCAAAACTACCCCCATCTAGGGATATCTTGCATGACTTTCTAACTGCTTTGTTGGTAATGTCCTCTTTTCCAGTGAGTTACGATTTTTGAGGAAAGAGACAGGGTTGTAGTAGCCAGGATTGTTCTAGTTACAAATAGCAGAATTTCCATCATCAGCCCAGGCTAGAAGGGATTTGTTGGCCTCATGGA
Source organism: Sciurus carolinensis (assembly GCF_902686445.1). Classification (NCBI taxonomy): domain Eukaryota; kingdom Metazoa; phylum Chordata; class Mammalia; order Rodentia; family Sciuridae; genus Sciurus; species Sciurus carolinensis. Next base: position 162,676,675 of record NC_062215.1, read on the forward strand.
CAACTGGGGACAGGGAAAAGACGAAGGGCTAGGACTCACTGCCCCTCACAGGGATTTCTGCCCATGCGCCCATCTTGTTCACCCAGACCGACTTTCTTTTTGAGGTTGGAACCAACGGGGCCAGCAACCACGAGTTCCACATCGGCCATCTTTACCCTGAAGAGGAAGCGAAGCACCTTTCCTCGAGAGGTCTGACTCAGAAAGTGCTAGGCCAGCATCGGCCCACCTTGAATCGCGTGCCCAAGCTGAGGTGACAGAAGCAGCTTTTCATGGCTGGTGGCCTCTGGTAGAGTATGAGTGGCGTGGGGTGGGCTGAAGGAGGACATCCCCGAGCAAGAGGGACGCATCTGTTAGAAGTAGGTGGGAGGCGTGTCAGAGAGACAGAGTAAGAGTCACCTGGCTCAGTGTCCTCCCTTCCTTCAATAGCCTTCCTCAGTATTTGGCCCAGAGCTGGAGAGAAACATGCATGGCCACTGAGAGTCATTTTCCTTCCAAGGTGCTGTCTCTCATCCCTTGTTCAAAATTTATCTCTAGGCTGGGACTGCCAGAGCCTTTTCCAGAGTAAATACATCCCCTCACCCTGATTGATTAAGAATCTGCTTTTTCACAGACTTCCTAAGCTACAAAGGCCACTGGCAATTTGGCTCTTCCTTTCCAGGGAGCTGCATGCATTGAATAAATGAGGCCCAACCACTGAGCATTGTGCCAGTCAGCTTTCCATCACTGTGACAAATACCTGGGATAACCAACTTAAAAGGAGGAAAGATTTACTTTGGCTCCTGGTTGCAGAAGTTTCGGCCCAGGGATTTCTTGGCTCTGTTGCTCTTTGGGCTATGTGGAGGCAGCACATCATGGCAGAGGGTGCAAGGTGGAGTGAAGCTGCTCACCTCGTGGAGGCCAGGAGGCAGAGAGAGTGTGGAAGGAGTAAGGGTTTCAACGTCCCCTTCGAGGGCACAGCCCCAGTGACCTAACTCCCTTCTACCAGGTCCCACCTCCCAGCATCACCACAGACTGGTGACCAAGACTTTAGCATACAGACCTTTTGAAAAGCATTTGAAATCCAAACCAAAACAAGCATCCCTTCAACTTTATATTTGTCCTTTTTAAAAAATAAACTTTATTTTTTTAGAGTACTTTAAGGGTCATAACAAAACTGAGTGAAAAGTATAGAGAATTCCTGTTCAACGCTTATTTTTTCATAAGCTATTGTGCGACTGGCTTTTATTGACATGATCTTATTCTACTTCATAGGTCTGTGAGGTAGGGGTACATTTTTCACTTCTACTTGCAGGTAAGGAAACTGAGGCCTAGGAAGGTGAAAGGTTTTGGGCCTTGTAGCTTTGAGGGTCCAACCTGGAGTATGACTTCCTTCCAAAGTTCCCAAGGTAGGAAGGCTGACTATAATGGCGGAATTCTCTATATCTCCACTTATTGTTGGGAGAAATATTACAGGTGTTGAAAACTTTTGAAAACCCTGAACTCACCAAACGGGCGAGGTCCTCTGCCTGTATTTAAGTCATCAGCTTTGAATCTCCACCATGTCCTTTTCACGGGAATTCTGACAACTTCAAATAAGCGATGGGGATCCTCTGTGTGGTCCCCTCCACAGCACTGATGCTAACCCCTCTTTGCCATTTCATTTGTGTCAAGTGGCCAAGGTCCTGAAGTAGAGGGTACCAGGGATGGTCCAGCAGGGCTCTCTGGATGCCTCCAATTTCTCTCCCACAATCTATTCTTGTGCCTGAAGAAGTCTTATGACTTAGCCCTTGAGGCCTATGGTGCTACAATTCTACTTTCTTCTTTCTTTGATCTTAGTATTTCCTATCTCTGGTCTCTTCGGGTGAGGTAAGTGTGTATATGGCCAGGGAGTGTGGACTGGGCAAGGGGTGGGGGAGGGGGAGTTGAGTGGAGTGGGTGACTGGTAATATTTTCCAGTTCTTTCTAAAGTGTCTGATTTCCTTAATGGACACGGAAGTGAGCCAGCCGGCTGACTGTGCTGGCTGCAAGATTGGTTACTGCTTACATCATCTGGGCAGCCAGACTGGGGATGGGGTGGCAGGAGGTGGGGGTTGAAACTGAGCAGGGATTAATCCAGCTCTGAGTGAACTGATAGACAAAGGCGGTGGTGATCAGGTAACCTTTTTCCCAAGCACTTGCCTTGGGGAGGTGGAGAAGAGCCAGGTAGTGACATTAGTGCACGCATGGGGTGTTTCGTGGTAGCTCTGCCCTTTACCAATGGCTGAGAGTTCCATTCCACTCCACTCTATGCTGCTCTGTTCTGTGAGCCTGGGCTGAGAATTTGGAATGTCTCAGGTCTGTAAGTGGAAGAGTGATATAGAGAGACCGGAGATTAACAGCCTTCTTGGCCCTCCCTTGCTAGTGGGGGACAGAGATATTGCATAGGTTAGCTTTTTCAGGATGAACCACCCTGGAGGTCTATTTGCAATCTGTGACAACATTCCCTTACTGCCATGGAGGAGTCTGAACTGGACCAGGTGCTACTTACCCCAGTTCATGTGCTGTGGACTGGTGGTGGGTCAGCTGCTGGTCAGTGGTGGCTTGCAGGATTTCTTTCCTCCTGCAGGTGAACTTGAGCTTCTTTAGGTGGTAGGGGTGGGACAGCATGCTAGGCCTCTTGAGCCCAGGCTTGGTATCCATCTGATGATACAGATGATGGTGTGGCTTCTGGCCACATTCTATTGCCCAAAGCAAGTTATAAAGCCAACCTGAACTTGAAGGATGGGGGAGAAGTTCCACCTATTTTTAAAATTTATTGTTATTATTTTTGTGTGTGTGGTTCTGGGGATTGAACCCAGGCCTGGTGTGTGCAGGGCAGGCACTCTACCAACTGAGCTATATCCCCAGCCCAAATTGATTATTTTATATTAGAACATTATGGCTATACCTGGTAATTGGGTTCATATGACAAAATCATACATGCGTGGAATTTGACTTCAATCCCTGTCTCCCCACTTTCTCTCTCCTCTTCTGTCTCCCCATTCTCTCTTCTCTACTCTACTGATCTTTCTTTCATTTATTTATTTTTTATTGGTACTTTCTACTTATATATAAAGGTAAAAGTCCATCTGGTATATTTATATATGCATATAACTTGATTGTGTTAAATGCGTTCCTTACTTCCTCCCCTTTCCATCCTCTTCTCTCCCCCTTGACCTTCTTCTTTTACCCCACTGATCTTTCCTATATCTTTGTGATACCTAATCCCTTCTCCCTGCTCAGCCTACTGGCCTTCTTTCCCTTATTTTACTCTAGCTTCCATATGACAGAAAACAGTTGGCTCCTGATTTTCCTAAGTCTGGTATTTCACTTAGCATGATGTTCTCCATTTCCATTCATTTATTGACAAGTGAGGCTCCACCTCTTGATGGCCAAGAATTGTTGACAGCTTTTGTACTCTATTTTAGACACATGTGCCATTATGATACACAGACAACGATTAGTCCTCTATAATGGTTCTTGCCACAAGCAGTTGCAGCAAGATAGAGGAAGAGAATGGTAGTTCCCCCTTATCCACTGGAGAAGTCTACCAAGACTCCCAGTTGATGCTCGAAAGTATGGAAGCCCACACATACTGTTTCTTCCTATGTACATATGACTATGATAAAGTTTAATTTGTTAATTAGGCACAGTGAGAGATTAACAATAGCTAATAATAAAACAGAACAATTACAACAATATACTGTAATACAAGTTATGTGAACATAGTCTCTCTCTCTTGAAATACCTTATTATACTATACTGACCGAGATGTCCTAGGATAATAAAATTGTAGAAAGTGAAGTCACAGTAAGGGAGCTGATGAGGATGGGTGGGGTGAGAAGTTCAGAGACAACTTCACAGAGCAGGAGCCTGTTTAGTCAAATAATACTACATGCCTGTTTCTCTTTTTTTTCTATTAGTTCCTCCTGCCGAATCCCACCTGGGTCCACTAGCTCCTACCTGGTCTGTTTGTCAGGGTTCCATCAGTGAACCTGAGGTGTCGGATCTCTGCTCCCAGCACCAGGAGGCAAGGAAAGTGCCAGCCAGAGGTTCTGGTGGTTAGAAAAAGCGAGGTTTCCTGACCCCCTCTTTTTACCAAATTGTAACATTTCTCTCCCATCTTCCTTCTCTTCTTGAGCTCTGACTCCACCTCTTTTTCCCACTGTGATTTCTGATGGTCATGGATCTGTGGATGTCAGCAAGGAAAAATTTAAGTGACATTTGCCATGATTCCATTGCCAATGAAAGAAAAAAAATCAATTCATTTCTTTTATTTTGTGGTGAGCTTGCACCTTGGCCTGTGGGTCCAGTGTAAATCACTTAGCTGTGTTGGGAATAGGGTAGGCAGGGTGGGCACTGAAGAAGCAACTGCAGTTGTAATCCTGTACCCCTGAGTCCTCGCAGAGGGAAACATTTCAGCACAACTCCACTGCCTTAGTAGAATTTGCTGGCAGACTTTATCAGCAAGATCATTAAAAGATCATTAAAAACAAACCCAGCCTCAGAAGGAACTTAGGCTTTGTCTGGGGTTGGTTCTCTTCCCTAAATATCTAAATGTTCTGTACTCTCCCTTTTCTGGCATGGATTTCTTTTTTCTTCTTTACCATTTCACAGAGAGATTTGGTCTTACTGCAGATTTTTGCAACCTCAGCAAATTAAGTCAAGAACTTTCATCTTTTCACTTAAAGGAACACTTTATGACTTCTCTTTAGTGTATCTGAATTGCTGGCATCACTTCTTTTGTGCTTTGGGAATCTTATTAAGTAAAATAAGGCCAGTGAACACACGCACTGTGATGCCACCACACTCGATCCAGTAAAAAGTGGTCAACATTGAGGTAGCCTAGTCTGGAAAAAGGGGTGATTCACATCCCAGGTGGGACAAGAGTGGGGTGGCTCAATAATTTTTATCTAGCTACTCTGAATGGCACAGAATTTAAAATTTATGAATTGTTTATTTCTAGAATTTTCCTTTTAATACTTTTGGACTGCGGTTGACCATGGGTAACTGAAACTGTGGGAAAATAAAACCTCTGAAAAGGGAGGATTATGGAGTTCTGATTGGACCCTCATCACAGCGAGTGTTGGAAGGAACCTGGAATCCTTTGGGTTCTACTTGATTTCACTTATGTGGCCGAGTTCAGGCAGGAATTGTGCGTGAGGTGCATGACCTGTCTGCTATGTTCTACTCCTGGACTCTGGGTCCTGACTTCCCTCGCTTTGCCAAGGGGCTGCGTGGGGTGAGTGACACTCTCTCTTTCCCCTGAAGCTTTACCTAAAGAGGCCTATATCAGCCAGGGTCCTGACAGTAGACGGACTTCTCACTCAAGCTGGGAAGTCAGAATTTAGTAAACAGATTTCTTTACAAAAACACGGGTAGGTTAAAAGGAACCCAGGCACTGAGAGCCCAGGGCCCTGGAGTAGTAATACAATCCCACCTACAATCCCACTGTAAAGCAAGGAGAGAACAATTACTGGAACCCAGAGAGGGCCGAATGGTGTCCCCCTAGATATGTTCACCTCCTAATCCCTGTTACTGTGAACGTGACCTTATTGGTGAAAGAAAAAAAAAAAAAAGTATCTTTAAGGATCTAATTTAGTTAAGGACTTTGATATGAGGAGGACCCTGAGTCCAATGACCAGAGTTGAGTCAGATAAAAGAGGAGAAGGTACAGTGACTGGCCACAGATGCAGAGACTGGAGCGATGAGGCCACAATTCAAGGGATGCTGACAGCCACCGGGCGGGAGAGGAGGTAAAGAGCACGTTCTCCCTCAGAACTTCCAGGGGAAACTTGGCTCCACTAACATCTTGATTCCAGACTTCTGGCCTCCTGGAACCGTGGGAATAAAACTATTGTTTTTAAGCCACCAAGTTTATCGTTATTTGTTATAGCAGCCTCAGGACACTAATACAGTGGCTCTACGGAGAGCATCAGGCGACAGCTGCGGCATTCTTTCGGCAGAGGAGCCAGTCATCCTGGGGGATAGGGGAATCGATTCCTAGACTTGACTTTCTTCACTCTCTTTGACCTTCAGGGGTTCTATTGGAGAGATTCAAATGAATACCATTGAATAAGGGATCCTCTTAAGGTGGGGTTGGCCTCCTGAGGCTCAGAGAAGGAGGGAGAAGGTCGGAGAGAGAACTGGAAGGACAAATGCAAGCCCCTGGCTTGCACCCCATTGCAGGAACAGCACAACTGAATTATAAACATTGGAAGGACAAGATAAGGAGGAGGTATTTGTGTCAAGAATTAGTACCTCATAAAGCTGATAGATAAAACGGTTTATCTGGAAACACTTGTGGAAGAAGTGGAAATTCAAGGAATATTTGATTATTGGGGAAAAGATGGTTTGCTGATGTGGGATGAAGAAGTGATTTCTTGCATCTCCTTGTGCTTGGAAGAGAGCTAGAGATGATGGTGGAACAAGAGGTGTGTGCATGGTTTATGCTCATAAGGGAGAAGGAGACAGAGGGACTGGGGAAGTACTATGGAAGCTGATGTAGGACTTTGGCATTTTTGCACAATTCCAGGATTATGGTTCCATCAAAAACAGCATTTCTCACGTAGAGCCCTAGCCATCCCTTCTACTGACAATTGAAGATGATACAATAAGACCTAGCCTCAAAGCCTTATGGAGTACCACTTCCCAGGAGAGTGAGATGTGGGTCGAGTCTGTATCACCTGGGTGAGGAGGCACAGAGCTCAGGGTGCAGACACAGGGCTGCATGAATTGGAGGGGCCACAGCAGTCCTGGGTTCACTGTCTCGGAATTAAGTTGCTAGGCAGGGTCTGGGGTGGGGACTTGGCCTCAGATTCATTACCAGCCACAGCCACCTGTGGTCCAGGCATCGGGTTCTTTCTCAGTCAAGTGGGGAAAATGGGGCTCCCTTTTCTATTTTAGAAAGGCTTTGAAAAGAATAAATAATGGTAAATAAATCAAGGGAAGTAAATACCAAACATTAGTCTATCAAGATATACAAAATTATCTAATTACAAAGTAGGGAAGGAAAAAGAAAAGACTAGAGAGGTGAAAGATACAGAAGCCATGTTAGTGTGGACGAAGGAGGGATCAAGGGTACTAATATTTAGTAGCAGGAGAGACGAGCTTACCCTGTTTCACCTCTGCTCAACAATTTTTTTTTTCTCTTTTGTGGATAATCCAAGAGGGAGAACTGTGGTCTACAAGGCTGTTTCACCTAACTGGTAAGGATATGACCAGAGTCATTCTCAGGATTATGAACTTCTTGGCAGCTTCTGTTCTATGGTTCCTCTCTAGGTCCACCTTGTAAGGTACAAGTAGCAACACCACCCAAATTGCCAAAGTGCAAAGTTCAGTCACCTGCCAAAAGCTGTTGAGCCAGAGAGGTGGGCATCGGACTCCTGGAGGGGCTCTTTAGCCTGAGGGGTAATTCTCTGTGTTGTAATTCTTCAGTTTCATGGTGAGCAGAAGCTGTCTCTGAAGTGCATGAGCTCCAGGGACCTTGTAGTGGTTTACATGTGATTCTGGCTAACGCTACACGTGGGTCTACGTGCAGTGCCGTGCCAACAGAATTGGCTGTACTTCTGCGCACGAGATGGGGTCTTGGCCTTGGCAGTGAGGAGATGTACGTGTGGGTTGAGTCATAGCAGACTCAAGGCCTTCAGGGACTTGTCACCTGCCGGGCTCATTATAGAAGTGACCAGGTGCTTGGAGTGTCCCCAAAGCAATACAGAGTGCACTGTCATGAGTTTGAAAAATATTCTTGTGAGAGTTATAAATAAAGACTCTAAGCCCCAAGCCAAGGTTTTAGAAAGCCATCCTTAAACACAGGATAATTTATAGCTACTGCTGTCCCTTCCCATGGATGACTCAGCTCTCCTCACCCAAGAAGGCCCAGCCTGCTCCAGTAACCTTTGGGTTTGGCTGAAAGGGTAGAACTGAAGCCGGCCTCAGGGAGCCCAGTTATCTAACCCCTCTGCTGCACAACCAGCTTCTGCTGGACTCTCTTCCTCTGTTCCCTTTGGACAAACTAACCCCAGCCCGGATGAGCTGCCCACAGATTGGAGAAACAGACCCACGTTGGCTCCAACACCATTCCCCAGCCCACTCTAGCCATGGTACTCATCCTCCAGAGCAGCCATCTAGGACAAAGACTTGCTTGAAGCTAGAGAAAGTTTCTCAGAGACTTTTGAGCTCAAGGAAGAATAGAAATGATAGTACTTTCCCCTTTTACTTAAGAAATGTTTACCCAAGTTTAGTGCCCCCCAAATGTCTGCACAGAGAGTCAGATAGTGATACGTCCAGGTGCTGTGGTAAATTTATGGGTGTGAGGCAGTCAGGAAGGAGCAGGGTTAGATTTAAACTCTTTCTGCACTCCCTCTCACGCACGCCTGCCTTCTTTCATTATATTTTTAGCAAACTGTTTGGCCAGCCATGTCTGAGGAGACAGAGTCAAGTACATAGGGGTTCATATCAGTGCATCCAAAGGATGTTTCTTTTTCTCCTTCTTTCCTTAAAAACATTCCAGGAACGTGGAAAGGACTGGAAGTGCTTGAAGGTCTTTTTAGCCACATGCCTCACCCCTACTTGGATCTCAGGACGTTTTTATGCCAAGGCCCATGTGCCTGGTTGGCCCAGTGGAGGGAAAACAAATTCATCGCTCAGGACTATTTTAAAAATAGTTTAGCTTGTTGATTAAATGACTAAACAGCCCTAAATCAAGTTTTCTCTGCTCCAGCAGATGAATATGTGCATCTGGTCTAATTTTAGCCCAGGGCCCAGCATATAATAGGTATGCAATAATTGTTGAATAGATGAGCAATTCCTTAAAATGGGAATGCATGTCCTCTTTCAATGCGCATTTATTAAACCATCCTGTGTGTGTATCTATGAGTGTGTGTCCTCAAATGCCTTTTCCTGCAAAATGTCCTATGATTCTGTGACCTATATTCTGGGTACATGTTGTCAGACACTGATATGTTCCTAACCCCCTGGGAAGGAAATATCAGATCACACAACGCACACATATACACACACAAAGTGCACACACCAAACCTACACAGACCAATTTCATAAATGATGGAAAGCAGCATATGGCCTGGCCTTGTTGGAAATTCACAGCATAGTGCCTCTTCTAGATTCCCTGACTCAGGCTTTGGAAGTTTGTCTTCTGTTCTCTGCCACTTCTTCTTTCTGATTTTTCCATTTGGGATTGGTCTTCCACTTTAGTTTCTAGGGGTCCCCTGACCTTCTAATCACCTCGGTCTTTTCCCATTATCAAAATAAGAAAGGTTGTGATTCATTCATAAGCATGTCTTGATCAGCTCATGTTGACTGATAAGGTTTAGAGACCCCTGTATTTTATAGGAAAGAAGCAGACCAGCAGATAGGGGAAGAGACTGTCACAACTGTATAGGTACTAGATAGTAGAAATTTAGCCCTTTGTTCTGATCTAAAATTAATAGATAATAATTGTTAAGTAAGAACTACAGGTAGAATTGACAGTCCTGCCAATTAGGAGCCTTGGAGTCGAGTGGAGATGAGGTGAAGCCCATTTTTCTGCCCTTTTGATAGCTAATCACTGTGCTTTGATTCAGCTTCCAGGGGCTTCTTCTGCTCTATTTGAAATCTACATACTAAACTAGGAATCCATAGACCCAAGTTCCCCAGATGTCATCTGCTTTCTGAAGCTCACAACCACTAGGTGACGAGTTTCAGCCCTACCAGCTCCCCTCTTGGATCTGAAAGATGCAGGGAGGCCCTTCAGTAAAGAGTCTAGCCCTGGGTTTTGGGTGTCTCTTCCCAAGTGGGAGTTAACCTTGGACATCCCTACTGTGCATACTCAGTCACAGTTCTTGGCTGAACACTCTAAAGACACAGAATGCTATTCGGGGTGCAACAGAGTCATGTAGAGCCCAAAATATACAAACCTTCCATCCCACTGGTTAGGGCTGGAGAGAAGACCAATACACACGAGTATCTGTTTTTCAAGCAAAAAGGACTTTGTGTATGTACATGGACAATGGGGATGGCCTTTGGCCAAAAGTGACACAATTCTGACCTGACTTATAAGATGGCCTGCTCAGCCCAGGTCATAGTCACAAGGGCCCCATGTATGTGAGTAGTCTGGACAAAGAATGTCTGCAGTCTGGAGAAAATTTAGATGAGCGAGGAAGGAGAGGAGGAGAGGAGAGAAGAGAAAGGAGCACCCATCTTGCAAATCCCTTCCCCTCCTCCCCACTTCCCCAAGCCAGAGGAGCTTTTCTGGCATGCACCAAGTCAGAGCCAGCTGACTCTGTGACCTGCTTGTGTCCTGTCACCAGAGCCTGGTCCTGCAGAGGCTCCCTGACAGCTGTGGAGACAAGCGGTTGGGCTGCTGTTTCCAGAGATCAGATGACATGTTCTGGCGCCCATCTTGGGGGCAGCTTATCCTGGTAATTTTCCCAAGCCAGGGGGCGGGAGTGGGAAGATGTGGGGCCAGCCACCAGCTACTGGTCATGGTGGCAGATTCTGGAGCCTTCTATTGAACTTGCATGTTTACTCCTTTGACTCCCCATCTCCCAATGGGGTTGCTTTCTGCAAGGTTAAGGGAGGCGAGAGGGTAGATCTGCATGTTTCTTGGGTTTATTTCCCTCACTATTTATCTCACCATCACAGAAACCAAAAGAACACATGGTGAAGCTCTGGGTCAGGCAGGATTCTAGGTTCAGCTGCCAATGGGTCTTCCAGATGACTCACCCCCTCCCCCAGGTTTCCATTCAGAGGTCAACTTTGTCCTTTTTCCCACCTTGATCCCTTCCACTCTGGGAGGCAGGGTAAGGGCTTCCCTCCACTCAGTGCAGCCTGGACCCTCAGGAGGCTGGGGCAGTGGGTTCCCTTTCCTGCCTCTGGTGAGGCTGACAATTCTAGCCATGCTCGCTCTGCTGGCCCTTCCACAAATGGTGTCCCGATCCCATCCTCCACCTATATCCTGATCTTTCCAGGTGAGGGTACTTCTGCCCTTGACTTCCTTTTCCTCCCGTATTAATTGCCCTTCTGGCAGCTGCCTCTTCCTGGGCCCCAGCCCCAGTCCTGGGTGCCCCTCCAGAGTGGGTACACCTTGTGTTCTGGTTTGCAGTGTTCACACCTCTCCTGAGATTTACAGATGGCTAACATGTTCTTCCCTTTGGTCTCCTGCACCCTGGCCAGGGTGAGAGGTGGCAAGGAGGAGGGCAGATTTAGCTCAGGCTGGAGCCTGGCCCTGGAGTGGCCCATGACCCGGTACACCCAGGCTGCATGCCAGCGAAGTCCTTTACTGTTCTGGCCTGTCCTCCTCCTGATGGGCACCTTGGCAGGAGTGGAAGAGAGCTCATGACATTGGCTGAATTTGCTCAACAGCTGCCTAAGAAAAGAAAAAGGTTAGGGCAAGGCTATCGGGTACGGGGAAAACAACAAGATCCAAGGTGTTTAGACTTAGAGATCTGAGTTCAAGTCCTCTCGTGGCCGCTGACCAGCTCTGGGACCTTAGGCAGTTTCCTCAGGTTTAAAATAGGAATGATGATGATTTCCACTTCTCGACCAACATTGTGGACATAATGGAGGAGAAGATGATTGGCAAACTGCTTCCTTTCTGGCTTTTGGTGGGTGTCAGCAACAAGGAAGGAAGAAAGCAAAGAAGGAAGGAATTTCCTGGACCTTTGCTTTCTCAAGTATTGAAGCTTGAAACCAACTGGGCTCAGAGACTGTGGGGTTTACAGGGTCTGCTTCCAAGATATACTTTGTCTTGACTTTGCAAGTTGGTTCCCCACTAATGAAGTTTTGTTTTCTTTTCTTCCCTGCTGACAAATCTCAGGGAGCAGAGAGAGCACCAAGCATCAGCCTGGCATGGAGCAGTTATTCGACAAGTGGTTTGTGCTCTGAGAACTTTCCAGCCAGGAGTGAGCTTGGCCAGTATCTCCCCTCTCACCTCTCACCCTCCCTGCTTCCCCTGTGCTCTGTACTCCATTCCCATAGTTCACCCCTTGGTTCTTGAGCCTCACCTGTTCCCTCCCACTTTAGGACCTTTGCCATGTCTCCCCTGTGTCTGGAATACTCTGGGTTGTGCAGGTCACCTCCAGGACTCCACCATTTTCCATCTGAGTGACCCAAGGGCATTCAACCCCTTTGGGTTTCAGTTTCCTTTTCTGTAAAGAGAAAACCTGAACATAATCTTTGGCTTGCTGGGCCCAGGTGAGGGAGGCACTCAGCTCAAGGCCTGCCTCCCAGTCCATGCATAGGAGACAGCAACTCCTGAGATTTCTGTTACTTACTGTAGTTCTTTCTCTGGTTTTGGGAGTTGTCACTCTCCATTCTGTTCCTTGCTATGCTTCTGCCCCAAAGGCTGGCTTCAGAGAGGACAATCTCTCCCCAGCTCCCATTTCCTCACCACCAGGGATAAGCCCCTCACCTCCCCACCCCATCTGCCATCTTGGTTTTGCTAATTATGGGAGAAGTTACTTAGATTTCAGAACTTCACAAAGTCCTACAAGCATGAACCTGAACTGCATCTTTGTTGGGGTCAGAGCTGGAAGCTCTGTTGGGAAGCTGTCTTCCTGCCATTAGCTATAGTTCCTTCCAGCTTCTCCCCCGATTTAGAAGAACACAGTGTTGTTTTCAGAGTGCTCTCAGGTTTTAGGGTGAGGCTCTGCCACCAGAGGGGATGACCCTCTGTTTTAGCTATTGTGCCAAAGTCACAGTCAAATCTCCTTCCTGTCAGGCCTTTGCTTCTGACTCTTGCTGTCCACCAGGGGCCATCTTCCTGTCACCTACTGGATGGTGACCTTGGTGGATGTGGGCAGGTTTGTAGGGTGGGCAGAGCTGGGAGCTGGCACTGGGTGGTCAATTCACCTTCTGTGTGAATTCTTAATGGTGGGGTTTGTAAAATTCCAAATACCTTATTTCTGACCACTTCTACCTACTGGATGGCTCTTTCTTTTCAGAAGTTGACTAGAAGATGTCAAAAAATGATGAATGGGTAATACTTGTTCTCTGGAATTCCACCACACTAGCCACTGGCTAGTCTGGGAATTGGGAGGTGAGAAGAGATTTCCTTAGTGGTGGTCCTCAGATTTTAGTGTGCAGAAAATCCCTGGTGTGCTTTATGAAAAATACTAATTGACAGTTCTCTGCTTCCCTCCAATATTGATTCTGATTCAACAGATCTGGGCAAGGGCCAGAGATGATATTTTCAGGATAATCTGAGGCAGGTGGTCTAGGGAACCCCAAGGCTATTGTGAACACTTGAAAATGCCTTTTGTTGATCCTGTAGTAAGTGTATCACTCCCAGGTTGTCCCCCTCGTCACAGCGGACGGAGGTCAATCTGTTCAAGCACAACTCTTGGGTTCTTTTTGGGGTTAAGAGTGGGGCTGAAGAGGCTGGAGCGAAGTGAGCCGTTTCCTCTCATTCCTCTCACAGTGCTCTACCGAAAGCACATCTCAGACCAGATCCAGACCTGCACTCATTAAATCAGCCCTCACAGCCACACAGACAGGATCACACATGCTCCACTAGCTTAAAAAATATCCCCTACTCTCTGTCCTTGTGGGTGCTCTGACCTTCCCAGAAGGTTCACTCAAGGCAGAAACAGCACAGTTCCAAAGGCAGGATCCGGTTACCCTGATAATCAGCATCAGGCAATAGAAATCCTCCTGACCACTGGCTGGACATTGGGTTGATTAGGGGTCATCCAGAAGCCATCCTTGGGTCAGGCTCCAGTCTCCTTGGTTTCATACCCCTTCGGGCCAGGTGAGGTCTATTTCTAGACTCTTTTGGCTAATCTACATGTTGGGACTCTAAGTTTACAAGGAGAACTCATTTCCATCATTCTTCATTCAAAGGATCACTAGTGTTACCAGTGAAAGCCCCTGTCTGAACCAGCGAATTGGCAAAGTCTCAGGTGTGATCAGATGTGGCTACCTGAATGTCTTGGGTGGCCGACCCTGAAGTCTGGTGATGCTCCTGGAGAGATTCCCAGGAGGCCTCTCTCTGCAGAGCTTTTCCCTGAGCTCACAGCCTTGCTCGGCTCCCTCCTTCCTCAGGTCCCTTAGAGCTGGGGCACTACCATAATAAATCACAGCACAAGAATCCTCTCAGGGCTGCTTCCGGGGACCTCAACTCTTCAAGGTGCTAGTTAAAAATGGAGGTTTCAGGGTCACCTCCCAGACACTGTGATTCAAGGGGGTGGGGTGCAGGAACCTGTGATCTAGCAAGCCCTCCAAGGGGTCCTGCTGTCTGTGGTTCTGGGGCCCCACTATGAGAACCACCCCCGTAGCCCCTCTGGAAGCATGAGTAACACCAGTCATGGGCCAATGGTAGCTTGAACTCCTGCAGCCCCAGCCCTGCCCCGACATCTGCTGCTCCGGCAGCTCCAAGCAGCTTGGCTTCCACAGCAACAAATTGCTGCTGCCTGTGGTTCAGCTGGCGCTGGTCTGTGTTAGGCTGATCCTCCCGGCTCTGGTCAGTTATGCTGGGCTCCTACCCAGAGGGTGCTTTGCAGACGGACATGGCTGAGCACTCAAGAACCAGAGTCCCTCCTGGGCTCCTGCTCTTCTCTTCTTTCTGACCCTTGCCCACGTCATCAGTTCTTATTTCCTTGTTATTGAGTCACACACACACACACACACACACACACACACACACACACACACTCTCACACACACTCACACACAGAATATACATACTTCTTTATCTCAGATCTGAGGAGCACCAGGGTGGGACAGGGCCCTGAAACAGCCCTTTCTGGTGGTCACTTTAGCAACTGCACACATAGCAATACCGTCACACTTTACGTGACAGGCAATGTGGTCACACTTCCTGGATTGAATCTGGGTTCCATCATTTACTAGCTGTGGGGCAGTGAGAATTTGGGCCAGTTTTATTTGTTGCTGATAAATGCAGGCACAGATCGTAGGCGGGAAACACAGCTTATCTTATTGGGCAGGAAGAATGCTGCACCCCCAGTCGGATAAGTCCCTTGGAGAGGCTCCAATGGCTACTGGCACCCTCCAAGAAGAACCTGGGGTGCATCACTCAAGGGCTCTGTGTTCCTGCCTGATTTCTTGTCAGCGGTGTGCTCTCTGCGAGGTAGCAATGGGGAAGTAGGATGGAAATAAGCGGAGCAAGGGTTTTGCAGCTTTGTGTGATGGTGTTGGTGTGCAGGGGGCCGTGTGACATTTTGAGAGCTGAGGGGATGGAGCCCCGTGGGATTTGTCCAGCATACACTCACACTCACACAGACCTGCACATACACTCACATGCACACGACATGCTCTCACATGTACCCACTAACCTTCTCACACACTTGGGCATACCCACATATACACACGCTCACACACACACTCCTATACAGACTCACACAAATACATACACTTTATCCTTACACACACACACACACGATCTTTTCATATATTCCTGCACACGCATGCGCATTTTTCTCCTCCTTGCTCACACTTCCTCTTCTACCCTCTCCTATGGCCTCGGAGGCCTTCATTGAGAGTGGTGGCAAGAGCTGAGGAGGAAGAGCAGGAGGAAGGCCAGCACCTCTGAGCTCCTCCTGGGGAAGGGCCAGGTAAAACCAGACTCGATCCCTGTGTCTTTTGCCATGGGAAAAACCAAGCCTACTACAAAGCTGAGAGTTAAGCCATGCTGGATTCAGACACAATGTGGTAGGAGGAGGAGGCGGGTGGATGAAATCTGCCTGGGAGACGACAAGAGCCACACCCATGGGGGAAGAACCAGCCACGTGCAGGCACACGCTGCGTGACTCGGATGCATCTCATTCTGTGTGCTTGTTGCCTGCAGGTAACACCATGCGCCCACTTTGCAGATGGAGAAACGGAGGCACAGCAATCAACCCATTTTTCAAGGTTCCTCAGCTCACAGGCGTGGAGGTGCATGTGAAGCCAGGCAGCCTGGTGAGGATGGTAGGGGTCCCTGCCTCCACCGCGGGTGCACAGAGGATGTTATTTTGAGATGAATTTGAAGCCTGTGTGTGGGGTGGGGACATGGAAGGTGGATCAAAGGCAGATGAGCGGGAAAGTGTATGGCGCATTCCCGGGAAGGGAAGGTGGCCAAGTGGGGTCAGATCTGGGAGTGGTGCACAGGGAGTTTGCCTTTGGTTTTCCTCGGTGGGCAGCGGGAGGCGCGGAGGCCTCAGGAGAAGAGCCATTTGTATTTTAGGAGGAGGATTCTGGCAGGATGGATGGAAAAGGCCAAAAAGCAGAGGCGGAAAGCTTTGGTGTGGACCTCGTGGAAGGGACCGGGACGCGGCGAGTCCAGGGGCAGTGACGACCAGTGCTGGAGGCTGCGGGCGGGCGCAGGCCACTCCACAGGGGTCTGCTGGCAGGGTTTTCTGACTGATGGCAGGAAGTGACCATAGTGGGGACCAAGTGTGACAGAGGCGTCTGTAGCAAGGCAGCTGGAAGGATGGTGGGCGTGGAGCGCAGGGGTGCAGCGAGGGCGCGGCGTGGACGCGCTCCTTGTGAGGGGCTGTGGCAGCAGGCACGGGACACTCAGCTGCAGAAGGCTCTGCTGCGCCCAGGGCTCCCTGGGGCAGGCGCGTGGGGCAGTGCCCTGAGGAGAATGCCCACGTGGGAGGCTGGGAGGGCCGCCAGCTCTGGACGCCAGAGAGGTCACAGAATGTTCCCCTGAAAAAGAATGGCCAGTGTGTCCGCCTTGTCGCCTCCTGCCTGGCGCCCTCCTTCCCCTACAGAGAGGAGCTCGGGCTGCTGGCTTCAGCGGACCTCTTGCCCAGTGCCGCTCCCCAGATCTGAGCTCCTGCTCCTCCTCCTCCTCGGGGCTCGCTAAGTCTCTCCAGCTCTGGGAGGAGGCCTGGGGCTGGGGCAAACACCTGGGCCGGCGCCAGAACTGGGAACCACGGTGGTGAGGGAGCCAGGAGAGAGAGGTACGCTCCCCGGTCCAAACCTGAACCGAACTGAAGGGGACACGGATCCAGGCTCTCCGCTCTGTCGAGCACTGGGCTCCACCCTGAGATACAAGGATAAAGTATGGAATCTAGACAGAGTGGGGTACTACTTGGCCTTGAAAAAGAAGGAAGTCCTGTCATTTGCACAACACAGGTGAACCTGGAGGACAGTATGCTAAGTGAAATAATCCAGACTCAGAGAGAGAATGCTTCATGATCACATTCACATGTGGAATCCAAGAAAAGTGAACTCACAGAAGTCAGTGGAATGAGTGGGGGAGGGGAGATTTCGGGATGTTCAAAAGGTACAAAGTTACAGTTACACAGGAGGAGTGAGTTTCTATTGCTCAGTGTGATGACCATAGTTAATAGTGTAGTGTATATTTTGAAATGCTAAGAGTAGATTTTAGATATTTGAATCACACATGCTGTATGAGATGATGGGTATGTTCACTGACTTCCCTTAATCACTCTGCAGTGCTTATCAAAACCCCACGTTGTACTCTACAAGAGCATACAAATATTTTTGTCCACTAAAAATAATACAACTTTCTGTTGTCAGGGAGAAAAAAATAATATTAAAAAAAGAAAAGCAAATAAGTGGGACTCCCAGTGCCTGCCATGAGGGGTTTCATGGACCAGCAAGAGCACCTCATGCTAAACCAGCAGGAAACTGTCACAGAGTAGATGTTGTCAAGGAGACAGCAAGTGCGGATGGAGGGGAGAGGGCTGCACTGATTCTTCCTGGAGGTCCCGGAGCAGAGAGCAGGGTTCTCTAAGGCAGCCAGGAACAGGGGTTAGGTGGGGGACAGGGTAGGAAGGGCATTCTCACCAAAGAAAACCTTAGGAAGAAGGTCATGAACAAGTGGTAGTACTGGCCAGGAGAATGTGTGGCTTGGCATAGGAAATAAGGGAACGTATGGGAGTGGCAGGAGGTGGGCCTGGCTAAGTGTGGCTGCCGTGAATCAACGAATGAGCCCTTAGTTCACAGGAGTGGTGACCACACTCTTGCAGCCTTGCCTGATAGAACTTTCTGTGATGCTGAAGATCCTCAGTATCTGCACCGTCCCATACCATACAGTGGCCATGGGCCAGTTGTGGCCCCTGAGCACTTGCAATGTGGCGTGTGGGGTGAAGAACTGGGTTTTACTTCAGTTTATTTGTATTTAAATTTAAATAATCACATGTGACTAGTGGTTCCTCTATGGGACAGTACAGCTCCAGGTCATGATGACCTGGTTAGACAGGAAACTAGGGCTAGTCTGGGAGGTGGGATCACAGACATCACCAATGACTATGTTTGAGAGTGTATTAGTTTCCTAGAGCTGCTGTAACAAAGTACCACAATCCGGGCGGCTTCAGCAATAGAAATTATTTTCTCTTAGCTCTGGTTGCTGGGAATTCAAGATCAAGGTATTGGCAGGGTTGGTTCCTCCTGGGGGCCAAGAGAGAATCTGTTCCATACCTCTCTTCTGGCTTTTGGTAGCCTCAGCATGCCTTGGCTGGCAGACAGAATCCTGCCTGTGTTTTATTTATTTATTTTTACATCTTTAAAAAATTTTGTTCTAATTAGTTATACATGATAGTAGAATGTATTTTGACATACACATATGGAGTATAACTTCTCATTCTTCTGTTGTACATGATGTAGACTCACATTGGTCATGTAATCATACATGCACATAGGATAGTAATGTTCAATTCATTCTACTGTCTTTCCTTTCCCATTTTCCCTCCCTTACCTTCATTCCCCTTTGTCTAATCCAAAGTACTTCTATTCTTCCCTACCATCTTCTCCAACTTATTGTGAGTGAGCATCCACCTATCAGAGAAAACATTTGGCCTTTGTTTTTTTGGGGGGGATTGTCTTATTTCACTATGTTCTTTGAGTATAAACCGAGGAGTGGGATAACTGGGTCAAATGGTGGTTCTATTCCAAGTTTTCTGAGGAATCTCCATACAACTTTCCATAATGGGTGCCCCAATTTGCCGTCCTACAGCAGGGTATGAGTGTGCCTTTCCCCCCACGTCCTCACCAACATTTATTGTTCCTTGTATTCTTGATCATTACTATTCTGACTGAAGTGAGATGAAATCTCAGTGTAGTTTTAATTTTCATTTCTCTAATTGCTAGAAATGTTGAACATTTTTTTCATGTATTTGTTGATCAATCATTTTTCTTCTGTGAAATGTCTGTTCAGTTTCTGCCTGTGTTTTAAATTTTCTTCCTTCTATGTGAGTGTCTGCATCCAATTTCCCCCCTTTTATAATGGATGACTATGAATTAGGGCCCACCCCAGTAGCCTCATATTTTTATCATCTATAAGGACTCTATTTCTCCAAGTCCTCACATTCCTTGGTCCTAAGTATTAGGACTTCGATATATTTTGGGGGGACATAATTCAACCCATAGCTACAGTATACAAGGTCATTCATTCAGAATAGAATCAGACAATTTCCATAACTGACACCTCTTCACAGTACACTCGAACCACAGTGTAATACACGTGCTTAGTTTTCTGCACTGTTGTATCTGAGAAGTCATTTTGCTCCTCATAGTAGCCTGTTCATTTTTCAGGCAAGCTGAGGTTCTGCAAGATTATTTAGCTTGTCCAAAGCTGTATGACTTTTAGTTAACAGAACCAGGATTTTCAGATAGATTTCCTCTACAAACTGTTCATGGTTACTACCCCAGGTGACCGAGGTCTCTAACTGCCTATTGAGTCATTAAGATTAAAATGGTCCCTGTGAGGTATAAATGGGAACTCTTCTTGTCATTGCCTCCAAACACCTGCCACAATGGAACCATATTAAGGAGGTTACACAGTCAGGCAGAGGAGTGGGGTGAAGTGGGTGTTGGGGTAGTAGGAAGAAGAAGCAGGAACACTGGGTTCTCCTCTTTGGCTCCACCAAATGCCAAAATTCAGTTTTGGACTTTGGCTCAGTCACTTCCCACCTGTGGGGTTGAGTACTGTTGTTGATGGACAAGGATCCTGGACAATATGAGAATACCATGTTTTTCAATCCACTTTTGAGAACTGGGACTCCATAGGAGCTGTGCTCTGGAATCCTTACAGCCCAGACAGCGGCTCATGAGGCTGATCCCAGGGAAGGTGAGGGCAGCTTCTGTCTTTTGTCCAGAGACTGTGGATGGGAGGAACTCAAGGTCCCATCATAGAAAATGAAGTGACCATATAATTTAGCTTCTCCCTTGCCCTGCCAGGAAATTCAAATGCAGCTGTCTTTCTGGCCAGGTTAAGGACCTGGTCAGGGGAAGTTGGACTTCTTATGGGACTGGGGCTGAGGAGGCCTTGCTTGTGGATTGATTTAAAAGTTCTGGAAACTTTGAAACTACAAGGAAAAAATGGAAGTCTAGGTAGTGCTTTCTTTAAAGTACATTTCTTTTAAATTTCCCAACTGAAAATAGAACTCATTTAGTAACTTTAAGTGCCCTTAAAAATCACATTTGTGTTTTTTTTTTTTTTTTTTTTTTTTGAGGCTACTGTGAATGGAGTGGTTTTCCTAATTTCTCTTTCAGAGGATTCATCACTTTTGAATAGAAATGCATTAGATTTATGCATATTGATTTTATAATCTGCTACTTTGCTGAAATCATTTATTAGTTCTAGAAGTTTTCTAGTGGAGATTTTTGGATCCTCTAAATATAGAATCATGTCATTAGCAAATAATGACAGCTTGAGTTCTTCTTTTCCTATTCGTATTCCTTTAATTTCTTTGGTCTATCTAGTTGCTCTGGCTAGTGTTTCAAGGATGATGTTGAATAGAAGTGGTGAAAGAGGGCATCCTTGTCTTGCTCCAGTTTTTAGAGGGAATGCTTTCAGTTTTTCTCTGTTTAGAATGATGTTGGCCACAATCAATAAATGGGTCAAGAAACTGGACAGACACTTTACAGAAGAAGATATACAGGTGATTAATAAATAAATGAAAAAATTTTCAACATCTTTAGTAATTAGAGAAATGCAATAAATATATGAAAAAGTGTTCAACATTGCTAGTAATTAGAGAAATGCAAATTAAAACAACTGTAAGATTTCATCTTACTCCAATTAGAATAGCTATTATCAAGAACACAAGCAATAATATATGTTGGCATGGATGTGGGGGAAAAGGCACACTTATACATTGCTGGTGGAGTTGCAAATTGGCGCAGCCACTCTGGAAAGCAGTATGCAGATTCCTCAGAAAACTTGGAATGGATCTACCTTTTGATCCTGTTATCCTACTCCTCAGTTTATACCCAAAGGACTTAAAATTAGCACACTACAGTAACGCAGTCACATCAGTGTTTATAGTGGCTCAATTCACAATAGCTAGATTGTGGAACTAACCTAGATGCCCTTCAACAGATAAAGAAACTGTGGTGTATATACACACAACGGAATATTATTCAGTCATAAAGAATAATAATACTATGGCATTTGCAAATAAATGGATGGAATTGGAGAATATGATGCTAAGTGAAATTAGCCAATCCCAAAAAACCAAAGACCCAATGTTTTTCCTGATAAGTGAATGATGATATATAATGGGGGTTAGGGGGGTGGGAAGTGAGAGAAGAATGGAGGAACTTTAGATTACATAGAAGGGAATGAGGGGGGGTATGAAAAATGGTGGAATGAGACAGACATCATTATCCTATGTACATATATGATTATATGAATGGTATGACTCTACATCATGCACAAGCATAGAAACGAAAAGATGTACCCCATTCGTGTATGATGAATCAAAACGCAGTCAGTAAAAATTAAAAAATATAAAAATAAAAATAAAATAAATGAATGAATAAATAAAATAAATCACATTTGTTATATTTCAAGATAAGAAGTCTAACTGAAAATAACAAAAGGATTTGCAGGAAAAAAAACTGGTTTTTGACATTTCCACCCTCATTTTTAGTGGAAATAAGTAGTTATGTACTTTTTTTCCCAGGACTTACACCTTGGTCTTATTGCAGATGTCCCCAGTCACTGAGGAGAACGGTGGAAAGTTCAGGCCTGCCTGGCTTTGCTTAGCAAGGGTCCTGGAAGTATCAAACACAGGAGCCGTTCCTGGCTGTGTGCCGGCACATAGAGTTGTCAGATAAAACACAGGATATCCCACCAAACTTGAATTATACATATACAATGAATAATTTATTTAGTATAAGTATGTCTCAAATATTGCACAAGACATATTTGTACTTACTCATTGTTTATTTGAAATTAGAATTTAACTGAGTACACTGCATTCTTGCTAAATCTGGCCAATCCCAGTATGACACCCTTGTGGCCTAATTTTTACACCAATGTGCAACCACCTTGAAGCCCTGACAACCCTTATCTGACCTGATCTTGTATCTCTGGGTTTGCTTCTCGGATATTACTGCATGGAAATGCTGGGCATTGGCAGGGTTGGAGACTCGGAAGTGGGAGGGACAATCCCTGACTAATGAAGAATGAGGGCTTGCTATGGTTTGGTTGTGAAGTGTCCCCCAAAAGCTCACATGTGAGACAATGCAGGAAGGCTCAGAGGAGAAATGATCGGGTTGTGACAGTCTTAACACAGTGAATTAATCCCCTGGTAGGGATTAACTGGTAACTGAAGTGGTAGGGTGTGTCTGGAGGAGGTGAAAGTTGGGGTGTGGCTTTGGGTATATATTTGTATCTGGAAGTGGAGTCTCTCCCTCTCTGTGCTTTCTGATCTTCATGTGAGCTGCTTCCCTCTGCCACACTCTTCCGCCATGATGTTCTGCTTCATTTTCAGTCCTGAGGAATGGAGCCGACTGTCTGTGGATTGAGACCTCTGAAACCATGAGTCCCCAACTAAACCTTCTCTCCTCTACAATAGTACTGGTTGGGTCCTTCAGTCACCGCAGCTAAAAAGCTGACTAAAACTGCTATGATTTGGATGTGATTTGTTCCCCAAGTGTTCATGTTTCAGAGGCTTGATCTTGAGTGTAGCAGTGTTGTGAGCCTTCAAGAAGTGGGGACTGGTGGAAAGTCCTTGGTCATTGGGAGTGCGACCCTTGGAAGGGGTGAAACTAGTTCTCATTGGATGCTGAGTTAGTTTGTGAGAACCCTTGAAATGCTCTCTGGAATCCAGTTTTTTTTTTTTTTTTTTTATATTTTGTAGGTTGTAGATGGACACAATACCTTTATTTTATTTATTTTTATGTGGTGCTGAGGATGGAACCCAGTGCCTCACAAGTGCTAGGTGAGCACTCTAACACTGAGCCACACTGGAGCCCTCCGGATTCCAGTTTTGTAACGTGACCCCTGGCTCCTGAACACACCCCCATGATGGTGCTGTTCCACCAGATGCCTTCACTGGAGCAAAGCTAATGCCAGTACCATGCCCTAGAACCTCCAAGAATGTGGACTAAATAAATAACTTCTTTATAAAGTTAGCCTTTTTCAAGTATTTTCTTATAGCCCTTAGACAATGGAGCCAATGAATAAATATTCCTTTTTTCCATCCTTCCAGGAGATTGTTATCAGGTACATTCCAGATGGCTCTTCAGAGGATACTGGTGAGATTGAGCCTCCATTTCCTGTAGAGGCGACCAGCTCATAATGCATCTTTGTGGTATCCTTCTTCCTTCTCTCCATTTCTCTCTCCCTCCTTCCAATTTTCCCACTCACATTTCCTGGGTTCACTTCAAAAACTAAGGATTTGCACTCAAGTCCTTGGCTCAGGCTCCACTCTGGGGAAAACTCAAGCTGGGAGAGGCTTGGAAACTACACTGGGGCTTCTGTTAGAAGAAGAAACTAGATCTCAGAGCTGCATAAAATTTTAGCAAATTTGGACTGGAAGAACACTGAGAGATCATAGAGCACGCCCACTCACTTAACAGAACTGGAAACGGGCCAGAGACTTACCCAAGACCATCTCTCATCTTACGAGCCCAGGGATAATTTGGAATTTCTGCTCTTCATGAAGTGAGCTAATCTACATAAAAGCACAGTGCTTAACACGTAGCAGGTGCATGGTAAATGTCAAGATAAAATAACATGGGGAGAAGAGTGGATAAAGGTCAGCTGTGATATTGTACAAAATATTTCCATATGTCTCTGTGGCATGTCTCTGCCTCTAGGGTGGTGGCTCTCCACCTGCTGCTGCTCTTCTGGGCTACAATTTGTGCATGAGAAACTCTAGAGAGTTCAACACATCCCAAGAAAGGCAACCCTTAGGGAAGAGTGACCGAGTCAAAAATCTTGGTGGAGTTCTTTTTCTTCCTTCATTGTGCCAGGACCAGAGAATTTGGCCAAAGGCAGCAATGCTTCCTGGGAATTGCTAAGAGCCTTCTTGGATCAATACAACTCAAGTAACTTAGTTCGATCCCACAGACTTCCTAAATCTGAAGAGCTAGGAACTTCCTAAATCTGAAGAGCTCACAATCATTAACATGGTCAGGTTCATGTTCTAGGAAGCCCACAGTTCTTCAGATCCTTGAAGTAGGTCTCCTGAGAGGGGAGGCATGAACAAAATCCATTACACCAAACTCTCATGAGAGAGGCATCCCATAACCTTTAGGAACACATTTGTATTATGGAGAGCAGAAATTCCTTAACAAGACCCCTAAAGCACAGGCAGTAAAATCAAGAATCAGTAAATGGGATGGAGTCAAACTAAAAAGCTTCTTCTCAGCAAAAGAAACAGTAATGTGAAGACAGAGCCTATAGATTGAGAGAAAATCTTCACTACATGCATCTCAGATAAAGCATTAATCTCTAGGAGATATAAAGAACTCAAAAAAACTTTACACCATAAAAATGAATGACCCAATCAATAAATGGGTAAGGAACTGAATAGATACTTTACAGAAGAAGATGTATGATCAGTTAACAAATATATGAAAAAATGTTCAAAATTTCTTACAACTAGAGAAATGCAAATTAAAACCACACTGACATTTCATCTCACTCCAGTCAGAATGGCAATTATCAAGAATACAAGCAATGATAAATGTTGGTGAGGATGTGGGGGAAAAGGTGCACTCATACATTGCTGGTGGGAGTGCAAATTGGTGAAACCAATATAGAAAGCAGTATTGGAGATTCCTCAGAAAAATTGGAATGGAACTACCATTTGACCCAGCTATACCATTCCTTGATTTATAGCCAAAGAATTTAAAATCAGTATACTACAGTGATGCAGCCACATTAATGTTTATAGCAGCTCAGTTCATAATAGCTAAACTATGGAACCAACCTAGGTGCCCTTCAACAGATGAATGGCTAAAGAATATGTGGTACATATATACAATGGAATATGACTCAGCTTTAAAGAGGAATGAAATTATGGCATTTCTGGTAAATGGATGGAGCTGGAAAGTATCATGCTAAGTGAAATAAGTCAATCCCCAAAAACCAAAGGCTGAATGTTTTCTCTGCTATTTGGATGCTAATTCACAATAAGGTTGTGGGGGCCACTAGGGAGGAATAAAGTTATTTTAGATTAGGTAGAGAGGAGTGAAGGGAGGGGAAGGTGTATGGGGGTAAGAAAGTAGAGTGAAACAGACATTATTGCCTCATGTAAACATATGAATGCATGACCAATGTGATCCCACAACATGTACAATCAGAAAAATGAGAAATTTTACTCCATTTATATGATTTATCAAAATGCATAAATGCATTCTGCTGTCATGTATTACTAATTAGAACAAATAAAAAATTCAAAGAAAAGAAAAAATACATGAATGAGAGAAGGAAGAAAGCCCACATGTTAGGTGTTTTCTCTGTGATGGGGATTTAATCCGTCGAACAACCTCTTCTGCTTTCTGCTCATTACATTGATGAAGTCATGCTAATTGAATCTGTTAGCAGGAGGTGGCCCTTCTCTGATCCATGCACGCCAGAAAGTGGGAGATAAACTCTACAAAGATTCAAAGATCTATGACAGTGAGTATGCTTTCAGGGTTTCACTGGTTTGCAGCATACCAAATGTTATAGTTCAGATCTTGAATGTCCTTTGAAACCCCATGTGTTGAAGACTTACTCATTAGTCCATGGTGCTATTGGAAAGTAATGGAACATTTAGTAGATTGAGTCTGGGAGAAAAAACTAGGTCATTGAAGGATGAACCCTTGAACTGGGCTATTGGGACCCTGGTCCTTCCTGTGTCTCCTCACTTCCTGGCCACCACAAGATAAGCATCTTCCTTTACCATGTACTCCCACGATATGTGTCGCCGCGGATATCTGTTACCGCCTGCAGCAACAATAGCATGGGTATTTATCGGAGGTGGACTGGAAATAAACTACTTCTATTTCTGTGTTGCTTCCTTGTTTGCTTTTTTAGAGGAAGAGAGGCTTCTTTGAGAGGAAGAGAGACTTTGCTTAGAGGAAGAGAGACTTTGCTTAAAGGAAGAGATACTTTGCTTTTAGGGGAAGTTTTTAGAGAAAGAGAGGCTTGATACGCTTATCAGAGATCTATTTCTTCTTAGAGTTCTGCTGCTGCTTCTTAGAGGTAGGTCCCACATCCTGTGAACTAGGTGCTATCTATCTGAGGTGCTTCTCAGTGGTGTGTCCCGCGTACTGTGATTTGAGTTCTCCAATTCAGATATTGTCCTCCAGATAACACTGCTCTGTGTAGCTGTTTCCAATCAGTCATAACTGCCTCTTTAAAGTTTATATGGGCAGGTTCCATGAATTTTGGGGTTCTTCGTATCAGATTTAGTTTTCTCCTACATTTTTCCCTTGTTCTTAAACTTTCTGAGTAATTGTTTTCTAAGTCACTACCATGCAATTATTCCTCACTTTCTTCTCTTTAACAGTTCTTTTCTGTTGCTATTAGATCCTGTTTATGAAGATCCCCTTGTGGCACATTGAGCAGCTTTTCCTCTATAAACCCTGGGCTTATTTCTGCTAGAGTTTGAACATATGATCGTGCAGTGGTTTCCTTATTTTCTAATTCCTCCCCAGTGTTTCCTTCCTCCCCAGAACTTTCCTGTGTTTGGCTACCCCAGCTAACTTCCTTTTTAATCTCTTCCAGTACTTCTTCTCCTTCTTGTAATATATTTTTCACGCCTCCTTTTTGAATTATCCTTTCAGACTGATTTAATGATATTTCTGAACCCATCTTTTACTGTACAAAGGCTACACTAACAGCAGTACAAACACACAAACAATACAAAATACACACATTCCAGAGAAACACATTCATTTACTATAGGACGTCCTTTTGCTGTCTCTTGGGACAGCCTTCTGTTACGTTCCCTCACTAGGGGAGCCTTCCATTAAACCTTTTTTGCTGTCTCTTGGGACAGCCTTCCGTTAACTTGAATTTGACAAACACACAAGCAACACAAAATACATGCATTTTTGCACTTCACTGTTGTGTCCTTTGTGACCTTTCCTACTATCCCTCGCCCTTAAACTGCTCTGGCCAGAGACTCCTGCGAGGTTCCTACTTTCCCTGCCGTACCTATTCCTGGAGGCAGACTTGGAATTTTCCCTCGCCCTATTCCTGCAAGGTTCCTCAGTTTTCTTTCCCCACTGTTCCGATTTCCTTTTTCCCCATACAATTTCCTTTTTCCCCGTACAATTTCCCTTTCCCTGTATGGGCCACCATTTGTTGCTGCCCGCGGCAACAATCCCGTGAATATTTGTTACTGCTTGCAGCAACAATTGTGTGGGTATTTATTGGAGGTGGACTGGGAATAAACTACTTCTATTTCTGAGCTGCTTCCTTGCTTATTCCCTAGCTTATTGAGAAAAAAGAAGCAGCTAGCAGAGAGAAGAAGCAGCAAGCAGAAAAAAGCAGCAGCTAGCAGAGGAAAGAAGCAGCTAGCAGAGAGAAAAAGCAGCTAGCAGAAAGAAGTAGTAGTAAGCAGAAGCAGCAGAAAGAAGCAGCAGAACTCTAAGAAGAAATAGATCTCTGATAAGCAAAGTTTCTCTTCCTCTAAGCAAAGTCTCTCTTCCTCTCAAAGCTTCTCTTCCTCTAAAATCAAGCAAGCCTCTTTTTCCTCAATAAGCTAGGGAATAAGCAAGGAAGCAGCTCAGAAATAGAAGTAGTTTATTCCCAGTCCACCTCCGATAAATACCCATGCAATTGTTGCTGCAGGCAGTAACAAATATCCACGGGATTGTTGCCGCGGGCAGCAACAGATATGTGCCGCCTTGCTACAGGCCCAAGGGCACTGGGCCAACTGACCATGGACTTCAACTTCCAAAACTGTGAGACAAAATAAAACTTTCCTCTTTGGAATCTATGATCTCAGACATTTCATTAATTGAAAACTAGCACACCAAAGCACTTCTCTAAGGCAAATGACAAGGGTGCTGCCCCTTTTGATCTCTACTCTTGCCTTCACTATCAGATCATTTTAGGTTCCTCATGCCAGTGGACTAGCAGGTAAAGAATGGAGTTATTTACTAGTGGTGAGCAGTTGACCTTGATTGAGATGAGGAACTCTGGTAGCTTCTATATAGTGTAAGGCAGAGAGGATTATATCTGTATCTCATGGAATTCATTGAAAATCTCTCTTTGTGCTTCCTTGATCAGTGATTTTGATGAATGAGTAATTTCACCATACTGGTCTAACAAGGGCAAGGCAACTAAAGACTCAGGCCCTCCTCTGAGTCTTGGTGATGTCCCACCTAGAAAGCAATCCAGATCAACCAGTGTTGACCATAAAGGGTGGTGGAGGAGGGGATGATGAATATTAACTATGGCTTTGGCTATGGGGACTCTAGCTGGCTTCACTCCTGCATTAAATCTTTGTGGAGACTGGCTGTTCAGCACCCTCCAGGGACTCTGTAATAGACTGGACTAAAGGCAGGGGGGAAATGAGTGGACCTGAGGGGTAAAGAGGGTGGACTGTATCGGTCACTTCTTGAGCATCACTTAATATCCTCTTGGGCTCTTTCCTTCTAGCCACTGCTCAGGTGGCTGCCCTCACAGGGCTCTCTTTTCACATTATCAATTGTATCCTCTGCTGAGAAAAAGCTTTATCCCACTCCTCAGCTTATACCCAAAGAATTTAAAATCAGCCTACTGCAGTAACACAGCCACATCAATGTTTATAGCAGTTCAACTCACAATAGCTAGTTTGTGGAATCAACCTAGATGCCCTTCAACAGATGAATGGATAAAGAAATTATAGTATATATACACAATGGAATATTATTCAGCCATAAAGAAGAATAATAATATGGCATTTGCAGATAAATGGATGGAACTGGAGAATATCATGCTAAGAGAAATAAGCTAATCCCAAAAAAACCAAAGGCTGAATGTTTTTCCTGATAAGTGGATGATGATATATAATGGGGGTGAGAGGTGGGGGGTGAGAGAAGAATGGAGGAACTTTAGATTGCATAGAGAGAAATGAGAGGGAGGAGTGGGCAGGGGTATGAAAGATGGTGGAATGAGACACATCTTTACCCTGTGTACATAAATGGTGTGAATCTACATCATGCACAACCATAGAAATGAAAAGTACCCCATTTGTGTACAATGAATCAAAATGCAGTGTGTAAAAATAAGAAACAAATGAAAAAACAAAAACAAAAAAACTTAAAAAACAAAATAAAAGAGATTTCCTATTTTATATCCCTTTCTTTCTGGGGTGGGTAAGAGCAAAAAAGGTTTTATTAAATACAGTGTTACACTGTACCTATCCCAGAGAACTAATCCTGCAGGGAAAAATAGAGAAAGGTTGAGACATGGCTTCAAACCTTCTGGATTTCACGAAAGAAAATAATAACGAGTAGAAAAAATTTGAATATTAAAATGTGGGATCCAGATAAATTACAAGGAACTGGATCACATGAGGAGGCCTCACGTCCAAGTCGTCCAAGTCCGTGGTTTCTGCAAGGGACTCAAGGGGCTCCCACCTGGGTGGGACTAGGTTAAAGCCCTTGTGCATGAGTTTAGAGACCAGGGTGTGCCTGATCAAAATTGGGCAATGGGACTAAAGAGAACATATCATACTTGGCCTCCCAATCCCTTCCCTCTTGGGCAGGGCCCTTGGATCTCCTCGGCTTAATTGTGTCTGTTGTAGGCTCATGTTGGGCTTCTCAGGGCCCAGATACATGAAGAGTGATAGGATGGAGTGGATGTTTGGAATCCCTTGCTTTTTGTAGACATTGCATGTGTCCTGGACAGAGCAGGAAAGTCATCTGCAAGCCTGTGTCAGTGATGTGTGGGCGGGGTGTGGAGCTGATGGTGATGGATGGGAGGTCTGGTGCACGCCACTGGTCTTGCTTTCTCTACATACCCAAGAGGAAGGAAAGGGTTCAACTCCTCACTCCCCCACCTCCAAGGATTAGATCAGGATTTTACCAAGTGTGTTCTGTGGGACATAAAGGAACAGGAAGTGATAAAAAAATTAAAGGTTTCCATTGCTAAGAAAATTTAGGAAACACTAGATTAAACAAAGTGAAATGGAGTTCTTTATTGCAAGGTCAGTCTGAATCTTTAATGTGATGCTGTGTGTCTCAAAACTCCCTCTATGGATTATGGTCCTGCAGTCAAAGGAAACTTTGACTTGACCAAAGAACTGATTTTTTATGAACACCCAAGAACATCTCTTGGGACACTAGCATTCCCAGGAATCATTTCAGAAGCATTTAATATGCATAGAATTTGCCTTCTAAAAGAGGACCCCCACAAGCAAAAGCAATGTTTAACTTAACATGTTTTGGTTTGGATGTGAGGTGTCCCCCAAAAGCTCACATATGAGACAATACAAGAAGGTTCAGAGGAGAAATGACTGGGTTGTGAGAATCTTAACCCACTCAGTGAATTAATCCCCTGATAGGGAGTCACTGAATGGTAACTGAAGGCAGGTAGGATGTGGGTGGAGGAGGTGGGAATTGGGGGTGTGACTTTGGGGTATATATTTGTATCTGGCAAGTGGAGTCTCTCTCTGCTTTCTGATCTTCATGTGAGCTGCTTCCCTCTGCCACACTCTTCTGCCATGATGTTCAGCCTCACCTCGAGCCTGAGGAATGAAGCCAGACTGCTGTGGACTAAGACCTCTGAAATCGTGAGCCCTTAAATACACTTTCCCTCCCTACTACTGTTCAATCAGATCTTTAAGTCACAGTGGTGAAAAAGCTGACAAAAACAACACCATAAGATTTCGGTTATCCAATGATCAAAATGTTTGGGTCCTCCCCAAATTTATGTTTTGAAAATCTAACCTTTAAGGTGATGATATGCAGAGGAGAAATTTAAGGAGGTGGTTAGGCCAGTACCTAGCCCTCATAAATGGATTAGTGCCCTTACAAAAGAGTCAGGAGAGCTAGCTAGAACAAGAGAAGAGAAAATGTGGGACTTCCAAGATGGCGGGAGGTGAAAGATCCTATGGCGATGGCCTTCTGCCTTGGAAAGGCTTCCTCTTCTTCAGCCCCAAACCAACAGTATATATTTTATCATTTTTTCTCTTTAAGGAGAAAAAGAAAAACTGAAATCTGCTTCATTCAGATGTGTCTTTGTAGTTCAAGCAATTATCTGGCAACCGTAACTCAGGTCTGAGAGGAATGAGACCCCTGGCATATTTAAGATGAGGAAGTGTTTTTCTCAGCACCACTGTTCACTCACCAAAAAAATGTCTAAGAACAACTGGCTTCAGTTTCAAATAGGAAAATTTGAAGATCCTAGAAACCCCCTAAAGCTGGGCCACTGGCGTAGATGTATGAAGTTGAATTAAGTGAAGTTGTCCCTGTTCCTAGGTCACAAAAGCTTTAATACTAGTAATTTTATATAAT
This sequence comes from Sciurus carolinensis, assembly GCF_902686445.1. Taxonomy (NCBI): domain Eukaryota; kingdom Metazoa; phylum Chordata; class Mammalia; order Rodentia; family Sciuridae; genus Sciurus; species Sciurus carolinensis. The sequence continues at coordinate 162,708,319 of NC_062215.1, forward strand.
TCAGATGACCACTGAGAAAGCATTTATGGACGAGCCGGAGGGAGGTGGGGAGAGGCGTGTCTGATAGAAATGGTCTCCCTGCTGATGAAAAGGTGGAGGAGGACAGCTCTCTTGGGCATATTTCCAAGGGGTGAAGAGTGTTCTTGGGATTTCGTGAAGGATCTGTAACCCAGGAAATAAAGGTGGAGGTTTTGCGACTGGCTCTGCGGATCCAGAATGCAGGGACCCTGGGTGCAACACTGGCCACTCAGGAGGGAGGCCTGGGGATCTACACCTGATGGTGCACTAAGCATGAGGACTTAGAGACTTAGAAATGAGCAAGAGTGGAACAAAGGAGTCCATATTGCTAGAGGCTGAGCCCAGCCTTCAGGGTTGTGACTTTGTCCTCGCTTTAGCCTGTCCCTTTGTCTATGCACTAAACACAGCAATCCAAAGTGGTGGTGGTAGAACTGGGGGAGGGGTGCACCAAGAGGTGGATCACGCTGGGGCGGGTGGTCAGCTTAGGCTTGGCATGAGGAGCCTCCATCCCTGTCCCTCAGCTAGTCCTTTTGGAGGCCGAATGCAGCTGTGGTAATGATAAGCTTTCACATTTTCATAATATTTTACAATTTACAGAGTAGCCTGTGGATATTATCTTATTTATTGTGATTGACAAACAATCTGTGAAGAAAGAATTACTATTCCAATTTTCCAGATTAGGAGAACTGGTTTAGAGAGCAAATTCCCCAAACATGGTAATTGGCAGAATCAGGCACAAGCCTGTGACATGGGACTCCAGATTGAATATTGATTTGGTTTGACCCGCTGGTGGCAGATGGGGTCATCACACTATGAGAAAACCCTAGGACAGAGACATTGTTCAGGTATGACAGGTGCCAGGTGGTAACAGGCATGAGTGAAGCTGGATATGGAACACCAGGGAGCGGTGGGGACTGCGGCTCAGGACTGCTGACCAGCACCCTGCTAAAGGATTGCTCAGCTCCAGGTGGTCACAGCCAGGGACAAATGCCAGTGTTTTATTTCCTTTCTTTCTTTCTTTTTTAGAGAAGCTGGAAATTCAATTAAACAAATAATTACTGAATGCCTATTATACATCAGACACTGGGAATAAAGCTATGAATAAAGTGGAGAAAAACCTCTAGATTTTTATATGAACTTGTCCAAATTTTAAGTGTAGGAACTAACAGAAAATTTAGAAAACATTGTTTAGGCCAAGCAAAACATGTCTGTGGGCTACATTCGGCCTACAGGCTGCCAGTTTGTGACTTCAGTTCAAAGACTTTGATGGAGCAAGCGTCCTCTGAAGAGGGGAGTGTGTGGAACGGGTCACAGGGCCAGGGAACAATTGTCAGCACTTCTATTCATGTTTTTTTATGTCATCCTTCACAATTTCCACTTCCGTGAACACTGTGTTGTATCGATAACTGATTGATATGTAGCACATGCATATCATTATAAATACTTAGACAGACATTATGGGTATTGCGTTGGAGATAAGTGGTCAGAGTACTTTGATTGATAGGGATATTGATAGACCACTGGGATAATCTTTGGAAGTGGGATAATCTTTGGAAAGTACATCCTTTGCCTAAAAGAGGGTGTAAGCTGTCTGTACCTCAGTGTGGAAAGGACTTCTGGGAATGGAGATCGAGACGGATATGGACTGCAGCACTGACTCAGCTCCCACCATCCTCTGTTCCTTCCCCCAGAGCACTGTCCTGTCCTGAGTGAAACCTGCAGACCCTTCTGAGGCGGTAAGGAGATGGGTCCCCTCCAGGGCGGACCAACAGTTCAACCACAAGGCCGAGGCTGTGGGGCGCTGTGATCATCATTGTGTTTATTCTTGTGACCCCGAGAGGTGCATGTGAGGGTGCAGCTATGCTGGAGAGGCAAAGACCGGAAGGTCATTTCGTCAGTGTCAGGAAGGTTCTTGGAAGAAGGCAGGTGGGCCAGTCACGCTTCAGCTATCCTGAGGGCAGCAAATGAAGAGACACGGAGAGGTCCACAGCTGCCGAAGATGGGAAGATGTGGGCTTAAGACTTCTCTGGCCCACAGGGTCGATAGAGCCTGGGCTAAGACTCAAGGTGTCCTTCTTGGTTCTAATTTGGGCTGTCTCAACCTAGCTATGGGACTGAATATGCCTCATTTGACCTCAGTCCTTCAGTCTCCTCATCTATAAACGGCAACCCAAAGTTTTACTTTATTTACCTGACATAATTGTCTTAAGAGGCAAGTAGAGTAACATGCACATTTTTAAACTAAAAAGAATGATTAAAATAGAAATGAGCCTAAACTGTAGAGAAAATTAGGTAAGATTAAAAACAAAGAAGAAGAGAAGAAACTTTCCTTGTAGGGAGTTTAAAAAAAAAAAAAAAAAACCCAGATACTGTGCAAACAACCTCAAGAAATCAATGTGAAAGAATTTTGAGAACAGGAGAGAGAGGATCCAGACTTGGGTAGCTGGGAGTCAGTGCCTAAGACATGGATCTCTGTCCTAGTTCTGTATGTAAATTGCCACTTAACATTGAGGGAAGGAGTTATTTTGCCTCTCTGGGCTTCAGTTTCCCCTCACAAAATAAAATAAATTTTTAACTTAAGTATATTTTAGTAAAGTCTCATTCTCAAAAGGCATCATCCGGCTGTTGGATCTAGCCTGGAAGCAGGAATCCAACAGGCTTTAAACATTTGTGCTGATGATTGCAGTGTTGATGGATGGACTGAAAACATGTCCAGCTGCCAGGTTAACATCTCAACCTGGATGTCCCGTTGGCATTTCATCCAAAGTATTAGAGTTGTCTTCCCTCCATGAAATGATCCCCTTGCAGGCTGCTGTATCTCAGGATCAAGACTGCTACTCTGGAAGTGTCTTTTTCTTCCTCAATTTCAAACACAGGCTGTGTTCCACTGGCCAGCAGGTCTTGCTGTTCCACCTTCCAAATGTTCCCCAAGTCTCATTTCCTCCCTGCCCACACCTAGTGCAAGTCACCATGCCCCAGCTAGACTGGGCAGCCATCTCTCTGAGCCCACATGATAGTCAGAGTGAGCTCTTTGTCCGTTCATTCATTAACTGTCTTCCAATCACATGTGAAATAAAGACCTTGACTAGGCCTGCTGAGCTTCCTTCCTGTGAACTCTGACCTCATCTCCTGCCATGAGATGCAGCCATTTTGGCTGTTGGTCTACAGTCTGAGTTCATCTCTGTCTTAGGGTCACAGTGCTTGCTGACCTTCCATTGGGGCACTTTCTTTCCAGATCTTTTCTGGCTCTTTCCCTTGCTCCATTCAGGTGGTAGCTCACATGAAGGGGCTCGACTGTCTCCCCAGCTTCTAATCCATCCATCTCTCACCCTTGCCCTTGATTCATTTCTCCTTAAAGCACTTCCCATGGCCTGACAGTATTTTACGTCTTGTTGACTCGTGCATATTTGTCTTTTTCAAATAAAATGTGAATTCTTTAAGTGCAGATATTTTTCCCATTTTATGTGCAACTCTATTCACTGGAGTGTATTATCAATATGCAATACTAAGTGAATAATGAATCAAGGAAGAGAAATGACCATGAACCTCCCTGGAGAGTGCTGTTGCCTGTGGCTGACATCCTTCAGCAAAGGGAGGAGAGCTGGGTTTGATGGCTAGATGATACTAGGCCATCCTGCCAGGGTGGTGGCATTTGAGTAGAACAGAAGTCTCTGACATGAAGCCAGTTGTCCCTGCCTTGTGGCCACATTCAGTTCCTGAAACTAGTGGCTCTATGTTCCCCACTTTCTTCTCTTTAGGAGGCACTTGACTGAGCTCCAGGGATTATATGTGGCTTCTTCTCTAAGCCACTTGCTCTTACTGTTGAGAAGTGACCAAGCAGATTCTCCACCTCTTGGTGGCCAGCTGCCAGCCTGTGGGAGTTGACACTTCCGGCTCAGACCGGTTTAGAGAAGGTGGCCTCTTTCTGAAGGAACTCCCTTTCTTTGCTCTGCGTTTAGAGAAAGCAAAAGCAGACCCCATCCTGCCCTCCGCGCAATGCCTTAGTGCCTGCTCTTGGGTTGTGCTCTAGGCTGACCCCACAGGGGAGAGGGAGGTGGAAAGTGGTAGGATTCCTGTCTCAGGGCTCAAAGGAAAAGACATGCTGATGTTGCAGAGTGACTGTCAGAGAATATTCAGATGATGGCGTAATAACCACGACACCATTTTCTCCTCAATGAGTGCTTCCTGTGCTCCAGGCTCAGTGCTGCCCCCTTCAGGTACGTGGCTCCTTTGGTTCTCACAATGATTTATGAGGTAGGTACTATGACTTTATAGATGAGAAAGTAGAGATAAAGAAAGGTTGCCCAAGTTACTAAGGCTTGGAAGGGTGTGTGTGTGTGTTGTGGGGCAGAGGGGACTGAGGTCTCTCGGTTTCCAGATTGTGTGCCTCCCTCATTTGAGAGCTTCCATGCATTCCTACGTTCAGCACAAAGAAAGGCCCAGGCAATTTTTCCAAAGTTTTCACCCCTTAGTTCACTCTAGGAAGATCCCTGTCAACTTCAGTGCAAAGTTAACAGGTTTACTGTGGGAAATAGGTTTCTGAAGAATTAAATTGGGAACTACTAGGTATGATAAAGCTAGAATGAACTTTTCAGGATCATTTATATGTTGATGTTTATTGCAGATCTTTCAGAGAGGTCTATATCATATTGCCTGTTCTTAAATTTAATTGACTAGAAAACACATATTTCCTCCCAAGAATATCTTGGGGTTTAGCATTCCATGAACACTCCGGAAATTACTGAGCTATATTAAAGTATTTAGTGACCTATAATGATGGCTTGAGCATTACTCTTTCCATTCTTTTATTCATCCCACTATCCCCATCAGGAATTCATCCATCCATCCATCCATCCATCCATCTATCCATCCACCCATCCATCTATTGAACAACTTCCATGTTTCAGGCACCATACAAGATATTTCCCCATCTTATTCATTCTCACCACGAGCTCATTTTATAGATACAGCAGAGAATCAGCAAGACCAAAAAGCTGGGCAGAGAGGGCTACAATCCCCCCCACAATTTCCTGACCCAGATTCCCTGATTTTTCTTCTATTCTGCAGGATTTTTTCCTCTAGTTGATTATTCACATTCTAAATATCTGTCAAAACCCAACTCAAACCTTGTTGCCTTTTGAAAATTTTTTTTTCCTTTCCTCCTTACATGCTCTGTGTGGAAATCTCTTCCCTCCCCTAAACTCTCTTCTACCATCTCTGCTAGAGTTTGGCACCCACTTCATCAGATTGCTGGTTAAGGAGTATGCATATGTGTGCGTGCATGTGTGTGTGTGTGTGATCTTAAGTGGCATTTAAGGCAAGCACACATTGTCTCCTTTAATTGGCACACCGGTCTTATTAAGGAGGAATCATTAGCTTCCTTTTATAGATGAGGAAACCAAGGCACAAAGAGGCCCAGTCACTTGCCCAACATTACAAAGCAAATCAGTAGTGAGCCAGGACTTGAACCTAAATCTTTTGGCCTCAGAACCCACATTTCTTCTACTAGTCTATGCTGCTTCTACCTAGTTCAATCCCTGCTCCAAAGTTGAGAGAGCGGAGGCCCAGAGACGATAAGTAGTTAGCCCCCAAAACATGGCTTATGAGTAGCAGTGCTGGGACCACCTGCAAAGGCTCATGTTGAGGGAACCTCTTCTCCCAGAAGGCTTCCTCCCCAGGCTTAGAGAGGTCCCAGCTATTACTACCAGTCAGCTTCCATTACGTGGATACCCTGGAAATCACACCTTGTAGTTCCTGATGAAACAGAGTGAATTTGGGTGCCCCTTCTGAATTAAGAACAAATGTCTTCCTGCTGAGAGGAGGAAACTAACGGACCGTGATCCTCCATGCTTAAAGGTTGTAAAGAAGCAGAGCATGAGCCCCCATTCTGCCTAACACGGGATAACTAAATCTACAGGTGTGTTTCTCCTGCCTCGCGTCACTTTCTTTAAAAGTTCTGCTAATTTTCAGGAATCTTGGAGATGCAAGTTTTGAAACAATAAATTTCTTCCATCTTCCTTCAAGCTGGGCTTTGAATAAAACTTATGTTCCTATTGACTCTGAATATTTCTGGAACAGAGAGCATTATGGTCTAGCCTCTTCCTCAAGTGGGATCTTGGGCTACCTGGTAAAACAGAGACAGCAGGAGCCTGGTAACCTCCTCCCTGGGGAACAGCCAAGGAAGGTCAGCCTACCAGCTTGCATACCCAGCCCCTAAAATAAACTAGGCATCAACCCCAACGGAAACCAGGCAGCCAGCCCAAAAGAAACGACATAACCTTCCAACAGACCAGGGCCAGATGGGCTTCCACACCCCCAGGTTCCTTTGTTCAGCTCTTAGCAAAACACACAAGCACTTAGGGGCTGCAGCTTCATCCTTTTCCTTTAAAAAAAAAAAATGAGCTCCTGTTACTCTGGTTCTAGAATTGTGGGCTGGCAGGAATGGAGGGAGCTAAGACCCAGTAGACCTTTGGAGTATTATGTAGACAGGGCAAGGAACAGTCTTCAGACCGTTGGTTCTCAAATTTTAATACTCATCAGAATCACTGAAAGAGTTTTAAAAGTGATCCAGGTTCCATCCCAGACCTAAACAATCAGCTTCTCTGGGAAGAGGACCTAGATATTGGCATTTGAACATGTTTTTGAGGTCAGTCTCTTCTGATTCGGGTTTGTGGACCACCATCCCAAAATCTCCTTCGCGGCCGTCTCCATTTTGGTCTACTTGATGACCATCTCCCATTCTTAATTCTTGCTTAGCACTTGATTATTTTCACTTGTAGGATTTAAATTCAAAGTTGTCCATATTCATGCATTATGGGTTGACATGATTAAAAACACTGAGTGGGGTTTCTGTTATTTTTCAGAAAGGCAATTTTAAGTTTTCCCATTAAATTGAAGTTTAGGAGGGTTCTGTTTTGCAAAAGGAGTCAGTGCTGAAGAATGTGGCTGCTTAGGAGGCCTGTTTCCAAGGCCCTCTGTATCCAAGGCAGTCTGTGAAAGTTCCAGGTTGCTGGGGTAACCGCAGCTGGGAGGCAGGCTATTGTAGTTAGATGTCTTGCAGTTCCCTTGCCAGCAGCTGGAAATACCTGTTGAAAGAGGAGATCGTCTTTCCCTCTTCTTTAAGAAGAGTATGGAAAGTTTCTTTCCATCAGCTCCAAAAGGAATCAGGGGTTTGTATTGGCCGCAGAGGGGATCATTTCTTTTTGCTTGTTCCCAAGGTGAAGGAAGAGGACTCAGATGGGGCTGGAACCTTCCTATCCAAACAGGAGAAGAAAACCAAACCAAGGCAGTTCTTAAGCAAGTGGAAACAAACCCTGACCTTGCTTTTCTCTAAGGACGTTTATGGGCAGAGAGCCCTTTTTGACAGACCAGTGGAAACCAACTAGATCCAAAATGGCCCCTGATAGACCAAGCCCTGTTATAATTCCTGGGTGCTAAGTGACACTCCCAGCCCCCACCAGTGCCATGAGAGTTGACAAATGTCTTGACTATGGCCAAGAAGAACCATAATAGGAACAAAGAAAGGCGGCACCCAAATCCCTGGAAAGTCTCCACTTCTTCCAAGAACAGACACGAGTATTCTTCCCCTTTCTTGCCCTATCCTTCTCCTCCATCTCTTTTACCCTGTACCCATGACTTCTCCATCCCTGACAAGTTGAGGACTTGAATTGTGAGCTAGACTCCTATGTCTCAGTTCTTTGACTGTTGAATAAACTTGGACTATTGGTGCTCAGTCTTGGTCTCGTCTTTGAGACAGCAAACAGAAAAATTTATCCCTGTTAGGGGAATATAATTTTTGCCTCTCTTAGGAGAGGGGCCAACAAACTGTGGGTAACTGGGAAATCCCAGATGGAGGTTGACACCAAGGTGATGGAAACTCTGGGAAGCTCAACTTCTTACCTGTGGAGGATTTGCTTCCATTACAGGAGTTTTGGGGGAGGTAGTTTGCAGCACCTTACTAGAAAGATCCTTGGATTCCATTCTGTGCCTCCTAGCTGCAGAGCAGCCTAAGGAAAGGAAGAGGAGGAGAGGTCTAACTTTAGTTGAATGCCTACCACAAGTTAGGCCTCATAGTTATCAGGTTAGGTGCAGGGAAACAAAATGACTATGATAGAATTTCTATTTGCAAGGAGTTCATTGTCAAGAGGCAAACATGGAACCAGGGATAGATGGCAAGGAGTGGCATTTTATTACCACCAGATCATTGTGACAGGTGGGCGGGTGTTGTCTGTGCTTGTGGGAAGGGAGGGATGCACACCACTTGCCACATCTGAACCTAGACAAGCCATGCCATGACTTCTGTTGCTCTAGGGAGCTGTGCGTCATGCACTGTGAATGGCTGTGGGGAGGCTTCTGAAGACAGTGATGTTCATGCTGCCCAGGATGGATGAGGTATGGAGGAAGGCAAGGCGGGAAGCAACTCTGGACAGAGGCGTGGCTTTCCATCATCAGGAGACGTGGCCCATCGGAGAATTCAGAAAGATTCCCTTTTCATATCCTGCCCATTCTAGCTCTTAGCAATATCAAAAAGTAGACTAAGTTTTTCTTTGAGGTTCCCCTTTTGGAATACTTCAAAAATTTCTTCCCTAGTTCCCCTTGGTCTTTAAGCAGATTTCTTCTTTCATGGAGAATAACTGTCAGACAAATAAGTCATACCAATAAAGGTAATTAAAATCATTCTAGAAAGGGTTCTATTAAAAAGGATGAGGTGGAAGTGTGGAGAGAGAGAGAGAGAGAGACACACACACAGAGAGAGAGAGAGAGAGAGAGAGAGAGAGAGAGAGAGAGTTAAGTCTCAAGCTGGCTGTTGTGACGCACACCTGTAATCCCAGTGGCTCTGGAGGCTGAGACAGGAAAGTCCCAAGTTTGAGGTCAGCCTCAGTAACTTAGTGAGACCCTGTCTCAAAGTTAAAATTAAAAAGGGCTGGGGATATTGCTCAGTGGTAGAAGGCCCTTGAATTCAGACCCCAATACCAAAAATCAAAAAGTCAAAAATACCAAACCAAACAAACAAGAAAAGAAAACAACACTTAACCCAAAACTATGGAGTTAGGAGTCAGAAAACTTTTTCTGTAAAGGTCCAGAGAGTAAATCTATCTAGCTTGCAGGTCAGGCAGTCTCTGTTGCAAGTACCCAGCTCTGCATCGCCTTGCAAACGCTGGAGCGGCCAGTGCCAATGTGTGAGTGGGAGTGTCTGTTCTCAAAAACCTTTATTTATGGATACAGATTTGAATGTCATTGTTGACTTATCATGAAATGTTATTTTTCTTTTCTTTTTTCCCAACCATGTAAAATGTTAATAAGATTCTTAGCTCATGAACTGTATGTGCAAACACAGGATTTGGCCCATGGGTTACCTTTGGCTAAGCCTTGGCTTCTTATCACAACCTAAGTGAGATGCTCTCTCTGGGGGAGGTCCCTGTACTTGGAGATTCTCTTTGTATAGCCTGGCACTTCTTCCTCCCTCAGGCAATGCTTATTGAGGATCTACGGTGTGCTGGGGCTGCTCCGGGTACTGGGGATTCAGAAGTGGGTGTCTGTCCTCATGGAAACTTGTGTTTCCCTGGCCTTGGTGGGAGGATTTAGGTGCCAGAGGCAAGGATCTGGATTTAAGTCTCAGTTCTTGATTCCCTGGACTGGGGTCTCTGTCAGCTACTCTTGGGGGCTCTGCTTATTAGCCATGCTGATAAGCATGAGCTGAGCACAGGTCCCTAGTTATCAGCTGCGAGTTGTGTGGCATGCTTGGAACTAAATGCCCTGGGATGGCTTCAGTGTTCTAAATTCCCAACTAAATGTCCAGCCAAAAACTAAAAATGAATAAAATAGCATAGAACCCAAGACCTTAGGGCCCCATGTACTCTGGCACAGAGTTCCAGTGGGATTCTGGGATGGTTGTCAAGAGCCGTGGCTGCTCTTGGACTTTCCCATGGCCTATTCCAAGACAACTAGTGATCTGCAGATGTTCCCCCAGGACTGGGTCATGGCAGAAGCACATTGCAATAGCAGCTACCGCTTCTGCCAGGGCCAGAGATCAGTGCTCCGGGGGCCTCTGGCGGTGGCCCTCCTCTAGCTCCCAACCATTCCCAGGCAGGTGATTGAGAAGCCCTGTGAATTCCTCTTTTGAAACTAACTGGTCCCCTCCATGATGTGGGGCAGCAGATATGGTTGCATTGAGATAGACCAGGGGCTACACAGTGAGCAGGAAATTGCTCCCACGGTTTATGGGCATCCTTTGTTGATGCTGCAGGGTGGGGCGGGGGGAGCGGAATTGAGCCTGGAGAGAGGAGGACAGAAAGATAAGGGAGCCATGGGGAGTTTTGTCTTTCCTCTGAAATGCAAGGGTGAGAGAGAAAGAACATTTCAGAGGAAAGACAAAACTACTGCAAAACTTAGTGGCTTATGACAAGAACATATTTCTCACAGCTCTGTGGATTGATTAGGCTCTGCTAGGTTTTCCTGGGGGTTCTCTTGTGCAATGGTAGTCAGATAGCACGTGGGGCTGGAGTCATCTGAAGGCTTGACCAGGCTGAATATTCAAGATAGTTCCTTGACTCACATGTCTAGCCTTTGGGTCAGGCTGGTTACAAAAACCGGAAGTTGGCTATCCATGGTCTTTCTCCTTTGACTTCTCACATGTGTAGGACGGTCTTGCTGATGGCCTGGGGGCTCAAAATAGTTGAACTTCTGTCAGGGTGGCTTTCTCCAGTGAGCAGGAAGGAGGAGGAAACTGCCAGTCTTCTTCAAGCTGGATCTAGACTGGTCTGGGATCACTTCTGCAGCATCCTGTGAATCAAGGTGATTAACACAAACCAGCTCAGATTCTGGTACCTAGCGGACCAGAGTCCACTTCTCCAAGGGGGAACAGCTGGTGTGCACAGGGAGAGAAGGGATGGATCATGGGATCTTGGAGATGAGGTAAGGCTTTGAGATGGAAAATCTTGGTATGTTAGAGAACCAGGAAGAGAGCCAGCCTTGGCAGACCGTTGTGAGGGTGGCTCGAGATGGGACAGATGTGGGAGGCAGATGGGGTCCTCATAGGTAAGTGGTGGCAGGGAATCTAGGATATTTTTGAAGTGTCACAAAAGGCTTAGGTATTTTTCTTTCCAAGGGCTCATAATCGTGAGGCCCCTCCATTCTTTCCTTCTCCCAACCTGCCCTTACTTGTTACCCATAAATTATCCTTATGCTCAGTGCTGGTCTTATGCTCCTTGGGTTCCCCAGATTCCTAAGCCAGGCACAGGTTTTCCAGCTCAATTTTTAGGGTCCTTCATTAAGTTGCTCACTTACACATTTTTCTTGCACTTTGCTCAACCAGACAGGTTAGACCTCTTGCTTCCCCAGGAAGTGACTTTTGTCTCCTTGCCTCTGTACCTTGTCACATTGGTCACTTTACCCTGAGTGCCCTCCCATGACCCCATCCCCATCAGTCCAAATCCTGCCCTTCCTTTAAGAGTTACTTCTAATGCCACTTTCTCAAACTGAGGGTGACCGCTCACTCCTGGGAAACCCAGTTCTTCCTCATTCAGAGCAGAGTCAATGTTTGGAAAGGGCTGTTGACATCTCTGTCTCGCCCTTTCCTTCACAGACCCCTTTCCCGGTGCCTCTAGGTCTTCGGGGAGGGGAGACACGATGGCCTCACTTTTTCTGCCCCACCGCTCTGGGCCTCACCCACGGCAATCATTCAGTTATGCCTGTTGAATTAAACAGTGGTTTCTCTGGGCCACCAGCCTCCAATTGTCTCTCTCCTTTCCCATGGCAAATTGCAGCATTCAGCTCCCGGCAACTCCTGGTCCGTGGCCCCAAGGTTCCTGGCAGACCTTTGCTGCAGGACCAGGGGGTTGCTGTTCCCACACGACCAGGCCTGCACAGGCCTGAGCTGGGTCCCAGGGAGATGGAGAGCCTCTGATTCCATGGGGTCCCCTGGCTCCTGCTCCAGTGCTTTGCACTTGTTTTCCTTGGCAGGAGGAAGCCCTCGGTCACCACTTCAGCTTCCATTTATAGGCATATATGCATCTTTGTTATTCTTTTCACAAAATGAGTGTTCTCGGCTCAGAAAAGGATGAGAGAAAGTTGAAGTCTACATAAAGCTGAGAAGGCATTTCATACCAAGCCTCTGGGGCTTCCTGCAATCTCTGCCCCTACTGCTCTTCTGTCTATGCTTAGTCTATGCCGCTAGCTCCTCAGACCTTCCCGATGGACTGCTATGGGGGAAAGGAAGTCCAGGGCACGGTCAATAGATGTGGCCAAGACTCTTGTTGTCCCGACAAGGAAAGGAGTGTGGACCCTTGGCTTGAGTCCATGTCTATACAGTCCTTGGATTCTTCATTGGACTCCCCAATATGCTCTGAGTACAAGGGATAAGCTCTGTGGACTCAGTCAAGTTATACCTGCGTGCAGTAAGTTCTAGGAAGAGCAGTTATTTATGTAGTGCCCTTTCTCTGCCAGCCAATGTCTTAGGCAGTTAATAAACAGTAGCTCATGTAATCCTCACAGTAGCCCTATGGACTAGTACTATTATTATCCCCATTTTACACATGAGGAAACTGAGGCAGAGAGGCGCAAATCACTTCCCTTTGGTCACACTGATGGTCAGTAGCACAGCTAGGATCTGGGGCTAGGAGAGCTGGCTCTTGAGTTGGCCACTTGCAATACTGCTTTAATCACTCATCAGATTAAGATGTTTAAATAACCTAACAGGGTCAGCTCAGTCCCTCTTGCATACCCGAGTCTGCTGGAAAGGACAGTGTGTCTGAGAGTTGTGGACAGGGGCCTGGACAAGTCTGAACCAGTTCTCGGCACAGGTAATTCAATTTGGTTCAAATTTTGACGTTCCCACAGATTTCTGTTTCTCAGTCTAGCTTTGTGCGCCTATTTGGAAGGGTAGATTAGCACAGGGATTTATTGGTGTATCCAAGAGCAACCTGCTTCTCTTGGCTCCAATTCACAGCCTGGGAATTCACTAAGTGGCCAATTAATTCATTTTATTCTCCATTCATTCTTCCAACTTTGATCCCATGTCTTGTGTGTGCAAGGCGCCTTGCGGGCACAAGGACAATGAGTGGAGAAAAGAGAAGTGAAGCAGACAGTCTCTGCTTTCAAGCTGTGCATGCGTGCACCTGCAATGAAACCTGGGAACCTCACCGTCTCTGTCTCTGTCCTCTCTTCTCGATCATTCCTGGTTCCTCTGAAGCGTACATGGTGTATTCCACTGGTTTCATTGGAGGCTTGCATGCCCGCATACACAGGTTTTCATAAGGAAGTTCACTGGATCCCAGACATTCTCACAGGCCCACAGGTCTCTAAGCAGTCCAAACCAGTACAAGGGTGACGGTGGATTCTTGCCCCGGGCTGCGCGGCTCTCTATTCGGCTGTAGGTTAGAATGCAGCCTCTCTTATCTTTCCAGGGCTCTACGACACAATATCACAAACTAACTATTCTTAAAACTACAGAAATTTATTCTCTTACAGCTCTGGAGGCCAATACTTGGTGGTCTGAAATGCAGGTGGCAGCTGGATCAGTTCTCTTTGGAGACTCTGAGGGAGACTCGAAGTTTCTGGTGACTCCACGGGGTCCTCTGCAATCCTTGCCTTGCAGTTGCATCTCTCCCATCTCTGCCTCATCTTCACAGGGTCTTCTTTTTCTCTGTCTCAAAGCCCACCTTCCTTTCTCTTATAAATACACTGGACTTTGGATTTGGGGTGCCATCCTCAACACAGGAAGATAGGATCTTAATTACATCTACCAAGATCCTATTTCCAAATAAGGTCACACTTACAAGTTCTGAGATTTATGTCATGGGCATACATTTTGGGGTCCACTATTCAACCTGCTAGGAAGACTCAGAATCCTCAACCCAACGTTCTGATCACTGCTACCAACTTAGCCAAATTGCCATATTTGTGTCCCGAGGGTACTAACCATTTCTTTATTTTTTATTATAAATATTAATTCATATTAATCACACAAATCAGTGGATCTCCCTGTGACCTTCCCATGCGTGTACGCATCATGCTAATCGTACCAACTCTCCCTTCTACCCTTTTGTGCCTCTCCCTCTCCCTTTCCCTAGTCCCCATCCCCTTCCCTGAAAGTCCCTTTGTACCTTCAGGGTTTTTTGGAAGCATAGATCAGCAACAGGATTATGAGAGAAAACACTCTGTGACGCTTGTCTTTCTGCATCTGGCTTATATCACTTAACATGATGTTCTCTATTTTCATCCACTTGCCTACAAATGACATGATTTCATTCTTCTCTATGGTTGAAAAAAATCCATGGTGTATATGTACCATATTTTCTTTATTCATTCATCTGTTGACAGGCACTAGGCTGATCCTATAATTTGAGTAGCCATTGATTTCTGTGCCTGTATGTTTACAAAAACATGAGGATAAAAAATCTTTACTTTTTTTTTTGCTTAGAAGAATATTAGCAGAGGAATGTAAATATATATATATATATTGTAGTAGGGTACCAGAATCCAAATCAAGTAGTTCAAATGAAAAAGAAAGAAAAACCAAACCCCAAATGAACCAAGAAACTAAGGAAGAAGAACTTCAGAGGTGTAGCCAGGTTTAAAGAAACCAATAAGAAACTCTGAGGCCAAGAGAATACAACAGTAGCAAGCCATTAACTTGTGTAGGCCTTCGGGAGAAGGAGGAAGGTCCATTGTTACCAGAATTCCAGCAAGAACTGGAAATGTAGAGGACGGCCCACCCTGGCCACAGAGGGACAGACACTGCCCTAAATGTGACCTAAAGTAGAGAGGGAGTAAGAAAGATACCCCACAATTCCCTATTCCAACTTTTGACCTCTGCTGTGTTTTTGTTGGAGGAACCCTTCCAGAATCAATTGGCAAGGGTGCCTCGGTACAGAATCCACAGCAGTGGGTCCTGGAATACCCTGGGCTAAGAAGTGCAGAGATGGGCCTGCTACAGAGACTAACCAGCAAGACAGCCATTGACGGATCTGCTTTACACAGAAGCATGGAACCTGGGAAGTGGATCAGCACTGAGAGACCACCTACTCCAACTCCTGCTTTCCAGATGAAGAACTGGGTTCTAAAGAGGAAAAGTGTCTGCATGTGTTCATAGGCACGCTCGCCTGGACACAGTGTGATTTCCTGTCATTATCCAGAAGTCCAGGGAGGGTGAGTATGTGGTTACTAAGCACTTTAAAGACCTGGGGCTCTAAACTCAAAGAACCATTTTGTATCTATAACAGATACTTGTTGGTTGTCTTCCAAGTATCATTTTCCCCTTTGCTCCTTCCAAAAGGCTTCCACTTTAATTTGGGAATTTAAATGTTCAGGGGAAACTGCTTTTGCTGTTGACTCTGGAGAGAGCTAAGTTAAATAGTATATCCAATCCCCAATAACCATCACCTCTGGGTGGCTTAAGCTAGTCAAATCCCGGTTAACGTTGGGACTTTGCTGTGAGTGCTGGAGCCAGGATGTTCTGACAGTCTTAGATGTGAATGAGGATGCTTGTGATCTTGGGACTGCCTGTAGCCATGTTAAGAACAGTAGGGGAACGGGGGTCAAGATGAAGTCAAACTGTTGAAGCCAGGATGCCTTTCATCTTTTTTAAATCAGAGGAGCCAACAAATGCCTAACGCTCAAGCTACTTAAGCCATATTTTCTTTTCTGTGTGGTGGAAAGAGGCAGGAGGATGCCTGTCCTCTCTGGCCTGCACTCTTCTGAGCTTGAAGGGATGGCTCAGCCTCTGGGAGGAATTTCACGAATGCAGGTGGAGTGAGACCATTAAAATGCATTAGCAAAACTCAGTTCTTTTTCTGTGCCTCATTTTCTCCTCAGGAACACGAGGACCATTTGCTGCAGCTCTGGAACTACTGGTCACTCTGCAGAGACAAGGGTCCCTCCGAACAGTCGAGGGAGAGGCTCTGAACTCTACACCACCAGCAGTTCCCTTTTCCAGGCTGACCTTTGAGGAACAGACCCTGTCTCCCTCCTGGAGACAGGGAGCCCTCTCAGGAAGGGGCGTGCCTGTGAGGGCAGGGGGTGAGGAGGGGTTTGCCGTGTGGTGGGAGGAAGGCTTCAGCAGAAATGCCAGAGGGGTGTTAGGAGAGGCAGAAATCGCTTGGGGATTTCTCCCTGTCCTAGAGGAAGATAAACCGAGGCTTAGACTGAGATCACGTTCAACATCACCCAGGCAATCCAGCGGTATTACAGTGGCTTGAAGGAGAGAGTCCCAGCTTCCCAACCTGGACTCACCCTGCAGATGGCCTCTCTGCCTCCCTCTACGCATGCAGATTGCTCCCCTGGACGTGACCCAGATGCTCTGGAGAAAGCACATGTCAGCACTTTGGGAGGACGGGCCTGGTCTCCTGAGATGCCACTTGCTGGGCTCGCTGCGTTGGGCTGACTCTGGGCCCACGTGTTTTCCAAAGCCCAGTGACAGGCATTTAGTTCCTCTTAGCACCCCCTGTGGAAGAACGCAGAAGCATGCGTGACATGGGTCTCATAAGGCTCGAGGAGGGCTGGGGGCTGTTTGTGGCAGTGGGCAGCCGTCAGTAACCATCCAGAAGGTGGGGCCATCCCCAGTGTGCATTCACGTCAGCTCCTGGAGTTCTGGAAAGGCTGGGGCTAGAGGATGGGGGCTGAGCCTCTTCACTCCGGGAAGATCCCTCTTCCTTTCTCACTGCAGGATTGAGTAGAGCAGCCAAGGCAGTCCTGTGGAAGGGCGGGAGGCCTGGAGAGGGGTGGCACCTGACCGGGTATTGAATGGTGGTGATGAGGGGAGGAGGAAGAGATTGGGCGGTTGCCTCAGGAGAGCCATAAAGCATGAGAGCTGGAAGGGATTCTAGAGATCTCTCTCCCACATTCCTCATTCCACAGAGAGGAGGCTCTGATTCCCAGAGAGGGAAAGTCCTTGCCTATAGGTTCACTAACTCTCAGCAGCTTTGAGGCCTTTGTATTTTCAGGCTGAACAAATGCATTCATTACATATTACAGTGTAAGAAGTACTCCCCAAATCAGAGTTCTGCGTTCCTGGGGACCCGGAAGACGAGTGTGTCTTAACTGGGTGCCCTGGCTCTGAGCTTCTTAGCATGCAGCTACCTCACTGGAAGGCTTCGCTGGGGGAGATCTGTTGATAGGCTCACTTGTTGTCAGAGTTCCGCTCCTTACAGACTGTTGAGCCAACATCTTCTGTTCCCCTCTGGCTGATGGCCAGTGGCCTCCCTAAGTTCCCAGCCATATATCACTCTCCACATGGCGGCTCCCAACATGGCAGTTGCTTCCATCGGGGTGAGTGAATGAGAGCAGGAGAGGTGAGCAAGACTGACACCAGAGTCTTCAACAAACTTGAGGTGCATGTTATCGCTTTTGCTGAGTCTTGCTCACTGAAGTCAGCCACAGTGCCTAGACCACACTCCTGAACATCAGGGGCCAGATTCCTTAGGACCATCCCCAAAGCTGCCTACCACACCAAGGGCTTTCTCTAGCGTGGGCCCCTTCCTACACAATAGAGCAGAAAGGGCTGGAAGCTTGCTCCAAAGAGGCGGGTGTTTGTTTTGTAGCTCTTCTGCTCTGTATTTCACTGAGAGAAAACCCTCTTCTTCTCAAGGAAGGGAAACAAGAGTTAGTAGCAGAAAGGACACTTTCCTCCCCAGACAGAAGCAATCATTACACTGGGTAGTAAATACCATTCTCTTCTGAAATAACAGTTTCTTTCTTTCTTGTCAGTCAGTTGCTTGGTGAGAAGATAGAATAAGGAAGGGGTTTGATTTAGAAACTGAAAATCTGAATCTTATTATCAAATGAAACCCCGGACAAGTTTAGTCAAATGACATGTACACCTTTCACAGTTAATTCTTTCATTAAGAATCACAAAATCAATAAAAATGACCCCATTAGGAAGTCAAATGAGGACCTTCTTTCTCATGGTACACCCTACACTTTATAATATGGTGGCCATTGTGACATGGCAGGAAACAGAAATAACTGGTAGCATTCTGGTGGAAGAGAAGTCAAACTTCTTTTTATTTTCTGATTGTATTATGATACATTGGTTTGCTGTCATGACAAAATACCATGGATTTTGTGATTTAAGCAACAGAAATTAATTTTCTTGGACTGGGGATATGGCTCAGTGATAGAGTACTTGCCTAGCATGCGCAAGACCCTGAGTTCAATCCCCAGCATTGCAAAACAAACAAAAACAAACAACTTTATATTAGGTAAAGGGGAGTGAAGGGAGGGGGAGGGATATTGGGTAGGAAGGATAGTAGAGTGAAACAGACATTATTACCTCATGTACATGTATGACTACATGACTGATAAAATCCTACAACATGTACAATCAGAAAAATGAGATTACACTCCATTAATGTATGAGTTATCAAAATGTATAAATGCATTCTATTGTCATGTACAACTAATTAGAACAAATAGAATTAAAAAAATTAAAAGTAAACCAGAAATTATTTTTTTCTCATAGTTTTGGAGGCTGAAATTCCAAGATCAAAGGGTCAGTAGTTCTGGTTTCTTCTGAGATTTCTCTTCTTGTTTTGCAGATATCTACCTTTTTCTCTCTCTTCACAGGTTGTGAATTGTCCCCCTGTGTGTCCAAGTTTCTTATTCACATGAGAACACAGTCAAAGCAGTTCAAGACCCACCTAATGGACTCATTTTAACTTAATCACTTCTCTCAAGGTCCTCTCCCTAAATGCAGTCATTTTCTGAACTCTGAACCATTAAGGCTTCAACTTAATGAATTTTAGGGGACACAATTAAGTCCATAACAGATGGCATATGTAAAAAAACATCAAATGAACTAAAATTTGGTAGAATGAACAAGAGGTTAATAAGGTAGCCAGATACAAAATAAATATATGAAAACTTGTAACTTTATTGATCTATTCAAAAATGCAATGTGAAAAAGATAACATTCACAATAACCACCCACCTGTGGTCTGCACAAGTGTTTCCATGCAGGAAGGGTGTCTTGTGACTCAGGGCTTCCTATGGTAGGTAGGCACAGAAAGCATATAGATTGTAGCCAGAGTCTCATGAAATATTTTGGGGGAATATTTCAATCTTCTTATTCTCAAACCTGTAACCACAAGGGCTCAAATACTGAGCCTGCCTATGTTGGATGAGATATAAATGCCCCCCAGTCTTCTTGGCCCTCATTCCTTTCTCATCTGGGACTCTGTCCTCAATAACCTCCTAGTCCAGTCCATTCTGCTCCAACATAGGAACATGTTAGCACAGGAAATAGTAACACCCTCAAAGAACTTTTTCTCCTGGCAAGAACATCTCAAGCACATCAGACAGTCCATTTATTTCACTAAAAGCCTCATGTGGGCAATTTCCTATGAACAAAGAGACTCTATTCTAAAGAACTGTTGATGTTTCCATTTCTTGCCAGATAGAAATTGCTTGCAGCTTCAAGAAGTTTTTAAAAAGTTAATTATAGAAGTAATGTGTAATAAAATTTAAACAATATAGATAAATCAAAAGTCTTCTTTGTTCATCATTTAATTTTACTCTTTTCCCCAGAGATGATCACTGTTAACAACTAGGTGAAAATATTTTAAAAATACACAAAATTATGTGTGTGTGTGTGTGTGTGTGTGTACACATGTGTGAGATTGATGTATTGATACATATGTATATATTTATATGTACTTATATTCATCCATCTTATTTTTAAATATGAAAAGTTCTGTTGTCTTAAATTTAAATGGGATCATATTGTATGCATTGTATTCCTTCTTGCTTTCTTTGTCCCACCTAAAAATATGACTTGGAAACCTATCTAAATCAGTACATCGGTGTATGTGTGTGTCAGTGCACAAACACATACCGACTCACTTTTTAACTGCCGTAGACTACTATATCAGGGGATAGCTGTAATATTACTGTATTTATTTAGTACTCTATGGTGTACTACAATGGAGAGGTCCTCATTAGACTTTACAGATGGCCGATTTTTGTTATTTAAGCAACTCTATGCTTCACATGCTGCCGTGAGCATTATGGAACACTTCATGTGCAGAGGTGTAAAGATTTTTCTAGAACAGATGATGTCTTAGTTCATACTACTATAACAACATATCCAAGACCTGGTAATTCAAAAAGATCAGAAATTTATTTCTTACAGTTGTGAAATCAGGGAAGCCCCAGGTCAGGGCACTGTCAGGTTGGGTGTCTGGTCTCTGCTTCCAAGATGGCACCTAGAAAGCTACAGAGGGGAAAATGCCGTATCTTCACTTGGTATAAGCCAAGGAGCAAAAGCAGGCCTATCTAGTTTCCTCCAACCCCTCAAATGCCTCTCCTCTTAACACTGTTACGGTGGGAATGGTGGGAATTAAGTTCCCACAGGAATTTGGAGGAGCACGAATATTCAAACCATAGCAGACCTCTAAGGAGAAATGTCTGGGTCTAAGAGTTTTCATATTTGCATTTTGAAAGATCAACTCTTCATATTTTCATTGCTGTTGTTTAAACTTCTACCCACCATAGTTTCAAAAATCTTTGGTCTGAGCTCCTGCCTGCGCTCTGCAGACAAGCTCCCTGGTTCTTCGCAGCTTATGGGTGCCAACCTGACTTGGTGGTTACATTGTTTCGCTTGCCCCAATTTTCCTCCATGACTCAGCTTCTCATTCAAGTTCTGAATCTGAAATCCTCCTTGATACTGAATGAGTATCATGCTATGGTTCTCTATTTTCTAACTAAAGTTCACAATCTTAGTACAAAGTTTACTGTTGGAGAATGATCAATAGGTACCTAACTTGGCACAAATTAACACAAACCTGAAGAAAAACTCCTGGTTACATTTCGCCCTGGCTAGCACTGCTTCCTCTCTTAGTGCTGAGTCTAGAGGATACTGAGTTCTTTCCAGTGGTGTTCTGGGTGCAAATATCCCCAAATTCAGGTCCAGGTTTTTCTCTAACAGGCCAGCTACCTCTTGGACACTGGTGGTAACTGCTTCCTCTTAGTTCCACTAGCAGAATCTTCTGCTCTCCTGTCCTTCCCACACTTATGCCCTGGAGCAAGACCCGCACGCTCACTCTCTCAGCTCAGATGTATGAGTCTGAGGTTTGAAAAACACCCGCTCTTTTTGTGAAAGCAGAACCCCTTTACTTTGCTCCAATAACCATACATTTTTCTGGTTCTCACCAGTTTCCTCAGACAGGGATGATCCTTTTCAGTTCTGATCATCTTCTCAGACACAACTTTACAGTCACCAGGTGACTGTGTTTTCAATGAAAACCATTTTTGAGTCTGTAAGAAAATTAGTTTGTAACTGAGAGGGAATGTATAATGAACAAATGCATTTAACAAATACTATGTAATCCAGTTATGGTGGTGACTATTGGGTTACCATGGTTGGCAAGAAAGAAAGAAACCCAAACCAAGCCCCCTGCTTCATGAAGCTTACAATCAGAGGATTACATAAGAAAAGAGTCATGGATGTGAAAAGTGATGCATTCTAGTGCTTTTCTATTATAAAAGAAAGAGGATTTGACCTAGTCCGTGGGATGGAGGTGGAAGTAGGAGTGACGGGTTGACAAAGACGACTTCCAATCCCTATGGACAGTTCTTCTTTTCCCCCTGAGTTTCTGTCAGAACAGGGATCTAGGTCTCCCAAACCACTCTGCCATGTGACCTGGGCCCTCAATTCTCCATATAAACCTGAGAGACTGGTTTAGAAGGACTCTAAGATCCTTTCCAACTGCACTCCTCACTGTTGTTGTTCCCTTCTCCTCCTACTGGGAGACATATGTGATCCCTTCTCAGAACTGCCACCATCATCCAGATGTCCACCTGCTCAACATATTTGTTGAGTAACTATTATGTGCCAGGCACTGTCCTAGGATCTGGGAACACAGTGGAGTATGAAACATGGCACTGCCTGTTCTCCTGGGAATGTCTGGGTCTGGGGTAGCAGTCTGGGTTTATGGAGCTCTCCCCTACCCTTTTTGATCAAATTGATACATTTAAGTGCCACATAATGTACAGCCTGATGGCCCCAGGACAATGTTTTGCATCTTTCAGGTGCTTAACACCCTCCTGGGGATGACCTGCCTCTTGAGTTGCTGCCTTCCTTACCTCAGAGGCATGTCTGAAGGGCGAACGTGATCTGGGCCACTCTTTCAACACGAGCACTGGTATATGGTACAATAGCCTTTCTCTCCACGGATTTTTACGGAACACTGGCTGCCATCATAGAGGGTTGTGGGAAACTATAAATACAGTACAGAGTAGACATTCAACAAACCCTTATTGATTTAGTGGGGAGGCTATTGTTCCAACTTGGGAGACCCTGTAGCAAGTAGTGTGGATGAGACAGAGCTGACGGTGGCTGTCTTGAGGGAAACTGTGCTCTATTAGGGCCACAGGGCCCCAGCCCTGTAGCTATGATGTTATTGTACCCATGGGGACTGAGCACCTGGAGAACGGCAAACACAGCCAGAAACTGAGAAGTGACAAAGCCCACTAATTTCTGCCTCCATTGATTAGGAAAAAACCCATGAGGTTGTGTTGTCAACTATGGTGGGAATTTCCAAGAGATAAGTGACAGTGAGGCACTCAAGTGGTCTCTTTGCAGAATGGTGTCTCCCCTCAGTCTTTGATTACCTTCTAGTTGAGACCTTGGAAAGTCAAATAGACCTAGAAAGAAGTTCGTGCCAGGCTTTGGGAGTCTTGGGGTCTCACCTGTTTGTCTGTGCTGATTTAGGGAAATGGAGAAGATGGGCCCTGGCTGTCCCCTGAGGGCTCCGTGATGTTTCCAGTACCAGACTATCAGTCAAGGGAACTGAGGCATAGAAAATGGGCCTCCTTTTAGCCTTGTAATTTAAAAAATGGAATTTAATTAGTTAAAATGCAAGATGAGAGAAGTAAGAGGGAGGTCTCTCCCTTTTTCCAAGTCTTTGCTCTTCGCACACCTGTCCCCACCTCACGGGACACCTCCACCCACCACCCTTACAGCACACCAGGCTGGGCATGAAGCCAGCCTTTCTTAGATACAGTTGAGGCTGCCAGCCCTCCCCCATTCCCCCAGCCTGAGGCCCCACCCTCTTCTCTCCTGGGAGACACAAAGGGCTTCTGTGACTCATGCCAGAGTCACCAAATCCTCCTCTTTCTTTCTAGCAATGCCAGTGAGGCTGTGGGGCGAATCTCCTGTGGTTAACTTTGCCCAACTTGCTATGCTGTGAACAGCGTGTAACCCTCTAGAGCTACACGCTTATTTTACTCCACTTAGGATCCTTTTCTAGAAATATCAGGGTCCCTATTTGGTTCTCACTGAAGTTGAAGGGATCCAGGGGGATTCCAGAGAGGAACTAATATTTATAAAGTACTTAGGATACACATGGTATGTGTGAAGTTGTTTTGCACATGGGTTTTATTCAAATTCCCACCCTGATTCTAGAAGGACGTGTTCTTAACCCAGTTGCACAGAGCAGTGACAGACCTTGGAGAGGCTGGGCAGCTCGTTCAAGGTTCCATAACTGTTCAGTGGTTGAGGCAAGATTGACACGTAGAGGGGGCTGGTGCTGAAGCCCTTGGTCATTCTGCTCTGGCTTGTTACCTGGGGTCTGAATCAGCTGGCCCTGGCTCTGCCTGATGAAAAGAAGTAACGACTGCTGGATTCTGCTCCCCTGGTCTTCCACCTGAAAGCATCCTTGGTCTGCTGTCAAAATCCTCGTTCACTTTGGACACTGTTGTGGTCTGGTTTTAGGGGCAGGAAACTGGGACCATGTGGGGGCAGTGAGAGCAGAGTTCTGGTTTTGCCTCTGTCACTAACTGGGCCACCTGGTGTGTGTTCTTTCCTGTGCAGAGGCGTTAACCCCCTTACCTGGACAAGGTGCAGCAGCTTAGTGGCTAGGCACACAGAAACAGAGCAGATGGCCTGGATCCACGGTATCGCTGCTGCCCACTAGCCATGGGACAAACTGGGTGAACTTCGTGTGCCTCAGGTTCTCATCCATAAGAAAAAGATCACAATACTATCCATTTTGAGAGGGTGGTGTGATCTGTCAGGGTGCCTTGTGTTTTCTAGTGTTGCTGCTCTTCTTATTCCTGGGTGTAAAAGCTTCCGAAGGTTTATTTTCAAATTAGCTTATGTACAGTAATATGTTTAGGATTTACAGCTGGTGCTGTCCCATTTATTTTTCTTCTCTGCTTGCTGCCTCCGTATACATGTAAGAGATTTAGCAGGTAGTGCGATGTTAGTAGACCATGGTGATAATTAGATGTCAGTTCTCCCTGTGTGTGTGTCACATAAAACTTCCTGATACATCAAAAAAAAAAAAAAACCTTTAAAATTTTTGTATGCGTTCATAATGAACCACTTCGAGCCCCTTCCTTAGAAGCTGAGTATGATCTGGGTGGAATCTACACAAATATACAGCTTTGGGCAATTTTACCCCCAGATATCTAGAAAATGCAATCATTTAGACATATGGAGGGCAACAGGCTGACCATGTTACAAGAATAAACAGCATGCAGTGACCATCTTCCAAACCCTAGACCTCAAAGATGAAGTTAAGACAAATGGAGACAAGGTGCGGGGGGAGCAAGAGAAGGAGTAGGAGGTCTAAGTGAGACAGAGTTGGGAGAGGCAAGGTGGATAACGGACTCGGTTCATCTCTACGTGGTGCTGGCTTGTGTTCCGAGTACAGGGCAGCTCAGCGACTCCACTGAGGAGTCACTGAACTGTCACAACCCAGGGAAGCCTAGGGCAGCTCCAATAGAAATAGATACAATGCAAATCACATTTGCCATTTACATTTTTCTAGTATAAGTATCCACATTTTAAAAAGGCAAAGAAGAAACATGTCAAATTAATTTTAGCTATCTAACCTAATATATCTAAAATGTCATTTCAACACATAGTCAACCTAAAAAATTAGAGAGATATTTTGCATTTTCTTTTCATACTGAAATCTTGGAAGCTGGCCTGGGTATCACAGTGAAAGCATATCACAACTCAAACTAGTCCTATTCCGAGAGTTCCGTAGCTACATATAGCTGGTGACTTCCATACTGGATAGAAAGACCTTGACCTCAGAGGGCTTCTATTCGCTAAAGCGGAACACTCTTGCTTTCTGGGTGTGTGGAGTAGAAGAGGGGAGGAGGGCACTTGTTCTTCCTGGGAGTTGGACACAGGGAGAGGCAGTTCCCTGAGGTCGGGGCCTCTGTACCCACCATGACTTTGTATCATGATACTCCTGACTTTCATGGATGTCACAGTGTCCATCTTGGACACTTCCAGAGAATTCATGATCTCCAGAAACACTTACTTTTGCCGAGGTATGAATATAAAATGGGCACACCTGTGAACGAGTCTGGCCATCCAACCAGCTTCAGTCCTGCCATGACCTCTGTGACTCTCTCCTTGCTGGCCACTTGCCGTAATCCTCCCGATGAGATTAAAAACTTTCTACGTGGGGAATGAAGCCAACTTCTGGTTCTGTGGCTAAAGTACAATAGATGTTATATACTTGAAGCTAATTTATTGGGCTAAGATACCAGTTTTATAGGAAAAGTGTAATGTTTTAAAGGTGTTCACAGATGTAGGAATTCAAGGTGGGGGCAGCTCTGTGATTATAAATGCTGTTTTTACCCTGTGCAGCTGGTACCGCCGGATTCTTTGCATGGTAGGGAAGCAGTTTCTTACGTCTATAGAGGATATTGTCGTATCTGGACGGCATGCATCTCCTCTCGTTCAGCGACAGTCTCTCCATTTTCCTTCAGGACCAGCCCTGCTCCACTGTAACAGAAACTTGACCACACATCCTCTCTCCTGGGGCTCTGAATTTTGAAGGCAGTGATGTAAGAATGGGCACCGACTGGAGCGGTCAGGAAGGACTGCCTTGAGTTCTTCTCTGCTGCCTGCCTAGCTCCCATTGTGAGGTCTGTTGTCCAGGTTTTTCTCCTATTCCTCCCCAACTTCCCAGTGGATTCTGTTTCTTCTGGGTTAGCTAAATCTGCTTGTTGGTCTCAACCAAATGCAAATGGAGGCAGGTTTTGAGCATCATGCGGGGTGGGATATCGCTCATGATATGCAGTCTGGGAGAGCAAACAGAAAAGGGAGAGGGATGGGGGAGAAGCCTCACTGTGTGAAGCGGCGTTTCATCATCTCTTCTCTCCCCTCTTTTTACACGTCTCTGGGAAGGATGAGTTCCATGAAGTGGTGGGGACAGCCCAGAGTTCAGAGGCATCAGAGAAAGCCCTGGGTCAGGTCCTCTACCTGTCCTTGTGGTTCCGATTCCTAGAAGAAAAGTCACAGAGATGGTGACTACTGTCTGTATTTCTTTAATCTAGTACTTTTTTTTTCTTTTTTTTTTTAAGAACTGGAAAGAACAGAGAGATCATTTCTTCCCTTAATTTTCTTTCCATCTTGGGAAGCACAGTCAGTCCCAGAGAGGGTTGATGAATTGCCATGGAAATTCAGAGAAGCTGAGTGAGGGACCTGCTCTTTGGACTTCCAGTTGAGTACTGTGTGCACTCTGGGTATTCCTGCCTGGTACCCAGACCAGCAGCATCAGCACCAGCCAGAAGCTGCTTAGAAAAGCAGAATTTCAGGCTACCCTGGACCTACAGTGTCAGAATTTCCATCTTAACAGTACTTCTAGCTGATTCTACCCAATCCAACTTTTAGTAGCATCGTATACTTGGTGTGGTATTATTCTTCTGTGTTTCTGAAGAAAACAGTATTTCAATAAAGTTCCATTTTCTATTCCTGTATAAGGGTGGATCTCTTCTTCAGGGCTTTATTCTAAAGCACTGTTGAGCATAATCCCCACAGATTGTGAAATTCAAGCTCTGTATGTCTTTTTCAATAAAACACCTGTGTGTTAGACCGGAACACTTCATAGCTAATTAATTATAGACATCCTTGCCTGTTGCTAAAGGAAACAAACAAATAAACAAACATGATCCAAAGGAATAAGTTTATGAAGCCATCCTTGGTCTCCCTTCACCAGTATCTGTGGTCAGATTTACCTTTTTATAGCATACTAAGTTAGAAGGTGGGTGTCTCCCCACAATGACTATGTGTGCGCTGATGTGATCATTATGTCCCTCACTGTTGTTTTAGTCATTTTTTTTAATGCTGTGACTAAAAGATCTGACCAGAACAATTTCAGGGAAGAAAAGTTTATTTAAGGGTTTATGGTTTCTAGAGGTCTCAATCCATAGACAGCTGGCTCCATTCCTCAGGGCTTGAGGTGAGGCTGAACATCATGGGGGAAGAGTGTGGCAAGAGGGAAACAGCTCACATGATCATCTGGAAGCAGAGAGCTTTACTTGCCAGATACAAATATATACCCCAAAGCTACGCTGTAATTCCCACCTCCTCCAGTCACACACTACCTCTTCATTGAATCCCTATCAGACAATAAATTCACTGATTTTGTTAAAACTCTTATGACCCAATCATTTCTCCTTGCATTGTCTCACATGTGAGCTTCTGGGGACACCTCACATCCCAACCATAACACTTGTGGATGATTTGTGTCTTGCTTCTTGAAGTCTGTGGTCAGTTTGGAAAGACAAGATCATCCCCATCTCCTACATTTGATAGGAGAGGAAAACAAGCCCCAGGGAGGTGTAGGTATTTTCTGATGTCAGGAACTAGCTGAGGCAGTTGGCTCAGGACAGGTTGAGAGATTCCAGGTCACAATGGGAGCCTGCAGTCAGCTTTCTGCAGAGCTGGTATAGGTCATTGGCGAAACCTGTCCACAGGAGCAGGACTCAGCCTTATGTGGCATGGCATCTGGAGACCAAAGACTGGGAAGTAGGGACACGAGCCAGGATCAGACAGGCACAAGATACTTAAAATACCAGACTGAGAGAAAAAGAGGACTTCCAACTAACTTAGGACCTATAGTTTATAGCATTTTAAGTTCTCCCAAGTGCCCTGTGAGATAGATACTATGACTGACATTTTACAGATATGGAAGATGAAGTTAATGGAGTTTCAAAAATCACCTAGACCCCGCCACTGTACAGTAGTCATTCAGACACATGGGGACTTCCCCAGTGCCCATCTATTTCATGTTTTGCCATGCCAGCTGCCCAGAATGCCCCATTCCCTTCTGCCAGAGGGGACACTTGGCTACAGCAATGGTGGAGTTGAGCCATGGAAAGAGATGAAGTAGCCCCATTTACAGGAAGAAAATTGTGTAAAGGAAGGACTGATAGGTCCACCAAGGTCACAAAGAGGGGAATGTGGGTTCAGATGGAATACAGACACTGGGATGCAGTGCCGGATGTCATGAAGATCTGGCTCATCTGCACCTCTTTGGGGTTCTGGGCTAAGAGTAGGAATGGCCGCCGGGCTCTGCTGGAGGAGAACTTTCATGTTGGGCCTGGTGAAAGATTGGAGAGGGAGAAAGCCTGGGTGGGGCTGGGCTTGGGGAAAGGCAGGCTCTGTTGGAGGAAAATAGCTGTGTCATTCATCAACCTGGCCAAGCAGACCAGTCTGGAAACTAAGACCAGGTGCACCTAGAGGTCAGGAATTAAGACCCTGTTCTGTTTGGTCCTTTCCCTGGGGTTGGCCTGGCCATGAGTGCTCAGATTTCAAAGCCAGAGAGTGAGACCAAATTTTCAGGCTGCTGCTGTTCTCTGGTCTCTAAGGACAAAACCTTTGGGTGACCCCGACAGCCAAGCCCCAGGCGTGTCTGACTTGTACCAACTACCCCCAGAGCACACAGTCTCCTCTCAGTTGCCATTTCTGCCTTCATCTCCCCAGCTCAGCCCTGAGTTTTTCTCCAGAATTTCCTGTTTGCTTGCGGTTGTCTGCAGAGACACGTTGGACCCACCCAGGGTCATCTGGAAGAGGCCTGGGGTGAGGGGTGGGGATCGACTGTGCTCCCCATAGCTCTTCCATCCGCACATGGGTCCTTTGAGCTTCACCACTCCCAAGGGACCTGCAGCCAGTGCAGTAGAGGCCATGTATCCAAGGTCAAGGTGACCCAGAAGGGTTTGCCGCCAAGATCTTTAGTTTTTTTTTTTTTTTGATTTGATTTTTCACTTTCCAAAAAGACCAAACAAGTGATGACTTGAGGACATGACGTTCCAGAAGAAACTGGGAGAGGGACAAATTCTGCCTTGGTTGGAGAGGTGGAGAAAAATCACACAGAATGGTCTTCCTATCTCCCTAAGGAGTGTCACGATGGTCCAAAGACTCACAGGTGCTAGGCCTGCAGGAGCCATAAAGAGGGACAGAATGAATGTTCCTGGAGGGCAGGGACTAAGTCAACACCAGTCTTGGAAAATTTCCAATATGTGGGCCTGGAAAATGTTCCTATAAACAGAATTTTCCGGGCGGCTGCTGTTCCTTCACAACTTCTCCAAGAGGGTAAAGGCTGAAGTCACCGGGCGAGGATCTGTCTACCTTGACTAGCCGCAGGCTGTTTTCCACGCTCCTGTCCTCATGGTTAATTAAAGTGTTTCAATGTTTAGACAGTTGCAGAAATACAAGGCTGCATTAGAACATTACGGTGTCTTGGGTTGGGGTAAACACCGTCACACGAATGACATGAAAATGTGCTTTTCTATAGCTAAGGGCTTAGAAGCCTGGAAGAGTTAGTTTTGAATCCTGTCATGGTCCACTTCCTGAAGGGACTTTGGCCTGTGACAATGTATGGGAGAAGACAAATGGGATGCTAACGTGGCAAACTTGAAGAAATCTCAAGAAAAAGAACATCACCCTTACAAAGTCGTGTCAGCTCTTACTACTGCATGCAGAGCTTTCTCCAACATGCTGTCCCTTGAACTTGGTCTTGGGATGCCCTGCCTACTGGCTTCTACATGAGTGTGGCCAACAGGAGATCAGAGGACATTTCCCGGTATTTGGTCTCTACTTCTGAGATTGTGGTCACCACTGTGATCCTCCTTCACACAGTCTTTCCCCCTGGGGCCCATCTGCCTGAACCCATTGGCTCTCCATAGGCTTCTTTTGTCCCTTTCGATCTAAGGGTCTGAAACCACCAATCCTAGGCTGTAGGTGTCTCTCCTCAGCAAATAGTCTCTTTAATGATGTCTCTTCATTTGAGCCATCTGCAGGGATCTCTTTTCCCACAAGAGTGTGACAGGGCCTTTAACCAGGCTGACCTCCAGTCATAGCCGGTTTCCGGTGGGTAGTTAATGTCAGGCTCTCTGCGCTACTGTAGTTCTGGTTCGTTCCTGCCTGTTGACCCGTGGCCCTATAGGGAGGTCATTTTTGACCCTATGGGCAACTTGGGTGATGGCACGGTACAGGGGCAACAGGGCACAGGGTGCAATGGCTGAGTTGCGTGAGAACACCAGAAGGCCCATGGCACACAGTCGAAGTAGAAGGGACAGAGCAGTGAGCTGTGCAGAGGTGGGGAAGAAATGCAGGCCATCAGAAAGCAAGTGTAGGCTCAGGGGTGGGTGGCAGGCTGCAGGTGTGCAGCACGCTAGCAGCCTCCTGCCGGAACCCACTGGCCGTCACGTGCAGGACACCTAGCAGGCTCTCCTACCCGATCGACTGATGCTTCATTCAGCCCTTCCTCTGCATAGCGCTCCTTTTCCTTCCTGAGGGTTAGACTCCAAAGCACACCTTGCATTCAAATCTGTTTCAATCTCTGCTTCTAAGAACCCAACCTAAAGGGTTAATCTAGAAGAATCTGTAGCAAGAGCAACAAAAGCTTGACAACCAAATAACAGTTTTTACTTTTTGGTTCTGGGGGGCTGCAAGGAGGTAGAGGACTTCTCAGCTGTCACAAGGGCAGGGTGGGTTCCAACTCTTTCCAATTAGCCCTTTTGCGGTTTCTCAAGGAAGGATTCCATTTAATGGACTCATTAATGGAATTATTCTGATCATTCAATAAATGATAACCATTTATTAACTGAAATAAAGAACTTCTTTAACTTCTTTAAACACAGAGGATCATTTTGAGACCAATCTGAGAAAAAGGGACAGACAAAAGGAATATTTAGGAGGTAAAACAGGCAAAATTGTGAGGATCAGGGAGAGAAAGGGAGTGTTTTCCCTATTCCCATTTTAGAGGAGGAAACTGGAAACCTTAGATCAGTACAAGTCCAGCTCAGTTTGAAGAGGAGTTTGAAGGGTCTGTATGCTTGATGGTAAGATGATTTCCCCACCAACTTGAACATGACTCTGGAATGGTGTGCAGATTCTCTAGGGTCATGAGACAGTGAGCACCAAGCAACTCTTCTAACAAGTGAAAAGACCTGCACGAATTTTCTGTCCCTGTGGGTCACCTTGTTAACAGTCTTCCAATCCCGAACACAATTGTTTCATTGGCAATATGAGGAGTTTCCTCTTCTCTTGCTCTGTCACCAGCAGACAGAGCCCTCCACTACTCGCTGCTGGAAACTTTTTGCCTCCCCAGAATCCACGTGGGTGGCTGGTTCTTCAGTTCATTAAATAATGACCCCTTCTAAGTGAATAAATGCTGAGAGGTGGTGTCAGATCCCTGGCCAGAGGCTTTATAAACTGTCACAACCCAAGGTCCAGGGAAAGTGAGGGCTTAGGCATTTCCTAAATGAGCAGAGCTCCAAGGACCGTTCTCTCCCAAATGATCAATAAGGTCCACCCAGATTGAGGTAATTCCTACTGCTAGTCACACCCAGCTAAGGTTCATTTATGACATCAGAGTCAGGCAATGTTCCTGCCTCCAGACTTGTTCATCTCAAACCAGAAACCAAAATAACCTAAGTCTAGGCTAGCAGGCTGTTATCAATGAATTAGAAAGCCCCTCCCGATGGTCCATAGCTCTGGGTCAAGACTTTGACTTACGATAAGCCTCTTTAAAACTCAGATAGTTCTTCTTCTCTTCCCTGTCCATGTTGGGGAGAGGACTGGTTCATTGAGACAAAAAAAAGGGGGAAAAAAAAAACTAAGTGATGTTTCTTGGCTAGAGTTGGACCACCATTGCATGGTCAAATAAATATTTTCCAAGTCATCTTTAATAGTTTCTTTCCATCCAATTCTCACCCCTAGCTCAGGAAACCAAGTTTTTCCAAAGGATCAAAGGAAACATTTCAGTTTTCAAATTTTTATTGAGATGTTGGGGAGGAACAGCCAACATATACATCCCTCACTTCATCACGACTGGCATCTTATCCACACCATAGGTTCTTCTCTGACTTCGATCTAACTTCAGGTCTCCTTGGCAGTCCCCCTTCTGTTCTCGTTGCTGCCTGGTGTTGTTTGAAGTCCACCAAGGCAGGGCCCACTAGTAGATCACAAGTGGGAGCGGTAATTGCGATTGGCTGTAGGGGAAGGACAGGTTTGCAACAGGGACACCCATTAGAACAACTTATCAGGATTCTTCCTGCCCAAACTGCCCAGGAACCGCGTCGCTGGAAGTAATCTCAGGCTGAGACTTCGGGGTCAGGTAAGGGCTGCCTCCAGGAGGATGGGTCTGGGGAGCACCATGTCCCCAAGTTTACCAGCTCTCCTACTTGCCCCTCACTCACCATCATCGCCCCGTTTTCTACTCTTCAGGCTGCCCTTCCGGTATTTTCTTTTGCTGCCGCCTCTCTTGACACCTTTGTGGGGAGCTCGGTTCTTGCCCCTCCTCATGCCATGACTCTTTAATTTGCGGCTGGTCGACATTGTAATTTCTGCCAAAATGAGGGGCTTTGCAAAGCCCCGGAGGCCAGGAGTCAGGGTATTTAAGGCCTTAGCCATTGTGACAGCCAAGGGGCGTGGCAGGTGGGTGGGGCTCTTTTGTGATGTCATTAGCTTTTGTTACACTTTGGTCAAATATGTGAAATAAGGCAGCCACCTGAAGGCAGCTCAAGGCTGGTCTTCAGTTTTGAGGTCCTTTTTAGGTTAAGTGAGGGTTACAGACAGGTGTTACTGAACCACTAAATCTCAGCCTTGTGCTTGGCATCTGGAGAGTAACAGAAGCCATTAAAATATGCGTCTCTTGCCTGTAGGGCATACATCAGTCATTGATTGTGTGAATACGCACGTCTCTCAGCATCTGGAGGTATTGAATGTATTTCTATAAGCACTTGACTCTAGGAGATCCAATTCAGTATGATCAAAATATACATTTTCCTTCTCTTTCCTCTAACTCAGGGCTTCTCAATCTGAGCACCTTTGGCACCAAGGGCTGGGTAAGTGTTGGTGGGTTCCATGCATTGTGGGGTGTTTGGCAATCCCTGGCCTCTATCCACTATATGTTAGTATAACCCTGGCAGATGTAACAACTAAAACTATCTCCAAACATTGCTGTCTGTCCCTTTGGGACCCTGGGGGAGTAGGGAGCAAAGTCATCCTGCTTGAGAACCATTGGTCTGACAATTTTTAAAAAGTCTCAGTCACAGATAGTTATGTTTGTGAAGGATATGCCATGTACTTAGGTGCTAGGAAGACAGCGGTGTATACAAACAAGTATGTGTGTGTGTAATGTTCAGCCTAGTCAGGGGAGAGCCATTAATCCGCTAGCTACACAAATCAGTGATTTCTTAAGCTGGGGTTATGGGAAACTTCTTAACATGGTGCAGGATGAGGTTGAAGAAAGAGGCAAAGACCAAACCATCCACGTTAGGAAGACTTAAAAAATGCAAAGAGGGAGACATGGTGAGATGAGAGGCCACGGGGTGGGTGGAGAGCAGAGGGTAAGTAGGGAGCTGAGCAAATGTAGTGAGAGGCTGAAGCCAGTAACACTGGTTCAGGAGAGAGTAAGATTCCATAATGGCTTAGATACGGGGCAGGGGTGTTGATGGAGATGTGGAGAGGTGAGCAAGAAGCAAAGTCTCGCTGAAGGACTGGAGGTGGGAGGTACCACCTGGTGTCAAGGGTATGGCTTTTATTTCTTTGCAATGAAATTATCTGGTTGCTTGTGCTATTCAGTGATGTGAAGACCAGGCACAGGCCCAGAGATGATTATGCATTGGCTAAAGCAGACCGTATTGGGTTGGAAGTTCTTTTGAGATTTTTAAATAGAGATGCTGAATGATGGTTCTGGGTCTATGTGTCTGGAGGCTGGTCATCAACCTTTTCTTCTTCCTCATAGTAAATCCTTGAAACAAATTTCAGTAGAACCTAAGAGCTATTTCTTCTTTTTGTCCTTGTGTTTCTCCCCACTGCCATTATCCTTATTCAAATAATCTTATACACAGGGAATTCTTAACCAAAGGTTGGCTGACTAGAAGATGAGATGGTACAAGCCCCACTCCCTGAAATTCAGATCCTATAGATGTCAAATCATATTTTGAAACTTGGATTCCTTGAGTGGCCTCCATAGTGACTGTTTTAGTCAGCTTTTTCGCTGCTGTGACTAAATGATCTGACCAGCACAACTGTAAAGGAGGAAAGGTTTGTTTGAGGGCTCATGGTTTCAGAGGTCTTAGTCCATAGAAGGTCAGCTCCATTCCTTGGGACTCAAGGGGAGGCAGAATATCATGGTGGAAGAGCGTGGCAGAGGAAAGCAGCTCACATCTTCAGGAAACAGAAAGAGAGAGAGAGAGACTCTCCAGATACAAAATATATACCCCGAAGCCATGCCCCAATTCCCACCTCCTCCAGCCATACCCTACCACTTCATTTAATCCTATCAGGGATTAATTCACTGATTGGGTTAAGGCTCTTACCACCCAATCATTTCTCCTCTGAACCTTACTGCATTGTCTCACATGTGAGCTTTTGGGGGACATCTCACATCCAAATCATTCTAAAAGTGACCCTTCCCCTTCTCTTGTTTCTAAGCAGGTTTTTCTGGAGTCCTTCTCTCAGTGGTTTTTCTTCATACAAGGATGGAGGAAGCTATAAAACAGTCTGCTACTTTGCCTCTCAGGAGCTTCTCGTCCACTCCAGTCTAGTGTCCTGTCTACGAGCCAGCGGCCTTCATGAAAGCATGTATTAACCATTGTCTTCACTACTGTACAGTCCCCAGGCACAGGGAACAGTCCTATCCCAGAATAGGAGCCCACTAAGTATTGGTGGACTACATTTGCTCAATGAATATGAAGTCCTTCTTTTACCTTTTTAGTGATCCTGTTCTCCATTTTGATCCACACCTTCAAGGAAGACTTTTCCTATTTAATAAATTTTCATCATCCTTTAAAATTTGTTCAAAGACCATTGTCCCATAACCCTGGACTTCAGGTCTAGATGACAGACTCTGATGGTGTGGAACTCCATTTTGCATAATGTGTGTTAAACAGGTCTCAACAGGAGGCCGTGTGGTGTGTCTGTTCTGGGCCTCATTGGACTTCTCCGGACTTTGTAAAGGAGCAGGTTGGACCAGGTGATCTGAGATGATCTGGCTTTGGAAATAGCATTCTCACAGTTAGAGACTGTTTTTTGTTTCTATTTCATTCCCCCCCCCCCCCCCCCCAGATGTCAGCATGGTCTACAGTAGGTGGTCAGTAAATATTTGTTCAGTCTAGCCTCTTTGGTATGTTATGGAAAGTGACAGATGAACACATTCCGAGTGGCTCTGTGCAAGTGGAGAGAAGGGAGTGAAGGGAGCAAAGGACATTGTCCCATCACACCTCTCTGGTGCTCTGTGCTGACTCCCAATGCCTAATTGGTGGCTAGAAACTGGCCGTTTTGGTTTGAGAAATGTTCTCTGGATGGTTCTTGAGACTAGATACTACTTCTGTCCCCATTCCCTCATACCCTAGAACCACCTGCTCGGCCAAAGAGTGACTGAGATCCACAGGGAAGATAGTTAGGTTTGGGAGCTGGTGAAGAAACAAACAAACAGGCCCCCTTTGCACAGGGTTGAGGAACAGCTCTGGTTCCAGACACCCCGGCTGAGAAATTTGAGCTGCAGAAAGCCCAGTGTGGTGAAGGCGCTTCACAGTCCAGCAAGGGTGGGGCTGGGGGTGTTTGAGTTGGCTCCCAATCAGACCTCCTGGGGTGAGGACAGAGCAAAGTTGAGCTGGGCCCTGCTGCCTGCTCTGTTTCTCTTTCCATTTCGGCTCCAGTGTTGCATGAGCCAGGGCAATTTAGACAGAGCAGTGAGCTCACTCCTGACCCTCCGAGGGCCCAGAGTGAGGCCTTCCCCTGAGCCATTGTTCGTTCAGTCTTCTCATTGTCTCCTCACCTTTACTCCTGTTGGCTTTATTTTATTTTATATTTCTGAGTAAAGAAACAGACGGAGAGGATTCATGAGCTACTTCTGATAACCCAGCGCAGGACCAGCAGGGACAACCTCATATGTAGGCCTGCCACCTACGTGTTGGCTTACCCAATGCAACTTAGTTTCTGTTCCTTTTTGACACTTTGCTTTTATTTTTATTTCTGATTGATGAAAGGTAGTGGATATTTTCTGATAGGGATTAGAACATTAGAGAGACAGAATTCCTGGCCTTTTCAGAAGAGGAGCTACTAGCTCTTCCTCTCTCTGGGCCACGTGTTGTCTTTCCTGGACACAGGTGGATGAACAATATGGTGTCTTTATCTCCTAGGGGATAGTTAGGGTAGCACTGCAGGGAAGAACTTGGAAGCCAGTTCTTCCACTGGCTGGGTCCTTAGGTTAGGAAGGGTGGGTGTAGGGTGTTACTGTTTTGGAAGTAACAGATCTCTAGTTGGATCCCATCTTACTTCTCCAATTCAAAGTAACTGCATTAATTTTCCTGGGGAGTCCAATAGATGTCTTCACAGGGCTGGATCTTCCCAGCAGGCTGGGACTTGGGGTTTATTAAGAGGGATCATGGAAAAGTTGCTGACAGCCCTTACACATGCTGATGACTCAGTCTGAATCCCTCTCTGAAATCTAAGTCTCTCCAGATGTTGACCTCAGCTGGGGAGTGGGGACCTTCTACCCTGTTCACATGAACACCCTGTCTCTTGTAGTATTGCTGATGCTGCTATTGTTCTAACAGGCAGAGGATGCTGGGCCAGGCTGAGGGAAGTCAAAGTGACTGAGAAAGCGCACACATCTGGTATCTTTAGTAGGGAATCAAGGGAGACCAGAGACCCAAGCCAAGAGGGGGTTTCCAGAGAAAAAGGAAGGAGGAACATCAACTGCATTTACCTTTCCCATTCAGTTCTGGAAAACACAGACATCTTGGTTCTGCTGATGGCCCGGTTTCTGCCTGCAGATTTGTTGGTATACTCTTCCATTTATCTATCAGGTTCCTCTCCTATCTTTTCTACTGTATTCTCAAATTGTCTTTCCATATAATCAATTTTTTTTTTTTTTTTTTTTTGGAACAGAGAGATTGGGCTGATAAAAGGTGGGAGACCCATCCCAAGAGTGGAGTCCTTCAGAACTCCTCAAGGGCCCTGTCCCTGCTCTTTTGGGCAGCCAAGGTTCATCTGAGGTTCCATATCTGGGCAGAGGAAGATCCAGGAACAGACACAGGATGACTAATCCCCAGGCCAAGAACTGCCCACTGCTCCACATTGCCTTTTCTGTTTGACCTGAAAATATATCTGACCTTGACTCTCCACTTTGTTTGCCTTTTCTCTCACACATGTGCTCCAAGGATCATGTGAAGGAATCTAACATTGAAAGGAGGGAGAACTGGGAAAAAGGAAGTTTAGTCTTCTTAGAGGCAGGTGGTCAATTTGGAGATCCTCTGGACAAATGATAAGTTCTCCTTTTGAGATGCAGCAAACTTCTTGCTTTTAGTTATTTCTAGTCTTCTGAAAAATCAGTTCATTCTTTCCATCCCTCTTGTCTTTCCAAGTCATACTAACAGTAAGGTCACGTGGTATGGTGGTACACAAAATTCAAGTTTTGTCCTTCACCAAGAAAATTCAAATTTTATCCTTAAGTGTCCAAATAAAGTTAATTCTCCCCCGTCCCCCTTAACCTTAAAACCATCTGTAACATAGTAAAACAGGTGTCTCTTCAAAGGATACACTGGAAATGCAGTTCCCATCAGTTAAAGACAGAAGTAGGGCTGCATCCTGGGATGTTAGAAAGGGTGATCGCATGAAAATATAACGTGTATCAAATCATTTAGCTTCATGTGGTCTTTAAGAACAAAAGCATTTTAATCAATCTACCAATTACAGTAAGGAACTCTGAGTTGGAGGGCTTCTGAGAAACAATTTCCTAACAAGTAGACTTGGGAATGAAGGAAAACTTGGACAAAGGCATAAATTATAGGCAATGTTAGATCTCATGCCCAAATTTCCTGATCCCCAGTTCAGGCTTCTTGCCACTGTGCCATGAGGAACACAGTTTGTTTCTTATCTTTTATTTTCCTGAGTATTTTCTCTGTTTATCTCATCTGTCTTCATATTCCTTGAGTCATGTACTGTGGCCCTTGCCCTCTTGAAATCATGTCACTTGAGGTGAGTTTGAGGATTTCTGGCCCTTGGTGGTAGAGTGGCCACTGAGAGGGGAGAAGGTCCAAGAGAGGTTACTGCACATGAAGGTCAATGCCTTCATAATTGACTCATGAATCATTCACGCATGATTTCAAAGCATTGTGACCATCATGCCAGTGCTAGAGAATTGGCAGAGGAGATAACCAATATGGCTGGGCTTTGCTTAATGGTGAAGATATATTTTAAGAAAAGTGTCCTTAGGGGATTTAGCTCTTCTAGCCTATAACATCACCAGGTGACATAATCTTATGGGGCCACTGTTTTACATGCAGTTCACTGTTGACCAAAATGTCATGAGGTGTGACTATTTTTGGATTCCTTTTAATGTAAATGCCTGAACTAACTCCACTGAGCAAGGTTGGATCAGGGGACACCACAATTCAGTCTGATCTCTCTGACTTGGTTTGCTGAACCTCTATTTCCTGTCTTCAGGGTGATCAACTGTGGGTGAAGAAGAGGAGAAAAGCAAAGTATAATTTGCTGTGTGTCCCGAGACTACTAGGAGATGGAGCTGGCCGGGAAGTCTTGCCTGACAGTCTCACTACCTATTTGGTTTCCCCAGGGTTCTTTTGGGCAGAATTCCCACATTTGGAGATCTCAAAAAGTAAATTTAGTTGTATTTACGTTAACAAAGACCAAAGACATTCCAGTTGCTTTTGAATGTTGCAGTAATCAGATTTTATTGTCAATAAATTTCTGCTGTTGGGCAGTCTTGTCCTCTTTTCCGGGAGGAAATGTGAAGGATAATGCTGTGGAGATATTCTGGGGTTTGGTGAGGACTCTGTCACCTGGCAGAAATATTTGTTTCCTCAGTAAATCACTGTCCTGTGTAAGTGGTAGTGACACTTTCCTCAAGCTACAAAGAAACAAAGACAGAACTGAGGTTGTAAAATTCAGGTGGGGGAGTCTAGAAGGTTCTTCAGGTGGGCACAGGAGCCCCACTTGACAGCTTCCAGACTTTCCTCATGCTCTTGTTGCACGTCTAGCTGTGGTTTGGACTGGTTTAGTTGCTCCTTCCTGTGACTTCTGTTCCTGGTGAAAAGTCACGTCTCCCCAGAACTAGCTACATTCTCTATAGGTCACTGTGCAAGATGAATATGCCAGACTCATGGGAAGAAATTAAGGATTTTGAAGACAGGGACAGAAGCCTGGGGTCCCTCTGGCCTCAGGGTTCCTTGTGATGCCTGTTCACGAAGCCCACCCTGTCTCCCTCCTCACTTCGAGCACTTCACAGGTACACCCATACGTGGTCCACACCACCACCTCCTCCTCTTTATCTTCTTCCCTGCCTTTGGCATTAGGGTAAAGAATGTCAGGAAAACCATAGAGTTCTCTGCCTTTAGAGAAGTCTTCCTTAGCTCCACTTTAAAGGAAGAGAGGGGTGACTTATCTCTTGGCACCACCCAAGCTGGCCTTGCAAAGTGGCACCACTCACCAGACAACTAACTTAGGCGTGAAACTAGGGGCATCCCAGGACTCTGCCCTCTGCTTTCTAGTCCTTGTTGAGTCTCCCTTCTTGGTGCCCACATTCCCGTGGCCCAAAGGGTCAGTCCCTTGATCAATCCTTATTGTCTTTGGACGATGTTATTTTAGGGGCCACTTGAGTCTCTCTTATCTTGCAAAATGGCAGCCAGTGAAACTTCCTAAAGCAAGGATGATGCTGTTGTTGTTCTGCTTAAGAAGTCTGGGATACTCCTTACTGTCTACAAGAAGAAGCTCATTTCCCCCATAACATTTCAGTTTCCATATCCCCCTCCCAAATCCGCCTCATTCTCCTCCAGCACAGGGCCATGTCCTACATACTCCTCCTCAGGTAATCTTTGCTGTGGGAGTCAAACTGGGCTACTTAAAAACTAGAAAAAGTATAGCTGTTCAAGGAAAATTCAGTGATTCATACAGATTTTTAAAGCATTTTTACCTGTTAAGTTCCGATACATTCCTCAAAACTCAAGGGCCCCTAACTCTATGGTTATTTCTTCACATGAACTCCTGTGATGTATCTTTTGGGTACATTTTATATCATTTATTAGAATCTGTCCAGAACTCTCTTTGTATGCTTGTCTTCTCTTCCCAGATAGACATCTGACTTCTGGAAGTTGAATCTGTGTCTGTGGGGTTCTTGGGGAATGAACCAGGGGTAGTATGCTGGTCTAGAACTTTGACTTCCATATTGAGGTGGGGGTAGGGCAGGGACAGAGATTACAAGGGGGCCCAGGGAAACTATTGGAAGAGGTAGATATGCTTATTGTTTTCATTTGTGGTGATAGGTTTGTCATCTACCAATGTCAAAACTTATCAAATCTGACATTAAAAGTATGTGCAACTTATTATATGTCAAGTGTACCTCAATAAATTCATTGAAAAATTCTATGTTGTTCAAGCACTTGCTCAACAGCTTTCCAGAAACAAGACAAATCAGGAAAGCAAACCTATGAGCCAGTGACTAGGGCTTTGGAAATTCTGGCCTTGTGTTTGAAAAGCAAGGGAATTTTACTTTGTTCATACTATTTGTGGGGCTTCTCTGGATTCTACTGATGGTAGGCCATTGATTCAAGGAGGCCTCATGGGTGCTTTCTTGATTTTATACAAATATCTCAGTCTTCCCCAGCCACCCAACCAAGCTCACCTTTTGCCTTTTAGTCATTATGACAAAGCATCGTAAATCATCAAGTCCTTTCACCAGGAGTGCCCGTGTCACAGCCACTTATATAAAGGGGGTGATGGGTGGATGGATTTGGACCAATGGACTGGGGTGAGCAAGGTGGATGATAGGGAGAACAGCCCCTGTCTCCCAGGACCTCACTAATGGCCAGAGCTGGGGAACGTGAGAAGATGGTCAAAGTCTGTAGATGCACGTGTTCTGCATGTCTCCTGATGGATTTCCCACAAAGGCAAAAAGCAAAGAAAGTAGGCCAGAAAAGGAACAAAAATACAAGGTATCAATGACATTTTCAGATTGCCAAGGGGACAACTCATAACTGAGGAATTGTCATCCTGGCTTGACCAGTTTTCTAAAATGGCATACCTTTGTCAAAAGCATAGCTCTTCATTCGCCTTTCAAACGAATGTCCCCAATTCCTTCCTAACAACCCCTTCTCTCATTCTCCTTAAACTAAAACAAACAAACAAAACATCCACTCTTTCCCCATTTCTTCTTCAGTCCTGCAGAGAACCAAAGTTCCCAAGTTCATTGCTTGTCTTCTTTGTGCTGTAAAGTCTCCTTCTAAACTCGTCCAATGAGTGGAGAGATTGACATAAGCAGCAGATCCACCTCTTGAAGGTGGATTTCTCAACTACTTTGAAACCCTAAGTTTTGGTAGCATCTCTGGGAAACTCAGGTGGGAAAGTCCCTATGTGAGAACACGTGGATTCCTGGAGTATACATTTTACATTTTCTTGTTTGTCTTCTTAGTCAATCACATACGTCAATCTTTTGGCTGAAGCGACTGTTTGAATCTGTGGTTTACCAAGTCATGATTCCCATGGATGGCAAGACAAGCCCCTTTTGCATCAGGCCCAAGACCACCATAATCATTATGGATTTTTCCTCTCCACCCCAGGGTCTCTAAATAAAGTTTCTCTCCTTTCCCTGAAAAGAAGAGGGGGTGTTTTTAGTTTTAATATGTAGCTGAGGAGTGATCTGTGGTCCCTGGAGTTCCCAACTTTTTTTTTTTTTCATGACATAGGATAGTGGGGTGTGGTAGGTGGAAAGAGAAGCAAGTGAGTCAGGAGGAAATATGCCATTTTTTGCCCTTTTTCCTGTTTTAGAGATTTACTAAAGAAATTTCTGGTTGAGCTTTGGTTTGGGACAGATCAAGATGCTTTCTGGATGTGCAAAGGGCTTACTTGATTTGATAACCCCTGTAGACCAGCCCAGATGCAGGCTAGGCTTGGGGATCCATGGTATGCAACAACCAGATTTCTATCAGCTCACACGTCAAGTTTCATTTGTTGGCAGGATCAAAGATACACATTTTTCTAGAAACAAGCCCAGGTCATCCTAACACAAAACCCAGAAGCTGTAAACATGAGAAAGAACAAAAACCTAATAGGTCTAGAACAGCATATATGTATTTGGAATATTTTTAAAGGGCAACATTCTCAAACTTCTCCTGATTGTGTACTCCAGATACAATACAGTGTTGAGGAAATTTAGGGACAAATAATTTGTACAGGTATTTGGAACCCTTGAGTAACTGAACTTGAACCTTGTGTTATTTACACAAGGATACCAGGTCATCTCTTACCCTCACTTCATTACCATCAAACTGCAGAAGTTCTGCTAATCCCAGGTTGCCTCCCTAAGTGATCACATGTACAGTCCTAAAAACTGTATGCTAGAAGTGACAAAGCTAATCTGCAAGCTGGAGGCCCCGACACTCAATTCTCCTATCTCCCTTGGAACATAAAAGATGCAGAAACTGGAAGAGATAGGGACTGTCTTGTAATTGCTCAGCCAACCTCAGTGGGCCCAGAGTTTTGTCCTATTCTTACCTAGTGCAGAACCTGTACTTCTCTTTGGCAGTTACATTTGGTTTTGGTGTGGGATTGGGGAGAGAGAGCAGTTAATTGCTTGAAGATAATATGACAGTATCCCTGGACCAAGAGCAGAGCGTCTTGAGGTAGTTCACTGAAGTCATATGATGGTAATACAACTGAACCTTGCAGAGGTAGGTTGTGAAAATATCTGATAAGTATGTCTTGTGATAGCAGGTTGTACCAATGTGCATGCGCTGTCCTAGCCTCAGGGACAAGGCAAGGACAAAGGGGGTTGGAAGCCTTCCCTGCTTCATGTTAGTCATCTATTATTTTTCCATATTTTTTATTGGTGCATTTTAATTATACATAATGGTGGGATTCATTGTTATATCTTTTGTACATGTATACAATGTAACAATATAATTTGGTCAATATTGTTCCTCAGTGTATCTCTCTTCCCTCCCCTCCTTCTTCTCCCTTGGTCCTTTCCCTCTATTCTGTTGATCTGCTTATCTTCCTTTGATTTTCACAAAACACCTCCTCCCTACTTTCCTTTTCCCTTTTTGTCTTTAGCTTCTACATATAAGAGAAAACATATGACCCTTGGCTTTGTGAGTTTGGCTTATTTTGCTTAACTTAAAGTTCTCAATTCAGTCCATTTTCCTGCAAATGACATGATATCATTCTTCATGTCTGAACAAAACACTATTATGTTCATATACTACATTTTCATTATCTATTTATCCATTTGGGTCACCTGGGCTGGTTCCATAGTTTGACTATTCACACACTATTTTTGCTACTTATATAGAGTTTGTTTTAGTTTTGAATAACACCCATATGCATGTTCATGTCCTCTAAGAGCTTAAAATCTAAGGAAAAGCTACAAGGAACCAGCATAAGAGTACAGGAAGATCTCCTTAGGTGCCTAAAGCTTTAAACTTAGAAGAAAACTTACAGAAGTTAGTAACTGTGGAGGAGACTTTAAAATATGAAAGTTTGAATCTAGTGTCCAGGTCATTCAATACTTATTGGTGAAAGTCCTGCATGAGATAAGCCATCACGATCCAAGTTATACTTTACACAGCTTTTGTGAGTCATGTGAGATGATAAGGTCCCTTGAAAGGTAAAGAGCCAGATATCAAATATTTCAGTCTGTGGGTTAAAGCAGATACAGTAAGTGAATGTTCATGACTATGTTCCAGTAACACTTTCCAAAAATGCTTGCTTTGGACTGTGGGCTGTAGATCGGTAAGCTCTGCATTAGAGCTTGTGCTAACCATTATTTCATTTATCTCATTGTGCCATTGAAGTCATCATTACCCCAAATTTATAATTGAGTAGCCTGAATAATTAAGATCACACAGCTTAGGATGTGCTTAATTGAGGACTCAAATCAGACTAAATCACATGAAGACAAAGGTAGGGAGAGCTGGCCTTCATAACCCTGTAATGGTTTAGATGTGAGGTATCCCCCAGCCCATGTGTGAGACAGTGCAAGAAGGTGGAGAGGAGAAATGATTGGGCTATGAAAGCCTTA
Organism: Sciurus carolinensis; assembly: GCF_902686445.1. Taxonomy (NCBI): domain Eukaryota; kingdom Metazoa; phylum Chordata; class Mammalia; order Rodentia; family Sciuridae; genus Sciurus; species Sciurus carolinensis. The sequence continues at coordinate 162,752,627 of NC_062215.1, forward strand.
ACTCCATCAGTGAATTAATCGCCCAATGGGATTAACTGAGTGGTAACTGAAGGCAGGTGGGGTGTGACTGGAGGAGGTGGGCATTGGGGCCATGGCTTTGGGGTATATATTTGTATCTGGAGAGTGGAGATCTCTCTCTCTGTCTCTCTCTGCTGCCTGATCATGATGCAAGCAGCTTTCCTCCATCACACTCTTCTGCTGTGAGGTTCTGCCTCACCTGTGCCCTGAGGAACGGAACCAGCCTTCTATGAACTGAGACCTCTGAAACTGTGAGCATCTAAGTAAACTTTTTCTCCTCTACAGTTGTTCTATTGGGTCTTTCAGTCATAGCAGTGAAAAGCTGACTAAAACCCCCGTAGTCCTCTAGCCCCAGGGAGGCTGGATTCTCCTTCTTGGGGTCTCCAAAAAGGTCTCTCTGCTTCCTTTTCCTAAAAATGCCATTAATTCGCTGTGGTAGTGTGTGCCCTCTGTTTGACATCCTCATGCAGTGGTCAATCTTGGGATGGTAGTTTCTTGTTAAAAGGGTCATTTTGTGGGTAGGTGCAGGGGAATGGGGCTGGGGCAGAGAAGCTACTAGTCTAAACCAGATGCTGCTTAGGCAATTAAGCCAGTGACGGGAAGAAGGCAGTCAACAGGCTATTTATAAGTTCAGGGCTTTGTATGATGCAATACTGGTCATGACATTACAGTCACATTTCCTATATAACACATAATATCAGGTGTGGAACCTGACCCCAAATTACTTTCAAGATCATAAGCCTATGAATTTGAGTATAGCCCCTCTTGCACATTTACAACTTGTTTCCTAAAATCTTTCTCCTTTTTTTTTTTGATTTTGAAATTTAATGCTTGTCCAGTACTATGAGCTTTCAATACATTCTCCAATTACAGTGGATAAATTTACTCCTGTCATTTATGCCCACATATTGGTCTAGGAGCCAAATATAGTGCAGGCCACCATGGGGTGAGCAAAACCATTCCAACTAGTTGCGCCTACTGAAAAATCAGGTGTTTCCATGTAAAATTTAGATTGTGGACTTCTTGGTTGCTTTTAAAAGTTTGCAATGTCAACTCGGGAGGCTAAGGGCCAGAGGAGGTCAGCCTTGCAACTTAGTAAGGCCCTAAGAAACTTAACGAAATAAAAAAATAAAAAATGCTGGGGATGTGGTTCAGTGGTTAAGTGCTCTTGGGTTCAATCCCTGGTACCCCCCCAAAATTGTAATGTCTATCAACACTGGATCCTAACTTCCTAGCACTCAGGGCTCCTGTCAGGGGCACATGCAGGTTTCCATTTGTCTTTATCTCCACAAATTCCCGCTCAGGTGACTTACTGTACTTGCCTGGACCCTAAAGGCACCTTGTTGCCTCTGTCCTCTGTGGCTCATTCTTGCCTACATTTGTCAATAGGTCAGTTTGCAGCCTAGGCAGGTAAGTGGGGGATAAAAATCTGGGGTTGTACCCTTGCACCCTCTCTGTCAGGGCCTCCTTCACTGCCAGGGCCACTTCATTCCTAGCCTCAGAATTCCTCCTTTTCCTTGAAGCACAGTTCGAAATCCATGAAGGAAGTTCAAGGAATTATAACCAAGGAGAAGAGAATCAGTTGCCTGGATATGGCTTGGGCTCCAGGTTGGGAACAAGAGGCTGACAGCAAATCTCAGCCCTCCCAGTCCCGTCACTCAGTATTATATTTTGGTGGCCATAATGCCGTGCCCTCTCCTGCCTGATTCCTTTCTAAATGACAGGGCAGCATGAGGATTGTGTTGGGAAGAGGAACTGCCTTAAACAGGGCCCAGCCCTTTGAGTCCGTTTCCAGCATTGTGGGTGTCTGGGGGCAGGACCCTGTCCTCCAGTGTCTGCGTCCCTAGTGTTTGAAAATAGCGATGGCAGTACTGCCGACACCGTTGAGTTGGGAAGCTCCTGAACAACTTGCTTTTTGTGTGTGAGTGCATTTCCTCTCCCTTGTTCCAGCAGAGAACCACATTTCCCTTTTATGTTTTCTTGCTTTGAATGGGGTATGAAACATAGGTTCTTTGTACATAAACCCCTTCCTGAGTTTTTGATGTCCCCAAACCTGAACTCAAGATGATATTATATTTTTTGGAGGGGTGACTTAATTTTATCTCACCTTCCCACAGAATCTAAAAGAAGGATGTGAGTCCAGGCTTCATTCATAATGGGAAATAGATGGTAGGAAGGAGGGTGGGGACAGGGCACATGGAACAGGGAAGGAGGTGAATAAAGAGTGTGGACAACTGGGGTTCCATCCCACTGGATCCTCTCTGGGGAGCCCCATGGAAGGCACCTCAATTTGCCCCTTCAGATGGGAGGCTGAGCATGGAACCATGATTTTGATTCCCAATAGTCGAAGGTGTCACCTGGGGATGTTCCCTGCCCCCTTCATGACTCTCTCACAACTTTCCCATGTGGGATGCTTGAATACTTACTCATGTGATTTTGTCCTTTACTTTCTAGGGTCTCAATCAAAACTGAGACAGAAGATGTATCATTTAAACATCTGTGTGTGTGTGTGTGTGTGTGTGTGTGTGTAAGACTGCATTATTATTTGGGTTGACATAATTGATTAATCAACATCTTATATTTAGTGCATCTCTAAAGATCTATTTTTGTCAAGTATATACATAAAGATTTATATCTTTGTTGGTAATTGTTAGTATTTTTATATTTTCTTATGATATAACACTGAAAGTGGAATTATGGGAATATATATATATATATATATATATATTTTTTTTTTTTTTCTAAATTGCCCTTCAAACATGTTGTATTGATCTGTAGTCCCATCTGCAATGTGAGAGAGCATTAAGGGTGAATTTTAGCAATGACCTGGGAGTGGAAACTAAAAGAGGTTGTAAAATCTTGTAGCTTGGGAGATTTTTTTAGCACAGTGGAGGCAGGTTAAGGGCACTATTCTACTTGAATAGAAAAGGAATGGATGACCTCCTTCTTAAATCCCCTGCCTTTTCCGAATTCTGAAAATGCTTCTTTATGATATCAGTTGAAAAGTGCAAATGCCCACCAATGTATGTGTGTATGGCACACAATACAGAAGTTCCCCCTTGACTTCAGTTTCTATGGATTCAGTTACCCACAGTCAACCACAGCCTAAAAAAATTAAATGGGAAATTCCACAAATAAAGAATTTGTAAGTTTTAAAATGTGCGCTATTCTGAGTAGCATGATGAAATCTCACACCTTGCTTTCTTCCTCCTGGGGCATGAATCAATCCTTTGTCCAGTGTATCCACACTGTATATACTACCATGTCCCCATTAGCCAATGAGTAGCTGCCTGTGTTATCAAGTCTGTTGTTGCAATACTGCAGTTCTTGTGCTTAGGGAACCTTTATTTTACTTAATAATGGCCCAGAAGTACAAGAGTAGTGATGCTGGCAATTTGGATATGTCAAAGAGAGGCCATGAAGTTCTTCCTTTCGGTAAAAAGGGAAAGAGTCTCAATATATACACAGAGCTCCATGCTATTTGTGGTTTCAGACATCCACTGGAGGTCTTGGAATGTACTCCTACGGGTAACAGATGTTTTAAAAACAGTCCCAATGTTGGGATATTGAGTATTTGAAGGTCTGAATTCCCATCCTATCATCACATCCCTATTTTCTGTGTGTTCATGTAATAAATGGGTTACCTGGTGCTTAAATTTCCATAATTAAGTGAGACTCTTGGAATTTCAATTTGCCTTACCAAGTGCTTTAAAGAAATTCTAATGAAGAAAAGGCTTAAACTATTTATCAATAAATAGAATTGCAAAGACCTTGATTTTCCTTTTTCCCTGTTAAAATGATACTCAGAGAAAGAGATTTATCAATGTAGATCAAGGAGGGGGGGAGAACAAAGAGTAGAAGAAAGCAAATTTCAACTTAGGCCTCCAATTAGTGAGCACAAGCCCTGTTGATTAAAACTCAAGTGAAGGAGAAATGCAGCCACATCTCTATTCTCCAAGATCTCATCGGTCTTCTCTGACTTCCTTGCTTTAGCCCAGAGCACATTTGTATGCATCATAACAACAACAACAACAACAACAAGATGGGCCTATTATTATTGGAAATGTGGAGAATAGAACCTGAGAATTTTCAACCCCCAAACAAACTTGGACTTCTCCATTTCCTGTGAGGCTTCCCATTGGATCTGTTAAAGGTTCCTTTGTGGAAACCCTGTTAGGAGAACACCATGGATGAGCTAGAAGATGCTATGCTAAATGAAAAACCTGTCTCTAAAGGACAAGTACATCATGTCTTCACCTACATAAGATATCTAGAGTTGTCAAGTTAATAGAAGCAGAAGTTAGAATAGTAGTTTCCAGGGGCTCCTTGGAGGAGGAAATGAGGAACTGTTATACAATGGATTTAAAACTTGTAGAGATCTGCTGTATGACTTTGCACTTATAGTAACAATATGAGATTGTACAGTTAATTTGAGAGTAGACCTCATGTGTTATTTAGCACAATAAAAAATTTGCCATTGAGCAAACTTAGCTCCCTTAGCATCCTTCATGGATGCTGATTTCCAACCAGACTGAACCTCACCGGGGTCTAAGACAAGCCATTCCTCCAGAACACCAGGGGGCGCAGTTGTGCCACCCAGTCCTGGCACACATACCTTTTCCAGGGTGGGGTATGGATCTAGAGAAAGACACCCTAACTATCAAGACCCAGGTTCTTAAGATATATTGGCCTCAGAGAGCAGAAAGCCTAGATTTGAGAGGGTCCTGTGATGGTCCGTGAGTTATGGGGGACAATGCAATCTCTATGGAGGACATGCTGTGTTGCCGCACCAAACTTCTCCATTAACCACAGCCACTGGCTGAACTTTGTTTCATGGTGAGAACCACAGATAAAATAAGTGAAAAATGAAGCCCCTGAAGTGATAAAGAGAGAAACTTGAAAGAGATACAGAAAAAGCCCTCTCTGCCACCGCATAGCTTCCATTTCACATTTCCCAATTCTTGGATACTTTAAGTGACAGACGTTTTCCAAGGACATAGACACATGGCCAAAAGAAAAGACATGCAGTAAATAATGAAAGAATGATTCCAGTTCCAGGGCTGGTCCTGTTGCCCTCTGACCGCGTGGTCCCTGTGATACTGCTTCATCTGTTAATGAGGGCCTGTGGATGGGAGGAGAGGAGGTGGTTCTAGCTGGTCCCTGGAGTTCTCTCTATTTGGGGCAGTCTGCAGTTTACATATTCAATGTTCTAGTTGGTTAAGTGTCTTAAGTAGGCATTTTCTTTACTGTCTTCTGGAATAAACTAATCCTATTCCTGAAAAATCTAAACTTACTCCAGAGTAGTGGTCCTATTCCTGAATATGGGCATCAGAGTATGGGTATAGAGAATCAAAATAAAAGATCTGTGCTTCAGTTTTGGCTTTGTCATCTATTAATTTCAAATTGGAACTGGAATGCAAACATGCCAGTTGCAGGCAATATTGTTCTGGTGACTCTGTAGGTGAGTACTCTGGTCTCTGCAGGCAACCTCCAGTTTGGCTTAGGCAATGCTCCGTCCTGTTTGCTCTCTCTTCGCGTTGTGCTTCCTGTGCCAATCTCTACCATTGGCAATGGTTTTGCACTGTCCCAAGAACCAGGTACTTTGGTGACTTTTCTTGTCTGGCAGTGGCAGTTCCTTTTAGTAGCAGCTGATGATTTCATTTGGTGACTTTTCCAGCACCTGTAGAACCAGGTCCATGATTCTCCCTCAGAAGTACCATCAGCAGCTGCCTGACACCCTCTTCTGAGGGCTGCATATCAGCTCAGTGCAAGTCTACCCCCAAGCTTTTCATATTTAATAATTCTAATGCTCCATTTGTTCTTTCAGACTAAGGATGTGAGCTGCTTATGATTGCTACCTCTTTGATACTGTAATGTTCCCTTTATCCTTTTCCATTCTCCATAGTGAGTGAATGATTCCTTATATTAAATTCTCTTTGTTAAAATAACTGGTGTGGTTTCTGTCTTCTGAGACTGGATCCTGACTAAAATATGTCCTGAAACAAGGGAGCTAAAGTTTGCCCCATGGATCCTAAACTCCCAGCCATGTCAGGCTCCCTGCTTGTATGTAGGGGACACAGCTCTCGTAGGCCAAAGGTAGTCTTCCAAAGAAGAGACACTTAGACGGGTGCTCCAAATATGCAGGAGTGTGCAAAGAGTCTCCAAAAAGGAATTTGGGTGGTCTCTGCTATGTGAACTGAGAGGTTGCAGAGGCCAGATGGTCATTCAGGCAATTGATGCTTTGGGAGCTCAGGGGAGGAGAACATCAGGAAAGTCAAGAAGAATCAGGAAGTTCCTCAGCTGGCCAGGTGGGCATGGCTTTCCAGGCTGGAAGACTGGTCACAGGATGGTCAAGACAAGTCCAGGAACATAGACTAATTTTAGGAACCTCATACATGAGAAAGGAATTTTCTGGAGTTTTTGCATCAATGTAGATAATGGATCACAATGTTATCCTCCAAATCATTTGCTTATGACTCAGTTACCAAGTGTACCACCCAACAGACCCCAGAGAGAAGTCAGGGGGGATAATAAGATACACTTGCTTGCAGAAAGGGGCTGGTCTTTCCTGCACTCGCTTAGACAAATCTTGAGGTGATGCCCTTTCTGGGAACTGCTCCTGTAGGAGACATCCAGCTCCGTTTGCATTTTAGAAAATCTTCGGTTAATGACAGGATGTCAGACAGCAGGAGAAGTGCTGAGGGGGATCCTCAGGAAGGGGCCAGTGTGTCGTGTCTCTAGCCCTTTGCCATTGCACGCCATGTCATCTTGGTTTCTTCGGCTAAACACCCAAGCAGCTGGACACAGCTCGTCTGAACCCCTACTCTGTATCCCCCAAGACCCAGCCCAGGACAGAATATGTAATCTCTACACATCCCCATTACAAAAACGTTGGTTTGGGAAGTGTGGTCAGAGCAGCTGTGCCCCACACCATCCAAAGGCAACAGCAGTCCTCTCCCAGGGAGCCGGAGGCTCCGTGGGGGAGGCTGCCGTGTCTGGTTTTATAATTTGGTGCATGTTAAGGACGGAGCATCCTCCTCTTTCCTAGGTCCTGCTGGGTAAAGGGGGAGGAAGGGAAAAGGGCAAATGGCAAGGTTGTGTCAGCTTGGGAAATCAGTGAGTTCAGCTCCCGGTGGCAGGTGGTTGGGCCTGGGACATGCTTCTTAGGGAGGGAGGGAGGGAGCACAGGAGGCCCCTGTGCCTCTCGAGAGAAGTGAAGTACCCTTCCTCGCTCGCAGCCCAGACCCACTCACTGGTCACAGACGGGTTCAGGGCAAGGATCCCCAGGGAGTTATGGATGTAAAACCACGAGACGGGTGGGTGAAGGTGGACAAAGAGGGTTTCAAAGAGGAAACAGAAGAATGTGAAGGGTGCAGGGCAAGACAAGTGGGAGAGAAGAACGGACTGAGGGTAAGAGGTAGGGGAGTAGGAAGACCTGCAGAGGAAGGAGGACGGGAACCAGTGCCACAGGACTGTTGTTCCCTGCCTCCCGGGGAGAAGCTCATCCACCCCCACCTCCGAGTCTTTCCAGGCCCAGAGAGAGAGTCAGGAGCGTTGCTGGAAGTCTGGGCTGCCTGTGGGGACAGGAATACTGCAGGTTGGGAGAGGGGTGCCCAGGCCCCTTCCCACCTCTCAGAGCCGGACCTGCTGACCCAACTTGACCGGAAAGCAAGGCCATCTCCTTCCGCCATGAGCTGGCTGTCTGCTTGTTTTTCATCTCCACTCTGTGTCCCCCTGCTTGGCTTCCACCCACTGCCCTTGACACTCCGAATTCTCAGAACTCACTACCATTGGATTCCAGGAAATGGATGGTGCAACTTGGTGACCAAATCCTCTTGAATCCCTTTGTATATCTTTCTGCCATCCTGCCCCTTCTTGGTGTCCTTCGGGATTGTGTCTGTTTCACAGAGGGGCCCTGGATGGGTCCTGTCTCACAGCTCCAGGACCACTCCCTTGTCCCCACCAACCCATGGATGGCCCTTCCCTCTCCCTGGCCCCTGACACCCTTCACGCAGTGTGCTTGGCCTGGCACTTCCGTGCTGCGGCTCTTCCTGCAAGAGGCTTGGGGCTCTGGGAGAGATGGTGGGAGAATGCTTTTTCCTGGTTCTTAGAGGAGTCTTTAGCTCACCTTGGGCTGCAGGCTGCCCTTTCCTTTTCCTGTATCCTCGTTATTTAGATCCTTCCTCTTCTCTGTGGGGAATACTATTGATCGAATATCACAAAAGAGAATGGATTAGGTTGGTGTCAGCAAAGTTTATACAACCACCCTTGTTGTGACCACCTGAGCACGTGCAGGTAGATCAGAGTCAGGAGCAACACCAAGGCCCAGATGACTGCAAGGCAAGGGATCTGGGCTCCAGCCTGGGGACCCTGGCTCTGTTCTCAGTCCCACCAAGAACTAACTCACTGTGCAATGCTCTGCAGATGTTTTTCCTCTTGGGGTCTCAGCTTCACTTACCCACCAACACTAGGAGAATATGCCTTGGGCCAACTCCATGATTTTGCCAGTGATAGACAAATGAGGGAAAGCACTTGTGAGTGGCAGGACACACAGAGGACACACAGGGTTGCCACCGAGCAACCTTTGTGGAGACACATAGTCCACAGGATGCCAGCCAGGGCTTGGGTCGGTGGGCACCCTGCCTGTCTCGCATTTGTGGGAACTGAAGCTCAGAATTGTAATCCACATTCTCTGAGTCTCCTTCCGAGTTCACAGAGGAGTTAGATGGGAGTAGCATTAGAAGGAATGGGGGTATGGGGAAGGGGAGAGAGAGAGGAGATGATGAAGTCTTCTGCCTGGAGGCTGTCATTTGAAAGCAGGAAGAGGGATGGGTACAGGTTGTCTGCCTGCAGCGCCATTTTCCCCTCAGAGAGATCTGTGCAACTCTGCAAGGCCTCATGGTGGAAGCCAGAGGTCCTGCTAGGAATTCAGAGGTAGGCCTTGGGCCTCTTGCCAGAGCTCCCACTATTAATTGGTTGAAACCAAGAAAGCTTGTGCCTTCCAGTGCAGCCTGGGTGACTAATATTGGCCAGTGGGAGAGACAATTGTGGAGAATTTTCTGTTCTGGGAGGGCACCAGAGGGCCCCAGGTAAAAGGTTTCAAGTTGACTGTTAAAAATGGATCAAACCTCACTATCTGCAGAACTAAAATTCTGCTCTAATCTTAAGTCTGGGAAGAGGCAAAGAGAAGGAACCCGAGCTGGGAAGTTGATAGTCAATTCTTTGGGCAGGTACTTAGGGCATTCTGATGTGAATGGATGGAAGATTTGGGAGCTAGGGGTTAAAAATGAAACCCTCCTGTTTAATACAACATTCTGGTTAACAGAGAGAAGAGAGTGGCCTCCAGTATCTTGCAGGGGAAGCTTGGCATCCCTTCCCCTTTCACAGAACGAGAGGAAGGGGCTTGCTGAAAAACCACTTCATCCCACCTCCTCAAGGGAGGAATGTGGAGAAGGGGCAGTGCGTGTCTCACCCTCGGTCCTACATCACCCTAAGCCTGCAGGGAGAAAGGTGGCTGCGCATCCCTGCTAGGCCCTTGCTCAGGTGTAGATCTCTGCTGACCTTTGTTGCCTAAAAGTACTGGCCAAGATGTCTGAGGAATCCCTGAAGGACGGGGCTGCCTGAGGCCGGATGTGTTGACTAGGGCCTCGGCGGCAGCTCGAAAAGTGAGGAGCTTGGGCCAGCAGCAGCGGCATCGCCTGGACACTCCTCAGTGGGGCCGATCCTCAGTCCTTCCCTGATCTAGAGCCTTAGGAACTTGGGGAGGGGCTCAGCTGTCTGTGTCCTACGGAGCCCTTCAGGAGATTTTGATGCAGTCTAGAGCTGGAGGGCCACAGAACTCGGGAATCCAGGTGGTGTATGGGGGGGAAGTCTGGTGTCCCCATCTTGCCTGAAAACCTCCCTGACTCCACAAAGAAGCTCTGGGGAGAACTGTTGTACCCTGCCCTCCCCCCAACTACAGTGTTCCTTGGGTCTCCTTCCCACTGGGCACATCCCAGTCACCCCTCTGGGGCTGCAGCCTTATCTGCTGGTCCCAGATAAAGAGCGAATTGGCCTAATCAGTCTGACTGGACTGGCTGGCTCCAGCGAGGTCTGCTGAGGGTGCCATTGCCAGAAATGGAGCTGCTCACAGGGCTGACCCCTTCTCCACCCGTGGGGCTGAGTCCCGCTGCCATCTCCCCTCCAGAAAATACAGGTCCTCTGTTGGACTCTCTCCTTTCTAATCAGACTCCAGCAACTTTATTCCCAAGACAGATAAGGGCTGACTATCTCGGGCTTCTGTGAGAGTCACAGTGGCAAATGCCTTGGTCAAGGTCGGGCGTCTGTTGGGCGGGTGGGTGCTGGGGGAGCCAGGACTGGGTCGCTGCAGAGGAAACAATGTGTCTTTGTGCCTCTCAGTGGGATTGCAGGGTAACTGACACTTCCAACCATTGCTGATATTATAACGCAGGGTCAGGTAGAGTGATGGAGCAGGGTCTCCCCATGTTGCAGAGAGGTGAAAACAGGCTCGGAGGGACTTGGTAGCCTTCTCCAGGCACTGTTAAGCTCTTGGCTCGCCATCCCAGTGGAAGGGCAGGAAATGGCGCTCCTGCCCACGAAAGCCCATCTGCGAGGGAGGTCCACTGACATACCTCCCAGATGTGCCTCCCAGGCTCGGCCTGTGTGGCATGAAGCGTCAGTTCAAGGGATTTGGAATCTGGGGGAAAATAGTTGTCATTCAGAGCTGGCTCCCAAATTGGTTGAATTCGCCATGAGCGAGTCTAAGAAGGAGGGCCAAAAGGCAAAGAGGGCCTTCGTGAGGTCTCGGGCAGCAGCCACAGGGCGAGGGGGCTTTGGGCCGGGAGAAGGAATGGCAGGGAGGACCTGGGGCACCTCCAAACTGTGTGGCTGACGCAGGGCTTGTCCAGACACCTCTGCTCTGCTCCTGACGGTAGCTCCTTCACTTCTCTGGGTCTGAGTTTTCCCCTCCATCTCCCTCCCTGCTTCAGAATTGGGGGTGGAAGAGTATCTGATCAACTGCCAAGTTCACAGGGAAGGCGGAGGACTATTCTAAAGGGAGAAGAGTTTAGGAGGCAGCTAGCTGTGTGTGGACAGGCCAGGGCACACACTGAAACCCTCTGTGTGCTGGAAACATGCTTTTCTTTTTAAGTATCAAACTACTCTTCTGGTGCAGCCTCCGTGTCAAGCAAATGGTCTTCCCTGACTGACAGAGGGAGAGGACAGAGCCCCAGCCCTCGGCGTCTTGTTGCTCTGTCAGTGGCCCCTAACACATCTTGGAGGATCCCAGGGGCCCATGGGGCACAGTTGAGAAATCCCCAGGTAACCAATTCAACAATTCAACAATTATTGGGTCGTCTGGGGCCCTGTGTCCCACTCTCTGGCACGGCCTCAGGGATCTGCCACCATGCACAACTTGTGCAGGGACTTGTCTGCTTGCCAAGTGGGACCACTACACCATAGCAAGGGTGGCCCCTATTTCTAGAAAGACCGTGGTGGGAGCACCCATGCAGGCCAAGGGCCACCAGGGGCTGGGGGCCACACACCCTTTGGGGGTGTGGTGGGGGGTGGGCAGTGCAAAACAGCAGGAGCTTGGCCAATGGGCTACATTTCTGGATCAACCTTCCCCTTGAACTTTTCCTACTCAGGTCTCCATAACCTGGACTTGGAAGGAGTGTTTCCAGAAGTCTCTGAACTTCTGGTGCAGAGAACGCTAGGTCCTCTGGCTCTTCACCTAGGACCCCCTTCCACTTTATTTTCTTCTATCCATAAAGCAAGTTTGACAAGTCCTGCAGCCTAGTAGCACCTGCCACCGACTCAATTTGCCCAAGAGCACATCCAGAGTCCTGAGAAGTCCCTCATGAAAGACTGCCTTGGCTGGACCAGGCCTCACTCTTCTTTGAGAAGCACCTGTTTAAAAGGCATCCTTAGGGATTAGGTTCTGCATCAGGTTCTTCCTTATATTGAAAGTTTGTTACCTCAGAGCGTCCTCCACCCTGGGGAGCTTGTTGGCTCTTTATTGAGTCTCTTCTTTCATAGAACTTAATCTTCAGCAGAACAGGACTTTGTTTAACTTGTGACAGTGCTCTGTACACAGTGGATGATAAATATTTGCCGAGTGAAAGAATCCACGAGAGGTCTGAGTGCGGGGCAGGCAGCCCTGCACACCACGCCTGACCGGTCCGTGGTTCCCCTGGGAGTGCCCTCCCTGACCTCTGCTCTCTCCATTCCATGCCGCCACTTCCCTCCAGTCTGACTCACTCTGCTTATGGAGTCTGCTTGGCTACCTACCACCTGCCACCATCAATCCTTGAACTGGCTCCCTTTGGACACCTGTTCTTACTCCATCAGATCAAACTTACTTGGCTCTCTTCTGTCAGGGAATTAACGCAAGCAGGCTCGCGTCAAGGAGCAGCTTGACTGCTGTGCTGTGCCGCACTGGACAGTCAGTGGTGGGTACCGAGTGTATAGGTAGACGAGCCTTGTCCCCTGGCACCCGGCAGAGGCCAGCTCCATAGAGCCCTGGAACCAGCATCAACTGGCTCCTCAGAGCCCCTACCAGATCCCAACTTAAATTTTGGAGAGTTTTGCAAACACAGGCCTTTGTCCAATCATGGTTAAATCGCAACCACAGGCTCATTGGTGACGCAGAGATTAGCAAAAATCCACCAAAACATTCTTTGAGAATCAACTGGCTATGTGGAATTTACCACAAAGAGTACTTTTATTTCCGTTCTCATTTATAAATTGTGTGCTGCACATCCCTGTATCTAAAACATTTATTTTACATATACCTTTGTTTTTTTTTTTTCTGGAGAGCAGGTTGGTAATCAGCTCTGTACTGGGACCACTGGGGGTTCAAGGGCTTTATTAAAGGAGGATCAGATGCTGTGTGATCAAGAGGGGGAGCTTAGATCCGTTGGGTGGAGACTCACCTGGGTTGGTTAGCTGAATCTCAAAGTTAGGAAGTTAGACATGAACTCAGAGGATGGACCTGGGGGCTCTATGCTGGCTCATAGCCAGACTGCATGGGTGGCCACAGGTCTAGACCCAGTTCCTTGGCATATGCTGTACCAGCGTTGGACCTTCCTGCTCTCTTGGTCCCTGGCATGGCCTATTCTCTTTCCTGGTTCCCATGAGTTGTGCAGATGTCCTCAGCCTCCCTCCAAGTCTTTCCCAAGAGGGGGAGGGAGGAACGAGGGGAAGGGGTGAGCAGAGCCCGTGTGAGCCTTGCCTTGCAGGGCATTCCGAGGCAACATCTGCCACAGCTGGGCTCCTGGCTGGCCAGACACCCTTCAGTCATGGTCTGACAGAGGCATCCAAATAAATCAGTTCACAGCAGGAAAGAGTTTGGAGAGTTCCAAATCTGGTGAAACAAGATCTGGTCTGGAGGGACAGAGAGAAGACATTTCAGAGAGAGCCAGCACGAGAAGGCCCCAGGCCAGACTAGGTGCTAGTGCTCCGAATGGAGCCCCAGGGGCTGCATCCTGTTGGAGACCATTTGTACCTTCTCCCAGGGCCCCTCCAGCCTCTCCTTGTCTGACTAGGCTTTTGAGCTGTGGATTCCATGATTTCTGTGCACACAAGAGCTTGCATCTGACTAATTCATGTGCAGGTCCCTGGCCTGGAGAACCCAGAGTCAATATGGGAGCCCCTGAAGGGTTGAAGGGCAAGGATGGGCTGGTCTATGCACAGATGGGGTTGTCAGGCCTGGGCACGGCCAACATGGTACTGAATGAAAGAATTTGAAATTTGAAGTCCACCGTTGCTGCTGCTGCTTCTTTTTAATCACCAGAGTTGGGCGTGGAGAAGGCAGCTCTGTTCGAAGTTGTTCCTGTGGAGATTGTGTGTTCCGAGTTGACATTCAGATGTGTCGTGGCGTTTCCTCCTGGTGTAAAAGAATCACAAATGCTCCTTTCCTTCTGGGCCTGTATACATAATCCCTTCTTCAGGGTCATGAAGTTCAAGGGAGGTTACCATCTGTGCCTCCTTTTGTAACCTGTCCCACTCTCTCCAATGCACGTCCTGCCTCTAAGGGCAAAGTGTGCAGGTCTTCTGACTGGTTCAAACCTTTTCAGCTATGACACAGAATAATCCCTCCTAAGAGACCCTGAACCCAGGGTCGCTTGCTCTGTTCTGGAGAGTTTTCTTTTTCGGGTTCAGAGGAGACACCTAAGCCTTATATCCTTGCAAACTGGGAACTGCTACTTATGTTGGTGAGGGATAGGAGGGAGGGCTGGGTCTGGAGAGTCTCTCAGGCTCCTGGGGCATCCCAGATGAGGCTGCGGAACCTCTGGAGTCCAGAGAGGTGGCCTGGAGAGCAGGGTGGCGAGTGCTAACTCCAGGCCAGAGCCAGCTCGCTGTCTTTCCTCTTACTGATGTATGGAATCCAGGCCACTAGTTTCCAGCCAGGAGCCACAGGAAACAAACCTGTCCTGTTACTCACACCCTAGCCAGCCTGCTGGGTGTGGGGCTCATCGCCAGCGAGAGGCCAGAAGCCAGCAGGTGAATGGAGGCCCTGACGGAGGCTTACCTCACTCAGCTGGCATCAGGGCTGACTCAGAGGACAGGGTCCCGTATCACTGCTGTCTCCCATGACCCCCTTGGCAGTTTCTCCTCTGAGCAGAGAGCAGGCCAAGCTCCGCCACACTTACATAATGGAACCTGGTGGCGCCCAGCAAGAAAGTTTGTGGTGAAGTCCAAAAATAAATCCTATTGACAAATAATGATATGAAATGCAATTTAGAGGTGGGATGGAAAATGGGCAGGTCTGATGGCAAGAGGTATTACTACTGGCAGCGAGGAACAAGACACAGAAAAGGCCATCTGAGGACCTACCTTCCCTTAGCTATCATCTGACCCATGGCAGCTCCCTCCTGTTTCTTTCCATAAGTAACAATACCACCACCAGATGGGCATATATCCTATAGAGTTTTCAGATCATGTTCCCTCTGAGGATTATCTGAGAGCACGAGGGGATGGGGTAACAGTCATTATCATTTTACATACTACAAAGCTGGGACATAGTATGCTAATTTTAAGTCCTTTGGGTATAAACCAAGGAGTAGGATAAGTGGGTCCATTCCAAGTTTTCTGAGAATTTCCACACCGCTTCTAGAGTGGCTGCATCAATTTGCAACTCCACCAGCAATGTATGAGTGTGCCTTTTTCCCCACATCCACGCCAGCATCTGTTATTGTTTGTGTTCTTGATGATAGCCATTTTAATTGGAGTAAGATGAAATCTTAGAGTTGTTTTAATTTTCATTTCTCTAATTACTAGAAATGTTGAACACTTTTTCATATATTTATTAATTTCCTGTATATCTTCTTCTGTAAAGTGCTCAGTTCACAATAGCTAGATTGTGGAACCAACCTAGATGCCCTTCAACAGATGAATGGATAAAGAAACTGTGGTACATATACACAATGGAATACTATTCAGTCATAAAGAAGAATAATATTATGGCATTTGCAGATAAATGGGTGAAATTGGAGGATAACATGCTAAGTGAACTAAGCAATCCCAAAAAAACAAAGACTGAATGTTTTTCCTGGTAAGTGGATGATGATATGTAATGGGGGTGGGGGGTGAGAGAAGAACAGAGAGAACTTTAGATTATGTAGAGGGAAATGAGGGGGGGTATGAAAAATGGTGGAATGAGACAGACGTCATTACCCTACGTACATGTATGATTACACGAAGGGTATGAATCTACATCATGCACAACCATAGAAACGGAAAGATGTACCCATTTGTGTACAATGAATCAAAACGCAGTCTGTAAAAATTTAAAAAAAAAATTTAAAAAAAGATTGGGACGTAGAGTATCAGTGAGGGGTCCAGCTTTTAAGAGGCAGAGCCGCTGGTTCTGGAACTATCACCTCTGTGCCACTTTTCTCTATCACTCCTCTGCCTTGTGCCCTGTGCTTCACCAAGCATCCCTCCTTAGGTGAACACCTAGGAGATCTGAAGAACCAACCGATGACAATTTTAGGAATCGGTAATGTGGGTGGTCAGAAAGGAAGTGGTTTTTGAATGGGTTGCATGGTGACTTTAAAAGTTGAAATTTAACAAGTCAAAATGTGGGTTCTTAGTTCAATTTGAATTTCAGAAAAAGTGAACACATTTTTAGTACAAGTTTGTCTCAAATATTGCATAAGACATTGGCTTATGCTAAAAATCTGAAATTCAAATTGTCTGGCAATCCTATTTTAATGGCTCCTAAACTATACCATGTGGACTTTTTTTTAAAAATTTTTCAGTACTACTAAGACTGTCTCTGTATTAGAATATTAGAGTTTGCTGTCCGAGGAGTAAGGTTTAGAAATTAAGGTTGGAAGCTGATTTTTGAGGGAGGATTTGAAGTTAGTTCTGGGGAGTAAGTGGGACTAGTTGGACCCTGGGATAAACCACCGTGTTTCCAGCCACTGGTTCTTATTGCCCTACAACTCTGGGATGCTCTGTTTTTGTTTCATCTTGTTTTAGTTTTCTACTTTTTTTTTTGCCTTTGTGCACTCGTTTGTTTAGTTTCCACTGACACCTCGAGTTCACCACTTTTCCCCTTGATTGTGTCAAGTCTATGGATGAGTCAGGTCCTGGCTGCCAGCAGCAAGAGTCAGCTCCACAGAAATGGACAGACATTGTAGGTGGGAGGTCCTGGACCCAAGAGAGACCTTCCTGTAGTGGAGGATGGGACGTCCTTGGAGAGGAGATGGAGGGAATGGATCTCCAGATCCAGCTCAGGAGGAACCTTGTGCAGAGGAAGGCAGGGTGCAGAGTGGGTCAGGACCCTTTGGACCCATGCAGTTCCTTCACTGTGGTTGGGAAGGGAGGGTTTTCCTGCCATTATTCCCAAGGTGCCAAAGCAGAACCCACCTGGAAACTGGGCAGAGCCCTGATCCTGGTCAAATACAAACAGGAAATGAGAAATGTTAGGGAGAGCAAAGGTTTCAAACCTCCTGCCCTGGGCTGGGATTGTGGCTCAGTGGTAGAGTGCTCGCCTCGCACCTGTGAGGCACTGGGTTCCATCCTCAGCACCACGTACCATAAAATAAAGGTATTATGTCCATCTGCAACGAAAAAAAGATATTTAAAAAACTCCTGCCCTTAGGAAAGAGTCTCTGTGTCCTGATGTGAGGAGGAGCTGGATCCGTGGCTGGTGCCTCTCCGCATATGGCTCTAGAGTGACTTCAACACTGGCTTAGGGAGCCTGGCAAAACAGGAGCACGTTAGATAGGTCTGGAGGCAATTGTCCATGTTCTGAAGACTACAAACACTTTTTATTGAGTGCCCATCAGGACTAAGGTCCCATGGGAGTGACTCTGGGGACTATAATGTTAAATAGGACCCAGTCCCTATTTACGGAGTTTTTAGCCAAGTAACGTGGGGGTGCTTCTCCCAGGTCCTTTTGTTGATTCCTTTTTTCCCTCCTGTTATTCAGGTTTCAGCTTGAATGTCCACTACTGTGATGGGTCTTTCCTAAAAGTCTGGCACCCCCCCCCCAATCAAATCACACAATGATATTATATTGCCTGGTATTTTCTTGTCTCTTTATTGCTGAATGACTCTCCTCCCTTTTTTGAATATAAGCCTTTGTGAGAGTCTGGAGCTGGCTTCTTCTGTTCCCTGCTATGTTTCCCTTGCCTGGCAAATAATAGGTATTCAATAAAATTTATTTAAGGGATGAATGAAGAAAAGGAAAAAATCTCTTATCATACTTTTGCTGTGACAGAATAACATTTGACCAAAGGTAACTGTGTTAGTCAACTTTTTTAATCACCGTGACTAAAATACATTATGAGAACAACTCAGAAGAGAGAAACTTCATTTTGAGTTCATGGTTTCAGAGGTTCAGTCCATGGTTGGCTGGCTCGATTGTTCTGGGCCCAAGGTGAGGCAGAAAATCATGGCAGAAGAACATGGCAAAAGAATATTGCTCATCTTATGGAAATCTGGGAACCTGGAAGCAGAGAGAGAGGAGTCAGAAGGACAAGTTATATAATCCCCAAGGCACAACATGCCTACATTAACACAGGAGCTTTCAGGGGGCACCCAATGTTTAAACCATAACAGTCACCCCAGAATTACTTTTAGGTATTCTGCTATGTTTTGTCCAATTTCTTGTTTAATAATGTCAGAAGCTTTGTGGAAATTCAGAAGGCAGAAGATAGTCTTAGACTGTGAACTTTTAGAGGAATAGGTCTGTGTAGTTTTTTTAAGCAACTAACACAACAGAGCTTAACGGAAGCTTTTCTAACTGATTGCTCATGAGGATTTAAGCCCAGGGAGGCTCTGACAACTGGGAAATTCCCCCATGAGCAGCAGGTGCCCTCTGTACTCCAGCTCTGTGTGGTAGGGGAGTGTTGAGTTCCTGGAAACCCTAAAGGGCAAAGAACAGGAATTCACGCAATGGTAGACACCCAGGAATGTATTTACCTAATTGACAAAGCTACAAGTTTATATTTAAACAAATCAATTTACAGCAAAGCTTTTGAAGCATACCTCACACAGGAAGCAAGTATGATTTTAGACACCCAAACAAATAATAAAACCCGGCAGTGGCTGTTAGTTCTGTTCAGCCTTTCTCAGAGTGCTTTGCTGGGCTGTGGAGTTTAGAGAGTCCTTTTCAGCATTTAGGTCAAAGGTCTGGTGGCTCCAGGTGCTAGGGTCACAACAGAATTTGACCCCAGATCTTCTAAGCTAAACAGACCTGACTTTTCCCCAAAAGAAATAGGACAGAAGAAGTATTGTACAGGGAACAGGACAGAGTGCCAGAGAGGGAGAAGGAGAGGGAGGAAGAGAGAGAAAGAAAGGGAAAGAGAGAGAGAGAGAGAGAGAGAGAGAGAGAGAGAGAGAGAGTTAACTGACAAATTCGTTGCTTTAAATTCATTGCTTCAATCAGGTATTTAGGGCTGGGGATATAGCTGAGTTGGTAGAGTGCTTGCCTTGCAAGCACAAAGCCCTGGGTTCAATCCCCAGTACAAAAAAAAAAAAAAAAAAAAATCAGTTATTTATTCTACCATATTTATTAATCTCTTACAAAGAGTCTGACGTATTGCCAGACCTCGTAGATGCTGGCAAGATGAATCAGATGAGGCTTCTGATTCTGAAGGGTGGAACCTCAACAGGGAAAAGGATGCAGATGTCGGAGCCGGCTTGGAGGAGAATAAGGGGTTTCCACTGTGATAGATTGGTTTTGAGATGTCATCAGGACCTTGAACTGGCGGCATCCAGTAGTCTGTTTATCTATCTTCTGGGCCCCGGACTCACAAATCCAACCGTTTAGCTGAACTTTCTTCTTGGATATTTTAAATTCGATGCATCCACAGCTGAATTTCTTCCCCACACATGTTTCTCCTTGATTGTTCCCATTCTGTGGGAATGGCACCACCATTTGTCCAAGCCCAAAGCCCAGGGGACTCCAGATTCTTCCTCCTCCCTCCTCCTCCAGTTCCTTAAGCCTCATGTTCTTCAATTTCACCTCCAAAATCTCTCTGATTTTCACATTCTTGCTTCTGTGTCTTAATCCTAGTCCAGACAGCCATAGCAACACCCTCCCTCTCCCCCGCTCTCCCTGTTCCACCTTCTTGCACCTGGCCCTTTCTCTGCTCTCTCCTTATCTTGCAGCAGCCAGGGTGACCTTTCCAGATGCGAGTGTCATTATCAGCATGCCCTGGCTAACACGCCCCAGTGGCTCCCTTGCTCTCAGGGAGATGACCACATTTCTAATGTAGCATATCAGGTCTGGCCCTCTGGCCTAGACTCCTGACTGCCTGTCTTCACGATTACTCAGTTTGAACCATATGGACCTTCTTCTGCCCCCCCCCACTTGCCTTCTCCTGCAAGGTTTTTGTACATGTTATCTGTGGTAGGCAGAATACTGGCCCCCCGCAAAGATGTCTGTATCTCAATCCCCAAAACCCATGGCTAAAGGGGAAGTGAGACGTGGAATTCAGAGAGCAGACCTGTATATCATCCTGGATTCTTTGGGTGGTCAATCACAAGTGTACTTACAGATGCAAGAGAGAGCCAGAAGAGGCGAGAGTGATTTGGTAATTGAAGGACTCGACTTGTCATTGGAGGCTTTGAAAGTGGGAGCCATAAGCCAAAGAATGCAGGTGCCTCTAGGGACTGGGAAGCCCAAGGAAGCAGGCCAGTCCCCTAGAGCTTTCGGAAAGGAACACAGCCCTGCCAGCACCTTGATCGAGCTCAGTGAGCCAGTGTCTCACTTCCAACCTATAGAGCTGTAAGATAAATGTGTGTTGCTTCAGCCACTAAGATGGTGGTTATTTCTTACAGCAACAACAGGAAATGAACACACCTGTCGCCTACCTGCCTGGAATGCTCTTCTCTCCCTTGTTGTCAATTCTCTGATCCCAGCCCAAGTGCCATTTCCTCCGGGAGGCTGGCTTCTTCAGGTCCTCCTGCCCAGATCATGACCCCTATAAAATAGACACACATAGCTTTAGTTTTCTCTCCTCTTTAATCGTTCGCTATGAATGCCACTGTCTAAAGGAGCTTAGCATAATGTTAAAATACGAATGGACCCTGGAGGCCGATGGCCTGGTTTGAGTCCTTCCCCCACCATCTGTTGTCTGTGTGACCTGTGCAAGTCACTTAACCTCTCTACATGTGTCAGTTATCTTGCTGATATAACAGGAATAGTAACAGTACCAACTCCACAGGATGTCGTAAGAATTACATAAATTAATAAAGTGCTTGGATCTGTGTGTGCTTTATCTAAGTCTATTCTCTTAATGTCGATCTCTCCTTGCAAGACTGTGTCCCCTGAGGACAGGGACTGTGGTTACTTCCACTTGCCATGTTCATTCAGCACCCACACAGGCTTGGCACGTAGTAGTCGGTGCTCGATATATGCATATACAAGGGGTGAATAAATGAATGGGTGAATTCAAAATTGGAGCTTGGGAGAGGGTGGTCGAAAATACACATCAGAAACGATTCCTCCAAAATTAGTTACTCCAAGGGCAGAGTTTCTCAACCCGGGCACAGGGGACCTCCTGGGCTGGATGTGCTGTCCTGGGTGCTGTGCACGTGGTAGGATGTTTCACAGCTTCCCTAGCCTCTCCTCACTGGGTGCTATTAGCACCCCAAACACACACAGCAGCCGGGAGGACACTGCCACTCACGGATGACAAAATCAATCACGATTGACAGTCACTGCTCTCAGGGTGCAGCCATCATGCCAGACAGCAAATATGAGTGTAGGTCGGCGTGCACGACACTGCTGTCCTGCAGACGTGACCTGGCCAGGCTCCAGGAGGTACCTGCTGCGCTGAGCCCCAGGCGCCTTATCTGCCGCAGCTTGGCTCTCAAGGCCTCTGAGTGCAAGAGAGCGATTTGCTGTGAGGAGCAGGGACCTGCCCTTCTTAAGGCCACAGCACAATCATTTTCTGAAAGCAGGAAGAGGTTATCTCAAAGCTGATAGTTCTTGAACTTTTCAGAAGATAGATTTTTTTATATTAATCTAAATGCCAAAAAGATGTGAATAAATGGGATACATTTTTGGATAAACAGTTGACCTTCACTTTTGGCTTCCTTCATTCATTTATTGGCTTGGAAATAAAAGCAATCCATTCGTCTGGTTTCTACCCGCAACACCTCCTCCTATAAAGCGGTTCTCTTCACATGCTGTTTATTTTCAGAAAAGGGTTATTTGGGAAAATCCCAGCAGATCAACATTAATTTCCTGTATGGAGCACAGAAATGGGTGGTTGAGGAGGTAGTAAGAACCTTCTCTCTGGAGAACTGCATAAACAGGTTAGAGCGTCATCTCAGTGGACAGGACTTTATAAAGGTGGACATGGAACGGGGGATAAACTCCCAGCATCCTTTAGCCTGAGGCTTCTTTGCGTGGGCATGGCTGTGTGGTTTGGCAGGACAGAGTGAGGCCACCCTTTGGGACTGATCCGTATTTCCCCCAGACCACTCCTTGCACTGAGACCTGCAAGGCCTTGCTCAATAAAGAAACCTAAAAATGGAGAGATGAAGTGGAAAGCGAGATAACCTTGACCTCTATTTTAAAAGGGGTCCTAAAGAGGGAATGGACCAAAATCAAAGTCAAAGGTGCCTCAGAGAACCTCAGGAAAAACCAGTTTCTCCACTCTCTGAGGCAGCTGGAAGAATGGAGGAGATAAGCCGAAGTTCCTCAGGCAGCTTGGAAGAAAGGGAGCCCAGAAATAAGGCCTCTATTTGAAGCCTAATTTTTAAAGTGGAGTCAAGTTAACTCTGCAAGTTTGTGCAACCCAGAGAGGCCTATGGACAGGCCACTTTCCTTAGGGATGGTCCTCATGGTCTGCATGTGTGACTATCAATAATAATAAATGCAATGGAAGTCAGTGATACAGGAAGGAACCTCATGTTCAATCACCTACCTGTGTTTTACAGGTACTTTTCATGTGGCAAACCTCAGTCAGCATTTGTTAATGCAGTCCCTTTGTCCTTTTAAATTAGTGCATGTTGGGAGGGGTGTTGGTGCTTGCATGGCACAGGACCGGTACCTAGAAAAAGAAGCAATGGAGAGCTGCATTCAGAGAGATGAGGATCCTGGTAGGAGGGTGAATGAAGGAGGTAGGACTAGAGATGCAGTGATTATCAAGGCCATGGGATTTCTTTTGTACAGAGAAGATGGAACATGGCCAGGCTGATTAAACTAGGCAAAACAGAGCTCAGAAACACAATGGATCCATTTTACAGATGGGAAAGTGGCCAAGTAGGGAGGTGAATTACTCAAAGTCAGAGTCAGTACCAGTGATGGATGTCATCAGGAGTCAATCACTCATTGCAACCTCTGCCAACTGCACTTTTGACTTCATTTGCATTTAATACACTAAATGAGCTCTGAATCAACTATAGAAGCAAGGCAGAGAGTAACATTTAATCTTGTTAGTTTTAGAATTTCTAGAATAGCAATTTATGAATAGAAGTTGCCAAGACATTATAGGATTTGTTTTTGCAAACAATAAGACACAACACTATTTTCTTAAGTAGTTTATGTTTTCTTTTCAGAAAAGGAAATCACTTATTGAACAGAAGCAAAATTGTTCTGAATTAATTGTATTGATTTCTATACACATTATTTTATTAAGATCCTGCACTTAAGCTAAGTTTGGCTTGTGGAAAGGGGGCTTAGATCCATTTGTGTAATGAATTCTCAGCATGCAGTCTTCTAGGTCAACACTCCTCTCTGGTACTTAGACTTGACCCTTTTTGGAAAAGTCAGTAAGAATTATAATAATATTTTCCTTGTCCCCTCCCTTGCTTAGACCTCAGCTGGAATATATGACTTATCTCTGAACCACAATTTGAGAGATACCCATTCAGGAATTTAAAAGTCTGATTAAAGAAGAGACCAAGAAAGAGACCAAAATGTCACCAGGCATGTGAGAGGAAACAGACTCACAGGACCAACCTTTTCTCCTCCAAGACTATGTGTTTATTTGTAGTTATTTATTTATGGTTTTAGTGACATTGGAGTTAGATGTTGTCAAAAATCTGTTGGAAATACTGAGACGTGTTCTTTGGATTTTGAAATTAAGAGGTCATGGTTGAACTTAGGATGGACGTGAAGTACAAATGTAATGGAGGCTGTAGAAAGGTCAGAGACGGGTTGCAGTATCTGGAGGAGTCTGTCAGAAGTGTGGAGATGGTTCAAGTAGCCTCTGTGAACTCTTCTAAACTGGTAACTTTATCCTTGTTTCTCACACTAATTTATATCCCCCTGAAGCCCATGTGCGAGGGTCTTTAGCCTTTGCTTTTGCCGAAGGGACAGTGAAGCATTTGGGCCTGAGTTGCTTTTTCTCTCTCTACTGGTTGGTCTTGAATAACTTCCTGCTGTTCTGGCTTCAGGTAATTTCTAGACAATCAAGTTTTGCTCCCCAAACACTCCCCACAGACTTAAGGATGCTGGATATGACTTGGTCTTCTGCCACCTCTCCTTTGTAGAGGCCCCCTCACATGGCTCCTTTCAGTGGCCATAAAAATTGAATGTGAAAAATTAAAGCTTGTTCCCTAGACCTTTATATAAAGTATTCCTTGTAGTGTAATCAAGTTTTAATATGATTTGGATGAGTCATAAAAGTGAGATCTGGCTTTTATCTCAATACATTTTTCAATTTCTGGAAAACTTTGTTTGATTTACAATCTTCCAAATAATGTCTTCTTGTGTTCTAAATCATTCTCTCCCATGGTAGTCCATTTTGTGTTGCTATAACAGAGTACCTGAGAACAGGTTAATTTATAAAGAATGGAAATTTACGGGCTCACAGTTTGGGAGGCCGGGGGTTCTGATACCAAGGTGTTGGACCTAGAGAGGGATTTCTTGCTGCATCATAAAGTGGCTGAAGGACAGAAGGGCAAGGAGAATGTGAGAAAGATGGAGAGGCGGTAAATCCACTCCCATGACAATAGACCAATCCCTTGATAATGGCATCAGTCCACTCATGACCATGGGGACCTTATGTCTTAAACACCACTTAGAAGTCTTGCTATGGACAAAATAGCAACTACATTTTAACAAGAATTTAGAGGGAACAAACATTGAACCCACAGTACTACCTCTCTCCTAATTTTCTCTTTTCTTTCCCCTCCTTCCTCTTCTTGTTCCTTCTTCTCTTTCTCCTTTGCTTTTTAAAAACCATTTATATGCCCTTCCTACTTATTTTTGTCCTGAACATTCTTCTTTTTAAAGCACACCAGTAACAGATGACTACATTGCTGTTGCAGGGAGCCAACTCTCAACCCCACAAATCTTCTGTTTCTTTCTTAAATGCAGCCACGGGTATTGTGGTTAGGGATATGTTCTCCACACACCCCTGCTCCTCAGAGTGCGTCTGAGGAAGGCCAGCATCAATGCCCCTGTTCCCTCTCTCTCCTTTTCCCTTGGGGGTCTTTTTTAAAGGGCAGAATCTTAACCCCATGCTAAAGTCATTAATTCAAACTCCATTGTAACAAGGTCCCCAGGTGATTCTTATGTACAGTAAAACTTGAGAGGTGCTTCTACGGCAGGCCAGTGTTTTCCAAACATCCTCACTCCATTTTTAAAAAATGATGTTGAGTACATGTCTTTCATATCTCTATTTATGAATTATGTACATGCTTGACTATCAATATGAATTATCAATTAATTAATATTAATAATTGATGATTAATTGATAATTATCCATAAATAATTAATTGATAATTAATTATCAATATTAGTCAAGATTCTTATAGACAACATATACAGTTGGGTCTTTTTTTAATCAATTCATTCTGACAGTATCTTTTAAGTTGGTTATTTGGATATCCAACTTGGATTATTTACATTTAAAATGAGTATCGATATAGTTGGATTGATATCTACCATATTTGTAACTGTTTTTCGTTTCTTTTCCTCATTATTTTTGTCCTTACTGTTTTTAAAATTTCTTCTCTCATTTTCGTTGAACATTGTATATGATTCCACTTTCTCCCGTCTTAGTGAATCGACTCTGCTCTTCATTTGGCAGTTGCCCTGAAGTGTGTGGCACACACAGTGACAACCAATTCAGCATCACTCTCAAGTGACACAGTCCTCCTTTGTGGGGAGTACAAGTACCTGTTCACAACCGAGCCTTACCGGCTCTTCCTTTTGTTCCTTATAATGCTGACATCGTTGATTTTAGTCATCTGTAAGCTACAAGCACCAGATTTAATGTTGATAATATTATTTTGAACAAACTGTCATGTCAGAGCAATTGTAATTAAAAACAAAATATTTCATCTTCATTTATTTCTCTCTAATACTCTTTACATGGATCTCAGATTCAGACAAATAATTTTCCTTTCCTCTGAAGAACTTTTGACACTTATTGCAAGGCAGGTCTACTGGTAACACATTTCCTTGATCTTTGTCTGTCTAAGAAATTCTTATCTTTATTTATCCTGCCATTTGAAGGACAATTGTGCTGGATAAAGAATTCTAGTTTTTTCCTTTCTTTCGACATTTTAAATATTTCCTTCCATTTTCTTCTTGTTTACGTGGTTTCTGAAGAGAAGTCCCATCTAACTCTTTTTCTGTCTCCTCTCTAGGTAAAGGTTTTCCCTTTCTGACTTCTTTCAAGATTTTCTCTTTGTCTTTGATTCTCCACTGTTCACATACGCTCTACCCACAGATACATTATTTGGCATTTTTCCTGATTGGTCTTCTGTGGGTTTCCTGGTCTTTGGTTTGTTGTTTGTCACTAACTTTGAAAAATCACTGGCCAAATATTTTATCTGCTCCTTGCTTTCCATCTGCCTTCTCTAGTGTTCTCAGTATGCGTGTGTCACATCTTTTAGAATTGACTGGTGGTTCTTGAAGATCGTGATACATCTATGTCATTTCTTTTCACTCTTTGCATTTCAGTTTTAGGAGTTTCTACTGACATTTGTTCAAACTCACTGATTCTTTGCCCGGTGGTGTTTAACCTGCTAAGCCCATCAAAGGCATGTTTCATCTCTGTTAGTTTTTAAAAAAATTCTGACAAGCTTTTGCTTCTTCCTGAGAGTCTGCATTTTTTCCTTATGTTACCCAGTTGTTCTTGCTGGGTATTCACTTTTCCTGTGAGAGCCCTTTAGCATGTTAATTGTGGTTATTTTAAATTTCCAGTCTGATCTTTTAAAACTGTCATATCTGAGTCTGGTTCTTATGATTGTTTTATCTCTTCAGACTTCCTTCTTTGTTTCTTTTTCATCTTCTTCTTTTTTTTTTTTTTTGTCTTTCAGCATGCCTTGCAATATTTGCTGAAAACCTGACATGATATATTGGTAAATGGAACAGAGGTAAGTAGGTCTTTTTGTGAGAAATTTTATGTTTATTTGGCTTGGAGGTATGCTGTTTACAAGTTTTTGTGACTGTGGTGTCAAAGGCTAAAATTCTCCTGGTGTCCTTGTTTTTGTCCTCTCTGTAGTCTAGGTTTTCTGAGAGACTCCTTAAATAGAGTTTGGGGCTTGCATTTCTACTAACTTTAATCCTTTATCATTATACAGGAGTCCATTATTGGGGTGCTAAAGCGTTGGTGGTAAAGTCTCTGTCTTCCTGTGAGTCA
The DNA here is from genome assembly GCF_902686445.1 of Sciurus carolinensis. Taxonomy (NCBI): domain Eukaryota; kingdom Metazoa; phylum Chordata; class Mammalia; order Rodentia; family Sciuridae; genus Sciurus; species Sciurus carolinensis. The sequence goes on from NC_062215.1 coordinate 162,779,713, forward strand.
GAGTTGAGTTTCTTCCTTTCCCTCTGTTTGGTTAGAGTTTGTCCAACACCAGTTGGCCAGGCTCTAGTAAAACAGTTTCTCTTAAAGGCTGGCTTTGTTGAGGAGAACAGAGAGCTCTGGCTATAGTTCAAAATGGTCATCCTCTCCCTTCCAAAGGAGAGTTTTCTGTGATGTTCATAATGAGAACATGGAGGGATGAGATAAACTCAGGAAAGTGTGGCATCCTTTCCAAGACTGGACCCATCAGAGGTTTTGACTTAAACAAGTCTACACAACCATACTGTAATTCAGCAATTATAATTCAAAGCATTTCTGCTAATACTGGCCCCAGCTGTGGGCATCTGTACCCCCTAAGTGTGATTCTTTGGATGCACCTGCCTCTCCAGAGTTGGGAGAGTAGTTTGTTCTATGATAGTTCTCTGAGGACTTCAGGATGTTAGTTTTATCCCATTCTTTTCTTGTGAGAATGGAAGCAATGACTTCCAAGCTCTTTACAGGTCAGTTTGCAAACTAGAGTGCTAAAGCTTCTTTTCTTTTTTTTTTTTTATTTTGAAACTTTAAAAATACATTTTTCTAGAAGCTCAAAGGTTTTCTTCTCACTTCTCAGTAGATTGTCTTGCACATATCCCTGGAGTGAACACATCACACCTTGTATGTCACCATTGCAGGCCAGGTGTTCTCAACTTGACTGTACACTGGGACTCCTTGGGGTTAAAAGCAAAAGCAAAAACAAGAACAAGAGAAGATGTCCAGGTCCCATCCCACACAATTAAACTAGGGTCTCTGGGAGAGCATTCTTACATTTTGAAATCTTTGCAGGTGGGTCTAATATTGCAGCAGGTGTTAAGAGTCTCTGTTCCTTCAGATTTAGATTCTGGAATATTCCTTTCTAGCTGGCACCAGTGGTAAACTATCATTTTGGCATTGGGCTACCTACAATTGCAGAGAAAACTGTCAAGGCAGCAGAAGCCCAACTGCCATCTCTTTTCCTGGTTTATGTTTCTTGGGACTACATCTCCTAAAGCCACAACTCAAGGAATGCCTGGTGGCAGGCAGAATTCTAAGATCACCCCTGTGATTCCTGCACCCTACACATCCTGTAGAGCCCCTTTCCTATGAATGAGAGTGGGACCCAAGTGTTGCTTCTAACCAATAATTATAGCAATATAATTAAGGTATGATTAAATTGATTTTGAGTTAATGGAAAGGGAGATGACCCCTAGGTGGGCACAACTTAATCAGGGAAAGCCCTCAGAAGAGTGACTGGGTCGTAGCCCAAGTGAGAGATGCTCCCTGCATGTTTGACCAAATTCTCTAGTCAGGCTTCAGACAAGAATGCAGCCTGGCATTGGGTGGGAACTAAGGACCCAGTTAGGATGTATCCAGACTCATGCTCCATGGGAACTGTGAGATAATAAACATGTGTTGTTTTAGGCTGCTCAGTCGTGGTAATTGGTTATACAACAGCAGGAAGGAGACACAGGTAGCTTGGCATAATGGAAAACCAAGTATGAGATACGCCTGGGTCCAATTCTTAGCTCTGCTGGTTGCTGTGCCACACCCGATGAATTATTTAGGATCTCTGAGCTTCAGTTTTCTCATATGTAGAACAGAACAAATCATTCTCGCCTAGCTTGAGTGGGAAGGCGATCATGGAGAATGCAGATGTGTGCGGCTTCCTGTTGCCACACTCAGCACTGTGAGAGAGCTGAGCCTCGCACGGTCACTAAGATGATCATAGTTACTAAGTGCACAGTGAGTGAACCAGTGGTGCTTCTCAAGGTGCTCTGAACCTGAAGGTTTCCACGTTGCCAACCTTCTTTCCAAAGGGAAGGAACAGCTCCCTTCTACCCGCTTACAAGTGGGATGAGCTCACACAGAGAAAGCTCTTTGACAAGGACCTTTGGTCTCTATTTTTCAGCAGACCTCATTAGATTGGAGGTCTGGGGGTGGGTGAAATTTTGAATGTCTAATTTGAATCCCTTTTGCTTTCAATAGATGCTGTTTCATTCATATTTGGTTTTTAAGAGAAAGTTTTGTCTTATTTATTTATTTATTTTTTTTTTTATCACTTTCCAGATTCCCAACTGATAGAGATTTGGATTCTAAGTCATTCAAATAATAATTACACAGCAACACAAACCACCTTCCATAAACATCATTTCATTTGCTGTTCACCCCAGTGCTTGCTGTGAAATAGGCATTGTTTCCTTAACTTCGTAGGTGAAGGAATGAAAATTCAGAAAGTATAGATGATTTTCTAATTTGCTATTAGCAAACTTCAGAACTTGAATTTAAAACAAAAACAAAAACAGGAGTCTAAGGGCACCAGACAATCTATCAAGTAACTAGATAAGGAATCAATATTTTTACTAAATAAAATAAGGCATCCTTATGTAGTACTGCCTTTCTTAAAGGCACTTTGCATATCATCCTGGCGTAGTATGTCCATTAGTATCTATTTTATTTCCATTTCTTTCCCTGGTTTGCTAGGACTTTTGAGGATTTCGCCCCCCTGCTGTTTTAATGACAAGCTTGAGGATCATCGTTCTTTGCTGCTGGTAATGAGCGTGTTAAAGGCGCATTTTCTGCATCTGCTCTGCTCACAAACGGCCACTGTGATTTTACAACTGAGGTGCTAACATGGTCTCTGGAAGTGGAGTGGGCCCAGGGAGGCCCTGGTAAGTAGGAATGCTTGAGTGCTTCATTAACCCCCTTCCCAAAACACACTGATTTTATCTTTTTAATTTTTTGGTGGTACTAGGAGTTTAACTCAGGGTCTCACACATGCTAAGCAAGTACTGTACCACGGAGCTACACCCTGAGACTCCAAGATATGGGACTTCGGACTAAGCTCTGTTGAATCTTTCCCTCTCCTCATCCATCGGCTCCCTTCCTCCTAGAGCTCGGTGCAGGAGGGCAGGAGAGCTCTGGGAAGGGGGCATAAACTGTGCCCTTGGTCTCTCTTCTCTCTTCTGTGATGTCATTGCGAGATCCTCAACTTTCCTCTAGGAGTATTTCCTCCGATACCTTTTCCTTGCAAAGACTGATCACTTTTCCTGATTATCCTGGACAAATGAACTCATAATTCATGAACACAAAAGAGAAAACGTAGGTGGAGAAAGTTCCTTGTACTGTGTGTTCAAGCGCTTCATTAAGGGGACCCGGAGGGTCAGAAATAGCTAGTGTGTCTGGACTGGTTAGAAAGAACATTCAGCGTTTGGTAAAAGGTTATAATATCCTATGATTTGAGCTGTTTTTGGAATATACCACATTATAAAATTGAATATTATTTGCAAAAAGGTGAGATTTTGATATTTGTAGAGATTCAAAGCAAAAAAAAAAATGATACTTTGAATAGATGCTAAATCAGGAGATCTGTGTTTGACCTTGTTATGATGTTCGTGTGTCTTATTGGTGAGAAGTCTTATTTGTAGAAGTAAAAGGACAGGCTCTGTGATTGGGGCTCCATGGTGGGATCCGTGGAACACCTTTGGGTCTCAGGTTACTGATCTGGGGAATGAGAATCAGGCACCCTGATCTCTCTGAATTCATAACTCCAAGATCTAGGTGTTTTGGGAAAGTTGGGTCAAGCGTGGCGGCAGTTGCATAGCATCTGGTCCTTCCTCTTCCTCATGCTCACCACATCTGAAAGGCAGCAGCAGCATCAAATGCCAGAGTCGGGTCTAGCTTGGAGGAGGGAAGGAGGTCAATTTGTCTGGCGCGTCTTTCCCCTTCACCTGCTGCCTGGTTGCTTCATGCCTCGTGTCCTGGGCTCCTGCCTCTGCCCAGCCTCAGGACTGCACTCCCTCACCGTAGCCCCAAGTTGGCTGTGGGCTGCTGGAGCAGCTGCTACCGAGGTGGCTCTGTTCATGCCCTGAGCTGACACATGACAACTTCTATTAGGCTGAGGTCCTCCAAGGGAAGCCAATGGGCCCTACCAGCCATCTCCCTTCTGTTTTCCCATCTGCTGGCTCCCAGGGAGGTGGTGGCAGAGCTTAGGTTAAAGAGCACATCCAAAACGAGGACATGGTGGGGACCTGGAGTGTTAGCTCTCCCTCTTTGTCAGAAGCTGCCTGGCAGCAATGGAGCCTGTCCCTTAGGAGACCATGGGGGGCTCAGGCTGGCTGGGCCCATGCTGAGGGTGTCCAGTCTGCTTCCCACCATCCCTGCCGGGAGTCTCCACATGGAAATCACATTTGCGGCTCGGGTTAAACATGACCAGGTGTTTTGCAGGGGCAGTGCCAGAGGATTCTTGGCACATCCTTTGCACTTGTTTGAATGTTGTGGCTTTTAATCTTTATTCTGATTCTTGTGTGTGCATGTGAGTGTCTTGCTGGTCTCTTCCAGAGTCCCCAGGATGCTCCCATACGTCAACCAGGAGGCTCCACCACACGTGGTCGGGTGGAGCTGGGACAGGTTGGGTGCGGGTGGGGCCTGGAGGCTCAAGGGGCGCCAGGCCATGTGTTCTGCTGGACAGCGTGAGGGCTGGTGAGGTGGAGGCTGCTGTGCTGGGACCCGCCTCTCAGTCAGGGGTCCCAGATTCCCAGACGCTACAGCTTGAAGGGAGGGGCCTGAAAGGTGATGCTGTGTTCAACTCTTCCATCTTCTGAAGATGAAAACGAGGCCCAGCGAGGGACAATGGCTGAGCAAAGGCACCCTGAGTTGATAGTAGGAGCTCAGCCACCAACTCCAGGCTGCAAGTGCAGGTGCTTGTCTGTTAGCATGCTGCTGTGTCCTTGGCACTGGCCTGGTCGCTGTCTGGGATGAGCCTGTTGACAGAATGAAGCCCGCCAGGCCTTCTGCATCCTAGGTCCCTACTTACGTGATGCTTCCTCCTCCACTAAGGGACCTTTACGTCCTCCTTTCTTCTGGTGTACCCTTATTTCTACCCCTCTCAGGAGTGTGCCAGATTAGACAAAAAGCATAGGGTCTTGTTATCTAGAATCTTCCTTGAGTGCCCCTTCTTGAAGTGTGAATATTCCTGGGTCATAGCGTTGCGGCTGGTACTGCCAGCTCAGAACTCACGGAAAGTTCTGCTGTGTCTCCATGGAGAGGGAGTGGGAGGCCCAGTGGACACAGGTAGGAACTAAGTCCACCAGGACCAACAGGAGGTTTCAAAAGCAATTCTCCAGAATTCATTTTCCTCACCTGTGAAATGAAGAAGTGTCCTGGGTGATTCTGGAGGCCCCGGCAGCCTGAAAATCTGCATTCACAAGTTAATTTGGGCAGAAATCCTGCGGCTGGCAGTGTTTGCCTCTTCTCCACTAGTTTCCATGGGGAAGTGATTAGGGGCACATCTGGACAGCACCTCAGTGGAGGCACAGCCCAGATGTCCCATTTGAGACACAGAGGTTTGTACTAAGTAAGGCTGCAGATGCTGCCTGTATCATCGTCTCTACACACTGGGTTTGAGGAACATTTGGAGACCTACAGAGGCTGGAGTCCCATGTCCAGGCTTGGGGGATTCCTTACTCTTTGTCCCTCTTGTTACCCCATCTGGTGAGCACAGTGTGGGGGTCCAGGAACACAGCACATGGGCTGTGGGGGGATGTTGCTGACTTCCCAGCACAAGGCTGCTGTCCAATGGTGCTACCTCAAAAGGAGGGGTGGCCAAGGGGTCCCTATCTCTTATACTCCAGGTGGTTTCATGCCTGATCTTGGGAGAATTCAGACTCCCCCGGGGTCAGCTCATTATTAAAGCCATCTTGCATGCAAGCCACGACTTGGTCATTCCAAAAATGAGAAGCTGCGTCCAGATGCATTTCATGAGAGCCGCGGAGCCCACCAGGCCTCTCTGAGTGGCAGTCAGGAGTCGGCCTGCTGGGGTCCCAACCCAGCTCGCCACACCAGTTGTGTGGTTTTCTGTGAATTTCCGTCTGAATCCCCCTCATTCTTGTTTGTGAATAACTATCTTCAGAGGGCTACTCTGAGGATGAAAGAGATCATCCTTAGCATAGTCGGAATGCAGCGCCCGGAATGGTGAATGCTTCGTAATAATAAGGAACACATCGGACACTTGGTACTTAAAGTCCTTTGGCACACTGAAAAGTGTCCGTGGCTTAACAGGAGAAGCACAAAGCCATTCTGTGCACTGAGCAGGCAGGGTTTAGGCACTGGGTCAGCGTAGCAGGAGAAAGAATTCCGTGGTCACTTGGGGCTGCTGCTTTCATCAGTGAGTCACTGACTAATGGAGTTGGGAGGTCCCCCTTAGAAAGGGGCGTTTGTGTCTCAGTCTCAGGCAAATTGGTGGTTAGTTCCCAGGCTTTTCTCTATGCCAGCGGAGAGAGATTTGGGGAGGTTGTAAGGGCCTATCGAGTTCCTATTATTCCAATGTGTTTACGGCAGGGAGTAAAATTTGTCGGTCATTTATGATCTCTGCCCCCCTCTCTCACATGGCTGCCAGGTTGTGCTGTGTGTGGTGCAGAAAGAAGTCAGCATAAGCCAAGATGCCTTCTCCTCCCAGGCTTAGGAGGCTTCCCGAAGGAGGCCAGGAGGGACCCAAAGGAGAGGCTGAGTCTCCCTCTCCCAGTGCTCTGTCCGACCTCCAAGGGTCTGACTGCACCTTCTTCAGGACATGGTCATGGGAGGACGCTGAGGCTTAGGGCTGTGACCCACTCGAGATTCTACATTTCTGCAGTCTCTGAGGTCTGAAGGTTTGCACCTTGGGTCTTTTCCTGAAGAAATCCGGATCCCTAATGAGGGCCATTAGTCCACAAAGACCTCAGGAGGATGACTATCCACAGGTCGTGATAAAAGAAATCACCTCTGGTGGCCTTTATCCATTCAAACCATATAGGATTCTGACCACTTTCTTTTGGTGATTAAAGAAAGATTTGCTTGACCCCAGGGCAATAGAAGGTTCTGGAAAGGGAGGTTTAAGAGTGGTTATTGGTTTAATGTAAAACAGTCGTGGTTTTGGTCTTGACTTTGATACATGCTCGCTGTGAACACTGAGCCTGAGTCCCTCCTCTGGACCATAGGGATAATGGCCTTCACAAAGGTGTGCTGGTAAGGGACAACAGAAGCTCATGCACACAGCCTGGGAAGTGAAATCGTTTTATTTGAGGATGGGGGACTTACCTACTTGCTTCTAAGGAGCAGGGTAAGCTGAAGAAAAGAGACATCACTTGTAAGATCAGGTTGCGGCAAGGCTAAGGCTTCTGTCTGGGGTGCTTTGCTCTCCCTCTCACCTGGGCACTTAATAAAGACGTGCTGATCAACAGGAGACCTGGTTCATCCATAGACTGCACTTTGGCATGACAGGAAAAAATGAGGTGGGACTAGATCCCACCTTGCCGTGGGACGGCTGGGCTTAGGCATTGAGTCAGCAATCGTTCTCCGGATCTGGGGTTCAGTGCAGCAGCATTCACCAGCACAGGGTGGCCTCAGCCTGCGTTCCCACCTCAGGTGAGTGAAACCACCCCAGGTGCTGTACTGCAGGGCTTGTACCTGGTACCTCCACTGTTTGCTCAGGAACCAGAGCAATTCCAGCAGCCCAGCGTCTGCCTTGGGCGAAGGAAAGAAGGGCGGATGGGGTGGGGGTAGGTTCCACAGCTGGGAGAGCTGTTGGCTACTCTGTTGGCTTTGTCCTCATCCTGAATGACAAAGCACCAGCATCTGTGGGCTGCCCCAGAGGGCACTGGAAGCATCTGACCTTTTTACATCCCTGGAAGTCTGTGGTCTTAAGGGAAGAGTGACATAATGGCCCTCTGTTCTTAGTGGACTGCTGAGCTAAGCTGGGCTAATGGGAGAGTCATAAAAGGCCTGGGGTGAGCGAGAGTTCTCTGAAGGTCATCTTGCCCATTCTTCTGCCCCTGGCAAGGGCAGTTAATTAGCAATTTAATAGGTCAGACATACAAGCAGAAGGTGAGTCTGGGCTCCTTTCACTTCAGACGCGCAGGGAGGTTCCGCAGGGTCCTCAGTGAATCATCTGACACCTCTTGTGTTCTGTGGGCTGCTCTTCCCTCTTCTCTTCGTCCACGAGTTTCCTTTTCCCCTATTCTGTCCGAGGTGCATCAGAATCTGGGAGTAGGACTTAATGCCCACTGAATACTTGCTTCGGGCCTCAGTCGCACTACCATTTCTTCAGGTCTCTCTTCATCCTGAAGATTTTCATCAAGAACAAAATTGACTTTATTGAAGCGCAAGCAAGGCTTGGAGGGTGAGCAGGTGACGAGGAACACAGAAGTCAGGAATCGCAGGAATTTTGGTGCTGGGCGTGTCCTCGGGCTTTGGGCATCTTTCTGTGTCACCTGAAGAGTGACACAGGGTGAATGTATAAACTCTGAGAACAGGAATGACCTGGAGAAGATCATATTGGTCGAGCAAAACCCGAGCCCAAGACCCAGACTTTTGTCTTTCTGTCTCATGGTCTTTTCCGAAGATTGGTTTCAGAAGCTGAATCACTGTACAGGATGTGACCACTTGCTTTTCTGGAGAGAAAGGAAAAGGAAAAATAATTCCATCCTCTTCTCAAAAAAAAAAAAAAAAAAATGAGAGTAGAAAGCTCTTTAGGCTCATTAAACAGGCTGTTACAAGGCATTTGGACATCAAATAGCTCTTACCGAATAACATTTTGATGAGTTAAGTGTTAATGAATCAGAAACATATGGATAAAATTTCCCTGAGAATACCCAAGGATTTCAGAATCGAGGAGAGTCAGCCCAACTTCCCTTGGGCTCTGGGCCTTGGTGTTAGGAACTCCCTCCCCACTGTGGCTCAGTAATGGGACTGCTCACCCTCCGGCCACCCAGCATGCTCTGGTTTCTCCTGGAATTCCTCCTCATCTCCTGTGGTTTAGTGGCCAAGTGACTGGGGTGGGCAGAAAGCAGAAAGGTCAACTACTGAGAGAGATGAATGAGAAAGGAAGGGAGGCGCAGCAGCCCAAGAGTTCAGAAGCTGGGCCGGATGCTGCGTGTAGGCAAGGACCATATTCATGGGGACATGCTGGCTTCAGGTTTGGGGCTCTCTGGAATGCAATGCAAGATGTTTTCTTTCTTTTCAAGCAACATGAAATTCTCTTGATTTGTGCTTACTGCTTTATGCTTTCCAGATTGCCAGGATTTTCTGGATATCATTCTGAAGTCTTTGCAGGGGCTGGGACAGGCAATGGTTACATCTCCAAGATGTGGCACCTGTGAACAGAAGTCATGCCTTCTGATACCATATGTCACTAGGTCCTCCCCAGAGGTTGAACCAGTGAAACTACCTGATCTTGAATATTCAACTTCCAAAACTATGAGTCAAATAAACCTATTTTCTTCATAAGCACCTAGCTTCAGGCATTTCATTACAGTAATGACAAATGGACAAGGTGCAAGAATTTATTTACAATGTGACTCCAGGAAGCATGGTAAGAAAGAGAGGAAGTGGGATAAGGAGAGAAGAGAGTCAGTGAAGTTTATGTGTCAGTGAGCAGGTTGCTTCCGTGGCCACCTGGGCTCAGTCCTGATGGGCATCCTCTGAGACGTGCTCACATCATGAAGAAATACTGCTGTTCATTTGGAAGCTACCCCTTATGGTTTGCTCCTGGAGCATGGATTCCCAGTTACTTTCACCCTGCTCCATAGGTGGACAAATCATGATCCTTAAGTCAGAAAAAAACCTGGGGGCACAGAGATGACTGAGGTAGGAAGTCGTTGGAAGGCAGAGGAGGGATGTGCCGATGTGGACTGGTCATAGCCATGGCCTCCTACAAATGCCCCCCCACCCCACCACCACTCTGCCCACGATGCTCACCCACTTCTGGCTCTAGTCTTTTTTCTTTGCGGCAGTGTTGGGGATTGAACCCAGGGCCTCGCACATGCTAGGCAAACGCTCTACCCCTGAGCTTTTCCTCCAGCCCCTGGCTCTCATCTTGGATGCAAGAGGAAAGAGGGGAGCGAACTAAATAAGTATCCTGCAGTGCATTTATTTGTGGAGACGGGAAGGCATGCATTTGTTCTCGCACTGTCTGCAGTGCCTTTGCTCAGGGCGCCCACCCCTGGGGCTCTGCTGCTCCCCGCTGTCCTGGTTTGCAGCATTCCTGGCATGAAACCGTCATCCGGAACCCGGGTTTAGAGTCTTTAATTCTTTCCTCCTACCCTTCCTGGGAACACTGGTCAGCTTTGGAGCCAGGCTGTTATTCCAACGTGCCAGGGGCAGAGGACAAGAGCAAGAGGGACAGGTGCGGCCACATCATGAGTGTCCCCATGGAAAGGAACTGAGAAGCCAGGCAAGGGCCAGAGACGGGGTAGATAGGGTACAAGCTGCAAGACTGTGCTTTTCAGAGGGTCCTGTTCGGATCTGATGGTCTTCGTGGGCCCTTCTTGTCCTGTAAGGATGAAGGTCTCCCACCACCGAAGTCCTGCTCTGAGACCGTCCCAGTGATGGTTCTGTATCCCTTCATATGGCCAGGGGTGGATTGGCAGTGGACCTCGGGGGGATTCCCGTCAGGAGAGGGTGAAGAGCAGTCTTTTGGCTCTGAACCACTGGGACCCAGTAGAAAAAGGAACAGGGAAGCAGATGCCCGGGGGTGGAAGGGAGAAGAGGGACTCAAGCCTTGGTCATCTCCTCTTTGCCCCCCCCACTCCAGTGACTCACACCATCATCACTTCCCAGCTCAGATCCCTGGCTCAGGGCCATCCTGGGCCTTTCCTGCCCCACGTGGCTGGAAGCAGATGCAGACTGACAGATGTCTTCTTCAGGAACCGTGACCTCTTCCCACCCATCCCCGGCCGCCACTCCCTTCCAGGCCCTGGAAAGAGCAACACTTCACAGGCTCTCCCCTCCGGCCTTCCCCCCTCCACCGATGGCCCTCCTCGGGGCTGGCCTCTACCCCTGCTTGAGGCCTGCTGCGGTCCTCTTGGCTCCCTATGCCTTGGCCTTGACCGGCTGCGTCCGCTCTCTGTGGGGGCTGCCAAGAGCCCTCCCACGTTTTCTCACGACCTCCTCCCTCTGTCTTGCTCTCGGTGATTTGGTTTAGGGGAGGGTGGTGCATCCTCTTAGGAGGCTTCTCCCGACCCACCTGCCTCACCTCACGTCCACGCTTTGGCTGGGACTGCTTTGTCTGTGACAGTGACAGCCACTTTCCACATTTGAGGGTGGTCGTGAGAACCAGGTGAGACCATGTATGTGGAAGCACGTAATAAGTTGCACAGTCCTCAAAGCAGGAGGAGTCAGGCCATCCATTCTACAGGAAGGAAAACCGAGGTCCCCAGGGATCAGGACTAGGTCTGTCCCGTCATTGGTTCTCAAGCTGTACCACTGAGAGTGACCGAGTCGCTGGGTCAGGTGCAGGTTCTCAGACCTCCTAGTGACCCTGACTCAGTGGGCTGAGGAGTCAAGGTTCACAACACACGTCCAGAGGCTCTGATCCAGGAAGACTTGCTTAAAAAAACCTTCTTATCCCCAACCAGAGGGTCTGGTTCCTGTCCCAGCTCCCTGAGTCTGGGTCATCCTCTGGCCAGATCTCGCCATTTAAACCTCTGCTTTTCCACTTGTAAGTCATTTTCTATTTTCCAGGGAAGAAGCTTGGGGCTTAGGCAGGGGGCTGATAGGCCAGAAGCCATTAGCAGTCGGATCCCCTAGTGACCTCGGAGGATGAGGTGAGACCTCTCAAGGCAGGTGGAGGGGAGCTCATGTCCCACCTGTCACCCCGACGTGGCTCTCTGGGCAGCTGCTCCCTCCCTGTCCACACCTGTCCCTCTCAGGCTATCCCCTCCATTCCCAGGGGTCACAGCACTGTCAGAGTCCACAGGTGCTGGTTCTTCCTGGACACTGTGTGGCCTCCTGTCCCACAGCCCAGGACTCAGGGCCGTTGTCGAGGTGTGGAAAGATGCTCCCCATTGAGGGAAGTGACTTCCGAGACACGGATAGGGAGGCACTTGGTTGAGGCATCGGAGTGCATGTTAACGGTGACGCCAGCCTGCTGCGGGCAGGTGGCGGGGGAGACGTGGCCCTGCCAGCGTCAGGACAGAGGTGAACTGGGATGGTGGAGGGGAGCCGGGACCCAGTGTCCAGCTCTGGGGGAGGCCAGCAGCCAGGAGGACCAGTCATGGGAAGGGTGTGACAGAGCAGGCAGCAATGACAAGGACCAAAGAGGGGCCAGGGCCATGTCCTTCCCCTGTCCCTGGGGAGCTGGCTGTGTGATCTGCGAGGCACCTCCCCTCCGTGGACCTTGGCTTGACTGGGGAGACCAGAGACTGTCCGCCTGCCCAGAACAGCACGTCTTTAAGCAAGAAAATTGGCCCGACTCAGGTTCTCAAAGGCTTTCCATGAACGGAGGTTTCCACTTGAGAAGCGCCACACGAGGAGGAGTTCTGACCCCACACACTCCCTCTCTCACGTCCCCCGGGGTCCTGGGGAATTTTCAGGTTTCCTTCCTTGGAATTGCAGATGATTTCCAGTGAGTAACTGAAATGTGGTTCCCGCCTGCTCGCTGTGGTGGGTCCTTGGCCAGGGACTGGGCAGCCATTGGAGGTCAGAGAGGCTGGAGCGACTGGGGACTCCAGGACAGGGCCAGTCTACAAGTCACTTCAGACTGGGGTGGGGTGTCTGTGTGTCAAGGAGCCCTAGGAAGGTCCCCAGCCCCCAGTCTCACAGCGTCTGAGAACCTCCTGGGTTCTCACTGCCGTGCAGGATCATGACTCACCATTGCTCATTAGACGCATTCAGGAACAAATGTATTTATTTATTGGGTCGGGATGGCTTCCTGATTTGAGTCTTGAAAGAAAAATCTTGGTGCCGTAAGTCGCCGCAGCTGAGGCTTAGCTGAGCTTAACTGTTCAACCCTTTCAACCTCAGGCAGCCGCTGCAGGGTCCTGAGAACGGAAGAGGCGCAAGACTGGCAGGAGGAGGGCCAAACCCAGCAGGCCTCTCCCTTCTGTGGATGCCTTGCCACACGCCGCCAGACCCCTCCAGGGAAGGACTGCTGTCCCCTCCGGGGTGGACATCTGGTGGTCTCTAGCTGTCAGCTCCTTCAGGTCGGCCCGTGCTGCCGAGAACTAGCTTGCTCAAGGTCAGCCCTTCCCAGGGCAGCCCACCTCTGCCAACCGGGCAAGGCGGGGTGGACGGTCCTGGACACTGCTGCCTGCCATGGGGCTGGCCAGCAATATTCACTCAGAGATTCCCACCCACCCAGGGTGGTGAGCTGTGCCACGTTCAACTCCCGCTGCCTGAGCTTGCTCTGCCCTCTTACCTTCAGGACATTGTGTGACCAAATTCCATCTCAGCATCTGCTTCCAGAGAGTCTATTTCAGGGTTCTCCCCAGGGGTGGGTCAGGGTCATGCTTTAGCCCAGTTCTGACACACAAGATCAATAAAGATGTGCAGCCTTCCAAAATATGTTCTGACAAAATCAAATCAGCAGCTGCTAAGATGAGCTGATTGATGAGAAGCTATCAGAGCTAGCTGTCTGTGAGCATTCAGTGGCTCAGAAAAAAATGTGTCAAGTCAGTCCGCCTCAGGGTCTTTGCACTTCCTGTTCTTGCTGCCAGGAATGCTGGAGTTGGCGCCCAAGGTCACCTTCTTTACTCAGGTCTTTCTTGACTCCTAACTAAAAGGATCCTTTACTCAATATTCAGCCGCTCCTTTACATAGTACGCTGTTATTTTTTGTTATGAAAAACAAGGGTAATTATGAATATTTAATTTAACAGTGCCTATCTCTTTCCCCTAGAATGTGAACCCCATGAGAGTAGGAAACTCTCCACCATTTTTGTCTCCATGTCCGAGGACTTTGTAGGGTGTCTTAAGTAAGAGAATGAACGCACAGATAGAACGGACAAGTAATTACTGAATGGAAATAACAGAATCTAAGAATTTAATGATGTTTTGTTTCCAAGATATCAACTTTTGCTTATTCTTTCTAGTTACGGTAAGTGGTGCTGCCTTTCACTTAGAGTAGGGTTGACAACTTTTTTTTTGCAAAGCGCCACCTGGTCAATATTTTTGGCTGTACAGGTCACAAAGTCTTGTAGCCATGAGTTCACCCTGTTGCTGTGACCTGAAGATCACCATTGACAATAGGACAAAACCGCAGAAACAGGTGGCTGGCCGGAATCGACTGACAGGTACGTGTTTGCTGTAGCATAAAATTTCCTAGAAAATAAATTTACTGAAGTAAAAAAGAAAGTCTACTTAAATAAAAATATTTACTAGCTAGCTTTACAGAAACCATATGCAAATTCCTGGAGTCAGACAGAATTCAGTTCTAATTTTCTTACAACATCTGTGGCTACAGCTGTGGGGGCGAGGGGGGTGGAAGGGGAAAACCCCTTAATCTAATGTTGCCGAACAGGGTGGGAGGCTCCATCGTCCCCAGACCTTGGCGGGGCCAGGGCTCTGCTTTCTCTCCCCCATGGGTGCTTTGTTCTCTCTCCTTTCCATCTGCAACTCTGCTCCTACAGCTGGGACTTGATACCAGTGCTGCTGTTTGGGAAAAAAACCTCCCATGGGGTTTAAATACCCAGGCTCACCGTGGTTGCTACCCCATTGATCTCCCTCTCTTTTTTTATTTTTTAATTTTTAAATTTTATTTGTTCTAGTTGGTTGTACATTGAACCTACCTCTTAACTACGCTCTGAGTTTAAATATACATATGGCAGGACACTGAGAAGGGAGACGTGACGGAAGGTGACCAAGTCCATCTGAAATTCCTAACCCTTTGAGAACAGCCTCAGATTTACTGAGCATTTACTATAAATCAGGCCTGCCTCTAGCACCGCCCAGGACCTAGCTGGTTGGGGCCTCATCGTTATCGTAACGACAGTTTCCTCAGTTGACAGATGAGGAGACAGGACAGGAGCCTAAGCAAGCTGTCCAAGGTCACTCAGCTGCAGGAGGCAGAGCTGGGATTCGAACCCAGGGCCTGGCTGCTGGCTTGTGCCCCTATGGCACCCGCCACGCCATCTCCTGATGGCACTCACTCCCCTTTCCCCGTAACTTTCAGACGCGTTTATCATCAATCTTATTTCAAAGTTGGCCAGTGAATGGCAGTGGCTTCTCAGGTGTGCTCGCACCCCCTCTGTCTTTCCAGGGCTTTTGCCACCCCAGGAGAGCGCCTGAGGAATTCCTCCCTCGCTCTCCCTTCCTTTCCACTGGCAACCACTAAGCTGTTTGCTTTCCCTATTGATTTGGTTATTCTGGCTATTTCTTGTAAAAGGCTTCATCATAGAATATTTGATCTCTGTGGCTTTTTTTGTTTAGCATGTTTTCAAGGCTCATCCAAGTTGTCGCACGGATGGGTGCCTTGCTCCTTTTGTGGCTAATATTCCGTTGTTGCATAGACCACATTTTCTTTGTCCACTCACCCGCTGATTGGTGCTTGGGTTGCTGTTGTGAATAGTGGCGATAAGAATGAGCATTTGTTTGAGCGCCTATTTGTTTGTTTGGTAGCAAGGGTTGAACTCAGGGGTGCTTAACCACAGAGCCACATCCCCAGCTCCCCACTTTTTTTTTTTTTTTTTTTTTAATTTAGAGACAGGGTCTCACTAAGTTGGTGAGGGCCTCAATGAGTTGCTGAGGCTGCCTTTGAACTTGCGATCCTCCTGCCTCAGCCTCCCTAGTTTCTGGAATTACTGATGGATACTACTGCACCTGACCTATTTTAAAAATTCTATTGGGTATAGACCTATTTCCGGAATTGCTGGGTCGTTTGTAGTTCTGTGTTTCACTTCCGGAGGCTATCAGGCTGTCTTCCACAGAGGCTGTTCCATTTTACAACCCCCATCAGCAAGGTATGCAGGTTTCTAATTCTGCACATCCTCCCCAGCACTCTCTCTCTCTCTCTTTCTCTCTCTCTCTCTTATAGCTACCCTAGTGGATGTGAAGAGTTACCACATGGTGGTTTTGATTCTGCATTTCCTTATGGACCTGTGTTGTTTACACATCTTTTCATGTGATTTTTGCCCATTTGTGTATCTTCCTTGGAGAAATGTCTATTCAATTCTTTTAATTGGGTTATTTGTCTTCTTGTCGAATAGTGGAAGGGTTTTTTATATGTTCAAGATAATTAGCCCTTACTGATTATATCATTTGAAAATGTTTTCTCTCATTCTTGTGGGATACCTTTTACGTTTCTGATAATGTCCTTTTTGTGATCTAAATATGAAATGCCCCCAAGGTCTCCTGTACTTAAAGCCTTGGTCTCCTATGTGGCAATGTCTACAAGCGAGGATTTTAGGAAATGATTGGACCATGGGGCTCTGACCGCATCAGTGAAGGAGTCCATTAGATGGATTAATAATTGGAATGGATTCCTGGGAGGCGGGACCAAGTTGGAGAAGCGGGTTCCGGGGGGACATGCTCTGGAGGGGTTTCTCTTGTCCTTGGTGCCTTCCTCTCTTCTTCTGCCCCCTGGATGCCGCCATGAACTGAGCAGCCACCTCCACCCCAACCTTTCCACCCAGGTTCTGTCTCCCCTCAGGCCCACAGCCACGGAGGCAGCTGATCATGGGCTTTGAAACCTCGAAAACCATGAGACAAAATAAACCTTTCCTCCTTTAGGTCGTTTGTGGCAAGTATTTTGACCCCAGTGAAGAAAAGCTGACTAA
The DNA here is from genome assembly GCF_902686445.1 of Sciurus carolinensis. Lineage (NCBI taxonomy): Eukaryota > Metazoa > Chordata > Mammalia > Rodentia > Sciuridae > Sciurus > Sciurus carolinensis. Next base: position 162,796,247 of record NC_062215.1, read on the forward strand.
CACAAATCCTTTGCTGTACTGAATTTTAAAATTTTTATGAAGTCTAATTTATCTATTTTGTTCTTTTGTTGCTCATACTTTTGGCATTAAATCTAAGATTCCCTGCCAAGTCCAAGGTCATGCAGATTTACCTCAATGTTTTCTTCTAGTAGTTTTAGTCTTAGCGACTAGATGTGTTCTGCTAACCCATCCCCGTAGTTTTAAAACAGACCTACTATAAACCCAGTTAGGAAAAGAGCAGGGAGGGTCCAGCAGAACCAGGCCCACCCTGAACTAGGAAGATACCTTTAACTCATTACTTCTGTAAAGGCCCTATGTCCAGATGAGGTCACACTCTGAGATTCTAAGTGGCTGTAAATTTCGGGGGGAAGCTGTTCAACTTAGGACATGTGCTTCTGCCTCTGGTTAATTGGAGACAGAGGGTACAGGCTGCCTCCCAGCCCACGGGGACAGTGAAGCCCCAGCCGCAGTGGCAGCAACTCAAACAGAGTCTGGGGGTGGGGGACAATGGCGCTTGGTGGAGAGAAAGCAGTGCACGTTTCCAAAGCTCCGCGTGTGACCAAGAGAAGCCCCAGCCACAGCTTCTCTCAAGAGAGCTCAGGAGTCGGGGAAGTGCTCATGCTGGAGGTCGGCTGTGGGCTGGCCAGGTGGTCTTTAGAAGTACCCTTTGGCTCCTTGTCCAGCTTCTGACATTTTTTATCTGTTGATCTTTTTCCTTAAGATAAAGCGTGTGTGCAGCAGAGTGCACACATCTGAACCCGACGGCTTGGCCGATGCCTGCCCGCCTATGGCCCTGTAACCGCTCCGCCATTGGGATGAAGAACTGGTGTAGTTCCAGTGCCCCACAGGTGCCCTGGGGCAGGGCTGATTCGTGCAGTGGGACCTCTGCGATGTTGAGAAGGTTCCCGGGCGTGTTCTAACACTCTGTTGTCGCTGTCTTGAAATTTCTGAACATTTTCATTTTGCACCAGGCCCAGGGGATCCTCACTCTCTTCTTTTCCTAGTTCAAGTATTTCAAGACTCATTCGAGTGCACCTCCTCCAGGAAGCTTCCCCTGACCGCCCTGCTTCTCCAGGCAATCTCCTCTGCTCAATTTCTGCTGGCGTCTGGGCACTTCCACTACCACCCAGTACTCCGTCAGGCTCGGCCATGCTGGTCCCTCACCCCTCCATGGGAGGAAGTGCTGTCTCTCTCATCAGGCAAAAGCACTTACAGCTCAGTGCTGCCGTGTGGCCGTTTACACTGGGATGACCTGCACGCACGCTTCGCCTCTTCTTCTGATCTGCAAGATCCTTTCTCTATCTTCGTGTCCCACAGCACACCAGGGTCTCCGTCAAGCGGTGGTTCAACAAATTGCGGCTGACCTTTCCTACCCTTTCTTTTTGTCTGTCTCTTACCAGCTGATTCTGCTCACCTAGGATTCTAGAATGTCCAGGTGAGATGGGGCCTGAGAATTCATCTAATCAAATCCATCTTTGAGTGAGGGAGACTGAGAGAGGCCTAATGTCTTTCCCAAGGTCACACAGCTGGTGGGGGACTTCGGGGGGAGTACAAGACACCGTTCCTGTGTATCTGCTTCTATTCCCCCTTGCTTCCTCTCTACAGGTGCAGCCCCTCCGGTGAGTGCAGGGGGAGGTGGCCCTTTCCTGCCTGGAACAGCTGACTGGCTTCTCACTGAGACCAGCCGTCCATCAAGTGGACTTCTTCCGACTTCCTCTGCAGAATGGCTCCCTGGAGCCCCCCTGAGAAGTTCCAGAAACCAGCTGCCTGTCAGCCACCTTATTAAACTGCTTTCCAGATGTCTCCACCTCAGATTGAGGAAGCAGGAGGAGGGTGAAAGGGTAGGAGTTTGTCCCTTAAATGAAGTCGACCGGGACCATAATAAATACCGTTTTATACTGATGGAGCAGGTGGCCATGGGAGGCGGGGACCTCCTCAGCGAAGCCATGAACACAGGTGAGGGAGGCACACAGACAGATGGCGCATTTGGGGACAAGTGAGAATAGGTAGATGGACCGTTAGAGATGGGGTGGCAGGGGAGGAATGTGCGCTTGTGAATGCATGACAGAGAGGAAAGAAGGCTGAGAAGAGAGACAGAGCCAGGACAGAAGAATTTTGCCTAAAACTTTCCATTGTGCTGATCTGCCAGGGTCTGTCTCATTCGGAACAGCTAATTAAGTTCACAGCCAGTGCTTGGGGCCTTCGGGTGTGACAAGCCCTGCGTGCGTGACAAGCCCTGCGTGCTTTTTCACTGTCGGCCCCTTTACTCTGCAACCACCCCCGGAGGTAGCAGCAGGGATGACATCCAAGCCACAAAGGAAAGTGAACTCAGAATTTAGGGAACTTGCCGCAGTAGAGATTTCTGCCTTCCACACCGTCCATAACGTCCACTCTCCTTCAGGGCGAAATACAGGGACGCCACGTATTTAGGCCAGGCTTATTTCACTATGGGGTCCGGGGCTGTCAATGCTTGGCACAACCTGACCTTTATATTCTTGGAGAACAATCCTGAGGCTGTCAGAACACAACAGAGGCAGAGGCAGAGAGAGAACTGTGGACACATCTTCTCCCGAGCACTTGTTTTGGAAAGCCGTCACAGGAGCTTCCCGGATGGATGTGTTTGTCTCTCACCAGGCCTGAGTGAACTGGTTTAAGTGCTACTCTTCGCCACCATGAGGGAACATTTTTATATTATGAGAAGCATGAGTGTATTAGCTTCTTGGGGTGGCCATCACGAATTATCACAAAGTCAGAAGTTTAAAACAAAAAGAAGTGCAAATTTATGCTTTCACAGTTCTGCAGCCCACAAGTCTGAAATCGGAGTGTTGGTAGGACCCTGTTCCCTCCCAAGGCTCTGGGGAAGAACCCTTCTGTGCCTTTTCTAACTTTTGGTGGCTGCTGGCAATCCTCAGAGGCTTCAGCTGGGAGCCGCTCCATCTCTGCCTTTGGGGCCACAAGGACCTCTTGCCATGTCTGTCTGTTTCTGTATCTGAATCTCCCTCTCCTTTCTCATAAAGACGTAAGATGTGGAGTCAGGGCCTCCTCTAATCAGAGAGGCCTCATTTTGTATTGCTCACATCTGCCAATATCCTATTTCCCAATAGGGTTACTGTCACAGGTCCTAGGGTTGAAGGTTCCTACATATTTTGGGGGAAGATATAGTTCCAACCCCTTACAATGGGGACAAAGGGTTGTGTGAATGATAAGAAGGTAAGAACCAAAGAAAAGTGCAAAGGACAAGTGCATGAGAAATTAGAGGTCCGGGATTTTCATCAAAAATGGAATTTTAACAAGATTTATACCTTCTGCCTCCCTACCCCCACATGTCGCTATCTGTCCCCCCCGCTTCTCAGACATCATCCCTAACATTTTAGGATACCACAAGTATTTGGAGTTAGAATATTTCTAAAATTATTTGTCACTTCCAAAAAAAAGAAAAATTATATTTTGGGGACAAATATTGTGTTTTACCTAGAAAGGAAGAGCTGATTCTTATCTCTTGTCCTGGATTTTCCCTCTACACCAGGTTACCTGCCTAGCAGATAAAAGAACTGTGGTAAAACGGCTTTAAGACAAAATAGGAGAACCCACTCATGTACCAGCAGGTCTTTATGTTACAGGAGGTTCTCAGCGTGTGATTCACTGTGGACGCTGGACTCAGGTGTATTAGCCCCTAAGGACTCTTCTGAAATCCAAAAAAGTCCTCCGATGTGAGGACTCTTTCCATGCCAAGTAGTATAACTACATCACCAATAGCCTTTTGCCCAAAGGCTCATGTTACTAGATTTTCCAAGGAAGAGTTAAGCTTCAGGCATACCTGGATCCAAGAGTTTACTCACATCATCAAAATGCTCACTCTCTCTCTCTTTGTGGAAGCAAAAGGTCCTTATGAGTCTCAGAGAAGAAGAGTATATACCCTATTTCAGGAAGTGACTTCGGTAGTCCAGTCTGGGTCCCATATCCATCCCTGAAACTATCTCAGTGCCACAGGGAAGGGATTCTCTGATTGCCTAGCCTATGTTATTCACCATAGTAGGTGGGTAAGGACACTGCTGTAACAGCAAACCTGGCCCCTCTCAGTGACCTACCACCATGGAAGTTTACCTCTTAGTCACATAAAGTTCAATCAGGAGAATATTCTCAAACATGAAAGCTGAGGGAGGCCCTGCCACTTCACCACGTGCCTTCCAAGGTCACCAAGAGCATCATTGCTCAGGTACCAGACGGGGGAAGACACTAGATCCTCATGCAGGCAGTTCTGTTGTAGACCACATTCACCACTCACTGGCCAGAGCTCAAGTTGCATGAACAGCCTGCCATGCTGTCGAAGGTCTTCTAGCTGTGAACTGGGCAGGAGAGGAAACTAACCATTTCTGCCACAAGTCATAATGGGGGCAGCATTATCAGAGGACAAGGGAGGAGTGGCTTCCCAAAGAAGGGGATTCAGGGCAGATTTTAACAATGTCCTTTGTTATAGCTCATGGGGTGCTTTGGACACTCCTGACTTAGGCCATCTTAGCTATTACTTGGATTTGGTAGAGTTAATATTATCTATTGCTGTGTAAAAAACTCTTCCCAAACTTAATGGTTTACAAGAAGAACTTTGCTATGTTTTCTTCTATTTGATGATTTCTATTTATCAGAAATTTGGGCAGGGCTCAGCTGGATGGTTCTTTTGCTTTATGTGTTGGCAACTAGGATCACATATTGGTATTCAGCTGGCAGACGGTCTGATCTGGAGGGTCCAGCTCCACTCACACGTCTGGTGACTTGGTGGAGATGACAGGAGAGCTGAGCCTCTTCCTCTCCACGTAGTTTCAGGCCTTAGATACGGTCTTTGCAGCAGGATAAGCAAGCTTTCTTTCTTTCTTTCTTTCTTTTTTTTTTTTTTTTTTGTGCCAGGGATTGAACCCAGGGGTACTTAACCATTGAGCACCATCCCCAGCCCTTTTTGAGGCAGCATCCCTCTAAGTTGCTTAGGGTCTCACGAGGTTGCTGAGGCTGTCTAGAACTTGCGATCCCCCTCCCAACTCACTGGGAGTACAGGCATGCACCACCAGGCCTGGCTGGATAGGTAAACTTCTTATTTGGTGGCCCAAGATTCTAAGAGATAGGTGTTCTGAGAGCCTCAGGAAAAAAGATACATGATTTCTAAAGATCTGGCCTCCAAAATCCCGGCCACATGGGATTTTGACGGTGGAATGACACGGACTTCTGCCACATTCTATTGGTCGAGTGAGTCTCTAAGGCCAGTCCAGATTCACAGGGACAGAAACTATATCTCCCTTTAATCAACCATAGATCCTCTCTAACCACATAACTGTTCCTTGTAGGAGCTGTGAATTTGGAGGACTTTCCTTATGAGGGGCCACAGGGTAAGAGCATCAACAGCATCTACCCATAAAGGGCCTGGCCAGTGAGCTCCTAATGTTGTAGCTCCTGTTTTAAACTGGGCCTCTAGAGTGAGACAGGTGTTTTGACTCAGAGACACAGGACATGAGTCAAGGGGAATTTGCTTCAGGTGTAAAAAGAGGGAAGGGACCCGTTATGTATAAAGACAGTGGAATGACATGGACATCATTATTCCACGTACAAGTATGATTGCACAAATGGTGTGACTACATCGTGTACAACCAGGGAAATGAGAAGCTGTACTCTGCTTATGTACAATGAATTGAAATGTGTTCTACCGTCATATATAACTAAACAGGACAACAATAAAAAAGTTTAAAAAAAGAAGGAAGGGACCCATTCCTGGAAGTGGCATCTAGCTAAAACCAGCAGCAAACATGATAGCTGATGTCTGGGTCTTACTCTAAAAGCTTCACTTGCACTAACTTGCTAAATATTTTTAGCAACCTTATAAGTATTATAATGATGTTCACTTTCTTTTAAAAGAAAAAACTGAGGACAAAGAATTTAAGTAACTCACCTAGGCTCAAACTGCTATAAAATGAGGAAACAGAGTTCAAAACTCAGGCAGCTTGAATGCAAAAGCCATGGGACCTAAGTAAGGTGCTAAAACTAGTAACTGTTCCTGTGTTACCCATGAGCTTTGTGATTTATTGCCATCGGCAAGTGGTTCACAGGTCTATCAGGAGCACTACGAGACTTATTTTCTGTAGGAAACAAAATATTTCCTTTGTGAGTTTGTAGGTCTCTGTGCTAAAGCAGTCTTTACCTTCAGCTACTCTTTAAGTCGAGTCTCCCATAGTGCCCTAGAGCTCATATGCAAATTAAGCAAACTAAGTCTGGGTTACACTCTATGTTACTGGAAACCTAGGCTGAAGATAAGTCAAATTACTAGTTTTACTGAGGATCTGGTGGGCGTGGGAGGCAGTACTAAGCTCCTTAATGTGGAAATTTGAGCTCTGGATTTTCTTTTCTCAGTCAGCAAGGACTAGAAGTCCTGCAAAATCCAGACTTTCTCAATGAAAAGCTGCCATGAGTTTTTGTCAAGACCTCTCCACGCTCCTAACCCCACGTCCTGACCTCCTGCTCTTAGCTGAGTGCATTTTGCTTCTGCTCTTCTAAACTAATTTTCTTCTGAGAAGAAACAGGAAATCCCTGGAGAATAACTGGAATCCTCCGGGCATTTTCTAGGATTGGGTGGTTGAGGCAGCTTGGCAGAGGTGTGCGTTAGGAACGGGCATCACGTAGGATCTGTTGATGGCCCTCGGGCCGTCTCCATCCTCCAGCGTGGATGGCAGATGGCCTGTATTTTTAATAATTAAAAAAGAAGGAGGAGGGCAATCGGGCTCAGCAGGAGAAATTTGGAACCATCGGAGCAGCACAATTGAGCTGTGAGTTCGTTTGTCTGGAAACTGGAAATGGAGTCTTCCCATACTTGTGCCCACAGCCTCTGACACTTCCAGGAATCTTCAAGGCCCTGGATGGTGATTGGCATCAGCTGGTCTTTGCTGGGAGTGGGGGTGAATGGATGGGAGCCATTGATGGTCTCTGGGTTCCTTGTGAAATCTTCACCCCTCAACTTCCTCTTAGCCTCAACATAGTCCTGGGAGGCAGAGAGCCCAAGTGATTATTATACAGATCAGCCTGCAAGACCAATTTGGGGTGGGGAGAGAGAGAGAGAAAAGTCAGGCTCTAAGAGAAAAGGTAGAGGACTCCAGGAAGAGAAGGTGGAGGGCAGAGAGCCAGCGTGACTTCACTGTGGAGCAGGAAACTGTAAACTTCCTCTGCTCCCACTTCAGCGGAGAGCAGTGGGCAGAGGAGGAACTGCTGAGCTGGGAAACCAGGGTCCCAGGTCCTTGGCCTGATGCCGCTGGGCCCATTGACCTTCACCTTGTCATCTTTTATAAAAACTTTCCTTGTGAATCTCAGGTTAGTTGGTGTGTGTGTGTGTGTGTGTGTGTGTGTGTGTGTGTGTGTTTTAGAACAAAACTGAACTCTACAGCTGAAAGGTGTTGAGAAAACAACCACGCAGCCATTTTTGTACATAACCCGATTGACTGCTGAGGCACAGAAAGATCTCAGGAGCAAAGGAAGCTGTAGGGCATTGGCAAGGGGACCAGAGAGGTTCCTGCACTTGGCTTTGGGAATACCATTAACACATAAATAAACTTGAGTAGGTTATGTCCGAAATGAGACCCCAAGGCCATCTTTTCATCCTAAATAGACCATAGTAGAGTTGGGGCCCCTGAGAACATTTATCCGAAACCCCCACCCCTTTGGTATTGCTTCCTTGCCCGCTCATTGCTGAGCCAGGGTTTCTAGGGGGGAGACTGAGCTGCTCTTACTGTGTGTGGAGCTGGCTGAGCAGAGGGCTGCTGCATCCAGCAGCAGCTCGCCTGGGTGGGGAGACCACCACACCTCAGCTCCCCAGCCTCTGGCAGGAAGGGATGGGAAGGAACATTCCAAGGGCCCAGGGAGGAAGGAGTGCTACCCCTCTGCCTCTCCTCCAGCTTCCTGGTCTGGTCAATCCTGGGTCCTACTGACCAGCTGCTACCAGGGGCGTGTCAACCCAGCAGATGGTGGGACTCCAGGCCGGGCTGGGAGGGAGTGGGCAGCCAGCAGTGTCCATATTTCACCCACAGCAACTTGGGCCATTCTGTTCCCAAGGCTCTTCTCTCCCTCCCCTCCCTGTCCCTTCGTCATCCAACCACGTTCCTGGGCCTTCCTTCCTTCCTTCCTCTTCCTGACTCCCTCTCTCTGCTCCCCCATTTTCTTTCTCTGTTTAACCGCCTCTCTCTTCCTTGTTTTCTTCTAGCCACTGTGATGGTCGGCAAAGAAAGGCCTTCTGCTACTCCCAGAAGAGGGAGGCCACATTAGGGGAGGAGCCTCAATGTGGTCACAGTGTTAACACGAGGGGAGCCGGACAGGTCAGCTTCTTGGCATCAAGCTCTCCGGGCCAGAGAGCTGTAAGTCGAAGGAGGTGCTTCCTTCTGATAGTGCAAACCTCAGCTTAACACGCGTTGGCCTTGGTGTGCTGAAAGCAATGAGAGCCTGGAACCACGGCCAAGATCAGAGAGGCCTCACATAGATTATCTGCCCTGAAAAGGCCAAGGTGAAGCTCCAGTGCTCTGGGGCTGCTCTCCAAGTCAAGATGGCGCCTCCTATGCACACTCCATCCCTCTTACCATTGGAAGGGGATGTGTCAGTGCCTGTGACCTGTCCATTTCCGTCCTCCTTCTGAAAACTTTCTATCAGGACCCTGGCTGGGAGAGTGACTGAGCCTGCAGAGTGATATGTCTTCTCCCCCCTGAGCTCTGGTTCTCTGGCAGCCTGGCCAGTGTGATGGCAGGCCCCAGACCCCTCACTGACACCGAACCTCCTGCTTTGGCTGTGTCCCTCCCTTGTGGAAGAATGCCCACAAGAGCAGGCTGCAGTCATAAGGGTCTCCAGGCTTCCCCCAGGAGTGCACCTGGATCTAATCCAGACCCCGAGGCTCAGAGACATCCCTGATGGGAAGACAAAGAAAAGGGATTGCTCTAAGGAACCCAAAGAAGATCTGCTTATTTTCCAGGGCTCCTCTGGACTCCCAGATCCATCACTGTCCATTAGAATATTCTACACTGGTGAACACGATCTGTATGCATGTCCTATTGGTGGCTACTCACCCTCTGTAGCTGCAGAGCACTTGAATGGTGGCAAATACCACCAAAGAATTAAATTAATTTTATTTAACTTTAGCTAATTTAAACTTAAATAGCTACAGGTGGCCAGTGGGTGCCATATTGGATGGATCTAAAATGTTTGGGGAATCTAAGGAATGCATAATTCCTTGAGAGATTCTTACATTCTACAAAACACTTTGACACATCTGTCTTTTCACTCCGTTCTCTTAATAGAATACTCAGCACCTGGCATAAATAAGTACTCCATAATGGATTCTGTTTGTTTGTTTTTTTTTAAATCTACAGAACAATACTTGGATGGAGGCCCTGTTATTACCCACATTCTATAGGTAAGAAAGAGAGACAGAGATTAAGTCATTGGTCCAAAGTCACTCGGCTACTTGGTGCTGGCACAGGACTTGCAGATGGTCCGCTGGGCTGTGAAGCTGTGCTTTAGCAAACGCTCCCTCTTTTACCCCAAATCCAAAGACCTGGGTTTTGGTTCTGTCTCTGCACTGACAACTCTGTGACCATAGGCAAGGTATTCTTCTTCTTTGGTCGCCGACTCATGTTTGAAAGGAGGAGTTACAATGGATATATCCTAGGTCCTCTTCAGCTCTTAGAGCCTAATAGTTGCTTTGGCCCAAAATAGGTTCCAGGACCTTCTGTGAGAACAGTACAATGCAGAAAAGGGTTGCTTCCATCGGGGGAATGAGGGAGGCCCCTGGGGCAGGAAGGTGGCATATGAAATGGATCTGGGGGAGAGGTGAGGATGCAGACAGACAGAGGTCAGGGGAAGCAGGGGACAGACACAGTTCACAGGCAAAGGCAGGAGGAAGGCCCATTTGAGGAAGGGGCATTCGGTGTTAAGGCGACTTCTGAAACCACTTCTAGAAACCCACTTAAGCAATGTTTCTTTGAGAACAAGGGATGAGGGGCAGCAGGAAACCCAAAAGCAACCCAGAAGGCCAGGGTGGGATGGGCAGTATGGCCCCGCTTCTCCCAGCACACCTGACTCCCTTCTTCTGAGCTGCCGGTAGCAGCTCGGGCTCCTCTCCTGCCAGCCCAGGACTTAGTCCCTGGGGGCTGACAGTGTGTTAGGCATGTTCTGTGTACTTTAATGAGTCCTAGAGCAGAACATTCACTCTGCCCTGTCTCCAGGCACACCCAAGCCATCGTCTGAAATTGTCCAGGCAGCATTCTTGGCCTTGACGCCCCCACCCTGGCTCTTGCTCCAAGCTGAGCCTGTATTGTTCCTGTGGAGCTGCCTCCGCCCTCTTCTTGCAAGCATATGCTGACCCTGCCCCTGTAGAAGTCAAATTGTCACTTCAGCTACATCTCCCTGACACCTCGCGGGAGAGCTTCGAGTGTGCCAGATACCGTGCCGAGCCCTGCAGGGGGACCCCCACCCCCCACCCCTGATGATAAGCAAGGTTTCCTTTCAGAAGCTCCTGGACCAGGGCAGTGTCATTCGAGATGTGTAGCATGTACACAGTAGATGATAGAAGTGGGCCACTGTAAGAGCACAGGGGACAACAGGAATTAGCAGAGTCACAGTCTTGCCCCATGGATTGAGTGCTAGTGTGTTACTACCAGGCAAAAATGTGGGCAGAATGTTCTGGATTCTAATTTTTGCAGAGAAACTGGAATCTGGAATTTAATTTGAAATTTCCTAATTTAAAAAGTCGACAAACTGGCCAAATAAAACTGATTTCTGGGTGAAATACATTCCTGTTTCTTATATGCTGGCAAATTCCTGAGGATGTGTTTGTTGAGGGGTTGAAGAAAGCAAGGAATGACATGAGCTGACCTCTGGAGGTGGCTCCTCCCTGTTTGTGTACAAGTTGACACTGGTTTCCAGCCTCAGTGTAGACTGAGGCCTTGTTTGCACCAGAGCAATTAACCAGATAATTATCCCTTTGGAACTTCAATTGCAAAGACCGAGTGGGTACAAAAGTGATGGCCCCACATGCATTTGCTGCTCAAGGTTTAGGAGGGGTATGTTCCTTCTGCCCTCTCTCTGCCTGCCACCCAGGGTCAGAAGAGGACAATGGGGAATGGTTTCCTTAGAATCTGAAGCCTAAAGTCCGTGGATGAAGGCAAAGCAGAGAAGAGACATGGGATTCTCCCACAACCTTCAAGCAAATTAGCCTCCACTTTGTAAGAAATGCACTTTTTTATGTTATTGGTTGCATATTCTTCAGTGCCCCATGGTATTGCAAGATACACGTGTTGGGTTGTGTTTTTTTTTTTATTGTAAACAAATGGGATACATGTTGTTTCTCTGTTTGTACATGGAGTAGTGGCATACCATTTGTGTAATCATAAATTTACATAGAGTATGTTGCTTGATTCATTCTGTTATTTTTTTACCTCCCCCCATCCCTCCCACCCCTCTTTTCCCTCTATACAGTCCTTCCTTCCTCCATTCTTACCCCACTCCCTAACCCTAACCCTAACCCTAACCCTAACCCTAACCCCTCCCACTCCCCATTATGTGTCATCATCCACTTATTAGCGAGATCATTCGTCCTTTGGTTTTTGAGATTGGCTTATCTCACTTAGCATGATATTCTCCAATTTCATCCATTTGCCTACAAATGCCATAATTTTATCATTCTTTATGGCAGAGTAATATTCAATTGTATATATATTCCACAGTTTCTTCATCCATTCATCAACTGAAGGACATCTAGGTTGGTTCCACAATGTGACTATTGTGAATTGAGCAGCTATGAACATTGATGTGGCTGTATCTGGGTTGTGTTCTTGATAGGTGTATTAGTCAAGGTTCTCCAGAGAAGCATAAACAACCAGAGGTGGGATGGGGGAGAAGGAGAGAAAGAGAGAGATGTTGTTCTGCCTCCCCTGCTCGGCTCAAGTTTTCATGGTTTTCTCTTACTATTTGCCCACTATCCTTCAGAGCTCAGTTTTGGCACAAGGCAAGAGATTCTGAGCCACTTCTGTCACCTTATCACCTCGTCCTTACTTTTCTTAGTGAACTTGACCCCTGCACTCATACTGCCTCTTGGTACAATTTGACAAGAATGCAGGCTTTCAACTCCAGCTCTGCCACTCATCCCCGGATGACACAGGCCATATTAGTTAGCTTCCTTGTGCCTCCGTCTCTTCATCTGTAGAATGAGGGTGTTGCTAATAAGGGGCTGTTGGGAGGGCTAAATACATAGTGCTTAGAAGAGTCCATGTGGACAAACAGCCACTGCAGGCATCTATTGACCTATTTTTCTCACCCAGTATGTGGTAAACTCCTTGAGGGCAGGGGCTTAGCACAGTGCCTGCCAGGTAGTAGGAGTTCCATAAATATTTGCTTAATGAATGAGTGAGCTCATCGCCAGGATCACATAATCACTTCCTACTTGTTTCAAATGTCCCTACATGAACTTTCAGATCCGCCCCCAACCCTTCTCTCCTGGCTTCTGCCACCCACTGTCTCTTTTTTGTCTCTGGTCTCCTCTGTCATTCTTTCTGGAGTCCCTATGCTGATGGGTGCCTTCAGGAGTCACGCAGTCCTCTCCCCTAGTTTCAGCGAGGTCTGACATCCATTTGTCCTCTGCTCCAGCTTGGAAGCAGGGCTGGGGAAGACATTCAACACAAGGATTTTTAAAATTCCCCAAACAGGAATCCCCTCTCCATTTAGGAAAGTCCCTGGGCTGCAGACATGAGGACACTGACTTCTCTTCCATGACGCCATTTCCTGGACAAGGAAGTGGGTGGAGTAAGAGGAGATGGTGTCACTGGTCCCTTCCTTGAGGGATTTTTTTTTGGTGGGGGTACATCTTCTTGCCATGTTGGCTGTGACTATGTAAACCCCAAACAGCCTTGTCTCTGGGTTTATCATGTGACCCGTTTCCCTTTCCTCTATCTCCTTTCTTGGCTCAGAATGATTTTTGTCCCGTCTTTGGCCTTTCAAAAATATCAAGCCCTATTGCCTCATGGTGTGTGAACCAAACTCTTATCCAAGTCAGAAACTTAAGGAGCCGTGGTTGCTTCTTAAATTCTCCAGAGATCCTGTTCCAGAGATGCATTCATAACTGTCTAGCACCAACATGGCTTTTAAAATGCCGTAAAATAAAGAATCCCATCAACCCACAGGCAGGTTTAATTCTTGCCAGTGTCTCTCATTTCTCTAAATACCATCACCTTATCAATTGTAAGCATTATTTACTAAATGCCTTTTATGTTGAATAAGGTCTTAGTACTCCCCTCTACATCCACCACTTTATTTGTAATTGCTTTTATCAAATTATGATCCATGTTATGTTATTATGACTGTAAATAGTATTTATTGATGAGTCAAGAAGTATGTTATGATTATGTCTCCTTTCTTGTGTATTTTTGTTTCCTAGGGTATATAGCCATTTCATATGCTTTTTTCTGTATCTTGTACATATAGATATATATTTTGGTATCAAGGATTGAACCCAGGGGCATTCAACCACTGAACTTCATCTCTAGCCCCATCCTTTTTAAATTTTTATTTGTTTTAAATTTTGAGAAAGGGTCTTGCTAAGTTGCTGAGGCTGGTTTTGAACCCGTGATCCTCCTGCCTTCGCTTCCTGAGCCACTGGGATTACAGGCCTGTGCCACTGCACCCAACATGTAGCTTGGATTTTTGTATAATTATTGTATTACCCTCTCAGAAACATTTTTCAATACTACCTTCCATTTGAAAAAAATGCATCGAATTATCTGTCGGTTCCATTTTTGCCCTAGAACCCTCCCTCCTAGAGTCCTTGGTCCTGCCCTGGGCTTGGCAGGGCCTGCTGCAGAGCTGTGGTGCCGGACTGTCTTCCCCAGCTTCTCGGGACTGGTTTCCTTCAATACCTTCTCGTGTTGGATCCTATGTTCCCTGGATTACGTGACTTTCTCTTTCCCAGTAGGTTGCCTGGTGTTTTTGATCACATATTCAGTAACAAGTTAAGAAAAGATGAATGGAAGACAAAAAAAATTGAGACTTGGTTTATCTGAAAATGTCTAGCTAGGTACACAGTTTCAAGATGAAAATCATTATTTTTACTGTATTGACAACACACTTGCTTAATTACATACTAGTTCCCAACAAACTCACACATACATGAAACATGAGAGGATAGCACGGAACAGAGCTGTTCTTCTAGAAATGTAATGAAAGCCACAAAATTTTAAGTTTCCTAATAGTCACATTTAACAAAATAAAAGGAAGCAAATAAAATAAATTTTAATAATGTTTTATTTTAATCTCCTCTATGACTCAAAAGGGGTGGAGGGCTGGGGATATATAGCTCAGTGGTAGAGTGCCTCTGTGATTAATCCCCGATACCGTGATCACAAAATGAAATAAAACCCACAAATATAACTGGCTATAGTGAGAATATTACCATTTCAATGTTCAATCGGTATAAAATTATTAATAGGAAATTTTACCTTATTTACTGGACTACCTTTGGAAATCCAGTATGCATTTCATACTAATTTCAGTCCGTATGTGACACAGGACCCATTTCAAGCACTTAATGGCCAAATGTGGCTAGCACAGGTTTTAAATGTTACAAAATTTGGTTCTGCAGCCAGGATCACTGCTCACGTGGTGTGTAACCTGTGGCAATTACTTTACTTCACCTGCCTCAGTTTCTTCATTTGTCAAACGAGAACAATAACAATACCTACCTCAAAGGGTGCTATGAGGATTTGATGGATTAGTAAATGTCTTTCATGGTTGTGCTCCACCTGGACCAAACACTCCTCTAAACACCATAAGTGTATTGCAGTCAGCTCTCCATACCCATGCGTTCAGCCAACTTCAGATGGAACATATTTGAGAAGAAAAAACTGTCCCTGTGCTGAATGTGTAGAGTTTTATCTTGTTATTATTCCTTAAGCAATGCAATATAACAACAATTTACAAGCATTGAAAATGCATTAGGTGTTATAAATAATCTAGAGATGATTTAGCCTATATAGGAGGATGCACTTAAGTTATATGCAAATACCACACCATTTTACATTAGGGACTTGAGCATGTGTGGATTTTGGTATCCACAGGGGTCCTGGAAACACTTCCCTATGGATGCTGAGGGACAACTGCATTTTTAGCTAGAGTTTGGCAAAAGAGATCATTGGAAAAGGATAAACTCTTCAAAGAATAGCTCTGAACATAATTTTTCCTACGGCAGTAATAAAAAATGGATGCCTGGCAACATGTCTTAAAGTTAATTCTAGTTGACTTCTAGAACTTAAGTGTGAAATTCAAGCTTTAAAACTTTAACAAACTATTCTCTATTCAGAGTTGACAAAATTTTATCCTGTATCATTTTTTTTCTCCCTAAAAGACAAAAACACCATACATAAAGGGCTAGAGTGAAAAATTGACCAGAGGACTCATATTTCTCAAGATAAGTCAATAAGGGAGCAGATGTTTTCAATTCACATACCTAACAAAAAAGGTTAATATTTAGAATACATAGAGAACTCTAAGAAAATGATTTGCAATCCACTTTAAAAAGTGGGCAAATGAAATGAATAAGCATTTCACTAAACAGAATGTATAAATGGCCTATAAATATTTAAAATCATGTACAACCCTATTATTAATCAAGAAATGCAAATTGAAATCAAAGACACATTATTTCATGCCCTCTACATTGGTAAAAGCTGAACTCTGATGATACCAAGTGCCAGTGAAAATACAGAGCTTAGGAAGGTTTCATACAGCTGGCTGAGTATGAAGCAGTAAAGCTCAGCATGGGAATTATTTTATATTTCCTTGTAAAGTTAAGCATGAACAAATTCATGTTCCACCAAAATCCAAGGTAGAGAGACAGCAGGAGGACACATGAAATCAACCAGAGTGTTATCATTCATAGCAAAATGGGCCAAGAAGCAGCCAAAAATTCACCCAGAAAAGGATGAATAAATAAATTACAGGATTTTCATATAATATAATTCTACACATCAGTGAAAAGAATACATTCTCATACACATTTCAGTGTGGATAAACCTCAAAGCATAAATGGTGGGCAAACAAAGCAAGTCATAGAATAAATATAGTGTGACATAGTTTATGTCAAGTTCAAAAGCAGGCAAAACTAAACAGTGCATTGTTTAAAGATATATACATGAGTGGTAAAATTACAAAGAAGAGCAAAAAACAAATGTTTAAAACAAAATTCAGCATAGAGGTTGCTTTGTCATGGGGAAAGACACAATGGGGCAGAAACTCAGATGAGTTCAAATTTACTGGTGAGGTTCTATTTCCTAAGTCAAATGAGAGGTTTAAGTGGGTTTTTTTTGCTGGGGGGGTTACTGAGGGTTGGACTCAGGGTCACTCAGTCACTGAGCCTCCCCCAGTCCCCCGTGCCCTATTTTGTATTTTATTTAGAGACAGGGTCTCACTAGTTACTTAGTGCCTCGCTTTTGCCAAGGCTGGCTTTGAACTTGTGATCCTCTTGCCTCAGCCTCCTGAGCTATTGGGATTACAGGTATCCCTGAGTGTTTTTAAGTAATTATTTCAACTGCATATGCCATTAAATATGCTCTTTTTATTGTATTATACTTTACAATATAAGACAAACAGACTGAGTTTGTGTTTAGCAGCAGGGCCTCTTACGTTTTTACTTAGCTGTTGCCCTGGAAATTAGGGTGAGTAGGCTGTGAGCAGGAGTTTTCATTGGGAGATCCCTAAATCTCAACATCTGCAGTTCTCTTCTCTGGGTCCGCTTATTTTTCCAAAGAATGTTCTAATCTCTTGCCTGGGAGTTGCATACCTGGTTTCTAGTACTCCAGAACTCTAGGGAAGCAGGACTGGGTGGAGCTGGGTAAAGAAGGTGTGTGCAGAATTCTACTCAAGCAATTTGTTTTCACTTGCAAGCTTCACCTTGCCTTCTATAGTACCTACTACTCAATGTCAGAGCCAGTCTGATTTCTTGGTGGACAATTGGTTCAATTCCCTTCCCCTACCTCTATCCCATGTGCGTTTCTCTTTTGCTGAGTAAACTTTTCTTCCTTCATCGGTTTCCATCTACAAATCTGCCCTTGATGTCTTTAATCTTCTGTGGTTTCATCTTCCATTCTTGATTTAATTTTAGAGAAGTTTTGAGGACAAACATACATATCTGATCTGTTAAATTTATCTACTGTTCCCAAAGACACTTTAGACATTAACATAGATTAAAATTAATTACAACAGATCAGATCTTAATTGACTCATTTGTGATTCTAGAATAGTATAGGGGTCCAGACCAAAGTAATTCAGAATGGCCTATGGGACAGGTTATATTTATAGTCAGAAAAAAAGGCATCCAAAATCAGAAGTGAGATATAGAGACAACCCAATTGGTTACAGCTAGCATTTCTCTTACCTGAATGTGGTTTGAATGGTGGTCATTTGTGATTGGCGGAGACTCAGCTATTTATTACATTGAGGGCAGGCTGTGCCCTGCTCTGAGTTATGATAAATAAAGCAGCAGTTTTAAGGCTGTGCCTAATCCTGAGTTACTCCATTTTATAAGCAGTGACTTGCCATGAGTTAATGAGTACACATGCCAAAGTAGGATGACTCCATATCTTGCTTGTACAAATGAACAACCACCATCTGCACAGCACAACCATAAGGCACCAACTGATAAGTAAATTAGTTGTGCTAATAAAAAATAACCACCTGTGAACTTACTGAATTAAATCAGAAGTACATCAATGCATGGGCATACCAAAGCCATATTAGAGAAATCAGGCCCATGAGTTTTATCAAACACGGCAGAGCCGGATTAAGCAACCCCCTCACTCGAGACCCATAAAACAACAGGCAACTGAAAACAGTACAGTGAACTCCCAACTCTTCCTCAGGTTCAGCTTAAGTCAATCTCACTGCTTGATGCAGCCCACTTGAAACTGTCTAGTTGGGGCCCTGGCTTAGAACAGGTCCACACCCTGACAGCCTGGTGCCCTGAACAAGTCCTGCTGGTTCCTGTCTTATCTGACCACCTGCAGTGATTCTTTGGCTTCCTATCTGCTCTCTGCCTCTGCCCTCAGTGAAGATTCCTGAAGCCCTGTGACTGCCTTAACCCTTTCTTAGCCTTTCTGAAACCTATATATTATTGTGTAAAGTGTGATTGTGACTTCAGTATTACAGATGTTAGTAATTATGATTGGAATAAAGAACACAGTTCCTTTCGTTTTACTTGGCTCATGGTACCAAGTGACCCATAAGTACTTGGTGAATTACAACTTGATGAAAGTGATGTGATGAAAGTGAATTTATTGTTGTTTAATAAATTCTAGGGTCTTGCTAAACCCACTAAGGGACTCATTATGAGTGTAGGATCCAGTCTCTTTACACATCAAGATAGTTTATTATGAACAGAGAAACCTGTAAGCCAAACTTAAATGTATGGAAGCAGTTTTAGGACAAACTTAGCAGATGACAATCCCCCATCCTTTAGCTGTAAAAGCTGAGAGCATAAAGGAGGCACACCACTTGCCCAGGGCCAAGATTTGATGGCAGGTATGAATGACTCCAAGGCACATATTTTTCCTCCAACACCGCCTCTCTCCCAGCAAGAAGGCTCAAGGCCTTTTAACCCTACTGCCTTGAACTGCATTCTTTGGTCTAACCTAGATCCCTCCTGTTGCAAGTTCCACAACCTCTCTCCACTGGGTATGAGGAACAACCCATAGCAGGACCCTGTAGAAGGCAAGACTCAGCTGCAAAGCTGTGCTTTCAACCAGGTATGTGAAAGGTAGCAGTCTCCCCTGGGTGCAACTGGGTGACCTTGATTCTCTCTGTTAATGGCTTCACAGAGGCCGAGTGTTGCTTCTGGAAGCAGCAGACATTCATTATGGCCATCAGCCTGGTTCATACTGAGAACATTTGGAATGAAATCTTATCTGGCAGTGGTGGGGGAGAGGAAGAGCGGAGAGTGGGGTGGGAAAGTTGCTTCACTTTTTTCTCTAACAGCCACATGTTTCCTGTGATCCTTTGGAACCAAATTTCTGTTTTGACTAAATGGAAATTCTCCAGGGAATGAGGGCTGATGGGGGAGATTTCTTTCAAAAGCACCCTCTGCTGCCGTCCATCAACGTCTCTCTCCCCCTCCTAACCGCATCTCACTGTACTCTTTTCTTTCTGCCCTCTCTGACCCCATCTCCCCATCTCCACCAGCTGCCAACCGAAAGGACACCGCATCTTCTTATAGACTCTGCTTGCTGGGTCCTGGGAGGCCAGGTTCCTGAGAAATCGGTGGGATGGGCTCAAGGGGTGAGGTGCTGACCAAGGCAGGCAGATAGGTCTGGAAGGCAGGTATGGGGCTGGTTGCCAGGGGCATGAGCTCAGCACAGAGGGCATGGCTCCTTTGCCCACCCAGCAGCCCCAAAGTCCCCAGATGTCCCAGGCAGTTTCAATCAGTGCTTCACAGATCTCCAGACTCCTGTAATCATCCAGGCAGGAGTAGGATGTGATCGCTTTGAATTTATAGAGTCAAGATCTACTGAAATGTCTAGGAGTTAGGGGAGGAAAAGAGCAACCATCACAGGAAACCACACGTAGGAGCTGAACTACCCTTTCCTTAAAGGAAAGACCACTTTCTCTATCTGGGGTTCTCAGCAATCCTATGGCCTCTGACTGGGTTGCAGCAGCCTCAGCCTTGACCTCCCAGGGTCAGGGGTATCCCTCCCTCTGCTGTGGTACTTTAAAGGCTCCATTTATCAGCCTCATGAAAGGATAAAAGTTGGAACCTGCAGTCAAGTTGTCTTCTATTTTGTTTTTAGTGTAACTCTTTTAGTTGTGTAACAGAAAACACAGCAAACTTGCAGGAGGAGACTACATTCCGTTGGGGCCAAAATCTTGTTATTTCTAACTTTGAATAAAGAGCTTAGGGTTAGCTGGGTGTGGTGGTGTACGCCTGTAACCCCAGTGACCAGGGAGGCTGAGCCAGCAGGATAGCAAGTTTGAGGTCAGCCTGGGCAACTTAGCAAGACCCTGTCTCAAAATAAAAAGTAAAAAAGACTGAATATAGCTCAGTGGTACAGCACCCCTGGGTTCAGGTATTAGGTATTGGTTCCCCAATAAATATAAATATAAATAAATAAATAATAAAAATAAAAATAAATATAAATAAAATAAATATAAGATAAATATAAAATAAAAAATAAAAGAGTTTAGGGTTAAAGAATACAACAGGGGCTGGGGAGATAGCTCAGTTGGTAAAGTGCTTGCTTTGCAAGCACAGGGCCCTGGGTTCGATCCCCAGCACCTCAAAAAAAAAAAAAAAAAAAAAGAATACAACATACTGTCATATAAGAAAAAACATCATGGTTATTATTGTATTTTACAGTACATTCTGTTACTGTTACATCAGAGAGGTTACTGGTATTGGGAGGATTTCTTTGCACTTCATATGCATTTTCTCATATAGTACTATGGGAAGGTACTGTATGAATCTGAAGCCAGAGAAATATATGTCCAAAGACATAGAAGCAGTATACTACATGAATGCGCATATGCATATGTGTGTGTGCACAATGCACACACAATGCGAGGAGGGAACAATCAAAGTTCCACTAAAAGTTTATTTCTGGAACTCCTGTGTTTTAGGCACTGGGGGCTCAAAATTCAATCAATTATTGCCCTGACCTCAAGGAACTTATAGTTCCGGGGGCAGGTGTACACAACTTCCTTAGTACTGAACTGGCTGTGTGAGATGAGGGTCAGTAGTAACCCTTGGTTGGAGAAGGTTCATGAGCAACGTGCGTGGGAATCTGGGAGGATAAGTAAGAGTTCTCACATAATAAGGGAAAGAAAGACAGTCCAGGTGGGGCAAGGTCATGAGCAATGTTGGGAGGTATGGAAGTGCAGGACAGCATTTGTGTCTTTGACGCTGGCGTGCCTGGTGTGCGTGTTAGCTCTTGTTGTAATCGAGGACATGAGCGCAATGCCTACAGTTATGTCTGGCGGTGGGTACGGCATGGGACCTCTGTACCAGACGCTTGCTGAATGAATGGAAACAGAGAAATGAATGTTATGGGCCGCACAAACCATCCTTGATGACTGGATTTATAGAGGGCTTCTACTAGCATGCGTATGCTGATGGGCCTCAGAGCTAAATGTTGAGAGCAGGTGTTTAAAAAGGAAGCTTAGAAGCGCATTGAGTGGTGATGTGGCTGAGTGGATGGATTTGGAGAGCTCTTCTAGCAAATGCGCTCTCTCAGTATAAGAGCACGAAGGTAGTCTTGTGACCTTTGGCTTTGGCTGGTACTGAGCCTGATTTTAGGTTGAATCACTAGGTCAAATTCAGAGTGACTCTTTTGGAGGGCACTGAGAGGAGGAGAGGTCAGTGACAGCAGGAAGGACAGTACAGTGTGCTACCTAGATGGAAGACAAGCAAAGTGGAGAGTGTCATAACTGTGGTGACTGGTTGCCAGAGTTGCTCCGGGTGTGCCTCTGTCCAGCCCCAGGCCTGGACTTCTAATGTTGATTTGGGATTGAGTGGATAGGATTAAAGGGATTAAAAGAAGGGAAGTGACCAAAAGAGATCTGCAGACTAGTTTAGTCAAGGGAGTTGAGAATCATTTATTTTGGCTTGAAGAATGTCAATGGATTTCTGGATTAACCCAGCACAAACCCAGAAGGGTTTCAATGCTGGGTTGGGTGGTGAGAAAACAGGATATGGTAGGATTTCCCAGAGACTCATCTTTTATGTTGGACTATTCTGTGTGCCTGAGGCCTCGGCACAGTGTGTACCCAAACACTCACTGTCTGTCTTGTAGGCAGGGTCATATTGAGGCACTCATGATGACTGTAGGGGCTTGGGTGGGACCCCTGGAAAGTTGAGAAGCCACATACTCAGGGCTGAGCCTCAGGAAGGATGCTCCCAAGTTTGGGGGTAGCACAAATGACCTTAAAGGTTGACAGCAGGAGCCTGAGGTTCATCCTGCAATCTTTTTTTAATCTCCTTCTAAGAACTTTTTTGTTTGTTTTTGTATACAAATGGAGTACAACTTGTTTCTCTGGTTGTACATGAAGTAGAGGCGTCCCATTTGTGTAATCATACATTTACATAAGGTAATGATGTTTGATTCATTCTGTATTTTTCCTTCCCCTCACCCCTCCCACCCCTCTTTTCCCTCTATACAGTCCCTCCTTCCTCCATTCTTGCCTCCCACCCCCCAATATGTATCATCATCTGCTTATCAGCGAGATCATTTGTTCTTTGGTTTTTTTGGATTGGCTTATCTCACTTAGCATGATATTCTCCAACTTCATCCATTTGCCTGCAAATGCCATAATTTTATTCTTCTTTATGGTGGAGTAATATTCCATTGTATATATATACCACAGTTTCTTTATCCATTCATCAATTGAAGGGCATCTAGGTTGGTTCCACAATCTGGCTATTGTGAATTGATCATCCTACAATCTTTTCCAAAGACCCCTTCGAGGCACCCTACTCTGACCATCAAACCAACCCCACATCATTCACGTGACTGCCCTCCTCCCCTTCATGCAGGTGGGAGCAGGATGACCTTTTAGTGGAGGGCACGTCTTGCTGCTTGTGCAGATCCTGGGGACACCCAGGAAGACGAATGTGGCATATGTAAGTGTCGACCTTCCACCTAACCAGGGTCGCCAAATTCCCTGCATTTCAACCTCTATACTTCTTTCCGGTAATGAGTTCCCAGTGCTCGTTTAACCATCGGCGCACACTTTTACTGCTATGCTGAGCAAATGTTTTAAATACTCTGAAGCGTTTGGGCAGTATTACAACACAATTTTCCATTTTTCTCCTTCTTGTTTTGATATCATATTTATAAAATTCAATAACACTACAACTTTCTTTTATCATCCTTTCCAGTGTATTAATTTCTTAGGCTGTTCTACAAATTATTATAAGTTTAGTGGTTTAAAGCAACACATTTCTTTTCTTTACAGTTATTCAGTTCAGAGGTCTTGAAGTCAAGGTGTCCACAGAGCTATGTTCCTTCAGCAGGCCCTAGGAAAGGGTCTATTTCCTGCCCTACTAAGTAGTAGAGGTTGTCCACGTATCTTGGCTCATGACCTCATCCTCGGTGATCAAGCCCAAATATCTTTCCACCTCTCGCTCTTTGTCCCTCTACTTCCATCATCAAATCACTTTCTGACTCCATAAGGATGTTTGCAATTGTATCTGGTTCACCTGGATAATCCATGGGAATATCCTGCTCTCAAGATCCTTAATGGCAAAGCCCGTTTTGCCAGGTCAAGTAAGGTCCTTGTAGCTTCTGAGGAGTAAGATATGAACTTTGGGGAGCTACAATTCAGCCTTCCACAACCTCTACAGTTGTGTACTTAATTATGGTCTGATTGTACATTAATAATTGTTCACGAAAAATGATTTTATGCAATATGTACCATTAGTACTGAGGAACAAGTTTTGGTGGATGTTGGATTATCATTAACTCTCCATGGGAAAATCTGACATTTCATAAAAAACCAGAAAAGAGGTAGAAATAATGCTTCTGCATAATTTTTCCACTGTACCGAGATAATCCTATACCACAACAGATAGTATATGTTTATGGGTAAAAAAAAAAAAAAAGAAAAAATATCCATTCATACTTACTTGAAATTTTGACTTTTTTGTATATAAAGTCTCAATATCACTTGCACTTCAGAATGAATGATCTGAAATGGACTCATTTTTGTTTCTCATGTCAATCAGCGAAAATAATCCAACCCAAATGTTACTCTTAGTAAATGCTGAGGAATGCCAGTCTGTAGGGTTCCTGAATGCTGGGTACGACACCAATCCTTCACGCCATCTCTTCATCCTCCACAGCCCTAGAAGTGATCACTACCATTTTGTAGGTAGAAAGAGCGAAGCTCAAAGAAGTTCTCTGATTTTCATGTGGGAACCTACACTGTTCTTAGTAAGACTATCATTAAGACCTTTTGGGAAGAAATGGAATTGAATGGACACGTCCTCCTTCATAGTATGTGCCAGAAAAGTGAAATGTATAAAGTGGGAGAGGCCGCAGGATTGCCAGATTTGGTTAAAATGAAAAGTCTCCCAAGATGGCCTGAGTTAAATTGAACTTCAGATGAACAACAAATCTACCACAATCAATCTCTCTCTACCGACCCCCCCCCCCCCCCGCCCATGCATTATACGTTGTTTGCCTGCAATACAAATGTATCTGTTGCTGTATTTTTTCTGGAAAATCTATTGGGGTGGGGAGGAGGAGGAGAATGAAAACGATATCTCTATTTACACCTAAACGGAAAATTTCAGTGCCTTTTTAGCAATATTCTGTGTTGTTCCAGAGGCTGAAGGCCAGATGGGGCTGCCTCTCTCTGCAGCCTCTGCCTGTCTCCACTAGCTGATAGCAGACAGTCATCTTCCTGCACTGTTCCTCCCCATGAAACTGTGGCCTGCAAAGGCGGCTTGTGAAGTGACCCTGTCTCCCACTCCGTCCTTCCCCCAAACAAGCAGGTTGCCAAACTCAAAGTCACTGGAGAGGTGAGAGAGGGTGGGGAAAGGTTAGAGTTTTATCAAAATAGCACCTGCAGGCTGGGGTTGTGGCTGAGTGGTAGAGTGCTGGCCTAGCACGTGTGAGGCCCTGGGTTTGATCCTTAGTACCACATAAAAGTGAAATAAAGGTATTGTGTTCACCTACAACTAGAAAATATATTTAAAAAATAGATAAGTAAAATAAAAAATCAAAACAGCATCTGCAAAGATCCTTCTAGGCTAGGCATCATTTGGAGCATGTCTGTGGCCTGGGGCCAGGCCTGGGAAACACCAGCTGTCCAGGGAAGGAGTGGTCCCCTGAGAGGGGGCTTTGCCAAGTGCATGTGGTTGGGGTGGGGTAGGGTTCTCCTCTATCCCTTATCATGGCCCCCTGCCCCACTTAAAAAAAAAATATATATATATCTAATATTGTATATATTATATATATATATATGTGTGTGTGTGTGTGTGTGTGTGTGTGTGTGTGTCTTTTTGGTCAAATGTTGCTTTTCAAGCATTTGGTAGCAAGAGCTCTCTCTCTCTCTCTTTAAAATTATCTCTTGTATTTCTTTTCTTTTTAATTTTTTTTAATTTCTTCCCTTTAGATCTACATGACAGCAGATGTATTTTGGAGTATAAGTTCCTTTAACCAGAACTGAACACTGTTGGGACTTGGGTGTATGTGTATCCGAGAGAGGCTGAGACCTCCTGGGTCGGGACGCTTGCAGGTCTGGGGTCAGAACTCTGTGGCTTTCAGGAACTCTTCCTCTTGGAAGCCCTCTTATCCTGTCCTCTGCCTGTCCACCAGGCTTGCTCCAGACCCGTTAGATTCAACAATAGGAACAGAATGTTATTCCTCAAGATCACAATTTTCTCCCAGTTCTCTGTGCTAACAGCAAAGTTGTCTAAGTTTCCCTACATCTGGAGACACTGAGAGCCTCCTCCCTTGGCCCTCCTGTTGGTCTCTGATCTCACAAATATTTCCCATTGCCGTTCTGCATCTCACATTTTATTAGGAAAAGACAAAGATGTCAGAATGACTCACGTAAAAATAGCCTATCTTTAGGTATAGAAGGATTTTTCTTCCTATTAAGGGAAGAAATGAGAAGATCCACAAGGAAATATTGATAGATGTGTTTCCATAAACACTGAAGACTTCTGTATGTCTTAAAATATTATAACACACACACAGGAAATATTTGCTATAGAAAGAGCTCTTACAAATCAATAACAACAAAGAAGTATATGTTAATTTGTGAAAGTGTGGTCAGGGACCCCTATAAAAAAGGGACCCTTTAGTCTTGAGGGATAAAACCTCTCAGGGGAAAAGATAGCCAAACCAGGACTCAGTATTGAGAGTGTTAAGTAGTTAACAGCCATACTAAAAATTGGAATCTAAAAAGCAAACTATCTTCAAGGCTATAAACTAAGATAACACCAGGAGAGGGGAGGTTGGGAAGTCAGTGCAGTCTTCAAAGACTATGTGGTCAGCAGAGATACCAAGAGGCCAGAGCCAAGAAAAACAAGATCATTATTAAACCAATTCACAGAGGCAGGGCAATTATCTGCTCTGCTCCAAAATCCAATTAGGAACTTTCCAGATGAGAAGGAGAAAAATTCTAGGTCGTGAGGGGCAAATGCACGCTTGGAATAATCACTAATGTAACCCATAGTTACCTTTACCTTATTAGCATAGCGAAGCGCCCACACTGGGTAGAGGCTTCCGATGGGAATGAAATACGCATGCGTGAAGAGTCGTGGTTGGGAAGAGCTCAGGCATAACTGAAGTCACCTTGACATGTGATGACATCAAGAGACTAAGTCCCTGCCTAGCCCCTGCGTGCTTAAAAGGTGTACACCAGGGGCTGGGGATATGGCTCAGTTGGTAGAGTGCTTGCCTCGCAAGCTCAGGGCCCTGGGTTCAATCCCCAGCACCGAAAAAAAAAAAAAAAAAAAAAAAAGGTGTAGACCTTCGTCCTTTGAGCCTGCGCCACACTATCATGGTCTGTGCTGTGTATCCCTTTTGCTTGAGCAAGAAGTCCCAACAGAGGCTCGTTCCAATAGCAGTTGAGTCTTTATATGATTCTTCTGATGGAGAGTGGAAGAACCCAGTAGGGACTTTCAGTGACCAATAAACATATAAAGAACAGAGGTTATCCTGATAGGTCACAAAAGAAGTCCAAGTTGAGTTAACGATGAGGTATTATTTTTGTGTCTAAGAAGACGACTTTTTTTTTTTAAGATAGTACCAAGAGTTGGCAAGAATACAGAACTGGGCCTTTCAAGCACTGTAAACTGTAATAAAATACAGAGTATTGGGGGAGAATAAGGAGGCAACACAATTCGACAAACAAAAATGTCCCCACCCTTTGAGCCAGTTGTTCTAGTTCTAGAAACCTTTCTAAAAAAAGTAGTTGGAGTTCTATGTCAATATTCAGCTGTGAGATTGTTCATCACAACAGTGCTTATGTGGAGAAAAATCTTGAAATTTATGCTCAACAACAATTTTTATGAATTGTGATACATTGAGTGTCAGCATTCTATGTAGCCATCTAAACTCATCCTGTAGGTCAGTGATTTTTTTTTTCACTGTAGCATAATTTTTTTAAATTTATTTTTATTGTAACAATTGGGATACATGTTTTTTCTGTTTGTACATGGAGTAACAGCATACCATTTGCATATTCATACATTTACATAGAGTAATGATGTTGATTCATTCTGTTATTTTTTTTCCTTCCCCCCACCCCTCCCACCTCTCTTTTCCCTCTATACAGTCCCTCCTTCCTCCATTCTGCCCCCCTCCCACCCCCCATTACGTGTCATCATCTATTATCAGTGAGATCATTCGTCTTTTGAATTTTTGAGATTGGCTTATCTCACTTAACATGATATTCTCCAATTTCATCCATTTGCCTGCAAATGCCATAATTTTATTATTCTTTATAGCTGAGTAATATTCCATTGTATATATACACCACAGTTTCTTTATCCATTCATCAATTGAAGGATATCTAGGTTGGTTCCATAGTCTGGCTATTGTGAATTGAGCAGCTATGAACATTGATGTGGCTGTATCTCTGTAGTATGCTGATTTTAAGTCCTTTGGGTATAGGCCGAGGAGTGGGATAGCTAGGTCAAATGGTAGGTCCATTCCAAGTTTTCTAAGGAATTTCCACACTGCTTTCCAGAGTGACTGCACTAATTTGCAACCCCACCAGCAATGTATGAGTATACCTTTTCCCCCACATCCTCTCCAACACCTATTGTTGCTTGTATTCTTGATAATCGCCATTCTAATTGGGGTGAGATGGAATCTTGGTGTAGTTTTGATTTGCATTTCTCTTATTACTAAAGATGGTGAACATTTTTTTCATATGTTTGTTGATTGCTTGTAGATCTTCTTCTGTGAAGTATCTGCTCATATCCTTAACCCATTTGTTGATTGGGTTATTTGTATTCTTGGTGTAGAGTTTTTGAGTTCTTTATAGATCTGGAAATTAGTGCTCTATCTGAAGTATGAGTGGCAAAGATATTCTCCCACTCTGTAGGCTCTCTCTTCACATTACTGATAGTTTCCTTTGCTGAGAGAAAGCTATTTAGTTTGAATCTATCCCAGTTATTGATTCTTGCATTTATTTCTTGTGCTATGGGAGTCCTGTTAAGGAAGTCTGATCCTAAGCCAACAAGTTGAAGATTTGGACCTACTTTTTCTTCTATAAGATGCAGGGTCTCTGGTCTGATTTCAAGGTCCTTGATCCATTGTGAGTTGAGTTTTGTGCAGGTTGAGAGATAGAGGTTTAGTTTCATTCTGTTGCATATGGATTTCCAGTTTTCCCAGCACCATTTGTTAAAGAGGCTATCTTTTCTCCATTGCATATTTTTGCCACCTTTGTCTAGTATGAGAAAATTGTATTTATTTGGGTTTGTGTATGTGTCCTCTATTCTGTACCATTGATCTACCTGTCTATTTTGGTGCCAATACCATGCTGTTTTGTTACCATTGCTTTGTAGTATAGTTGAAGTTCTGGTATTGCTATACCCCTGTTTCATTCTTCCTGCTAAGGATTGCTTTAGCTATTCTGGGTTTCTTATTCTTCCAGATGAATTTCATGATTGCTTGCTCTATTTCTCTAAGGTACATCATTGGGATTTTAATTGGAATTGCATTGAATCTGTATAGCACTTTTGGTAGTATGGCCATTTTGACAATATAAATTCTGCCTATCCAAGAACATGGGAGATCTTTCCATCTTCTAAGGTCTTCCTTAGTTCCTTTCTTCAATGTTTTGTAGTTTTCATTGTAGAGATCTTTTACCTCTTTGGTTAGATTGATGCCCAAGTATTTTAATTTTTTTGAGGCTGTTGCAAATGGAGTTGTTTTCCTCATTTCCCTTTCAGCTGTTTTGTCGCTTGCATATAAAAATGCTTTAGATTTATGCGTGTTGATTTTATAGCCTGCTATTTTGCTGAATTCATTGATGAGGTCTAGAAGTTTTCTGGAGGAGTTTTTGGATCCTCTAATATAGAATCATGTCATCTGCAAATAGTGACAGCTTAAGTTCCTCTTTTCCTACTCGTATCCCTTTAATTTCTTTAGTCTGCCTAATTGCTCTGGCTAGAGTTTCGGAGGACAATGTTGAATAGAAGTGGTGAAAGAGGACATCCCTGTCTTGTCCCATTTTTAAAGGGAATGGTTCAGTTTTTCTCCATTAAGAATGAGGTTGGCCATGGGCTTAGCATAAATAGCCTTTACAATGTTCAGGTATGTTTCCTACTATCCCTATTTTTTCTAGTGCTTTGAGCATGAAGGGGTGTTGTATTTTGTCGAACGATTTTTCTGCATCAATCGAAATAACCATATGATCTTATCCTTAGTCTATTGACATGATGGATTACATTTATTGATTTATGAATGTTGAACCCATCCTTGCATTCCAGGATGAACCCCACTTGATCGTGGTGCACAATTTTCTTAATATGTTTTTGGATACGGTTTGCCAATATTTTGTTAAGGATCTTTGCATCTATATTCATCAAGGATATTGGTCTATAATTTTCTTTCCTTGATGTGTCTTTTCCTGGTTTTGGTATGAGGGTGATATTAGCTTAATAGAATGAGTTTGGTAGGGTACCCTCCTTTTCTATTTCCTGGAATACTTTGAGAAGTATTGGAATGAGTTCTTCTCGAAGGTCTTGTAGAACTCGGCTGAGAATCCATCTGGTCCTGGGCTTTCTTGGAAGGTAGATTTTTAATGGCTTCTTCTATTTCATTGTTTGATATTGATCTGTTTAAATCGTGTATGTCCTCCTGGTTCAGTTGGGAGGAGCATATGTCTCTAGAAATTTTTCAATGTCTTGGTAGATTCTATTTGTTGGAATACAGATCTTCAAAGTAGCTTCTCATTATGTTCTGTATCTCAGTGGTGTCTGTTGTGATATTTCCTTTTGCATCATGCATTTTAGTAATTTGAGTCTTCTCTCCCCTTCTCTTTGTTAGTGTGGCTAAGGGCTTGTCTATTTTGTTTACTTTCTCAAAGAACCAACTTTTTGTTTTGTCAATTTTTTGAATAGTTTGTTTCAATTTCATTGATTCAGCTCTGATTTTAATTATTTCCTGTCTTCTACTACTTTTGCTGTTATTCTGTTCTTCTTTTCTAGGACTTTGAGCTATAATGTTAGGACATTTAGTTGTTGACTTTTCATTCTTTTCTGGAATGTGCTCCATGCAATGAATTTTCCTCTTAGTACCGCTTTCATAGTGTCCCAGAGATTTTGATATGTTGTATCATTGTTCTCATTGACCTCTAAGAATTTTTTAATCTCCTCCCTGATGTTTTTTGTTATCCAGCTTTCATTCAATAGAATATTATTTAGTCTCCAAGTATTGGAGTAATTTCCCTTTTTATTTGGTCATTGATTCTAATTTCATTCCATTATGATCTGATAGAACACAAGGCAGTATCTCTATTTTTTGCATTTCCTCAGGGCTGCTTTGTGGCATAACAAATGGTCTATTTTCTAGAAGGTTCCATGTGCTGCTGAGAAGAAAGTGTATCTTCTCGTTGATGGATGGAATATTCTATATATGTCTAATAAGTCTAGATTATTGATTGTGTTATTGAGTTCTATGGTTTCTTTGGTTGGATTTTGTTTGGAAGATCTATCTAGTGCTGACAGCGGTGTGTTAAAGTCGCCCAGAATTATTGTGTTGTGGTCTATGTGATTCTTGAAATTGAGAAGGATTCATTTGATGTACAGGGATGCACCATTGTTGGGGCATAAATATTACTATCGTTATATCTTCCTGATTTATGGTTCCCTTAAGCAGTATGAAATGTCCTTCTTTATCCCTTCTGACTAACTTTGGCTTGAAGTCCACTTTATCTGATATAAGGATGGGAAACTCCCACTTTTTTACTGAGTCCATGTGTGTGGTAGGTTTTTTCCCATCCTTTCACCTTTAGTCTGTGGATGTCTTTTTCTATGAGATGAATCTCTTGCAGGCAGTATATTGTTGTGTCTTCTTTTTAATCCATTTTGCCAGTCTATGTCTTTTGATTGATGAGTTTAGGCCATTAACATTCAGGGTTATTATTGAGAAATGATTTGTATTCCCAGTCACTTGGCTTATTTTTGGTTTTAAGTTGGCTTGGTTTCTCCTTTGAGTGGTTTTTCTCTAAGGTAATTCCTCCCTTTGCTGACGTACATTGTTGTTTTTCATTTCCTCCTCATGGAATATTTTGTTGAGAACATTCTGTAGTGCAGGCTTTCTATTTGTAAATTCTTTTAACTTTTGTTTATCATTGAAGGATTTTATTTCATCTTCAAATCTGAAGGTTAGTTTTGCTGGTATAGGATTCTTGGTTGGCAACCATGTTCTTTCAGACCTTGAAATATGTTGGTCCAGGCCCTTCTAGCTTTTAGAGTCTGGGTTGAGAAGTCAGCTGCTATCCATATTGGTCTCCCCTATATGTAATCTGATGCTTTTCTCTCGCGGCCTTCAAAATCCTATCTTTATTTTGAATGTTAGGCATTTTCATTGTAATGTGCCTTGGTGTGGATCTGTTGTGATTCTGTGCATTTGGTGTTCTGTAAGCCTCTTGTATTTGATTTCCATTTCATCCTTCAGGTCT
This sequence comes from Sciurus carolinensis, assembly GCF_902686445.1. Classification (NCBI taxonomy): domain Eukaryota; kingdom Metazoa; phylum Chordata; class Mammalia; order Rodentia; family Sciuridae; genus Sciurus; species Sciurus carolinensis. Next base: position 162,827,936 of record NC_062215.1, read on the forward strand.
GGGAAATTTTCTGATATTATTCATTGAATAGGTTGTTCATTCCTTTGGTTGTATCTCTGTGCCTTCCTCATTCCAATAATTCTTAAATTTGGTCTTTCATGATGTCCCATAGTTCTTGGAGATTCTGTTCATGATTTCTTACCATCTTCTCTCTTTCGGGCGACTTTATTTTCAAGATTAAATATTTTGTCTTCATTGTCTGAGGTTCTGTCTTCCAAGTGGTCTAGTATGTTGGTGATGCTTTCCATTGAGTTTTTTATTTGGTTTATTTTCTCCTTCATTTCAAGGACTTCCGTTTCCATTGTTTTTTTGTTTGTTTTGTTTTTTTTTTTTTTTTGAGAATCTCTATCTCTTTGTTGAAATGATCTTTTGCCTTCCTGCAGGTGCTCTTTCAGTTATTGGTATTATAATTTATTGCCTGCATCTTGCTCTCTTATCTCATCCTTTGCTTCATGAATCATCTTAATCATGTATAATCTGAAGTCCTTTTCTGACATTTCTTCTAACATACTGTCATTGGATTCTGTTACTATAGAATCTAGATTTGTTTGGATCATTTTCTTCCCTTGTTTTTCATGTTGTTCATGTATCTTCCCCTCTAGCAGTGCAGATCTGGGGTATTGCAGATTTCCCCCTATAGGCTTATAGTGGTCCTATAGGTTTCCAAAACCCTTTCTTTAAGGGGAGACCAATATTAGCAGTGCCCAAATCAGACCCTATGCAATCCTAGACCAAATAGCCCCTATGGTACAATAACAAAATTGTCATAATAAACAAAATGAGTTCAAATATTATCTTTGGTAAAACAACAGGTTTGCAATAAGGTCTGCAGTTTCTAATGGAGGACAAAGAGGATGCAGAGGGATGTAGAATGTAGCTGTTAATGGGATAAGAAAAGAATATACAGAAGTTCTAGATAATAGAAAGGGTGAGAGTGTAATCAAAAGAAATCAGATGTTAGAATGCAAAAAGGGAGAAAGAGACTCTGAGGGAACAGGTAAACAAAAGGAAAAGAAAGCAAGAAAAGTAAAGAAATAAAACTTAATTTTTTTAAAAAAGGAGAAAAAAGAAAACCTACTGTATAACAGTCATATACTAATGAAACCTCCCAGTTTTCACTAGCCTAATGCATGAAAGGTCCCTGATAGTGAGCTTCAATCCTCCAGCAGGTGTCTCAGGATGGGATTTGCCCCACCCAAAGATCGAGCTCTGGCTTTCAGGATTATCGAAGATGCTGCTCTGGCTTCGAAATGTGTTGGCAAATGGGGAGCTGCAGCTCAGGGGTGAACGTGGTCAGCTGGAGGTCCTGGAGATGGGATGCAGTTGGTCAGGCAGGGGTCCTGGAGGTCTGGTGTGTTTGGTGTGGTTGTGGGATCCTGGAGGCCAGGTGCAATCAGTCGGTCTGGGGTCCCGGTGATAGGGTGCAGTCAGTTGTTCTGGGGGTCCTGGTGGCAGGGAGCAGGCAGTGAATGTGAGGGCCCAGAGGCAGGGAGTGATCGGTCGGGCTGAGGGATCCTGGAGATGGGGCTCAGTCAGTCGGCCAGTGGTCCTACGGGGCCTGGCTGTTGTTCTCAAAATGGAGGCAGCCACGTGTAATCAAACCTGTAGGTACTGTGACAGAGAACTTCCAGGCAGCAGCAGGCAGCTGGTGCTGCACTGGTGGTTGGCGATCAGTTTGCTGACTGTTGTTGGACGATGGGGAGGTGAACCTCGAGCGTTGGGTGATGGATAGGAGTAAGGCAGGCGATGGACAGGCGAGAGGCAGGCAAATGGCGGATGATAGACGCCTGACAGTGAGCCAGGAAGAGATTCTGTAATCCCCAAGATTTGGGAGGCTTGAGGCAAGAGGATCACAAGTTCAAGGCCAGCCCCAGCAACTCAGCAAAGTCCCCAGCAACCCAGCAAGACCCAGTTCGCCGAGCGGCCACTTTTTTGCCGAAAAGGCTGAACTGAGACCAACTCACTGAGCGTCCGGTCCCCAAAGCCCACCACATTCCAGCACCACCGCCAGGTTGCAGTTGTAGGAAACCACAGAAACCTAAGTCAGTGATTTTAAGCATTTTTTTTCCATGGAGTTCCCATGGGTAGAATTGGGGATTTAGGTTTCCCATCCCCAAAGGGTGCTTTTCTGTTTTACACACTACGCTTCTAGCTAATATTTAACTTGAACCAAGGGTTCATAGTTAAACATACGACATCAACATGAAGTCACTCTTGGAGGCCTGATTTCATTCGTTACCAGATCCCTTCCAATTTATACCTGCAGAGGCACGCTCCTTGCTCTGGGCAGCAGCTAATGTGGCCGACAAGGAAGACCTTGAACTCTGCTTCCAATCTGCATCAGAGAGTTACCCAGCAGAGTAACTGAGAGGGAGGAAAAGAGAAGGGGACGGTGCTTTGAAGAGTCAATTCTGCACACTCTCCCTCAGACTTCCAGGTCACTTCTTCCCTCATTCCTTGGACTGACAGTTAACAGCAGCTCAGGTTACACTTTTGCATGTATTCCTCTTTATTTAAGGTATCCAAAGAATTTATTGTCCCCTTCAGCGTCAAAGAAAGTTATAAAATAACTTCAATTTATTTCTTGATCAAAAATTGGTTTTATTATATTATAGGTGGACTGACAAAATCATCCTGTTCAAACTGTTTTCAAATCTAAAGTTCTTTCTAAATATAAAAAGTGTATTCATTAAGTTGAAATTTAAAAAGCTTATTTAAATTGATTATTGATACTAAAAATTACATAAGCAGAACAATAATTTTTCTTGATGTACTTTTATTTATTGCTATGTCACTGGTATTTTTTATAAAGAGTCTTTTTATAGTGTTCCTTATTATTTTTAGTTTTAAAATAAAATTTCCCATAAATTTCTTAAAAGTTGTGTTTTATGATGACATTTGATATCTACACATTTGAATGATTCTTTATGTATACCATGATATTTCAGTTGTGAAAGAGTCTCTGAAATACCTGGTTAAATTATGTTATGTAGGACTTTCCAAATGTAATTGTTTAATAACATTTAAATATTTCAGACCAAATATTTTCCTAGTTACTGTCTTTTAACTACTAGTCAGATGTCCTGTCTTCAAGAAAATATTTCTATAAAAGGAAATTTTGTCAAATGAATTAACCATCATTTTGAATGTTTAGACAAACTTAAAATTATTGTCCTTCTCAATGCTGTTCTATTCTTGTATAGGTTGTAAATTTATCTAATGAAAAATTCACCCAAAGATTTTTTTTTTCCCCAAAGGTAAGGAATTCCAACTGAATTGAATTTTTTCAAAATTAGATCTTTTTCACTCTTAGCATTCCTCTTCTAATTTTGTTTCCCTCCTGCTTTTGTAAGGGATCTGATTTCAAGTTTTGTTTGCATAGTTGAAATTTGTTAACAGCCTGCTTTTATTTTGAGGACAGGGTCTTGTTAAGTTGCTGAGGCTGATCTTGAACTTGCAATCCTCCTGCCTCAGCCTCCCTGGTTACTTGGATAACAGGTGTGCACCACCATGCCTGGCTTGCTTTGTAGGTTTGCTTCAAATAAGCTTGCTTTCATAGATTGTTTCAAATGAAGATTATTTTTTTTAAATATTGCTTTATTTTATTTTTTACCAGGATGTACTTCTCACCAAAATTTGTATTTGTGTGTTACCAATACCCAAATAATTTTATCTCTAATGTTTGAATTTTTATACTAAATATAAAGTATGTCATGTTAAACTTTCAAAAGCTGTAGTTTTGATTCCAGGAATTGATTTTTTAAAATTCAGATATCTAATTTCCTAGATGAATCATCTAACCACACTGATAAAAAAATCAGCATTATTTAACTATTTTCAGGTTCATTTTCAATGAATGAAGCCAATATATGAACAGATCTGAATGATGTCATTTCATATATTATTTTTTCACCTAGAAAACTTATTTGATCTAAATGAAATGTCATGGTTTACAGATAAGGAATGCACTTATGCAGCTGTGTAAAATTATTGGTTTGGTTCTTGGCATTTAAGAAATATTACCTAATGAAATGGATGCTGGTGCTTCTTCATCGTATTTAGTTTTCCACATGAATTAGCAATGTGACTATCCCTTGTGGTAGGTAATAAATATTGACAGATACTTTATGTAGATTACATGCTCATAACCAACTTTCTGGAGAACTGGAAATTTCAACACTTAACTTTTTCATTAAATGTACACCTATGCTTTTCAGAACTGCTGAAAAAATTTATTTCAAAAGAAAGAGATTTTTCAATAATAAAATTAGTTTTTGCCTTTTTTCCACAACAAAAGATACAAAGCCGCTGCAGTATGTTCTGTTGGTGGCGGATCGCAGTGTGTATTTGCCCCTCTTTTCAAGCACTCCTAAGCTAGAATTCCACACCCTTCCAGCATTGATTGCTGTCCCATGAGCATTTCTGAACTTTGGTACCATCCACTGTCAGACGTATAGTTTGTAGTTACAAAGTGGCTAGCTGGGATAACAGTACCAAATACAGAAGGTGTCCAACTTATGGGTGGTTCCACTTATGAGATTTTGACTTTACAATGTGCTAAACCAACAGGCATTCGGTGAAAACAATACTTCAAATTTTGAACTTGAGCTCTTCCTGGGGTACCACAGTACTCTGTCATGATGCTGGGAATGGCTGTTAGTCAGCAGCACCATCGCGGGAGGGCACGTTTGATGCTGTGGTGTCCATGTTACTACGCTGCGCTATAGGTGGGTTAGGCGTGGTCCTGGGTTTTTGGCTTATGCTACCTTCCATGCACAGTGGGTCCGCTGGGACACAACCGTCCCATAAGTCGAGAAGCACCTGTACTTCCACCACTGCAGCCTGAGAGTGGGAGGTGCTGTCTCTAGATGTTTGCCTCCAGGGCGCTTTTATAAATTATTATTGGCTACCTTGAATACCTCTCTTGGAGAGGAGGTGTTAATTCCATTGAATCTGGAAGTGGCAGGGAAGGAGAGACCATTATCATCACAGGTAGTCTTCAGACTTCACTACATGTCCAAGGCACATACATCACACTGTGAAATGACACCATGGCGGATACTGAAAGTGTAAAAGGGAGTTTCCAAATCCATTCCCCTTGAAGTCAATGCAAAAATTAAAAAAAAAAAAATACTTCCTCTTTAAAAAATGAAATATCTGGGAAATATCACACTGGGTGATACCAAGGCAACGATATAGCTCAGGATTATCTCAGGCAAACTGGGATGCCTGGTTGCCTTACCTGCATCCCACCCGTCCTTTAGTAAACAGTCCTTTGTGACTAAAATCCCCGGGGCTCATTCTATTTTGAGTGTGCCATCTGTTTCCTGTTGGATCCTTGGTGGATGGAGGGGGAGAAAATTCTCTTCACAATACATCATTGCATGATGAAAGCAGACTCCTCAGTGAGATGGCAGTGCACTTCAAATTGAGTGCACTGGGAATGTCATCTTCATAGCTGCTTAGAAAGAAATCCTCAAACTCTGTACATCGAAATGTTACTTAAAAAGAAAGAAATGTTACTTTACTTGGAGTTTTGCCTGAATGGTAGGATTATAAACAATGTTTTTCTTTTCTTGTTTCCTCATGTGGGTTTTAAAAACAGATCTTCAGGCTGGGCACAGTGGCGCATGCCTGTAATCCCAGTGCCTTGGGAGGCTGAGGCAGGAGGATCTCAAGTTCAAAGGCAGCCTCAGTAAAAGTGAGGCACTAAGCAACTCAGTGAGACCCTGTCTCTAAGTAAAATACAAAAAATAGAGCTGGGGATGTGGCTCAGTGACCGAGTGCCCCTGAGTTCAATCCCTAGTACCCACCCCATCAAAAAACAAAAAACAAAAAACAAAAACAAATCAAAAAGACCTTCAGTAAGCACGAATTGTGTTTATAATATGAAATAAAATAATTATTTCCCACAATTATTTGCATGAGGGAATGGGGATTGAAAAGCAAGTATGCCTCTATACTGTGGTTCTCATGGGCTGTGTCATGTTCTCTAGAGATCTGTGAGGTCTTTCTCTGGGATATTACCCAGAAGTGTGACTGTGGGTTACAGAGTATACCTGAAGATGAACTGGGTGTGATTGAGAACTACCAAGATCTTCTTACAATGACCACATGAGCCTGTGCTCTCATTTGGGTGCCTTTGTGCTCATATCCCATAAAGACCTCATGTTATCCAGTCTTCTGGTGTCTGCCAAGTTGGTCAGTGTTAATGATATTGTTACTTTTTGGTATGTCTAAATTACAAAAGAGTTTGTCTCTTCATTGCGTATCCAATTTGATTTTTTTCTGCTGCTATTCCCTGTTCATATCTTTTGTCCATTTCCCATTGAGTATTCTCTTTTCCTTTGTTAATTTTCAGGAATTCTTTTCCTGTATTTCTCTGCTGTAGTTTGGATCATGAATGTCCCTCAAAGGCCCAGATTTATAGGCTTTATCACCAAGATGGGACTACTGGGAGGTGTTAGAACCTTTGAGGGGTGGGGCTTAGTAGACGCTCCTCAGGTCTCTGGGTGCACACCCTTGAAGGGATTGTGGAACTTGTCTCTTCCTCTCTCTTTACTTTTTGGTTCATATTTTAAGTAGTTTTTCTCTGCTGTGTGTTTCTTCCATTGTTTTTGCTGTCTTGCCACAGGCCTCAAACAATGGGGCTAACCGATCATGAACTGGAATCTCTAAACTTTGAACCAAAAAACCCCTTTCGTCTTTATAATTTAGTTATCTCAAGTATTTTGTTATAGTGACAGGAAGCTGATTAACACAATCCCAAAAATACACAATGTAACCTACAAAGCACAAGCATTTCTTATTAAGCACAGATGATGGGCTTTCAGTTGTCCATAGTAAGCGAAAAGAATAAAGGAAAGATTTGACTGAAAAACTCAAATTCATTGATATTTACCTTGGGGATGTAGAGAGTAAATATCCATCTGTGGATACATCCAACCCCAATTGTGTCATCTGGAACTCCACACTGGAAATGGATACTATCCAAGTAGATCATTTACTCACAGATAAATGGAAATAGACTTCAGTTGCCAAAGACACTTGTTCTTATAGTCATGACTACACTGGTTATCATAGGATGTGTTTTTAGTTCAACTTAACAGGGATCATTCAAGCAATAAAACTTAATGAATAATGCATTGATAATAATGGACATTTACTGTGCCAGTCACAAAACTGCATGCTTTACATGTTCTATAGCTTGATCCATTCGGTGCTAACACCATACTTATTTCACATGTATTATAACAGGTTTGAAGAGTTTGCATTGCCTAAGTAACACTGGTAAGGACTGTAAGATACAGGAATTATACTCCTATATTAAAAGAAGAAGAAAGCTCTATCATAAGAGCTATCTAAACAAGAGTCTGTCAGTATGATTCTTTTCAAAGTCATGTGAAATTACCTCTATGAATATGATAAACAATCTTCAGGTAGTCATATAGCAATAATACAAAATCAAGTTTATAAGGCCTTTTTGAGAATATCTAATTCAACCTGTTAAATTTATGGCAGCAGAAAATGAAACTAAGGGGGCAATCCCATGTTTTCAATACTGTGCAGCTGTTTTGTAGTGGAGCGGATACTAGAACCTCTACTTCTAGGCCCAGGAGTTTCCCTTTAATAACAAGAAAAGTCTATGACAATCTGTGCTTCACAGTAGTCACAAGCAAAAGGATTTCAGATAAGCATAATGGTGTATTATTAACCATGCTAGATATAAACCTAAATAATTCAGGCTGAGAGGAGGTGAGAGAGGAAGAGAGGTGACTCATTCATGTTCTTAGAAGCATTTTTGTGTGAAAAACATTTTTCTATTTCATTCTCAGGAGGACTGTGTATATATATGAATATACATGTTATATATAAATTATATATATGTGTGCATATATTTGTGTGTACACAGAGATACATGTATATTTACACACATATACATATATGTACATATATTTGCAGTTGTAAATGTGGGCTGTAAGTATTTTTAAAAATCAAGAGAGAACCAACAGAAGTCATATTTTGGAATGTAAAATGTTTGGGGGTTTCCAAAAAAGGAAGTTATGGGAAAGATGAATTTCAAGATTCCTTGAGGTAGGACTTTGAGAGCCTCAATGGCCAGGTGTAGGTAGAATGTAGTACAACCTGTCCAAAGAAACATGGCAGGAGAAGAAAGAGGCCACTCCATCAGAGAGCCCAAGATGAAAGACCTGAGATTCCCAGGTTTGCCTCAGCTAAAATCACCCAAAAATAAACAATGGTCAGTAGCCAGCAGGAAGGAACAGTGCCTAGGGGAAATATTAGCACCAAATAATCTACACGAACCTTCACGACAATAGAAGTTAGGAACGTGCCTGTCCTCCCTATGGATGGGCTGGGGAGGACAGTGGGAAATGGAAAAATGGGGAAAGAGTCGACGAGAAGGTTGTGGAAGCAGAGTTCTATCCAGCAAAGAGAGGAAGTATGCCCCTCTAGGGCAGGGTCATCCCAGAAAGAACTCGAGAACCACTCTGGGAATATGAAATAATAATAAAGCCTGCATTTCACCAAAGCTCTGTTCCTGTGACAGAGCAGACAGGAAAGGAAGATGGAATCTATCGGGAAAGAGCACATAGTCACAGACTGTAGATCTGACCTGCTGCGGGAGGATTTCAGAGATGCTTATTAGAAGCGGGAGACACGTGAGGCAGGTGGAAGAAGCAATCCTCCCAGTGGAAGAGAGGGCAATGGAAAGAATCTAGAAATAGAACTGGAGGATCCAGTTCCAGCAGGAGGAGCATGAGGGAGACAGATGAAGTGGGGAGTGAAACCCCTTGGGGAGGCGGTTGGACCGGGGCCAGCAGGGTGGTGGAAAATAGCCGCTGGTGCCAGGAGAAGAATGAATTAAGTGCGAGGCCATGGGAGGGGTGGGCAGAGGTCGCGGGCAGGCGCTGCAGGAATTGGAGACATGGAGTGAGAGGTGATGATGATTCCAGCTGTCCAGAGCCCTTTCTTTTGACTTTGTGATGGCAGGGTGGAGGTCTGGAGGGAAGCGGAGAGTGGCAGGCGGGGGACAGGGATGCTGAGGAGGGGTGAGGGTCAGGGTGCTGGCCGGCCCGGGCTGCTGTGAGTGATGGCCCTGCTGCCCACCGCGTGGTCCCGAGAGTGAGATCCTTTTTATTTTTGTAGTTGGCAGAATGCTGATCCAGGACCTGGCTCGGCTCTGAGAAAGGGTGAGACACCCTAGGGAGCCTGTCAGCTGGGCCTTCTGAAGGGCCTCCCTGAGGAGCCCTCTGTCTTTGTCATGGCCTTGGAAAGCCCCAGCTGGGTGGCTGGTGGCGGGGCTCTCTGGCCAGGGTTGGCTGGTGACCCAGCGCTGCCTGGTTTCTCGGAGGTCTCACCTCTACTGCTTTGCTCCTTCTCACTCATTTCTCCCGGTGGCTGCTTGGTTGGCAAAGCCTCAGAGAAGGTCCTGCACACGGCAAGGGAAGCAGGCAGGGGAGCCGAGTCGAATGTGAGCTCCTCCAGTTCCCCAGCACTGCCAGGAGGTGAAGAAGAAAGGGGAACAGCAAGGGGAAGGAGGGAGCGCACCTTTAAAACAAAGAGGAAGACGGACTCGTTTTCTCTTATTTCCAAGCCCTGGAGCCTATTGGCAAGAGGGGCAATCCTTCGTCTACTGCAACTACTTTCAGGTCCTGTTTCAGCTGCCTACGCTACAGATGATAACCCACCTCATAGGGTGACATCTCAGACGGACACCACATTTTCTCTTATCTCAGCTTTTTGTCGATTTGACAGGTTTAGTCTATTTTTTTCTCTTGCTCTCTGGCCTTGGTAGAAGACATGCTTTCTTTATGGAAAGAACCCACTATCAAATGGTCCAGGTATTGAAGAGAGGAGCCAAGTCTCTGGGACTCCAGAGGCACGTGGCTGGTGGACAGAGGCACCAGGATGGAAGACTGATATAAATACAGACAAGATAGAATCTGGACAGTCCTTCCTTCTGTCCTTTCTTTCACGGCTGCATCAAGATATAATTCATATATACAGTCTCTCATTTAAAGTGTACAAGTCAATGGTGTTTACCACACACACAGAGCTGGGCAGTATCACAATTTAAAACGTTTTTATTACTCTTGAAAAAAATGCCATAGCTCTTAGCCATCACCTCCCAATCCTTCCATGCCCCTGCCTCAGCTTAGACAGAACTAATGTTCTCATTCTGTGAGCTTTATTAATCTAATAGCCCGTTCAACCTAGGATGCTCTGTAATTGTAGTGTGCCTTAGAGCCTATGAAAGTTTCCTTTGTTCATTTCAATTTTGATCTTTGAATCAACTCATCTGAGTAGCAGGGCAGGTGGGTTTATCTTGCATTTTTCAGATCAATAAACTAGGATGTTCCTGAATGACAGTATTCCAGCTGCCATGAATGGATGAAGTGGCAGAGCCTTTGACATCTATGTAAGAAAAATAAAGAGGAGTCTGTGTGTAGTATTTCCTTCTAGACTCCTCAACATTTAGGAAGATTAAGGCAAAAAGCAAGATGAGGAATCAAGAAGAAAGGGCTGAAATTGTGTTTGGAGAAACTGAAGTGAAAGACCTGTTAGGGTGCTCTAATTAAGATTTATGAGCTTCTGGAAGGTTCACTAAAGGAAGCTACAAGGTGTCCTTTTCTTGGGAGAAGAAGGAGAAGGGGACAAGGAAGGAGGAGGAGGAGGAGGAAGAGAGGAGCCGAAGGAGATGGAGAAACTCACAGTGGGTAGTTCTTTGTCAGAGTAAGTTTAGGAAGCAGTCATATTGGGAGGCAGAGGGGAGGAGAGGTAGTTGCCCACATCTCTCCCGGGATGGGGATGCATGAAGGCAGGGAGCAGAAGCACGCCATTCATGCTTACATGAAGTTATTCATGTCCCCCATGAAGAGGAGCTGCTATTTATTTTTGGTGGCCCTGTCTGTGAAATGAGAAGCTGTATTCTCCCTCAGTTGAGGACACAGCCCTCTATGTAGCATTGGAGAAACTGCAAAGAAAAGACCAAAATACAATTCCTGCCCCTCGATTCAACTTTTCTTGCCTACGGTGTTCTGGTTACCTACGGCTGTGCAACCAACTGTCTGGAGACTCAGTGACTTTAAACGAAGCCCTTGTAGTTCACAGTTTTGTGTGTTGACTGACCTCAGCTGGGACGTTCTTGTTTGGGCTTGCTCATGCAGTCACAGTGGGAAATTAGCTGGGGCTGCAGTTACCTGGTTTTAGTGAGCTGCTGTCAGAATGGTGCATTTGTATGGCTGCCCGTTGGTGCTGCTGTGTCTGGGGCTCAGTTAGGGGTGTCAGATGGACTGTCCTCATATGGCTTCTCCATGTTGCTTGAGCTGTTCCCATCATGGTGGCTGTTGTCTGCTATGCCTGCCACCTTGAAAGGGACATTTAATAGGCAGGGCTCTTCTTAGATTCTCTTTCTTTCCATCTAGTCTCAGGGCTCCTTCTTAGGGTTTCTCTGACATAGTAGCTGGAATGTCAGTTCAGGACTCTGGTAGACCAAGGTGAAGCCCTCAGTCCTGAAGTTTGGACCTAAATCAGAATAGTGTCACTTCTGCTATATTCTGCATGTTACAGCTGTATGCCCATCCCAGGTACAAGGACAGAGAAAAGAGGTCCTACTTTTACCTGGGAATAGTGACAAAGAACTAGTGACCTTCTTTAATCTACCCTGCAATGGCAGAAAGTCATTGACATGCTAAGCAGTCAAGGGAGAAGAATGTGGAGAGCCTCTCTGGCCTTGGGCTAGAGTGGTAGAGATCAAAGTTGAAACCAAAGCAACAAAGTGTGCTACATCTTGGAATAATTTATTAGTTAATTAATTTATGTAGTAGACATTTGTTGAGGCCATAGTTAATGTCAAGTGCCCACACTACAAAGATAAATTGACATGGCCCCTGCCTTTAAGATACCTGAAGTTAGGCAGTGATGCATAAGGTGATCTCTCAAGTCCAAACAGTATGCATATACACACTCACAATGCTCAAAACGAAGTATCAGAGTTTATACCAAAGACTACATGGCAATAATGCTGCGAAGGTACGTTGTTCACACAAGTCTCCTGATTTAGCATGGTATCAGGTGAAAAAAAAATGGAATATTTATCACCAATAACAAAAATAGGTGAAAGATATGGGCAAAGTGGCCAAGTTAAACAGGTTTCTTTGGAGAGATTCCTTCTGGTGGGTTTACGTAGCTTCAGAGAACATTACTTGGAATGGTGGAGTATGTTCAAGACCCTCAGTTCCAACTGAAACTGCTTAGAGACCTTGGGAAAACAGAGGCTATAATTCATATTGCTGGACCAGGATTTTCTGGCATGTCCAAAAGGACTCCCAGTGGGGATGTGAGATTGCTGGTTATGGAGCTCTGCCTTGCTATTGCTCAACGTGCCTATCAGAGCCCCATCCTAAAGAGAAGGCAGCGTCCTGAGCAAAGAAACAGGGAGGTAGGCAGAGGTAGAGAGAGGCCATCAAAGACAGAACAGAGGTGAACGATGACACTGGAGAACGGGAGGAGTGGGTGGAGAGAGTTTATCCAAGCTTGGATTAGCTGGGGTTGTTTGTCAGAGCTGACTTAATTGGAAGGCAAGTCAGTTGGGGGGGGGACAGCATTTTTGGGTAATTTGTTTGAAAAATTAAGTTGATCAGTTTTAGTGTGTGATCTAACCATCATGTAATAACGATCCACCATAAAACTTAGGAAGGAAAGCTGACCGCGGGGCCTGCGGCAGAGGGCTGAGGGTGGTGTCTCAGGCTCTGCTCGCTTAGCTGGCCCTGGATCGCAGGGTAGAGCCGGGCTGAAGATCAGAGAGGCTGACAAGGAAGGGGAGGCCTCACCCTTGCTCCCTTCTCGAACCACACTTCACCAAACCCCAGCTCACCGTGCTACAACACTGCTTTCCCATCATTTTTTTTTCTTTCTTTTTTGCTTACTGATCTGGTCATGCTGCCAAGTTAGGCATTTCAGCCTGTCAAGCTGGCTTTGCTGTTTGTCCTGAACCCAATTCCAGCAGGGTGGTTCTCTAGTTTCATACCTTGTGCTCCGTGCCTTTTCACCATCTGAAACACACTCTCTGATTCTAGACACACTTCAAAAATCTTACCTGGATTACTCAAAATGAGCTCCCCTCTTTTCTCATTGTTGTGTTTATCTGTCCAAGAATTCATTTGTCCATTTGTTCATTCGTTGGTTGACTTCATGTTCACTTGCTGAACATATTTTTAAGCATCTAGTATTTGCCAAGTTCTAGACATATCAATTTAAGACACATCCTTACTATCAAGGAATGGAACTGAGAAAGAAGTCCCAACCCCTGCGTCATTCATTCAGCAACAGCATTCTCCTGTTCTGCCTTGTTAGTTGTATTCTCTTGCTGCTGTTTCCATAAATTTGGAAGTCACCTTCTTTAAAGGTGAATAATCTGTCTTCCCAGCCTTTCAATTTCCACAAAGATCCTTGCTCATTCTTATGGTTTAGGTATCAGGTGTCACCCAAAAGCTCATGTGTGAGACAATGCAAGAAAGTTTAGAGGCCAAATGATTGGGTTATGAGAGGTTTGACCTAATCAGTATGCTAAGCCACTGATGGGGATTAACTGGGTGGTAATAGTAGGCAGTTAGGGTGTGGCCAGAGGAGGTGGGTTTCCACCTTCCTTTGGTGTATATATTTTGTCTCTGGCAAGTGATGCTTTCTGTTTCCTGATTGTCATGTCCTGAGTTGGTTTTCTCCTCCACACACTTCCACCATGATGTTCTGCCTTACCTTGGGCCCAGAGCAATGGCGTAGGCTATCTATTGACTGAGACCTCTAAAACCATGAGTGCCAAATAAAATTTTCCTTCTCTAAAATTGTTTTGTCAGGTCTTTCATCATAGCGGTACAAAATCTGACAAAAACACCCATAGCGAATTCACTAAGATCAAAGGAATTGTGAGCACCTGAGAGCAGAGAACTGGTATCAGCAAATTCTGGCAAAGGGGAGGAGAGATCAATGGATGAGACGTGATGGTCTTAAAATGAAATGAATTACTTTTTGTGACCCCTGGAGCGTAAATTCAGATAAATATGGGTGTTCCCTGCTTGAAATCAACATACCCATACAGAAGGCCTAGGTGAGGTTCTTAATCTGCATGTCTCCATCATGTTCCAGGGTTCCAGGAACATGCCCCACCTCTGAGCAGCAGTGGAGAACATCCTTGGGATCAGTGAAGTGATCAAGCAATTAACAGGTGCTTTTGAATGCCCAACCTTAGAATGCTAAGGTTGCCTCAGCTCCCAGCAAGAGTCCTGGATAGGCAGCAAAACTAAGTTTGAACAGGCCGAGTGGCCAAGGCCCCATTCTAAGATGGTACCTTAGGCTGGAAGAGAGACTCGGTCTTGCCCACCCTTCTCCTGGTCCTGCTTGGTTACGTAAGATTTCCCAAGCGTCCTCTAGCATTCTCTGGAGGACACAGGGCTCTGGCACAAAACACACTGAACTAGGAGTCGGGAGAAGGGTTGTCGCCTTGGCCCTGGCCCCAGTGACTTATGTGACTTGGGGCAATCACTTTTCCTCTGGCCCTCAGTTTTCCCATCTGAAAAATAAGAGAGCTGAAATAGCTCAGTCATTTTGTTCAACTTATTTTTGTAGAACCCTTTCATCCCACAAATCATAATGCAGAGAAGTTCAGGATGCAGACATATAGAAGCACAGCTGAATTTCCCAATAAGGCCCAGAGGGGAATAAATAGACTTCTCCACTTGCCCAAGCTCCCTCTCCACTCCCACTGGGACATTCTTTGAAAACCTCTGAGTTAGAATGGTAGAATGTGTATATATATATATATATATATATATATTTTTTACTGATCATGCATGGTGCATTACCAAAATTAATTTTAAGAGAGTCAAATTCAATATATGCATGTTGACAAACAGATTTACTACTATCTATCCTTGTCTGAACCGTTAATAAAATTCCCTTTTTATATTTTTAAAAGACAAAATAAAATAGAGCTCAAAGGTTCAATATTTTCTCCCCACACCCCAGTGGATTGTCTTGCTCAATTCCTGCAGTACACACACCCTGGTTTGGAGACCACTGGCCGCCAGGGCCCCAGGTTCTTTCCAGCCCTGCTGTTCTAGGAGTCCTTGCCTGGAATAGAGAAACAGTGCTGGCATTTCCCAGCCCTGATTATTGCTCACAGGAGACATCCTTTTCTGGGAGCTTGGGAGAGTGAGAGCTATTAAAGGGAGAAGAAGGATGCTCCACTGTACACTCAAGACAACATTCTACTCCTCAGTTGGCCAGGCCACTCTGGGGCTCAGGTGTCTGAGCTCTTCCCTACTCTCACCTGTAACTCTCTCCAGCCTCCTGGTAGCATTCCCAGCACATGTCTGGCCTGAGCCTCCCTTCTAGTCATGAACCAGTAACCCTGGATCAGTCTAAGCTAGGAGATTTTCTCAGAAATGTTCTTATGAACAAAGAACAGTTTGGAAACTCCACCATTGCTGAGGAGCAGGGAGCTTGGGGGTGCATGTGATACCCTCTCTTTTCTCCTCAGACTCTGGCCAAGTGGCTGTTCTTGGAAAAGAAAAGTAGGTTGGGGGGAACTGCTGGGTCACTTTCTTTGGGAGGCCCACAGGGCTCAGGGGAGGGGTGTCTGAGGCCCAGTCCCCAGTCCCCATCCGTTCATAACTCATTTGAGAGATATGCAAAATTGTCAGAACTGCCAAACGTCTGCTTGCCAAGGCAGGCTTCTCTCCAAATGGGTTTCTATATTTATGAGAAACCGAAATAAAACACAGCACTAAAAGGCAACAGACGCACTGTCAGGCAATCCCCCATAAGTGTTTAATGGAAGGCAAGACAGTGAGGAGAGACAGTCAGGAGGTCTCCTAGCAAGAATGAAGGCAGGGTGGACCCCAGGGGCCTTGGCTTAGGTACACCCAGAAGGTCATCTGCTGAAAAAGTCCAGGCAAGTCTTAGTGCCCCTCTGTCTTCCTTTAGCCATCAGTGAGACAGTGGACACCATATTAGTTTCTCAGAGCTGCCATAGCAAAGTTCCACAAACTGGGTGGTCCAGATCAGCTTAACTGTTCTCTCTTAATTCTGGAGCACCTGAAATCAAGGTGCTGAAAGGGTCATGTTTCCTCTGAAGGCTCTCAGGGGGATCCTTCCTTGTTTCTTCCAGCTGCTGGTGGCTGTTGGTATCCTTGGTATCCCTCTCCTAGCCCCATCCCTCCGAACTCTGCCTATGTCTTCATGTGGACTTCTCTCCATGTGTCTGTGTCTTTTTGTCTAAATTTGCCTCTTCTTATAAGGACACCAGTTATGTTGGATTTAGGGCCCAACCTAATCCAATATGACCTCCTCTTAACTTGATTACATCTACATAGACTCTGTTTCTAAATAAGGTCCCATTCACAGGTTCTGGGTGAATGTAAGTTTTGGCGGGGGGAATACTATTCAATGCAGTGCAGTTTCAAAGTGTACCTCTTGCCAAGGGAAGAATGGGGGTCTGAGAGAAACAGTTTGCTTTGCTTTCTTAAGCTCAGAGTACCACACCCATTTTCCAGTTTACCAAAGAGTCTAGGCAAATGGGAATGTTGATGGTCTCTATCTGGGCTCTTCCAGAAGTACCAAAGTTTATACTCCCTCTCAGTATAACCCAGGCGAACAGAGGTGGCGCCATTTTTCAAAGGTCTCCAGCAAAAGGGATACATAACTCACATCCTTGATGGGTAGGAGAAGGTCCAAATTTCAACTGCAATCGATCATATCAAAGCCCTGTCTGAGCTGTCAGATAAACAGGGTATAGGAACATCTGCTCTGAATTTAGCCTTGACGATCCATGTCAAGGCTTGGACAGATGACTTCTTTTCTTTGATTCTTCTTTTTCTTTTTAAAAGAGAAATTTGACTTGCTAGATCTATACATTCATAAATCCTTTTGCTTTTCTCCCCTTTCCATCTTTATATTCTCTTTCCCTTTGTAATTTTGTCTCTTCTATTATTTTATCTAATTTTAGCTTCTAGAAATTGAAAAAAAAAATCCTTCCTTCTATTCCTTCTCCTGGCCAGGCTGCAACTTTGCCAGTGGAGGAATTCAGCTTCTGGCTGCTGGCTCTTGCTGTCACCCCAGTCACTGCTTTGATGCCTGGGTTGCTAACTCAGTTCAGAACTAGAGATGAAAAGGAGATTTGGAAAGGGTAGAGGGGACGGAGGGGAAGGGGACACCTCAGAGGAAGCATGGGGAAACGTCAGGAAATGACTAAAACTCAAGTGCCAAGCCCAGCCAAGACCAACAGCAGAAAAAGCAGGGATGAGAAAGGGAAGGACCATGAAACCCACGCAGGCAGTAACATCACAGAGAGGACAATCCGGAAAAATGTGGGGAGAGATTGAAAGGAAAGAAAACCAAAAAGAGGCCAGAAAAGGAGGGGCAGGGAATTGGAATGGAATGAATGGGTGTTTGGTTGATTTCTATATGACATTGGTCCATGAACGTTCCTGAAGCTTATAGTGTTGAATGCCCGGATGCGTCTCACTGAGCAAGTCCTGGACAGTTCTCGTAGCTTGTTTGACCAAACCTTGGCCTTTAGCTCTGTCACGGCTGACACTGGCTGTGATTCACTGTATCTTTTGAGTTTCTCTAAAAGAAGCATTTATGCCAGGGGTCTGCCTCTTGCTCTTAGGCCCCCAGAATATGACAGACTTCCATATGCCATCTAGACCAAAGCTGGCGGGATCTCTAGGAGGCATGGCTGATCTGGAGTCAGCAATGACCACAGCAAGACTTTGAAGGTCAAGTTCTTTTGCTGGAATATCCTTTCTGTTTTCAACACTCCATCCTCTCCCATCAAGGGATCCACAGGTCCACGCTACTTCCTTACTCTAAAAAGTCATAACCTCCCTCTCCCCTGATCAAGTAGATCTCCATTAACACCAACAGAAACCCTTTCCTAGCTAATGTTCACTCTCCAAAGGCTTGACATCCACTGTCCCCACTCTCAGTACCTACAGGTACAGATTGATACCGCCGTTTAACGGTGACGAGTTCTGCTCCTTCTAATGTTGAAGATTGAACACTAGAGAAGCACGCCAAGGCAATCATATTAAGCAGGTTTTATTTAAAGGTAATAATACAGGATTCTCCCAGCAGGAAGAATGGGGCCATGGCTGATGTTCTAAAGTCCCAAGAAGTGAGCGCACCCTACATCTTTTATAAGTTAAGGTCTCTTTTGTTCTCCAGTTCTCTCCCGCCTTATCTCTCCTTCCTGCCTACATGACTAGGCCTGGTTTTGCATTAAGTGAGAAGCCATGGGCAGGGGGAGGGCCAAGGGGATTCAGGCAGGTAAGGGCCAGGGGGCATTAATTAGCAGCTCCTTGCTTGCAGTCCTTGATAAAGGCAGGTAAATTTGGTAATCAATGGGCTCTGGAGATCCTTGACATTCCATTCTTCCAGGGGCAGTCTCCAACTTCCAGAGGTAGATGGCTTCATGGCTTCATTTCCTCGAATTGACCGATCCCCTATTACTACACTAACTGCCTGTCCTTAATTCTGGCTTCCTTATACCTTACCTGGGAACTCCTGGGTACCCTGAGATTCTACCAAGTAGCTGGTTCCACAGTAGTGAGCAGTCTACAGAAGCCATAGCTGCCAAGGGAGACGTATGCAGGCCAGGCCATTCGGACTAGATAGTATGTCACCAGAGATACTCATTAGTTTATTTATTTAAAAAAAATTTTTTTTGGTACTGGGGATTGAACCGAGGGGTGCTCTGTCACTGAGATATATCCCTAGTCCTTTTTATTTTGAGACGAGTTCTGGTTAAGTTGCCCAGGCTGATCTGGAACTTACAATCCACCTGCTTCAGTCTTTTGAGTTGCTGGGATTCTAGGCATGTACCACCACGCCTGGTCAGAGATATTCTTGAAGATTCCTTAAAAAGACATTTTGCAGACCAGTTACTTCAAGGGTTTTGACTGAAGAAACAGTGATTGTCTCTAATTTTAGAGACAAGCTGGTCCTCTGAACTTATTGAAATATGTTCTGTCAGTCTGAGTTTGGGATCACATGGAGCGAGTAAATTAACATCTTGGGCCAATACTCACAGTTCTAAAGAGAAGCAGTTCTGAGCCACTGGAGGAAATGCAGATTCCCATTCTATATCTTCCAAGATGCCGCTTACAGAGTCAAATGATGGGGGGTTACTTCTCTACGCTGAGAACACATATGAACATTTGTATGAGTTAAAAAGGAAGCTGAGGGACACCTCTTTATTGACCTGAGAATCTTGGCAAGTTGTAGTCAGGAGAAAGTGTAGGATCACTCTCCCCCAAGCATGCAGGCTAACTTAGGGCTGGCATGGAATTCGGTGGACCAACCCCAGCCCCGCTCCCTCCTCTCATACTGACAGACACAGGACCAAGGCCACTAAGCATTCAGAAACCTCATTGTGTGTTTTTGAGTTTTTACCATCTAACTGAGTTTCTCTCAAACTGGATCTCCCAAAAGGAGTCACTGCTGTCTACTGAGGACCCAGCCCCTGGCCAGCGGTCCCCAGTAGAGACTGGGTGGGGACAGACTGTTGTAGCAGAGGGGAAGGTGAGAATGCAGCTGGGTAAACAGCCAGCATTGTTCCCTGCAGCCTCAGGGCTGCAGCCACCGGGTGCCTTCCACCGAGGGAGCCAGGGAGCAAGCAGAGTGCATCTGACCCGCACATCGCACATTGCTCCTGCTCTGTTGACACAGGTGCCTCCTCCCCAGGGGAGTCCGGGCTCTGCAAACATGTGTGACCGCTTGCTGCTATCAGAGGGACGCTCACATCTGCAGGCTGCTGAGGGGAGAAACCGAGGCCCAGAGCAGGGAAGGAAAGGTTTGGAGCTGAGCGAAACCATGATGCACCCTGGAGGGACAGGCAGGTGCTGTTGCTCCCCTGGCCTCTCTGGTCACCCACTTCCCCTTGTCTTGTCAGACGGCTCTTAACAGGGAGAGAGTTGTGGGCGTTTCACTTTGGGAGGTAGCAGTGACTTTTCTATGACTCGGGCATGAAGCCCATGCTCCCTGTCTGTTGGGGTGTGGGATTGGCCAGTAACCCCCAGGCTCTGACAGCCAAAAGGAGGGGAGGAGGGACTTCAGCGCCTGCACAACTTTGTCACACACCCCTAAAATGCCCCTTGGCTCCTAATGCCTATGCACTGGATGCATGCAATTTTCCTCTCCCTGATATCCCCCGAGAAACAAACTCCAAGGGAAGTCAGAGTAGGAACTCAGCCTATTCAATTCTCTCTCTCTCTCTCTCTCTTCTTTTCCCCAATTGCTCAGTGTCAAAGCCCCTGCTCATATGTCCCAGATTCTTCAGCAGATAAGTTGTAAGGAAACAAAAGGGGTAAAAGGGACTTATCGTTGAAAAGAGCTTGGGAAGACACGTGGAGTCTTTAAAAAATGGTCAAGACTAAATTGTGGTATCCAGAAATGCCTGCCCGGTGCTAAAACTGCAAAGAGATGCAGAAAAATGGTTATTCTAGAACCAGGAGGGTGGTCGCTCTCAGAGGACATTGCGGGAAACATTGAGACTGAGTGGACTACGTGGAGGGGATCTTTACCCCAGTGCCACTGTCTCTATCTGCCTACCCTTAAGCAGAGAGGTGCCCTTCCTCTGTCTCCTGGAGAGCCAGTGACAGTCACAGGCACTGCCTGAGCAGCTCTGATTAACACCAATTCTACCAATGGACTCTTCCAAAGTGAATGATCTGTTGGTGCTAGCAAGGCCATCGGAGATGTTCAGATGTGATCCCCGCGTCTCCCAGTGACTCCCAGTGCGAGCGTACCGTTGTGCACCCGGCTGTTTAGAAGCAGAGAGCGGGTTGCTAGGCAGTGCATCTCCAAAAAAGAGAGTGTGGAGAAAAAGAAATAATAAATAAACAGATGACAGGGACGCAATCCAAAGCCTGTTATGACAAGAGCATTTGGGCCCAGTTCATTTCGATTTGCTGGGAGGGTCCCCGGGATGTCAGAGCTTGCTGGGCTCCCGCTTGAGTTTCCAATCTTGCCTTTCAGCTCCTCAGCCTGTCTTATGTGGTGGGGAAAGCGGAGATGAAATATGGCTCTCTGGAGGGCCATGCCTTTGTGAAAGGCTATTACAGCTGTAACAAAACTTTGGTAATCCGTAACCGTATCCCATTACATCTCCAGGCTCCTTGGGTCCCTTCCCAGCCTTAAGGAAAACACACACACCCTTTCTCTTTTCTTGCTTTCTTTGCTTCTCATTTGCTCCCTCCCTAGTTTCCACTCTCTAAAAGGTCATCACAGTTGTTCTTTTCACACAGGTTTTCTTTTAGCCTTTGACGGAAATTGGCCTGAGATCTACAGAAAGACTGGGTGGTATCCGTGTTAGGGCTTGTCAAACAGCGGAGGAAGATGGGACCGATGGGGTCACTGCAGTTTGTCATGAGGCCTCCTCAGGCTTCCCAGAGCCTGCTCAGGCCTGGCTGGTGGCTTGCTGCCGGCTCCGCTCCTCACAATGGGAGCTAGCCTTCCCTAAGGTGGATCATCCCCAGGTTTTATCTCCGTGCCTGCTTTTGGGCACCACCTGGTTTGGCTGTAAGGAAACAAGTCAGAACCTTCATCAGAGGACCTCTCTGCCCATCTTTAACTACTTCCTAGATTTGTCATATCTGTGGGGATTTGCCATTGAGGCCCAGAAAAGATACCTAAACCTGGCGCATCTGAATAGAAAACAGGTCCTTATAAACAGTACAGGTGGCAGCTACTCTCCCTGCCCATGCCTCCCTGGACAGGTTCCTAGGGACTGCTTGAATTCCTTCATTCCTCTGCTGGTTCTTGTGTGTGATGCTCATATGATGGAGAGTAGAGAGTGAAAAAATAGAGCCACGAAAAGAGACAGAATGAATTATTCCACTCTCTTGAGGCCCTGTGGCACTTTAGGGGAAGAACTGAAGTGGGCATAAAGTAATGTCACATAATTCTTTGCTGGTGACCAAGTCTCCTTCTGCCAAACCATACTTGTTTGGCAACCTGAAGACAGAGGAGGTAACCGAGGACAAGAGAGGGAAGAGAAGGTGAGGTCCCATTGCATCATGGAAGGGAAGAAGTCTGGTACCAAGGGATGCAACAAGGGGAAGGTTCCATCCACCTGGAAGAATTCACCAGAATCATGAGCTATCAAACACCCTTGTCTATCAACCATAATGAGGGAAGGACATGAGTCTGACTGATTCAAAAAAGTTTTTCTTTCGCATTTAGAACAAAATCACTGTGCAACCTACACATCTACCTCACTCATCCTTTTAAATTGCAACCTAAATAAAATTCAGTTTTTCTAAGAATTGAGGAATCTCCAAGGCAGATGAAAACATGGATGTAAGAGAGGGCTGAGAGAGCCCTACCAAGGTCATTTCCCCATTTCCAGCAAGACTGAGGCTGGAGCTCTTGTTGCTGTGATGTCTATAGAAGATAATAATTACTTTTCAAAATCAAATTTTTTTTATTTCGCCGAAAATTTATCAGGGAAAGAACTGCATATTTGTAACAAAACAGAGGTGTTTTATGTTACATCCAGCCTGGCAGAATGTCGCATATGCTTAGGGAAAAATCTGTGAGGCATAACCATGGATGTAACTAGTGGCACTTGTTTTTCTGCTTGACACCTTTCTGCCTTTCTGCTAGCATCCCTATCCTCTGTCTTGTCAGATATAATCACAGGAGCATGCACACATGCACTTTCTTTGGGTCCAGCAAAAACTGTTGATTGTAGAGGCACAGGAAATCTAGAAGATGGGATACGTGTAGTTGGGAAATGGCCTCCAAGTTATTTTCTTACTGATTCTCTGATTTAGATCACAAAGCCTTCCCTGTCTGACTTCGCCATGATTTTTTCAGTCTTTACTCCTTTGCCAGCCCAAAGATGAAGTGTCTTCTCTGTCTCCACCGTCGCCTGGTTTGGATTTGGGGTGAAACCTCATTATTGGTTACAGAGTTTCCTATTTTGATTTTTAATTGAGGTGATTACTCTTCTGGGGAGTCACCTACTGGACTTGTGCTTTGTGTTTCAATCTTAGAAATCTCGGATCTCTGAATTCTTTCCTTGGTCCTCAGCTGGAAAGATGTATGAAGAAGGGGTCACCTTGGCTGGTCGCGGCCTCCCAGCCTCACATTCTAGACCACGCACTCTGGGAACTCAGATCCCCAGCTCTCCCTGCTCTGTATTTCCTATTCATTTCCGTCTGAAGTTTCCTACTGCCTCACCCTCTGTTTCCTGCTTTCCTGTGACGCCACAGACACCAGCTCTGTGCCTTCCCACGCCTTTGCCCAGCTATCTGCTGCATTTCAGCATCCTGGACATCAGTGCATTTCCTTACAGCATCTCCTTCATGAATATGCAGCATGCGGCTGCCTTTTCAGACCAGATCCCGCTGGTCTTTAGTACATTAGAAAGTTCTTAAGTGCCTCCATTTTACTTTGAATTCTGGCTCCCCATTAGGAGTCTCTCCCTGGCGACTCTCCTATGTTGACAATTGCATTTTGAGGAATGGGCTATTTTATTACCCTAGCAATTACAATGATGGTGATAATGATATCAAGAATGATCCTAATATTCGAGTGTTAACTATGGGTCAGACACTGTGTGGTGGGATTTGTCACTATTTCATTTATCCCTCATGATCACTCCAGGAGGCAGGTACTGTTACAAAGGAGGAAACTGAGGCTAACTGAGATTAAATGAGTGGCCTGGGGTTGCTGGGATGTGAACCTGAGCAGTCTTTCATAGCTTATATTCCTTATCACAGAGAAGTCCCCAGAGTGTCCTTAAATCTAAACAGAGGACAGTCAGCCAGAGGCATGCTGAAGAGCCAGAGATAGTTAATGTGGGAAAATGTTCATGCATTATTTGTTATTTCATCAAGAAAGAGCTAAGGGGAGCCAGGAGTCAGATCATGATGTAGTAGAGAATGCCATCAAATGACTTAACTGGACAGTTAGAATCATTTTCTCTCCTGGGTCACTTGGCTTTTACTTGACCTTGGTGGTTGAGTTTCTGTTGTCACCATGGCTCTGCCCTGAAGCATAGTTACCATCAGCAATACCTCTGACTGTGGTTCACTTGGCTGCCCTCTTTAAGCAAGGAGCTGTGCAACAGGGAAGAATTCTTTCCGCAGGAGCAGATGGGAGCAAGTGGTGAGACTCTTCCTTTGGAACATGTTTGACGTGCACAGGCAGAAAGGAAGCTTTCATTTAGCTCCGGTGGTTTGCAGACAGAACTGAGGGGACGTGGTCAGAGCCTCCAACCCTGTGTGTGGTCATTCAGCGTTGCTCTGTTTTGTGGTCACAGCCCATACTTTAAGTCCTGGCCAGACGTCTTGTAATGCACGTGGCACGCTGTTATGGTCTCTGGGGGGATGGGGGATAAGGTGTGGATGAGTCAGTTCAGCTCCGAATTCTTGACCAGAAGAACAGTTCAGAACACACATCTGGAGGACATGGGATCACGTGCAGGGTCAAGCATCATTATCTTGTAGGACATTTCAGTTTGGGAGTGCATTTCTTGAAGAATGCCATTAAGTTTTCAGTAGATCCTAAACATGATTGGCTGTAAGGTATAAGTAGATTAAAAGACTAAGCTGTGCAATAACTATTAGGACCTGGTTTCGTGCTTAGGCAGAACTCTGTTCGTTCAGAACAAGTTCATAGATGGTCTTTTCGAGAGCTAACCGTCTCTGCATCTTTGGTGAATATCACTGACCGTAAATGTGGGCCCTGATTCTGAATTCAGTATTCCATTTCCTTGATTTCTTTATCTCTTTGCACAAGGTCTTCATTTTCTCTATTACTATAGCTTTATAACAAATTCTGAAATCAGATAGTTTAAGTTCTCCAAACTTGTCTTTTCCTTCACTAAGTAGTTTTGACTATTCTAAATTATTTTGTGTTTGCCTATCAAATTTAGAATTGATGTGTAAATTTCTACAAAAACATCTGCTTGGGTTTTGACTGAGTTTTTGACTCATTTGTATGCCATAGATTCAAGTGTCCTGGGATTGAACTTTAGAACTCTTAGCACATACACACAGATATTCAGGACAATTGGTTTCCATGCTGATTTAAAGTTCTTAAGAATAAACACTATGTTGAATATAAGCCCCCTGGAGGCAGGGTTAGTAGGGATTTATGGGTAATAAAATTATCTACACAAAGGGGAAACTCCACTATTGCCAAAGAACCTACTATGAGCCATGTTTGTAAACTATAGGCCATATCTATAAAATGCTTAGGTACTGCAAGAAACACATGAGGTTGACATTACCTGCCATACTTTGCAAATGGGAAAACTGAGGTAAGGAGAAGTTGGGCAGGGAAGCCCAACTTGTAGTAAAGTGGTAAAATTGTCATTGAGACTCAGCCTTGTCCAGGTTTGCTCTGTGGAACTTGCCCCACCTCAGCGGTTTTCAGACCGTGTCCTGAGTGCCCCAGGGCTCTGCAAGTGTCCCAGGGTTCACAGGAGAATGTGTGGTGGGCGAAGCAGAAGGGGGATGGCCTGGACTCAGCACTCCAAACTTGGCTTCTGCCAGTTTTCCTGTGGCCTGCTTTACAGACAGGGCTTCTACTTAAAAAGCAAAACCCAAACAGAGCAGCAACAACAAAACTCGGCATGTCATTCCAGTAAGTTTGCAAATCATGCTGCCTTTGAAATGAAGATTTCTCTCATTTTCTCCTGGATAAAGTTCCTGGAAGCTTTGTGATGGTTGTGAGCATGTTATGGCTGCTGGGGTCAGAGGCAGGATGGTGGGCTGCTCCTCCAGGGGAATTCCAGTCTCCTTCTCCCTGAGCCTATAGTTGAAAACTGCTAGTCCCCTGGTACTGTGTCCACTCTGGATCTCAGTCCAGTAGACAGATGTGCTTGTGGACGATCCTGTTCCTCCCACGGTGCCCTCTAAATACCCTGGATGGTTCCAGTCACGCCTTCAGAACCCCTGTGGCCTCCTGTGTTTCCTGGGTCTCTCCCTAGCCTCACCCTTGGCAGATACCCCATGAAATTCAGCCACCTTCATCTCTCTCTCTCAGCAGTTGGAAAGTTTTCTACCTGAATTCCTGATTTTCTCCTCTTTGCCAAAACCCAAAGGCCCACATCTTCCCTGTGCCAATAAGTGCAGGCAGAGGTTGTTTGGACAAATCCAGAAATGACCTTGTACCTTTACTCAACACTAGAATGACAGGTTCTCTCCTTCCCTGCCACAGCCCAACATACAGGCTGCTGCTCCGACCACCAAAGATTCCATGGCTTCTTTTCCCTTCCCTTTCTTTAACACCCTTCTTCATGAATATTTCCCAGTTATTACCACCCTATTACTTTTCTGGAAAATTAATCAGAAAGCTAAATTTCCAGGAAGGGGTCTTGGGAGGACATTTAACCCAGACTCCCATACTTGTCTGGGCAAAGGGTTCACTCTTTGGTCTTTAGACTTTCATCAGTTTCCTCACATTTTCATTTGAGAATCCTTGGATTTTGTTCCTTATTGTCTTACTTACTAATTTCATTTACAAAATGTCTCCTTTCTCAGTTTGTCAAAGAGCTACCTGCATTCCCATATTTATGCCAGCACAAGTCACAGTGACCAAGACGTGGAAGTGATGGAGGCATTCATTAACAGATGAACAGATAAAGAAAACATGGTATGTATATTACAGTGGGATGTTATTCAGTTGCAAAATAGAACAAAATCCTGTCATTTGCACCAACATGGATGAATGGAACACATCATGTTAAGTGAAATCAGCCTTCTTTGACAGGACACATATTCTACGTTCTTACTCACGTGTGGGAGCTGAAAAAGTTGATCTCAGAGAAGTAGAAAGTAGAATAGTGGGTGCCAAAGACTGAGGCAGGTAGTGGAAGAGGAGTGAGTAGAGAAAGGATAGTTCATGGGTACCAGGAAGCAACTGAATTGTGCTAAATTTCTACAGCACAATATAACTGTGCTTGACAACATTCAATTATGTACCTCAAAATATCTAGCAGAGAGGATTTTGAATGTTCCCAGCACAGAAATACCTGAATTTGATCACATACTTTGTGCCTGCATATTAAAATATCACACCATACCCACTTAAATATATACAATTATGTGTCAGTGGAAAATATAAGAAATTTAAAATGTTTCTTCCTTCAGGTCAGGGGTCAACAATGCACGTGATAATATATGTCCTCTGAGAGATGCTCTCATGACTGACTGCATGACTGTGAAAGATGTTGGACTCTCTTCAGGCAGATGTACATCCACAAACCCCTTTCCTGGTCCAACTGGGTTTGGGGTATCATGTATGATGATCGCAATCCATGGGTAAAGACTAGAGCTGTCCATGTTGGTCCAGATGCGTAGGTGACCGGCCTGGAGGAGTCCTTGGATGCCAAGGTGGAGGTCACACGAGAGATGATGTAAGTCTGCAATGGTGTCTATCCAGATGCAAAGAGACAGATGCTTGGGAACAATACCCTGGCAATTTCGTTCTAAGACCAGCTATGGTGGAATAAACTCGTTTATATTGATTGACGATTGATTGGTTGATTGGTTTTGACTTAAAGAGTTCAGATTGGCTCTGTGCTTCAGGCAGTTATAGATTTCCCAGAGCATACATACAAAATTCATTTTTCCAGAGATTTAAGGGAAGAGAGGAGACTCTTTTTCTAGCGGACTAATAAGATGGAAAAGTGAACCACTGAGTTTTCCTTGACTTGGGCGTATATTGTAAATGCTTCATCTCCTTTTATTTACATTTTTACCCCCACCCAGCTGACTTAGTCTTTCCTTTCAAAGCTATAGAGTTACCCCCCACCCCTTCTTCGTCCACTTTGAGAAAGGCCTTCCCAAGCCTCACCCTGTAATGGCCAGGGAACCTCTCTGGGCCCCGCAGAGTTCTGTAAGAACACAGCCTTCATCTTTGTTGCTTCTTTCTCTTGTCATCTGCTGGAAGGTTAGAACTGGGCTGCAAGATAGATCACACTGCAGACCCCTCAGGAGTTAGCCTGAATTGGGGTGCAGAGGGACTGGGTATATGCTGGGTATCCACAGATTTGTCTCCTTATTTCTGCAAGAGGGAGCACAAAGCACCTCCCAGAGAGAAATTCTGATGCATGAGAGAGTAGAGAAGTACAAGGGGTTATTTTAAAAGGCAAGAGGGGCATGAGGAGTAGTGGGTCTGAGAGGGAAGAACTTCCGGCTGGGATAACATCTGTCAAACACAGGAGGAATGCAAGTCAACAGTTATGTCCTAAGTCCCTAGTACTGGGATGTAAAGCGTAGGAAGCGGCAAAGGACCTCCCGCCGTTCCCTTTTCCTCTGCGTTTCAGAGTAATTCCCTTGAGGACTTAGGGAGTACAAGGGCAAAGACTTTCTTCTAGGGCCGAAGTGAAGTCCGGCTCTGTAGCTATGAGCACTGGGACTCCAGAGGAGAGCATCCTGGGTTCTCACCCCCCACACCAGCACCTGCAGGGAACAGGACCAGGATCCCATGAGAGTTTCCAAGGCGCCTATGAATGGCTAAGGCCTGTGAAGTGTTGATCAGGGTTTGAGAACCAGAAAGCAAACAAACTGTCGAGTCTGTAGCTGAGCGTCCGAGACGCATGCAGCGGAGGTTAAGGAGAAACAACCTGGGCAAGCAGGAGAAGACCAACCCCTTCCACACAGCTCCAGTGCAGCCCGGGAGGAAAATGCACTCTTCTTATGCCGGGCTCCCACGACCAAAATGCCAGGAGGAGGGGGCTCACGCTTTCTTCCCACAATCCGCCTGAGGCCTGCCAGGGGCAGGACCACCTTCTCCCAGGTCTACTCCCTTGTTCACAGCCTACCTGAATATCATCCAATGCCATGACTTGGGGCTTAAGGGGAAGGAAGGGTCATCATGCCACAGGACATTTTCACCGACTAATTGCTTCAGTTCTCCACCTTTGGAAATTCTTCTCCATGGGAAGGTTGAGATGGCCCCAAAGAAACAACTTGGCAAATATGTCATCAAAAAAAATTTTTTTAACAGCTCTGGTGGTGAATATTATTTTTTATTGTAAACAAATGGGATACATGTTGTTTCTGTTTGTACATGGAGTAAAGGCATACCATTTGTATAATCATAAATTTATGGATGGGGTCTTTCTTTTCAGATTAGACTTTCTTTTCCTGGACAGTAACAGTTGAAATGAAAACACTGTTTGGAATCTTGAGAGCCTCTGAACTTCTTTCCTAGAGATAAGACCCTTTGATTTGGGGTCTGACTGCTCTCACTTCTTGGGTGAGATTTAAAATCCTACCCACCGAGACACCTTCTATGAAGTTCACAAGAACTTACATATGTGAGTTATATATGCGGCTTTCCCACGCGGGGACTTGGGGCGCTGGCTGGCGCCTCCTCCAGGCACCAGTGCCCACCGGGACTGTGGGCTTCTCTGGGAGGCTGGCCTCTTGTGCACTAGCCTTCTATTCAGTTGACTGGTCCATCATGACAAGACTAGTTAGAGGCTCAACCGTTTCCTTAGAATGCTTCTTTGGGAGAAGCAAATGTCAGGTTCATCTTGCCTTGGGTTCAGGTGACATCTGCTCTTCTCGCAGACACCAGGCCAGTGACTCTCACACTCAAGTAAGCACCAAAGCCCCTGGGGCACCCACTTTCATAAGAGGGCTGAGTCCACCGCCACTCAGTGAGGCTACACCCAGGCACATGAGCTTTAAAATATTGTACAGGTGATTCTGGTGGAGGGAAGCCACCGTGGAACCTCAATATCTTGTCCCTTGAACTCTGCCCACAAAAATACCTTATGATGTCTCTTCTGTGCTCTGAGCATTTGACCCTAAGCAATGGTCTCTGAACGATGCCTTCACAGACACCTGGTGGAGGGCGTGGCCCCGATAAATCTGCCTTCCTCCTTGAGAACCAGGAAGAGTGGTACACGGCACCACTAGGAACATGGACCCTGCAGCCACATTGGGGTTGAATTCTGGCTCGGCCACTTACCAGCTGAGCAAACTTGGGCAAGTTTCTAAACCTCTCTGTGCTTCAGTTTCTTCATTTGTGTAATGAGAATAATCATATTATCTGCCTGATATGAAGATGAACAAAATTAGCATCCATAGAATGCCTAGAACAATGCCTTTCCATTGTTAAAGTGTTGCATTAAGATTTGGTGTAAAATAAATATCTCTAAATTCCTATAGTTCTGATGGGCATTGCACATAGGATAAAGCACCATATATAGCTATTACACAATTATACAGATGTTTCTTGATTTATGATGGGACCGTACCCTGATGAACCCATTGAAAATAACATCAAACAAAAATGCATTTAATGCATGTAACTTACCCAATGTCAGAGCTCAGCCCAGCCCGCCTTGAACACTCTCAGAGCACTTCCAATAGCCTACGGTTGGGTAAAATCACCTAATGCAAAGCCTATTTTGTGATTTGCTGACTGGCTCACATGGCGTGTTGACTGTACTGAGAGTGACAGAAAGGCTAGATGGGTGTCGTCTTGCCACTGTACAGCTGGAACGCCATCCTACGGGAACTCTTTAGATGTGGGAGAGGCTGCTGAAGTCGGGCGGAAATGATCCGCGAAAGCCACAGCAGGTCGTTAGCATGGGCAGGACTGGAGTTGGCCCTTCTCCCCGCCAACTCTATTGTCTTCGTTACCCCGTCTCCCCCACTTTCTTCTTGTGAGCAAGAACGCCCCTTCTTGTTGTGCAGTTGCCTATGTAACAGATGATTTATAGAAACTCTGCTTAAATGGGAGGCAATGGTTAAGCCCCTTTTTATTCTTCCTCCACCTCTGTCTCAATTAGCAAACTTCTCAAGCTATTGTCACTCTGGTCTTGATGTGGTCATTTTACTCTTCCTGTGGTCTCTATGCAGGGAGGTCTGGCAAAAGCTTATGGAGTGTAGGGGGGTGCATGGCACATCAGTGGGATTTGGAGCTCTGAGTCTCCTGCTCTTGGCACCTGCTGCATGAATCCCCACCTGCTTCACCATAACCCACCACCTTGTGCAAGTTGAGCTGAAAAAGTCCCAAGCCCTCCGTAAGAAGCATGCACGGCTTTTCTGGGTTATACTGTGGGGATTGTGAAAGCACACAGCATCCACGCCTGGAAGTCATTGGATGAGTCACTTCCTGAATCACTGGCTTTTGTAATTTACTTCAAGCAACGCATGTCTGCATAACCTGGTGCTTTGGGATAGGGGACTGGATATTCTCATAAGGGAGAGAGAAGGATGGGTTGATTTCATCTCTCATCTGATCTCCTGGTTGGCACATCCATCTTGTTCTCTGCTGCTGGGTTTGCTGTTCCTCTTGGGCTGCGCTGGGACTGAATGCTTTGAACAAAGACAAGTGAAGACATGAGGTAGACGAAGCATGTGTCCATCATGCTTTCTCAAACACTGGGTTCATTGGCTTTTCTTCTGGTTTCCTTCTATTACTTAACCAATGAGGTTTTCCAGTGGTAGGCCTGCTCTCGCTCTGCTCTTCCGTGAAGGAGACTCTTTAAAATGCTGCTGGCATGGAGTACAGTGCCAAGGATTCAAAGTGAGACAAACTAATCTGGTCCTTGACCTTCACAGTTTTATCTCAGTAGATAATCTAGATGTGCATGAGAGCAGAGGAACTTAGAATTCAAACACAAAAATTCTATAGGTTTGGAAAATTCTAGTCTATATTGAAATCATAAGTCAAAAGGACACTCTATCACATTTGGTAAATGAAATTATTAATCTGGCAAAATATATACTCGTGAATGTTAGAATGAATCTAGGGAAGAGAGAATTAAGGGGATTTTCTAGACACCCAGGGCCGCAGTATGCTTATAAGCACTCACGCCCTCAACCCACATCTCCAGTCTTAAGCCCAAGGGCATTGGGTGGGACCACTCTGTAAGCAAAGCCTTGGTGATGAAGACAATATTCAAAATTAAGACCAACAACAGTATATGTGTTATTGAAAATTTGCATGTCAGTCTTTGTCCCCCACTAATTGAATCGCAGTCTAACTATAACAAGGGAAATAGATATATAAAGGAACTGTGTGTTGATAGCATTGAAAATTCCTTTTAGAGTGGTAAAAAATAATTATTCTTTTTAAAGATTTTATTTTCCCAAACTATAGTTTCTATTTTCCCAAATTCCAATAACTCTAAGTGGGGCTTATCATGATGATGCATCTTGTGTACAGATAAAGGATTATAAGCATTTATGGATTAGTCACAGAGGGCTGGGGCATCAGGAATGTTTTATTTATAAAATATTTTTAACTATATTATTTTGAAGATGTGACAGTAGCTTTCTCTTGGTACAGAGAGATGGCTGCCCTTTCATTTCTCTCTGAGGTTTCGCAGACTATATCACTCATCCTCACTCCTTATTTCCAGTGGTCCACACTCCCTCACCCATCCCCACCCCAAGGAAACTCCTTTTAACTTATTTAATTGACCCCCCCTTTTATTTTCTCTGATGACCTTTCCCTCAGTGCCAATCTCTACCCTAAAATAATCAGGTGTTTTGGGCTGATGCAATGAATAGTCTCCTAAGGATAGAGGTGAGTGGTCAAATGACTCAGAGTTCATCAAAGGGCTCTGATCAAAGCTGTCCAATATGGCAGCCATGTGTGCTATTGAGCGCTTGAAATGTGATAAGTTTAACTGAGGGTTGAATTTTTTAATTTAATTTAAAACCTGACACAGTTCAGTTTTTGGAGAACTTTTAATATGTTTGAAACAATTTGATCATGTTTCAACTGTAAGTTTAATAAGATCTAAATGTAAATCAAATATTTCTTAAAGGCTTTAGCATTTGAATTGAGATGTACCCTAAGAATAAAACACACACCAGATTTTGAAGATTAGTAAGAAAAGAAGAATGTAAAATATTTTATTAATAATTTTTATATTGGTTACATGTTGAAATGATAGCATTTTGGATATGTTGAGTGAAATAAAATATGAGAATTAATTTCAACTGTTTCTTCTTACTTTTTATGTAACTACTAGAACACTAAAAATCAGACATGCTTCATGTTATGTTTCTATTGAGCCAAGCTGGTCTAAAATATACTATTGGACTATTTCATAACTTTCCAGGTGTAGCCAAACAAATCAGCTACCCCTAAGGCAGGGTTTAGGGGGTTTATGTTGAGCCCACTTCAGCTGCAGAAAATTCATTAACCTCCAGTTTTATTCTTTGAGTTGCTTCCAACTCTACACTTGCATAACAGTTGCTTTGGGACCTTTGAATTTTCTTTTTGGGAACTTTGGATTTTCTAGCATGCCTTCTTGTTCTAAGAGCTTACATGAACACTTTGTGCTGTTGTTTATTTTTATTTATTTTTGAATCCATGTCTTGCTATGTTGCCCGGGTTGGCCTCACACTCCTGAGCTCAAATGATCCCGTCCCAGCCTCCCGAGTAACTGGGACCACAGAATTGCACCACGGCTTCTGACTTGTTTGTGCCTTTAAAAATATTGCAAGACTTTCAGAAAATACTTAATAAGATGGATTTGTAAAGATTGTTATAAATTGTTATTCTGAATTTCTTATTTCCTACAGACGATGCTTGGGATGGGGAGAAGTCTTACCCAAGTCTATACTATTCTTCAGTGGCATCTCCAGACCCCTGCTGGTCAGTATTCTTCCTGTTACATTGCACTGGAAGTGACTGGGTCCAAAAACACAGCCATGGGCATTACGACAGATCATTACAAAGCATCAAACTAGCTAGTTATTAATGAAATCCAGATGATGGACCACAAAACACGTCATTCAGAAGGTCGACTAGCTGGAATGGAACACACAAGGTTGAATAGTGGCAGAGACTGGGGTAGGAGTTAGGAGGCTAGAAACTGAAATCCTAACTCTGCTCTGATTGGGTTAGGTCATTGGGTAGGTCATTCCTCATACCCTGGTCTCTTGCTCATTTATCAAATGAGAAGGTCAGAGCAGAAGGTCTCTAGGGCTCCTCCCTGCTCCTACAAGCCAGATTTCAATCAATCTAATCCCAGCCTCTTCCTGACCTCCAGCTGCAAAAACACCAAGGCACAGCCCCCTGGGCCTGAGAATGCTAAGGTTACAGGCCAGCAATCTTGTCCTGCGGGGTGTGAGGTGCAGTGACTGAACAGCCAGCAGGCTCTGTAACTCTGATACTTTATCAACCCTGGGCAGAGACCTCCTTCTTCCATGAAACACAATTTTGCACACACTTTTGTGCATAAATTATTTCTAATTTACAGATATTAACACTTTTAAATGTTCACATGTATCAGTCTTTTTATTGCAAAAAAGTCTGTAATTTTATACTTTTAAAGTACCTTCCTCAGCAGATAATTTCACATGGGATAGCTGTCGATTTTCCCTCTTTATGGGGATTTATTTTGGTCTATGGTGTGAAGGGAGAAGATAAATTATTTTTTCTCTGCATAATCAATGACTTCCCCTGCTGTTTATCAAATCAACTCTCCTTTTCCTTCCCCACTCGTTTTGACATCATCAGAAAAACTTCATTAGCGAGTCTGAACACGATCGGCGTTCGTCACTTCAGTTTGAGCTGTGTGTGGCAGTTGGGATGGACAAAGTGGGGTGAAAGTAAAATGAGTTATCATTGACACACATAATACTGAAAATTTGGATATAAACTGAAGAATTCAGTTAAATAATGAAATATGTGTTACTTGGGTTGAGACCAGATGGGTACATGTTCTAGGTGAATAAGAAATCATCTCTGGAATCAAGAGAGTTTTTCATGGGTAACCAGATGCTTATCACTGAATTGGCATAATTGGCATATGATCCAGCAAGTCTGGTTGGGATTTGGGTTCTTTTTTTTTTTTTTTTTTTTGGTATTAGGGATTGTACTCAGGGGCACTCCACTGCTGAGCCACATCCCCAGTCCTATTTTGTATTTGATTTAGAGACAGGGTCTCACTGAGTTGCTTAGGACCTCACTTTTGCTGAAGCTGGCTTTGAACTTGGGATCCTCCTGCCTCAGCCTCCTGACCTGCTGAGATTACAGGCATGTGCCACCATGCCTGGCAGGTTTGGGTTATTTTTTTCCCAATGCAGATGCGTTGACTTTTCTTCTGGGTGGGAAATATGGAGATCGAGTAGTTTCAGTGGGCACAAAAAGTCTTAGTAGGGGAGGGAAGCCACTCTGCTGGCTCCTTGGAGTTGCTCCCTTCTCTACAAAGTAGGATGCTCTTTGCTGCTCTGACTAAAGCCAAAGTCCTTTCTTGAAGGCCATTTGCTAACTATGGGGCTCTACAGACTTTCCAGGGGGCACAGAAGGACATCTGGACTATGAGAAAACTTCTAAGTCCTCCAAATTCATCATGTCTGAGCCACAAAGGGTGTACCCCATGTTCTTTTAAGGTTAGAATTTGCTTTAATTAAGGAAATAAAATCCAACACACCCTGTTCATCCAGTGTGTGTTGTAAGGGGCTCCAGGAAAACCCCAATGCTGTCAGAATAGTCAGTAGAGACTTCTGGAATGACTTGGTTAGTGCCAGTTGGCTACCCAGCTGATTCTTTCTCTAAGTGTCTACTCCTTTTCAGAAATTGTTCATGGTATACTGGGCATCCTTGAGTATGTTGGTATCAATCTTGACTCCAGTTTGCGTAAGTTTCCTCTGTGCTGACAGAAGTGGGATACTTGGAATTATGAGACTTGGGGTGGGTGGAGACAGGATCCCCTAGACTGCAGAAACTCTAGTTCAGAAAATGGGCCCACACTTTGCTCAGCTTGCTCTCTGCATAGATCCCCCAGCTTGCCTCCACCCTCCATTTGTCACAGTGTCCCTCCCTTCCCATTCAAAACTCTCCCCAAGCTAATATCAAACCAGAGAATGTTCCATCTGTCTTTCTCATGCACACGCCCTGCCTAACCCAACACCAACACCGTATGTGAAAAGCCTAGAGGAATGATGCCCATTTTGCAGAACATCTTCAACTTTTATGATTTTTCCCGGCATAAGCCCCTCGGTGACAGAGTTAACCTCTAATCACAGCATTCGAACACACGTTGTAGTGCCTGGCTCTGATGATCTTAGAAATATTGTTCTTTGAAAGTGCCATCACTAAAAATTAGTGAAGAGTTTCATCTGTTTGGAAGAGTTTAGTTACCAATGCATGGACAGTCAGAAGAATGACTCAGAAGGCTTTCTTAAGTCCTGATGCTACTGAGATAATGGAAGCTCTGAAGCATCTTCTGGTGAGCATTAGGAAGAAGTGGAGGGAGCTGAGGTTATTTGGGGGAAGCCGTCACTTTCCTACCCACTTCTGCCCCCTCAGGATTTAATCGTAGAAAATGGAAATTATCAGGATTCATATAGTACAAGTGATAGGTACTTAACTCAAATTAATTTCAGCAAAACTGGATCTATAATGGTCTCTGAAACTGGGCACTCCAGGGGTGCAACTGGTGTTGGCCATCTTAGCTAACTCTGGTTTCTCAACCTTTCTCTCGGCGTTGGCTCTCTTCTTAGACATGGTTTTAATCCAGTGAAGGTCAAGGTGCTTTCCAGCAGCTTCACCTTCTTGCTCAGAAAATCCTAAGCAAAAAGAATGCCTCCTTCCCAGAAGGCCCAGTCAAAACCCTGGAAAGGCTCTCAGGGGCCCAGGTTGGTTCACAAGACTTTTTCTGAAGTAATCGGAGCAGTGGGTGAAATATGGCTTTTACTAACCCAGCCTCATCAAGATGCCCAACTCTAGAACCAGGGGATAAGAGCAGCCTCCCTAGACCATGTGGATGTCTTACTTGGGGGAACCAGGCTGTTGCTCTCAGGGAAGAAGATGCTGGGCAGGAAGACAACCAATGTTGACTTCCACAGATGGTAGGAAGGCATTGTGATGAGACTTTTCATTCAGCTCCGGGCGAATTTGGAATCGATCTTTACCTGGGACAGACAAATTAAGTCTCTGGAACATACAAATGAAGCCAGAGTGGTTTCAGAAAGATGCTGGGCTCTAGAAGTAACTTTTCACAAATGTATAATTGGGTTGCATTTCAATCCTAAGACTCTGTCCTCCATTCTTTCTCTACCTAGATCATGTGAAGACTTCATTTCCCTCCTTATTTTTATCTCAGCAGCCCCTCATAATCCATGTGGCACAGAACAAAACCCAGTGGAGAGCCAACAAAGCATTTGAGGCATTAACCTCATGC
Source organism: Sciurus carolinensis (assembly GCF_902686445.1). Lineage (NCBI taxonomy): Eukaryota > Metazoa > Chordata > Mammalia > Rodentia > Sciuridae > Sciurus > Sciurus carolinensis. The sequence goes on from NC_062215.1 coordinate 162,865,143, forward strand.
CTACTGACCTTTCTTCCCCCTGGACAGTGGCATGCACATATGCCACCAGGTTGCCGTATTTTCTAACATATTGCCTTATTTGGGATGCCCACAGGAGAGATGTATGTGGCCATATTTGTTGGTCCCCTCTGGTGTTACTCCATCCTGTTATTCCCAACAAAATCTGCCTGAAAAGATAGGAAAAGTACTACACTGGGAATTTAAAAATTTAGTTCTAATCTGGGTTCAAATACTAGCTGGGTGATTTTTGAACTGTGTCTGGGTCAACATCTTCCCCCATGTTTGATTATGGTGTATCTTCTTCAAATTAACCATCTATAAGATCCCTCAGGATCTAGTTGTTCATCCATTCCAAGAATCTGCTACATCACCTTCAAAGTTTTTCTTGAAAATTAGAGTATTGATATCGCTAATTTCCTAGAAAAATTTCCTAATAATAGATATAAGGAGTTAGGAGAAGTTTCAGATCCAGCCCCTCCATTGAGTGGGTACTTGATTCGGGGATGTTGTCAGTCTCTCTGATTTACTTTCCTCATCTTTGGAAGGGGGCAAGAAGATGGTCATGAGGATTAAATGGATTATATCTGAAGACTGCTTGGAACATAGTGTTTGCAAGATTCAGCTATTCCTGTTGTTATACATAAAATAAAGGAGGTGTGTTATAATTTAGGAACTCAATAACTAAGTACATGAGTCAGCTGTTCTCATTATTGGTAAATGTAATCATCATCACCATCACCATCTTCACCATCCTCGTCACCACCATCATCATCATCATTAATTATTGTTATCTTTGGGATATTGCAAGACACAACCAAGTCCACTCTTCAACACTCCTTCTTTCTATTGCTATCATTATCAGACCAGCCAGCCTCCATGGAAAGAGGTCTGTCAATGCCTCTCTTGAAATTCACCACTCCTAACTTAACACTGGATGAGATCAAAGTAGTGACAAAGCCATGGCTCCCCTCAGTTGTCTAATCATACCTTCATTAGTGCTGCATGAGACTAGATTTCCTTTTTAGCAGTAAGTCATGTATGGGCTCATATTTAGAGCTAAAGGAATCCCTGACCTGTTTTCATAGACACCATTAAAATTATTTTTAGCATTCAAGTTGCAGCTCTGAAAGTTTCTCTTGCCCATCCATGTTACCTTCTGGAATACATATTGAAAAAAATCCCTCAAGTACTGAATGAGGAAATCCTGACTTTAGGCATTTGATTTCAGTTAAATATAGCACATTTTATTTATTTATATTTGGGAAAGGAAGTGAACAGAAGCAGTAAGACCCTGAACATGGAGCTGAACAGAGTTGTGATGTTGCGCTCTGAGATTCTGACTCTTTCTGCAGGATTTAAGGAGTCATTCACCAATGTCAAGTGAGTTTTCATCTGGTGAAGTTGGTGAGATGATTACTTTAACTCAATGGTTCTGGTGCTTGGCCTATTTACAAGATCTCATGATGTCTTTGTTGTCGTTTTTGAGGCAAATGAAAGTTATCGTTGAACAATCTCTGCCACCTCCCTCCCAGCTCCTAAAATATGACAATGCATTTTCATCTGGAGACACCCCTTTTTCACGACAAATCTTTGCTTTCTGTATGAGCATAATACTAGTATTTGGTAGAATTATGCTAAATACTACATTCTTGTGGTTAAGTATATTAATTGCCAAAGTTGATTTCCCATGATCCATTTAAAAAGAAGCTATTTGCAAGTTCAGCTAGTCCTCCATTTCTAAGGGAAGTGAAATAGGAAGTCAGATATTTAATGTTCTTTATACACATATCAAAACCAATAAGGTTTTTTATTATTATTGTCTCTATTATATCCATTATGATATAATGAAACACACATACATACATGCATATACATGTGCATGTACACGTGCACACACACACACACAGCTCTTAAATGTCCCGTATAGGCTCAGAGTGTTAGAAGCTTGATGTCCAGGGTGATGCTATTACATGGTGCTAGACCCTTTAAGAGAAGGGGCCCAGTAGGAGGTCTTAAGGTCTTTGGAGGTTTTCCCTTGATGGGGACTTTGGGATCCTGGTCCCCACTTCTTATTCTCTTGTTTCCCAGCCAAGAGGTGATTGGCTTTGTTCCATTACACACTGCTCCATGATGTGCTGTCTGGCCACAGGCTCAAATCACAAACTGAAATCTCCTAAACTTTGAGACAAAGGAAGACTTTTCTCTAAAAGTTTGTTGATTTAGGTAACTAATACAGCATCTGTGTGTGTGTGTAACACATAGCTGTTCTATATATGTGTATATAATTGTATATACATACAAACCTAAACACATATATGAAATTGCTAAAATCACATTATTCCACGTTGATGGCATTCTTGTAATCTACCTGTAACTTATTAAAACAAACATACAAAATTTTCTTCGTGGGTGCATTTTGGTACTCAGTGATCAATTACCTTCATAAAGGTTCCTCAATCTCTTGTTTTGTTTCTAGAAAATAAATTCAAAGCACACATTATTACTGTCAAGCTACACATTTTGCTTTCTGGAATCAACTTTTGCTTTTACTTTTAAAGTTCGGAAGACAGTTTCTATTTTGATTCTTCAGGAGTTTCTCCAATTCTCCAGTAATTCAAAGATTCTTAGCCATACTCTGAGAGTGTTTCTTTCAGCTCTTATTCCCTTTCTTTTAAGCTAATGCTGTTGATCCTCAGCCTGGGGACCACCTCTTGATTAGGTCTTTTTCTGCTCCCAGGTCACTGGACTCTGAGTTTGCAGGGATGGATGGACTGTAGACACTCCAGCCCACGTGGGCTGTCCCCTCGAGGAGGGCCTCAGGCCAGTTCTGTGGAGTACATCACCTACTACCAGCTTGGAGAGAGAGGTCTGTGGCCCCACACTGCCTGGCCTTTCCTCTCTTTCACCACATAGTGATTTTTAGTAGAGGAAACAAAGAGGCAATGTTTTGGGTTCCATCCCACTGAATCTTTACTGACCACACGGATGTCCCCAATCCTTTCCTCATCCCCACCCAACATCAGCATCCACAGTGCTACCTCCCCTGGAGTATACATTGACCAAGAACCTCTGACCATCTACGGTCAAGGTACAGGACCTTAGCTGTGACCTGGAGAAGAACTGTGCCCTTTTCAAATAATTTATTCAATGATATCTTAAACTGGTTATTATTTTTTAAGGTAGAGCTAGAAATAATCATAGGCATACTTTTTATGTTTAGGTTTTTATCTTCCCTAAAATAAGTGGCTGATATTCTCAAAAAGAGTTTTTGAATTCCATTCCCAAGATTATATGATTAATTGAAACTGCACATGAGAAACAGAAGCTCAAGAAGAAAATACAAAGCAAGACCAATTCAAATGAATTAATTTAAATGACAAGAATCAGGTGTTCTTTAAACTTCCTCTAAAATTTTTAATATGCTGTGGACTCAGAGGACGTGGCTGATGACTTTCAGTATGAATTAATTAGACATTTAGGGTTTTTACTGAGGGATGCTGGCTTACTTGTTGGAAGGAATGGTACAGAAAGAACATGAGAAAAGAAGATGATGAAGGGAGAGGAGAAAAGAAGAATACAGAATACGACAAATAGTTTATTCTGTATACGTTGTATACAGAATACGATGATTAGGAAGGGAGGAGACAAAAGAAGGGTTGTAATTTTACATTCCAAGGAACATACTACAAAAGGAACCTAATGATAAGGCAGAGGGATCTTCTTCCCCATGTCTTTAGGACCTAATTTTTCTCTGGCTATCACGTGTACATTGGCCAAAGTAGCTTGTCCAGAACAGTCATGTTTTTCTGACCTTCTAGAAAGACATTCCTGAGTATCATAGAAATTCTTGGCTCTTATATTTCTGGGTGAATGGACCAAAGTATTAATTAACCCTCATATATTCATTTAACTCTGCTGGAAAAAGAAAGAGAGATAAGCCAAATCCTTTTCTTCATGAAGCTTCTTAGCTAGATGAAGAGCTAAAACCTGCGGCAAAAGATGAATGAAACTTCGGACTGTAGTGTGTACTAAAGAGGTAGATATAAATGAATGCTCAGCCATGCAGATGGGCAGGAGCCCATGGTGGAATCGTCCACAGAGGCAACAGAAGGAAGAGCATAGGATTTAGATTGGGACTTGGGTGTCCAGATCATGGTCTTGTCTTGGTGATATTTTTTTTACCCCGTGAAGGCTCAGTTTTCAAGGTGTGTAAAATGGTGCTTCTGATGTGAACTTTGTGAGTGCTTTTCAAATACATTGTGCTGATTAATCATCTTGGAGTTTCTGCCGGTGAGAAGCATTGTACAAAGCAAACTCTGCTGATCATTATTTTGGAACCTTGACGAGAAAGTTCTCCCTTGAGAATCCTCAGACAGGGGACTTTCCTGCCTTGCATCCAAAGGAAGCTGTGGATATCAAGGGACGCAAGGCATTTCCATCAGACTAAAAAGGTTCCCAGGAATCTAGATTCTTCTGTAGTCTTCTGGCATCTTGTTCCACTTTAGCTTGTTCTTGAACTTCCCAGATGTACAGATGTGCAGATATACAACCGGGGTAGATGAGCCAAGATGAATTCAGGGTAAGCAAGTCAGCTGGCTCAGCCTATGGGAAGAATTTTCACCCCAGAGCAAAAGTCTCTGACACAAATTTCCTTGCACTTACTCATCCTTTTGTCTTGACAATGGGGTGGGGAGTGTAACTTGAAGAGTCCAAGGGATGGATCCAACTCACAAGGTCAGGGAGCTATTAGAGGTACACATGGAAGGTCTTAACAAGAAAAAATACATAGTTTTGTCTTAGAAAGGAGGTTATTACCTCTAATTCATTTTATTAAAGATGTTTTTTCTATACACTTTCATATCTGTTGGTTCTTCTTTTCCTATTGTACTCAGTCTGGGCCTAAGAGATCCTTATTAGGCAATGGGAGGTTCCTGTCTGTCCTCTCTCCACATTCCAGTCATGATCATATTGTTTTGAAGACCAAGGATCAGAATAAAGTGAAGAAACCTGCAATGTTGACAGGATGTATAAATGGGATTATGAGATTTAGGTGGAATTTGTGGGAAGATGATCTGTCTTATTCTTATAATCATCAACAATATTTTGATGATATTGAAAGGGTCAGAAATAAAACTCTCTTTTCATGGTGACCTTCTGAGATAGGACACCTAATTGTCAGCTGTTCACAATCGAGGGACCCAGACTTCAAAAGATGAAGTAAAGTGCTCACATGGTAAGAAGCAGTGAACCAGAATTCCAACTTGGGCAACTGAGCACCAAAGTTGAAGCTCTTAATTACTATTTCTAGGGTCCTTTGATTGACTGATGATAAGCTTCCTCCTAGACATATTTTGCATCCAGCACTTCCCAAACCTATGCAGCAATCCTTCTCCTGACTTTTGTGAACAGGGCTTTGAACCTGCCAGAGCTCTGACCCAGATCACAGACTTTTGATCCAAAGAACAGAAAAACCAGGACATTGATTTCTTCAGCCTTTAAGAGAGCTCATCCTCAGCTCTCTAAAAGTGAAGAGAAGAAGTAGGAGAACAGGGAAAACAGCAAGGCAGGGGGACTTGGATCTGAATGCTGCATTCACCGGTCATTGCTTCACCTCGTTCCCATTCACAAGACACTGTGCCATTTTCCCCCCATCCACAGGTCATTGGGCCATTTGGCTTACCCTCCCCGCAGAGATCCTGAAGTTCTCACGACTCTCAGCTGCTTCTCCCCACGTCACTCTCTTGACACTAATGCTGATAGCCTTAATTTTTTCCTATTCCACCAGCATTCCTACTCCCAGGATCGTCATTTAAGGAGAAGGCACTTTCCAGTCACCAGAAGGCATATTGTGGGGATGGTCTTGTTATGGATATTGCATCAGAATAGGTCTGGAGATGAAACGCCAACGGAGTAAACTCAGGGGAGTTGAAATAAAGGGGCTGTTGACAAAATTTTAGCTTGGTGAAGCAACCTAGAAGCAACAATGGTGGGGTCCTCTTACCTTACCAAGATCTGCAGGGGCTTGGTTTTCCAGAACCCAGGCAGAACAGCTGTGATAGAGGAGTGCCTGGCAGGAGCTGTAGTCTTCAGTTCCAAAGCAGTGACTGTCGACCCACAGATCAGCACTAGGCACCCTTGGAATATGTATCCCAACCTCTTTTCCTCCCTTCCTGTGATCCGTTGGTGCTGCCAGATAGTAGGGAACCCAGCAAAGCTTTTCCATAAAGATCAGCCTCTCAGGGAACAAGTAGGTTAGAGCATGGAAGAGTGGATCTGGAGGAGGAAAACATTAAAGAGCAGTCCAGATATTAGCAGTGCTTCCTGGTGTAAAGATCTCATGCCTACTTTTCCGTACATCTCACTGCAGTGTGTAAAAGAGACTGTAGACTCTTTCTGTTGGTCAGAAAAAGGATGCCATCTTCATCTGGGAAAAATTTGCAACTTGAGCTTCTTCACAGCCTGGCTACTGCAATTAGTCTCTCTCTGAGAACTAAAATCCTCTGGGAATTCAGTGCTATGCCTCTGGAACTTTCACAGTTCTGTCAACCCTGAACCCACACCTGTCTGTTGACATTGTTCCTCCCCAGGCTGGTGGGGAAGCGGAAGTCCTTGCATCTCCCCCTGCTCTGTTTCCTGAAAGACTTGCCTAATGAAGATCTTTCTTCCTCCTATACCAGTGTTGTGACTCCCCCAAAATGGAATTCGAGAGAGAGTTTGAGCTCTGTTCATTCTTGCTTCCCACCTCCTGACGAAGTTGAGTCACACTGATCTTACTGTTAACCTACTCCATCTTCTCACTTCTTTGTTAAGACCATAAATTCTTTCTCTATTCAAAGAGTGGTTCATTGACCTGCATGCAGCCACCACTAAGGAACTTGTTAGAAATGTGAGATCTCAAGACCCAATCCACAACTCTGGGCCAAATCTTGCCTTTTGCAAAATTCATGGGTGATTCATATGTACATTAATTTGAGAGGGATTGATGTAGCCAATACATAACACTAAAATGTACAAGACCATTTTTACTTTTCTCCTTCTGAATTTATAGTAGCTTTAAAAGTTTCCTCCATTAATAGCAGAAAATTTTGAGGTTATTATGTGCTTTGAAATTTATATTGCTATCACATGTATTTAACAGTTTATATTTTTTTTCCAAAAAAATTAGATTAATAGGTTGGAGTCTTATTATAATGCCTGAAATATATAAAGGACGTTATTAACCTGGTTTTCCACATGAGGATCTGAGGCACTATTAAGTAAATCTTAATTTGAATGAATTAAGCAATTCATTCAAAATGAATTCCAAGATTCTAAGCCTTAGAAATCACTTTTCTACACATCAAAAAGGAAATCTATCTTACACCTCACCCCCAATTTTTCTCATATCAATGTTTCTCAGTACTTGGTTCACATCCAATCTGCATCAAAATCACCAGGGGTGGGAGATACTTGTTAAGTAAGTAGATTACTGGGTCCATCCAAATACATAATGGATTCCTTATGATCTGTGAAACTTGAGAATCATTTCCTTATATGGTTAAAGTGACCAGATTTAAGAAAACAGAAAGTAGGAATTTTAGATTGACTGGGTCCACATCAGTGAGACTTCAACCTATGGAAGACTTGGCTGCAGAATAGAAATATTTTGCACCAACTGCCCAACTGTTGAAAGATTGCCAGAGGAGTTAAGAGAGACCAACAGAGTTGGTTATGACAGTAAATATTGGGCAGGCCATGGGTGTGGCGGTAAAACAGAAAGCAACCAGCTGTGGGAAGAAATGAGGAGGACATTCTGCAAGATGGGGAAGAGAGGGATTAGAGAAAGTGATTGCTTGGGGAAAACTAGGGAGAGAGAAGGTGAACAAGCAACAGAAAGGGAAAATAAGAAAGAAAATAACAAGAAAGGATGAGTGGGAAGACGGAGAGAGAGGAGCTAGAAGAAGGGAAGCTGATGCATAGGTAAAGAAAAGTCAGAGAGCAAGCAAGAGATAGGAATGGACAAACTGCCAAGTGACATCTGTCACTTCTTTCTTTTGGGGGGGGATCTCTGTGTTCTTTGATCTGGGGGTCTCAGGATCTGGTGCTTCTTGCCACTCACTGCAGCTGGCGAGTGGACCCTCAGAGCTGTAATTCCTGGACACTGTCCTTGAGATCTCAGTGATGTCTGGATCCTAGACCTCAGGTCAAATGGGTCAGCTTTTCACATTTTATTGAATCACTGATTATAACAAAACATTCTCATGCTTACAACTATCTCAAAAATAACTTGTTTTAAAAAAATAAGAAAAAGACAAAAAAAAGAAAAGAAAAGACACTCATAGTGGAAAAAAGTACAGATGTCTTTATTTGCTAACAAAAAAAAGTCATGTAGGTAGAAAATTCTAAGAAATCTACAAAATAGCTACTAAAACAAATGCATAAATTTAGATATATCTCAGAATATGAGATCAATATAAAAAGTTATCTCTCTACTTAGTAGCAATGAACATTTGGACAATAAGATAGATAGAGTCCATATATTTTTAAAAAGACATAAATTATCCAAGAGCAAACTTTATAAAGACATGTACAACAAAAATTAAAGGACATTGCTAAAGAAAGAAAATAAAAATTAATGAAGACATTAAATTCCTAGGTTAGGATTCTTGACATTTTTAAGATGTCAGTTCTCATGAGATTAATTTAGATACTCAATCCGATGCCAGTCAAATATTATTCCAGTAATATATTTTGTAGACTTTAGCAAGCTGATACTAAAATTTGTGATCATTAAAAAGTGATCAAAGGATTTGAACAAAAACCTCATCAAAGATGATTACAGATGGAAAACAAGCATGTGAAAAGACACTCCCCACTTGTTCTTAGGGAAATGCAAATTTAAATAGCAAAGTACCTAGAAGAACCAAAACAAGGAAATGGAATAAATTTGGAGAACTTGTGTGCCTTATTTTAAGACTTGCTACAATGCTACCATGTTCAAGTTGGTACAACTTTGGAGTGAGGATAGACACAGAATGAGGAAGCCAGAAACAATCCCACACATGTGTAATCAGGTGATTTTCAAAAAAGATGGTAAGATGTTTAGATGGCAGAAGGACAGTCTCTCACATCTGTGCTGATATAATTGGCATCTATACTGAAAAAGAGTGAACATTTACCTTTATGTCGCACTAGACAACAGCATTAACTTGAAACAAATCATAGACCTAAGTATAAAAGCTAAGAGAATCTTCGTAAGAAAATACAAGAGAAAAACCTTTTCAACTTTGGGTTAGGAGGAAAATTAATAGGATACAAAAGGGCAAGAAAAGTAAAAACAAAATGATTTAAGATTAAAATTCTCTTTTGAAAAATAATTAGAAGACAAAAAGATAAGTCACAGACTAGGAGAAAATATTTACAATGTATGTGAAAGAACTTCGGTCTGAATGCAAAACAAATGCTTCTGAGTCAACAAGAAGAAGAAAACAACCAAATTAAAAAATGATCAAAAGACTTTGAACAAACACCTCATCAAAGAAGATTACAGATGGAAAACATGCATAGAAATGACACTCAACATCGCTTGTCATTCTGGGAATGCAAATTTAAATAACAATAATATACCACTACACAACTATTACAATGACTGAGGGCCCCCCAAACTGACAATACTAATTTCTGCCAATGATACAGAGCAAAACAAACTCTCAATTATTGTTGGTAGAAATGCAGAGTGCCACAATAACTTTGGAAGAAAGTTTATAAACTCACACAGTCTTAGAGTCAAGCAGTTGTACTGCTAGTTATTTATCTAACTGAAAACTTATGTCCTCACAAAACCCCCTAAGAGAATGATTTTAGCAGCTTCATTCGTAGTTAACAAAACTAAAATAACTAAAGACATCCTTCAATAGATGATTAGGTAAACAACACAGTTACATGATGAGATTCTTCCCAGTGACAAGGAACTAAGCACCCCTGCAACAACATCGATGAATCTGAAAATTCATCTTGTTAAGCTGAGGGACACAGCGTTAAAGACCGCACCGATGACTTCAGTGATATGACATTCTGGAAAAGATAAACTATAGGAATGAAAAGTAGATCATAGATCAGTGGCTGCCAAGGGTTTGGGGTAGGAGCTGAATAGATGAAGTACAGACAACTTTTTTTAGGGCAGTGAAACTATTCTGTGTGATACGTCAGTTGTGGATTCAGGGCACTATGTATTTACCAAACCACACAGAACTTTGGAGCACAGAGGGTAAACCTTAATACATGCAAATTAAAGAAATTCAATTAGGAGATCAGGAGATTCCAGGATGAAGGGCAGACAGTGATAAAAAAGAATCTCAGTGAATTACAAATGTGTGACATAACCTCACTGCAAAGGATCGGGGAAGTGCTGACATAAGTAACTGGAAATGAATGCAGCCTGTTAGACTGAAGACCAAAGGAACTGTGCGCAAGTTCTACAGTCCGCTTGGTCTTGTTGTTTCCAAGGGATGTAAGGATTAATAATTTTGAAGACATTATACCTAGACACTGAGATAAAATAAATATGTAGATGGATGGAGGCTGGTGATAGCCAGGTTCTCATTGTTGGAATGGCAGCTACAGAGAACTCAAGGGGGGACTAGAATGAGCCTTCAGGTTTGGGTTAGTCAGTGCCACAGCATGAACTTACGCTTAGCTAGCTAGAGTGGTAGGTACGTGGGTATACATGGCTTAGTGTACACATGCACATTTCCCAGCTAGCTCTGCTAGAGAGCCTAAAAGCGGTGACACACAAGCAGCACTGAGCACACTGGACACCCAGATCTTAGTGTCTAATACCATTATCTAGACAGAGCCAAATAGTTCCTTGAAGAAGTGGCTAATGGGACTATGAAAGAAGAACCTAGAGCACTGCGGAGTGCTAGAAAATAAGCAAGAGCTCAGTAAGCAAAATGATAGGGGTATATCCAAGGACATAAGGAACAACTCAAAGAGCTCCCAATGGCCAAAGTGGAACAATGTGAGCAACAATATATGTAAAATAATATTGTAGTATAATTAAAGCTCAAGACACACATCTGAGTCCATATTGTTATAAATAATGCTTGACTAAATAAACACATTACCGAACTCAGACAATTTTCCCATGATATAAATTCCAAATAATTTAGGTAGTAACTTTCCCCAGTACAAAGGAAGTAGAGAATAAGCTCTCATTCTTTAAGTGTGAGCTGCACATCATGACTTCCTTCTAAAGCATACAGTGTGGAAATGGGGGGAAAGAGAACGTTTTTGTGGGAGAAACTGGACAAGTGGCCCCTCAGCCAAGTGATCCAGACCAGCATTAACAGCGATCGGTAAGTCACGCTGATAACATGCAGCATTGGTGAGCTGGTGAGAACAGCGCCTGATCTCATTGTCTTCTTCCCCGAAACCCATAACCTGAACCTAGAAATGGAGAAAACCTCAGACAAACTCAAACTAAAGGACATTCTATAAAACACCTGACCATTCCTTCTGAAAACAGCGAAGGTCAACAATAAAGAAAGTCTGGGAGACTCAGGATCAAGGAGACTAAGAAATCAGAAGTCCAAAGATTATGTTGTATCTTGGCTGAGATTCTGGAAAAAGAGAGACTTTAGGTAAAAACTGAGAACATCTGAATCAAGGGTGACTTTTAGTTACTAATAATGCAGCAACATTGTACCTTTGGTTTGATATATTTGCCATATTAACTAACGTAAGATAGTAACAATAGGAAAAACTTTGAGTCAAGATATTTTGGAACTCTGTGTAATATCTTTTAAACTTTTTTTGCAAATCTAAAACTATTCTGAAATTTAAGTTTGTTTATAGTGTGCAAAGAATTTGAACAGTTGCTTCACATAAGGAGATTAATGAATGACCACATGAAGATGCACTAGGAATCAGGTAAATGCAAATTTGGGGACTATGGAGTCACTTGAATTTAAAAACCTGCCAATATCAGGTGTCAGCGAGGATGTGAAGCAGCAGAGACTCACACTGCTTTGATGTACAGTACACCACTACAGTAAACAGTTTGACCGTTTCTTTTCTTTCTTTCTTTCTTTCTTTTTTTTTTTCTAGTGCCAGGGATTGAACCCAGGGGTGCTCAACCACTGAGCCACATCCCCAGCCCTTTTAAAATATTTCTATTTAGAGACGGGGTCTCACTAAGTTGCTTAGGACCTTGCTAAATTGCTAAGGCTGCTTAGAACTTTGTAATCCTCCTGCCTCAGCCTCCAGAGTCACTGGGATTACAGGAGTGGAACACTGCACCTGGCTAGTTTGAGAGTTTCTTACAAAATTAGACATCTGCTTGCTCCACATTCCTGCAGCTCCTCTGTTAGCTATTTACCCAAGAAAAATGGAACATGGATGCACAGAAATTTTGACATAGAAGGTTTCTAGTTGATAGAAACCTTATTCATCACAACCTCAATCTGTAAAGAACCCTAATGTCTAAGAATAGATGAAAGGATCAACAGATTCATTGTGTATCTTTGTAATAGACCATTATTCAGCAATAAAGGGAAACAAAATATTGATACATTCAACAAATTTGGGTGCTTTTTCATTATGTCAGCAAAAGAAGCCAGTTACAAGAGTGTATATACTGCAATGATTCCACATGAAATTCTAGCATAAGCAAAAGCAATCTTCATATTGTAATGGACACACACACACACACACACACACACACACACATTTATCATTAAAATTTATGGTTTTCTACACTTAAAGGGGTACATTTAATAACATATACATTACACTTCCCATAAATTTGATTTGGAATTTAAAAGTGGAGTCCTCTTTTTAAGAAGAGAATTTCTGATTTAAAAGATTTTAAAAGTTAACATGCCTGACTACAATCAGGCCATCTCCTGAGTGCACTCCAAGTGACTTTTGTTTCTTTACTTGCATTGTGCATTGTTCTTCTCGTCTGGAATGCTCTCCACCCTTCTCTCCGAGTCCTACCTCTTCTGTGTGTCTTTCCTCAACTGTCCCATGTGCTCCTGTGTTCCTATTTCTCCTAGTGTGTGTGGTCAGGGTACTTGAAGACAATAGGCACTGACACTCATTTCTTTATAAATATTCGTGGAGCCCTATTATGGCCTGGCACATGGCATAAGAATGCCCTGCAGTGGAAGAACTCAAAGTCTATAGAAAGACACAGGATGGAAGGAAGCCCTTCTGGTTTCAAGCTGCCTTGCACAGGTCAGGGCATGTGGCGATTCTGTGGACAGTAAGACTCGTGCCTGGACTTCAGTGACAGCTTGATCCAGGCTCTGACCCAGGCTCAGTTCTACGTTGCTGCATCTGCCTATAGAAGCCACATTCCACTTCTCATTCACTAGGGTCTCCATGTTTTTGTCTCCTTTCTGCAGCCTCGAAAGATAGACTGTGAGTGAGATTGGGGTGGGAGCGTGGAAGATGAGTTCCTGTTTGTTCTTTCCCCCTCTTCCCGTGCTACTCACTTATCCCTCTCCTACTTTTCTTCCTCCTAAATTGGTAAAAATGTGAAAAGCATGACTTCTATAAGGAGCCAGCAGGTTCCTTTGGGCACCCACTGGGAAATAAAGAGTCCCATCTGTTTTCATAAGAATTAGGAAGAAGCTAATGGAAGTTCCCTTTGGACATGAGTGGCTAAAGGAACAGGTGGTTTTCTCATTGATTACAGACTTGTAGATGTTCTTTGGGGGACAGAGAAGCATCCCCTACCCGCGAAGTCCTCCAGACATTAGAGACTACAGGAACTCACAGCCATGGCTCAGAAATTTAGCTTTTGGTTCTTACAGTGAGTATAAAATCACAGGACCCAACATCCAATCCAGGGTCGGAGGCAAATGAAGACTAGGGGCATCTGGAAGAGGAAGTGGGGAAATAAACCTGTCCACTTTTAAAGAGATGTGATCTAAAGGTATGCGGAGAGGTCACTGCATGCTGAGGCATGTGGAAGAGGGTGAAAGTCATTGCTGAGGGGTCTTGTTCCAGGCCTGTACCCCACTAGAGTGGGAAGGACTGTGGTCAGGAAAGAGGACGGGCAGTGAAGCCCAGGCAGAATTGTCGGGCTAGATTCATCTGTGGCTGCCTGCTGCCCACGAATGGCCCTCTGCTTTCTTCTTCATCACCTTCTAGGTAGAAAGCTGGCTTTTCTGAAAAGTAGTTTGAGAGGTTAAAGACATTTATGGAATACTTAAACGTCCCAGGCACTGACCAAAGATTGTACCCAGGAATCTCTTTTAGTTTCTCTGGCATTCCATAAGATAGACACTATTTTCCTATGAGATTCAGAGAAGTCAGGAAACACAGCTATTATTAATTCAGGCCAGGTTTTGATCCTGGGAATGTTAAATTTGAGACCCAGACTCTCCATCATACCATGTAGTCTGGAATTGTGGCATCATTACAGAAGAAGAGACACTGGGGTGTTGTCACATGCTGAGAGAGAGACAAAGAACAGACAGAAGGAAGGCGGAGTCAAATGCTGGGCCTTTTCAATTGGGGAGCCATTGTATGGAGTCAGCAGACTGGCAAGAAGAGTCTGTAAGCCACAGATTTTCTACCAGTGTGATCAAACATCAATGCATGGGCAGAAAATAGGCTCTCTTTGAAGTTCATTATCTTCAGAAAACTGCTCAGCCTCCAGTCATTCTTCCGTCCAGCCTTCTTACTTCTTTCCTCTTAGCTTATTTGGGTTGGCTTCTCTGCCTGTCGACTCTCACCTTCAACCAGAGTCAGGGAATCCAATGCTGGAGTCAGACAGATTTAAGTTTCAAACCAAGGCTATGTGACGTTTGGCAAGTTGTTCTCTGGCTGAAGTTCTGAGGGTTGCATTGTGTCATGTTATGTATTATGTTATGTTACATTATATTGTGTTGTGGTACAATCTTATTCACAGTGCTATTATGGGGATTGAAGAAATAACGTGTTGCTAGATTTCTAGCTGGTTTCCTACCATATTGCAAACACCAATGGTGACACATATACTATCTAGGGAACGTTCTCAAACTCGGAGACTTCTGTCCCTCACATCTCCCATAATCCTGTTCTTTTCAACAGTCTGTTTGGAAGTTCTAGCAGGGCAGCCTGGCTACTTATACACCCTTGACCTAAGAACAGTGGACACCTCAGAAAGGTCATCCTCTTTGACCAAGATGACAGTCTCTAGAGGGATGCACAGGGAGTGGTGAGGGAGGAAGGGGGCACCTGTGTCACCAACCAGATCAGCTCTGGTGATCAATGGGTGATGGATGTCATAGCCAGAAGACTGTCAGATCCCTGTTCTTTTCAAAATGTCACTTATGGACCACTTTCCCCCCAGAATTATTCTCCAGAGGAATACCGTCCAAAAAATCATTAAAGCAATGTTTGTTTTTTTCTCTCATCCAAATTTTCTTCCAGCAAGCTCATGACTGCATGACGCTAGCTATGTTGATCTTTCTCCCCCACCTCCTACCTCAGGTGGCAGAAGAGTGCTGAGCTAGTAATGTGAAGGCTGTGACTTTTATTTCCCTCAGAGTTGTTACTACGGGCAAATGGATTTCACTTTTTTGCACCTTAGTATCCTCAGCTACAAAATGGAAATAATAGGCCCTTTACCACCCACTCCATAGGGTGATCAGAAGAGCTCAATAAGGTTTATTGTGTAAAATATTTAGAAAACCTCAGAATGCTCTGTGGATATAAGGCATTGTTATTCAACTATAGAGCTTTAAGTTTTAGCTCTGTGATCATTTAACTTTGATGTGGAGTAAGCAACCACAAGGTCTCAGTGGCGTACAACAATAAACTTTGTTTCTCACACATTCGTGGAGTTGAGTGAGCCAGCTGGGCTTGCCTCCACATCTGAGGGGTGGCTAGAGTCTGCTGACCATGCTGTGCCTGGCTGGCTCAAGGTGGCTTGGCATTTCTCGAACCCCTCCCAGGATTAGTGGAGTAGACCAAGCATGTCTTTATTTATTTATTTCAGAATTATGGTGTAAGTTTAAGACAGCAGCCAGGCACGCATGGTTCTTGAAACCTATACTTGGATTGGCACACCATCATTTCTGTTGGCTGAAGAAGTCACATGGCAGAAATCAGGGGTAGAGGTTATGGATCAGCCATGTTAGAAGACTTTTCCAAGCTTCATGAGGTATAGGAAGGTGTGATCCTTGAGGCCATCAGTGCAGCCTGCCATACTGTGTTTCTTGCACAGCTCTAGGACAGAATTCTCTGGACACCTAGTAGAGGCTCAATGATTTTGGAAAGAAGGATGCTAGGTGCCTGTCATGTCAACTGGTTCTAACTAGGACCCAATGACAAAACTCCTTCCTTCCTTAATTGCTCAGGAAGTAAAGGATATGAAGTGAGCCATGTCAGATTTGGTCTGCTTTGACTTTCCAAACAAGCCTAGATACATTCTTTTTGCCTCGAGGTAACTTTACAATAGTGGGAAAATGCTAATTTTCCCTCTTTCTTTCTCAGGATTCCATAGATAGTTCCTATGAGTTCCTGAGGAGCTGGAAGAGAAATACATGCATCGTGGGACTATGGGATTCTTGCTTCAACTCTCTCCACTCTCAAGTCACATTCATCCCCACAACGCTTTTTTAGGGCCAATTATGTTCCTTAGGATACCAGATCCCCATAAACAGAAGTTTCCAGTCACTGTGGATTCCCAGCACTGAGATTTTGCCTGGCAGGTTTACTTGTAAATGACCTCAAAGAACTGAGTGAAATATTTCAGGGTCAGAAATTCTGGATTAGAAAATTTCAAACAAGAACAGTCTCTTCAAAGGAAGACGAGGATGAGAGAGTGTGAAAACATGAAGGCAAGAAAGTGAGTGAGAGGGCCTGATTAATGGGCCAACATCCAGGGCTTCAGATGTTCCTGCAAAAGGAATCTTCCCAATTATCCTAAGTTACACAGTAAGTGAGAAGGAAACTGGTCTGAAGCACCTTTGATTGGGTTTATGTGAATTCATTAAAAGTCATTGTCAGGGAGATTTGAGAGTCAGGGAGCCTGCCCATAAGTATACAGCACACACACACACACACACACACACACACACACACACACACACAAGTTGCGTGTGCACACACATACACATAAGCAAAGGGCTCAGTATTGGTGTTGTCCAAAGTTTCCCCCCGCCCCTGGAAATTAAACCCAGGATCTGGAGTCTTTCCATTTGAGCTACATTCTTGTTTGCTTTTTAAATTAAAAAGAGAGTGAAAGAAAAATAACAGAACAGCTATTAACTTGTGTAGGACTTGAAATTTTTCTGGAAGAATCCGTTCAGAGCTGCAAGTCTGGGAACTCAAACTTCTTGAGAGCACACTAGACTTGAGAAAATTAATCTGTGTTAGGGTTGCACTTTATCACAATATGGGATTTACTCTCTGTTAGGAGTACCTGAAAGTGGCTCAAACTTCGGATCCAGTTCTCAGACTCCTGAGAGTTTTAAGACTGGAGAAACAATTTTGGTAATTAAATCTTTAGCTTGGGATAAGACATTCTACATCTGGTAGTCAAGTGTTTCGCAATTCTTTATTTCCCAGAATCACTCTTTTATCAATAAATATTTAGTGAACACATTCTATATGCTAGATACTGTGCTAAGTGCTGGTATACAGTGACCAGAAGTGAACAAAATAGATATGATCTTTGTCTTCTTGGAAGTTATAGCTTAGTGATGGGAGTGCAATTAACAAATTGAACTTAACTTGAAATAAGTGCCATGAAAGAAGCAAATAGGATTCAGGAACAAATATAGGATGGCCAAGAAAAGCTTCTTCATGAAGCTACATGTCTGGAAACCTTGGAGACCCCATCTCTGAAACTGAAGATCTCAGAACTTTTCTTGTTCTCCCTTGGAAACAGAGGAGAATTTGAGCTGCTCTAGAGGTCTTTAAGAGTTTTGGTGACTGGAAGTGGACATGGAAACTCAACATACTCAAATACACACACCATAGGAACTATCCATGACTACTTATGGTTCTGATAGCGGCCATGTTTGAATCAGCCTGGCCCATGACCATAATAGCTTTCTGTCTTCCTTGTTGAAGACAGAAGTGGGTTTGAATCAACACAAAGAAGCAGTGAAGTTAAACACCCAATGGATTTCCAAACTCTGTGTATCATGGACTCTTTCTTTTCATGAGATAAAGGTGAGTCAGAATAAAACACTGGGAATAGACTTAGATGAAGAAGAGAGGATGGTAAAGATGACTTGTCATAAAATGTAGCAAACAAAATTTGACATCACATTAAGAGAGTAACACTTTATCACAATATGGGATTCACTGAAAGCACAAATTTTGTTCACTTCTAGGAAATATATTGGAATAATACTTCATGAATATATCTAAATCATGATTCTCTCCACAGATGATGAAAAAGCTTTTGAAAAATTCAACATTTGTTCATGACAAAACACTTAAGAATGTAGGAATTGATGGCTACTTTCTTAGTTTATATATATTTGTGTTACATATATATATATATATATATATATATATAATATACATATATATGGTTTTGTTTTAAAATCAGTGTCTTACCTAAGGAGAAAATATTAGAGAGATATCTATTAAAAAGAAGAACAAAGCAAGAATGTTTTTTATCTAACATTTTACTGGCGATATAAGTCAATTAGACAAGGTGAATCAATTATTAGTCATAAAAATTGGAAAAAAGAAGTAAAACAATAATTATTAACAGATTATATGATAGTATACAGGGAAACACAGTCAATGATAAAACTAATTTGAATAACAAAAGATTTTACTAAATTTAGGACAGGTAGTAGAATATAAAATTTACATTCAGAAGTCAACATTTCTTAAGTATATGTGTAATAACTAGTTAGAAGAGATGATAGAAAAATGTATTTAAAATAGAAACAAAGAAGATAAAATACTGAGGAACAAATTCAGGAAGAATGTACAAAATCTAAAGGAGAGAACTTTGAACATTCCTTAAAGAAACAAAAGAAGAATTAAAGAAATGGAAAAATAACATTTACATTTGCTTAGGATATTTTAATATCATAAGGTTGTCATTTGCCTCTTATTTGATTTATAAATTGAATAAAATCCTAATAATATGTTATATTTATATTTGAGAATTTTATACAGAGATTGATATTAAAGCTTATATGAAAAAATCAGCATGCAATAATAACTAGAAAAGCATTAGGAAATCAAAATGAACTGCAATGAAGAATCAACCTTGCCTAAATTTAAAGTATACTCTAATGTTCTTATAATTAAATCAGTACTCACACAGATTTAGATTTAGACAGATCAAACAATGAAATAAGGTATAATCTTGAAATAGACCCAAGCATCCACGCAAAGTCAGCATATAATAAAATAGAAGCTCCAATTGCTTTATAAACCTTTGCAAAAAATAATATATATACTTTAAACCATGTATACAAATAAACCTCAAGTATAACAGAGATAATAAGTATAAAAGCTAAATCCTTTTAAGATTTTAGTTAGGAGAAGATATGAATAAGTAAATTTCTGACCTAAGTTTATTTATGACTTGAAATCCTATAATAATATTAATAATGATAAAATTTGACCATATAAAATTTAAAAATAACAAACAAATTTGCATGATCAAAAATACCATAAGCAGTAAAGTGAAAAGTCAAGTGACAAACTGGGAGAAACTATGTTTATGTATATCACAAGGAACTAATCTTCCAAAAGAATACAGAACTTTTTAAATTGAGAAAAAAAGAAAAATGGACAAAAATTATGTCTAAATATTTTTTCTTTTATTAGTGCATATATACACATAATAGTTGGGTTTGTTTTGACAAAACGCATACATGCATGCAATTTGACTTACTCCATTTCAATTCCCAGTATCCTGCCTTACCTTCTCCTCCTCCCTCCCCCTATTCTACTTCCTCTACTTTACTGGCCTTCTTTTCACTCATTATTTATTTATTTATTTATTTATTTATTTATTATTTTTGATTGGAGTTTTATATATATACATAAAAGTGGAATTCACTGTGGTATAGTTATACCTGTACATAATGTGATTTTGTTAAATTCATTCTGCATTTCCTCCCCTTTCCCATCCCTCCTCCCTCACTCTTGATCTCCTTCTTCTACTCCACTGGTCTTTCCCACATCTTTATGACAGCTGATCCCCCATTCCCTTGTTTTTCTCTAGCTTCTGCATATGACAGAAAACATTTGACTCTTGATTTTCTGAATCTGATTTATTTCCCTTAGCATAATGTTCTCCAATTCCATCCATTTACCAGCAAATACCATAATTTCATTCTTCTTTGTGGTTGAATAAAACACCATTGTGTATATATGCCACATTTTCTTAATCCATTTATCTATTGTGAGGTTTCTGGGCTGGTTTCATGATTTGGTTATTGTGAACTGTGCTGTTATAAACATTGATGTGGCTATATCATTGTAGCATGTTGATTTTAGTTCTTTTGGATAGATATCAAAGATGGGATAGCTAGTTTTTTAAGGAATCTCCATACTGCTTTCCAGAGTGGTTGTACTAGTTTGCAATCTCACTAACAATGTACTGTTGTATCCTTTCCCCTACTTTCTCACTAGATTCTTGTATTCTTGATAATTGCCATTCTGTTTGGAGTAAAATAAAATCTTAGTATACTATTGGTTTGTATTTCCCTGATTGCTAGAGATGTTGAACAGTTTTTCATATATTGTTGGCCATATATACTTTTTTTTTTTTTTTGAGAACTGACTGTTTAGTTCTTTTGTCCATTTTTTGATTGATGGATTTGTTTGTTTTTGGCGTTAAGATTTTTGAGTTCTTTATGTATTTGGGATATTGATCCTGTCAGAGAACTAGCTGGCAAAGATTTTCTCCCATTCCATAGGCTCTCTCTTCATGCTTTTAATCATTTTCTTTGCTGTGCAGAAATTTTTTAATTCTATGGCCTCCCACTTATTTATTCTTGGTTTTATTTCTTGAGCTTCAGGGGTCTTGTTAAGGCGGTTGGTACCTGCACCAATGTGATGGGGGTTTGAACCCATGTTTTCTTCTAGCAGTTGCAAAGTTTCTAGTCTTTTCCCTGAGTCTTTGATCCACTTTGATTTGACTTTTGTGCAGGGTGAGAGATAAGGATCCAGTTTTCCTCACACCATTTGTTTTTTTGTTTGTTTGTTTGTTTTGTGTGTGTGTGTGTGTGTGTGTGTGGTACTGGGGATCAAACCCAGGGCCTTGTGCTTGTGAGGCAAGCACTTTTACCAGCTGAGCTATCTCCCCAGCCCCACAATTTGTTAAAATTCCTATCTTTTCTCCAACATATGTTTTTGGCACCTATGTCAATTATCAGATGACTCTAAGTGTGTGGGTTTATTTCTGTGCCTTCTATTCTACTTCATTGGTCTCCATGTCTATTTTAATGCCAATACCATGTTGCTTTTGTTACTATAGCTTTGTAGTATAATTTGAGATCAGGTTTTGTGATGCCCTCTGCATTGCTTTTCTTGCTCCAGATTGCTTTTACTCTCCTGTGTTCTTTATTCTTCCAAATAAATTTTAGGACTGTTTTTTATAGTTCTATGAAGAATGTTATTGGTATTTTAAAGGGGATTGCACTGAATCTGTATGGTGCTTTTAGTAACATGGTCATATAGATAATATTTATTCTTCCTGATCAAGGACAATTTTTTTCTTCAGTGTTCTCTTCTTTCTATTATAGAGGTCTTTCACCTCCTTGGGCGCATTAATTCCCAGGTCCAACTAATTTTTAGATGACCCTTAGATACATAAAAATATGTTCAATTTTTTGAATATCCTAAAATGTATAAACAATGTTCCAATATATTTCTCATATAAGAAAAATGAAAATTAAATCTAAATTGAGATATGATTTCATATAATTTTAAATGCTTAACATAGTCTGTTGACAAAGCTGTGGGAGAATAGATACTCTCATTGCTAATAGCATCTCTTCTTCTGTTATATTCCTGCCCCAAATTTGTGAATGATCTAATCAGGAGGAAGTAAAAGACAAAACCAATTGAAGGAAAGTTAATCTAAGTAATCGTTTGATGCTTTTCAAAAAGACAAGGTCATAAAAGTCAAAGAAAAGATTTAGGAAATGATTTTCTAATAGTATACATCCCAGCTTAAGTCTAAAGGCCCAAGAATGAGGAAAGAGGGCATGAGAAGACACAGGTCCCCACTTAAGCAGAGAGCAAGACTACCTTCCTCCACCATTTTGTTCTATGAAGGCCCTTGAGTTATTAACTGTTACCCACCTGCGTGGGAGAAGGCAGAGTGCTCTATGCAATCTACTGATTCAAATGCTAATCTCTTCCAGAAACATCCCCAGAGAGACACACCCAGCTTTCTAGGCATCCTTTACTCTAGTCAAGTTGACATATAAAATTAAGCATCACAGAGCCAGAACAAATAATGAGTTGGAAATAATTAAATCATTGTGTAAGGAGTTACATAGACTCAGGCTTAGTCTGGAAGGTGGGAGGGATGTAAAATGCATGCAGTCATCAGGAGGCTAGAAGTACTGGAAAGAATTAGATATTCTTAACTCTGTTATGGTAATAATAATATTGCCAATTGTGAAATGAACTCTGGTGGGATAAACCTGCACTGATCAATGAAAGACTTATGCACTTAGTGAAAATTAGATTTGAGAGGTATTAGTTGAACTGAGCAGAGCCCTGTAGTTCCTGATTGTTTACAGAGTAGCCTCTACCTATGGGTATTGTTGATCCAAAGTGTTGGGAGGGGTATGAGAAGTTAAGTGACTAAACACAGAACCAGAGGGCTGTGGTCCAACCCTTTTATTAACAGATGAGGAAACTGATGCCCACAGAGAATGGACTGGCCCCATGTTACAGTTTGTAGTGCAGCAAAGAGAAACACCTGCTTGGATGGTGAGGTTTATCTTTTTGGTACACTATACCCATTTTTACCACCAAGAATTGAAGAAAATATGCAATACAAGAGACAGAAATTGGAAAACTCAAGAGTTGCTGCTACAGATGCCAGACCTTCGCAGATGCAATTTAGTGCCAGGTAGCTATCATGGCATGAGTTGAAAGAAACCAAGGAAAAAGCAGACCATCATTACATACATCTCACCATCAAAACACAATTACTGGGCTGTTTTCGAGAGTTTACTACCATATTAGATGTTGTCCATGTTGGTCTGCATATTTGCAGAGCCTGAGTTACTATATGTTTATATGATAATTAATTGTAATATCATTCTTTCATTCACCTTTGGTGAATATTGCCATTGTTTTACTACTGGAGTTTCCTCCACAGTTGTTCCACTAGCCATCACACTTTTCTTTTTGACCCTACTCATCCTCAGGCCCTCTGTGGTTGTTTGGTCTGAGTGAACATGGGTATCCTACAACTAGTGGATATGCAGTTTCTGCTCAAGTAGTATGCTCCATATCAGCACTGGCTCGGCCCTGCAAAGCCTCTCCCTGAAGTCTGTGCTCCCTGTTACTCACCTCCCTAGCTTACCCCAAGCAGATAAATCCAGCTCCAAGAACAACACCTGTACAAGCTCTCTGCATCCACAGTTCTTGCTTCCATTCTGGGGTTGCAAGGTATGATGAAAACCTCTTGGGTTTGGAGTCGTATCAGGGTTCCA
Source organism: Sciurus carolinensis (assembly GCF_902686445.1). Taxonomy (NCBI): domain Eukaryota; kingdom Metazoa; phylum Chordata; class Mammalia; order Rodentia; family Sciuridae; genus Sciurus; species Sciurus carolinensis. The sequence continues at coordinate 162,888,785 of NC_062215.1, forward strand.
TTCTGGCTCTATGCTTTATTACTTGTTAGGGTTGTGGGCAATCCTAGGTGGGAGAACACAGGAGGTGATCCTAGCACAGGGAGGTGAGCCAGAGAGCCCCTTGTTGATCCTATCCCTGTGGCTTAAAGTTCCATGCATCTTAAGTTAAACTATTTACTCTCCTATATGTGGGGCACATGCACTCACACACACACACTCGCACACTTATACATACTCCCCATATGAGTAGACATGAAGTGCTATAGAATATTCAGGGCTCTGTGAGGACAATTTCCAGAAGAAGAAGAATAGGAGATGTGTTTAGAAGCAGGCAATAGTCTGATTGACCTGGCTGTTATGACCTCAGTAAGAATGCTCCAGAACCTTCCATTTTCCCCCAATTCAGATTAACTGCTCAGTTAGCAACATGTCTCCTATTAAAGTGAAAGATTTTTTTTTGGACCACAGATCTCTTTGGGAGTGTTATATCAGCTGTGAAGTCTCTTCCTAAGAAAAACTGACATATGCAATTCTAATAAAGCTTTAGGTCTTCACAGATCCTCAAAGGTCATGTATGGTTGCTGGTAGAGTTGCAAATTGGTGCAGTCACTCTGGAAAGAAGTATAGAGATTCCTCAGAAAAATCTTGGAATGGAACCACCATTTGACCCAGTTATTTTATTCCTCGGTTTATACCCAGAGGACTTAAAATCGGCATACTATAGTAATGCAGCTACAACAATGTTTATAGCAGCTCAATTCACCATAGCTAGATTGTGGAACCAAACAAGACACCCTTCAATAGATGAATGGACAAAGAAATCGTGGTATATATATACACAATGGAATATTATTCAGCCATAAAGAAGAATATAATTATAGCATTTGCAGATAAATGGATGGAGTTGGAGAATATCATGCTAAGGGAAATAAGTCAATCCCAAAAAACCAAAGACGGAATGTTTTCTCTGATAAGTGGATGATGACACATAATGGGGAGCAGGGGGAAGTGGGTAAGAGAAGAATGGAGGAACTTTGGATTGTGTAGAGGACAATAAGGGGAGGAGAGGGGGCAGGGGGAAAGGAAGATAGTGGAATGAGACCAACATCATTACTTTATGTACATGTACGATTACATGAATGGTGTGAATCTACATCATGTACAAGCACAGAAATGAAAAGTTACACTCCACTTGTGTACAATGAACCAAAATGCAGTCTGTAAAAAGAAAAATAAATAATTTTTTTAAAAAAGGCTTGTGTTTTAAGTAGAGAAAATATTCACAGCCTCCATAATAATAGGCATCTCCAGATGTTGAAAGTCTGGCATCCTTTGATAATGTATAGCATTTAGTTTTACATAGCATGGTGCCCCCAAGTCTGTGCCAGTAGGTTGCTTCCTTCCATTTGAGTTTTCCTACCTGGATTTTGGACTCCATGTGTCAGAAAGGTACCTTTTCTAAAGTCATGTGCTCACTCCCAAACTTTCTAGCATTGAGATTTTGAGAGCAAACTATCAAAGCAGAATGAAAGACATAGGAGAAGAGCGCTAATTAGAGATATTGTTAGTACTTTTACTATGAAAAGGGATTTTGTCCTTTATTTTCAAAGAAGTCTGAATTTGCATTTCTAAAATTGGCTGTTTCGAATAGTATCCACCCCCTTGTTGATCTTCCCCGGTCCCTCTTCTTCTAAGTGATTTTTCAGAGTAGCATAAAATAAGCCAGTCATGTGGAGGAACCAAACCAAGAACTGTATCTCCAGCATTAAAATATCTCAAGGGTAGTTTAGTAACATACAACTCCTTCACTCAGCAAGATCACAGGATCACTAGAGTATAAGCCACATGCGGTCAAAGACCATGTCTGCTTCTATTGTCCATCCCCAACAGCTAGCCGTGGCATGGCACGTGGTTTCTACCCAATACCATATTTTTGAGCAGATAAATTCATGGGTTGATGAATAGGAGACTTTTATCAACTAAATTAACTTTGGAGGTGACATAGTTAAGTCATTATTTCCATCTGCCAATCCAACACATATTTATGAAATGCTTTTCAGGTGCCATGGCTCAGGTTATCAAGATGAAACAGATTTTGACCACATCCTCATAAGCTTACAATCTATTAGGAGATAAGAGACAGAGATAACTATAATACCAGAGGGAAAATGAAAAGGAAAGGGAAATATCAGCACTAATAATTCCACCATTGTTAAAAAAGTTTCAATCATAGGGAAATTTCACTACTAATGAAAGTCATTATGTATTGAGTGCTTACTGCATACCAAACACATTTCATTATATTTATATTCAGGTGTATATCATTATTGTGCCATTTTATATCGAGGAAATTGGAGCTCAGAGAGGTAAAGGAACTTGCTCCAAGTCTAATAAAGGGCAGAATAAAGACTCCTGGATTTTGACCCAGTCCACATATAAACAGATTTATTGCTGGAACAATCTTAATGATACACAGAAATGGGCATCTCCTTACTTTCCATGTAGAGCTAATTTCACTCCCCCAAGCCACAAAGACCAAGTCTGTCATTGCTAAAAGAACCAATTAATGAGTTAAATTGCATCAAGTTTAGGAGTCAGCAATTCCCTGTTGCAATTATAGTTTAGACTGCTAGCATTTTCGTCACAATTGTTGGTCCATCCACACTGAATTTTCTCTCTAGCTCATTGCTCTTTCTTCCTGATCCTGCCCCACACCCCTCCCAGATACTATGCTGAGTAACAGTACTGCAGCAACATGGTAATTTGTGTTTTTAGATTTATTTATCCATAGGGCATCAGATGCCTTTGGGTTCATGGCCCTTTTCTCTTTGGTCTCCCTCTCTATTTATCTGGTTTTCCCTTTGTTCACTTAACACATAGTCGTTATGAACTGCAAGCCCACTGGATAGCAAATTCAGGGCTGGAAATGGGTCTAAAAAGAAAGGTGTTTCTTCTTCCAAGGAGATTATAGTCTAATTTGGAGATGAGACGTGCAAACATTTATAAGACAATAAAAACTGTTAATGAGGAAATGTGCCAAGTGTCATGTGCCACAGAAGAGCATTCCTTAAGTTTGACCCAGAGATGCCAGGCAAGTCTTCAAAGGGAGGTGGTACGGGGCAAGGTCTAACAGAGGACTCAAGGCTGTCTTGAAGGACAGTGGACGTAGGACATTCCAGTGAGAAGAAAAGCATGTCTGATGCCCAGGGTGCCAGACAGTCTGTGAGAGTCCAAACCCTTAGAGGGTTTGAGTCACGGGAGAAAGGAGGGTGCTGAGAGAGCCTGGGGCACCCATGGGCTGTCCGGAAACAGGCTTGTCTGCCATCCTGGCGACTTCTACTCCAGAAGGTCTGAGAGTCACCAACGAGTTTTAAGCAGCTTATCATTAGGATTAGCCTCATGCTGGGAAAAGCATGCTCTTTGGGGAATGGAATAAAGGAGGAGATAGTGAAGGCATGGGACGAGGTTAGAGACTGCTGGATTCCAGTAAAGAGATCTGCAAAGTCTAAAGTGGGCAGAAGAATAAGAATGGTGGAGACGAAGGAACAATTTCAGACATTTTAGAGGTCGACGAGATGAGATTTGGTTACTGGTTGTTTATGGGAAGTTAAGAAGGATGCTTAGGATACCACTAGATTTTCCTTTTGGACAATTACAAGTCTCCTGGTTGTAACAATAGGAGGGGGAGGGATTTGGAGGCACAGTAAGCCTGGGATCTGGCTTGAGCGCCATCTCCTTCATTACCTGTGGACCTTCAGGAGGCCAGTGCCAGGAGGACAGGGGTTGGGCGGAAGGAGATGGCCCTCCTCCCTCCTCACTTCCCTTCCTTTCTCCTCTTCTTCCCTCCCTCTTTCTTTCGTCTCTGTTTCCTTTTTCTGCTTTCTTTTGAGAATTAAACTTAAGAATTTTTAAATTCATAGGGAAGAAGTAGGAAATAAAGGCTCGAGAGAAGAAAGAGGGCCTGGGGTTTTGGTTCAATGGTAGAGCACTTGCCCAGCACGCATGGGCCACTGGGTTTGATCCTCAGCACCACATAAAAAATAAATAAATAAATGAAATAAAAGTATTGTGTCCATCTACAGCTAAAATTCTATTAAAAAAAAAAGAGGAAAGGGAAGAAAAATGCTCTAGTGTGAGTTTCCCCAGGAAGAAAAGGCCGGATGGTGTCGGAGCACGGATGCCTCTCTGCTCACTGCTCCTACCTTTCTCTCTTTATAGTTGATTCTCCTATTCTTTTCTTTCACATTATTTCTTCTATCACATTTCTGTACAAGACAGTGTGCAAACAAGGGCTGGTGTGTTTGTGTTCGCCTCTGCATGGGTGCGTGTGTACATAATTGTTCATGGGAGACCACGTTTACCCATCCTGAAGACCTTCAGAATGCTTCCTTCAGATCGCATGGGTCCCATTTCCACACTGAGAGCTTTACGGAGGGGTGGAAAGGACATTCTTGTAGAAAGCATTCTGATCTCAGAAGAAAAGACTTCCACCTCTTGACTAATGATGTCTGCTCAGAGCAGAGGACACTATCTTTTCCCTGCCATGAAATAAGAGGATACATTTGGTTAGATGTGACATGGGCTTCCTGCTGTCCTAAGGAAGCCCAATGAATGGGGTTGGGGGCAGCAGATACTGTTAGATGGCAAAGATCCAGGGCTCCCTGGCCAGGGGTGCTGAGGAAAGAGTGACGGAGTGCTGTGGGCCCACTGTCCTAGTAGGTAACACCGAAGCACAGCAGGCTAGGTCTCTGACCCAGTTTCCACTTGGCCAGCCCGCTGGAAACAGCTAGTCACTGGGCCACTGGGTTCTTTCCGAAGAACAGTAATGAACAGTGGTTTCGGGTAGGTGGGGATGGGAGCTGGTTGGGCAAGAAAATCAGAAGCAAATGTAGGTTCTAGAGCCCAATATTTCCAGTACCAAAGAAGCCCCTGCCTTGAAGCATGGGACAACTCAACTCCAAGGGAAGAAGAAACTGGAAATTTACAAAAGATACAAGCACTAAATAAATTGGAGCACTCCTTAGCCACCCCTTAGGGAAACAGATTATCAGCTGTGGAAGGAGATGGAAACTAGTCTGATCTTGCCCTGGCTGTTGAGAGACATGGCAGGCAAGCTCTCGTTGCCAGGATTGTCTGAGTGGATACTATGACCCAGTCCTCTTTCGGGGGCTTTATTGCAGCTGGTCCTCAAGAACACTGATCTCTGCCCTTCCATTTCTAAAGCCTCTGCAGCAGGTACTCAGGTTTCAGGGTCCAGTGGAGTCTGAGTCTTATGAGGGTTTGAGAGGATATCACTCAACAAACTCCATTCAGACCCAAGAGACGTTGGAAAGTCTGGATCCACGCACAAGATATGTTCTTACTAGCCCCGAGTCATGTTTTCTCACCTAAATTTCTACAGAGTGTCTATAAAGTCTGGAAAGGTAGATAATACTATTTTATTTTATTTTTACAGATTTAAAAGATCTTTGGCAACATAATATATATTTGCCTACATTCCTAGGGTTTATGGCTGAGTAAAGATGGTCAGTGAGATTCCTGCTGTTGGGGGGTAGATTATTTTTGTCTAGTATTTATCTTTTCATTCACTCTGCCAAACAACTTGTCTGAAACCATATTGTGTGTGAGGTACCACGGAGGACCCAGCTGTGCGTGAGACAGACAGCCCTCAAGCAGCTTGCAGTCACTGTGGAGGAGTGATGCTCACGCACCATAAATAGTGCAAGGCAGAACACGTGTGTCTCTGTACTCATCCCAAAGTGTGGGAAATGTTCAGGTTAGGGAGGTTTTACTTTATCAGTAGCAAGAAAACAACTCTAACTGAAGCAAAGAGGGCATAATGTATTAAAAACAAAAGAAATTAGTTATTGAAAGTAAACAGGGAATTGATTGTGCCTTAACACAACTGGTAAGCCCAAAGGCAGAACTAGCTTCAGATACTGATATATCCAGAGACTTGTGGGGTTTTCTGGACTCTGCTTGAGAATGAAGCCAACATGCAGAGCAGAGCAAGGAGGTGAGAGATTGACTCTCCCCAGGAACTGAGTCCTTACCCTGCAGACCTCCTACTCTCCAGCTTCTATCTATCAAATCGTTGAGAAGACCCTGATGGCTCTTGCAGGGCTTCATCACCAGATGGGAACCAATCCCTCCATCTGCTTGAGTTGGTTATGCTGGGACAAATGCCTATCATGCCAATGGAATGAGGAAGAATTAAAATGCTCAAAAATGTGGATGCTGCTCCAGCCAATCACAAATACAGCCTACCACAAATCCAGACCTTCAGGAATGGCTATCTGTCTATAGATAGTAGGGAGATGGGGTAAAGAATGAGGAAGTCTCCACAGAGAGAAGGACAAGGCACAGGAAGAAGGAATTGGGGGACAGTGTGACAGTCATGGAAGTGACTGGATCTTGATATTTGTGGAGAGGAACAGAGAACATGGGGCTGGAGGGGAGGACAGGGAGCCCTGGATACCAGCTGAAGAGTCCACTCTTATGGGAGACATGTAGAACAATTAGGATTATTTAAAAATGGATTCGTGCCTGGAAAATAAGTCTGGCTTCAGTGTGTTGGGTGACTTGAAATGGAAAAGTTGGAGAGATGTATGATGGAGGAATCTATTCCATTGACCCAGGTGAAGGGCAAGAGGAGAGGTTTGAACTGGATGGTAGCAGCAAGACTGGAAGGAAAGGACACTCTGTGACCAAACTGTGTCCAAATCAAGGACTAAGGAAGGGAAAGGAGTCAAACGATGGTGAAGTTTCTCACCTGGGAGACTGGAGGTGAGCAGTGAGACTGTGTCCTTACTTCTGTCAACTCTCATGGGTTTGTCCAGCAAAAGACATTTCCACCAAATGTTATTGTGTTAGTCAGCCTTCACTTACTATAACAAAAGTTCTGAGATAATCAATATATAAGGAAGAAAGGTCTATTTGGTTTCAGTCCATGGTTGCTTGGACCTGTTTCTTTGTGACTGTGGCAGCATAGTATGTCATGGCTGGAATGTGTGGTAGAGGCAAACTATTAACCTCACAGTGGACAGATAGTGGGGAGAGAGAGGGGGGTCCTGGGTCACAATATTCCCTTCAAGGGAACACCCCAAATGATATAATTCCCTCCCTTTAGGCCCTACTCCTAATGTTCCACCAATTTCCAATAGCACTGGGTGCTAGGAACTAAGCCTTCAACACATGAACCTTTCTGCTGGGGACATTCAAGATCCAAACTACAACATTTATGTAGAACATTGTTTATTTCTAAGGACTGAGTTTCCAAAACTTTTGCTCTGGTCAAGTTCTCCCCAGATGGAAAAAAACTTTTTTCTTTTCTTTTTCTTCTTTTCTTTGTCCTTTTCTTTGTCCCTGAGCAGGAGTGATATTGACACAACTAGCTGATCATGTAGGGTTTTCTCAATCAAACGACTTTCTGTAGTCACTCTCTTGTCTGACCCAGAACAGATGCAAAGTCCAGGTTTCTCCTAGCTCTCGACCAGTATTGGAAAAATGTTGAGGAGCTGATCCTGGTTCTTGATGAAAAGATGCTACTTGAAAAAGGGACTCAGATGGTCCAGGCTTTGAAAAACAGTCGAAGGTAGCTGCTAACATTCCACCAGGCCACAACTGAAATAAAAAAGGAACCTATTTGATCAGACAACCTTCCACTAACCTGAACCTTAGAGACTCCGATGTACTCCCTCCATGGACTCCAGAAGCCCAGCAGGCTCTGCATACTCCCTACTTCTGCAGTTGGTCCAAGGCTCTGTTTTGGTGTCTCCGAGGATGTAGAATTCCAACCTTTTATAATTCTGTTGCCACAATTTCTGTTGGACCGGGAGAAATAGTATGTACGCAGACAGGAAGATGCCATTGTGTCTCCGTGGGAACGTGGCAGGAAGTAGCTTCAGACTGGGAATGTGCTGCCATGGGAAGGAGGTCAGAAGAAGGTGTGGCCTGTGGGTAGGGGCTGGAGGCACTGGCTGGGAGGACAGGTGGCAGTGCTGACGTTAGCTGCTTCCGCACCGTCGACACGCAGGGACGTGGCCCGCTGAAAGGGCAGCAGCCCGTGGAGGGATAGATTGTCGTTGGAGTACACAGGGGCTGGACCAGAGAGGAGCAGAAGAAAGTGTACGCCGCAGGAAAGTGGCCAAGGGATAATCAGGTAGGAGACAGGGTGTCCCTAAGCAAATGGGCAGCAGCAGGGAGATGCTCCAACTAGAGGGAGATGGACGGTCAGCTCTCAACAGCTTCCAGGCAGGGGAAGGAACACCCACGTGAGGACAAATGGCCAGGAAAGTCTTGCCACCCGGCCCACACCCGTCCCACCTGCTCCTTTTCTTGTAAGTAAGTGTGGTGCAAACCACAGAGACTATTGGGATGCGGATAAAAATACAAACCTACCTGTCTTTGAGAATAGGACACCCCATTCAAACCAGACCACGCTCCTTGTTCCCACTTCTTTGCCTAAACACATCTTTCAAGGCCCAGCTCTCTGTCACCTTAGCACAGGGACTTTCTCTCTGACCGTGAATCAATATCTTCTCTCTCCACTGGACTCTTCTTTTCTGGTCCTCCTCTTACTCTACCTCAAATAAATTCATCTGTGTATTTGTTTCAACCCCCGTTGCCTAGTAAATGTTCAGAGTTCCTGTGACAGAATAAACCCCTCCTACCGCATGCTGCCCCAGACGGTATTCAGTTGCTATTCTGGTTGTTATTATTATGATTAGCTTTTATTAAGAGCATACTGCTTGCTTAGTGGTGTTGTTTCATTAAATATTCATAACAATATTAAAGGTTAGTTTTGATTATTTTCTAATCTTTTAGAACAAATATATATATAATATATGTATATATGTGTATATATGTGCATAATTACGTACTTATATATATACACACATACTTATATATGTGTATATATGTGTATATATATACTTACATATATGTGTATATATATATGATTTGCTGTTATAGCAGATTGAATGAAAACTTGTATGGGGGGGTGTGTTGAGCATCTTCCTCATTCTAGATATTTCCTTCCAAGTGAAGGGGACTCGACTAAAATACTGCTGTTGGTTTTTCTTCATCCACACACTTCCCCCTGGAGGGAGAGGTAACCTCAGTTAGTGAATCTGGAAGGGAAACTGTAGCCTGATCCCTTCTTAGTCCCCTGCAGTGAGCCCACAGATGGGAAGCACACGCTGTCCTGCTCCTGGAGGTCCTGAGGTTTTCAGAGACAGAAACTGCCCTGCAAGAGAGCCTGCTCCATCCTAGGAAGCCCTGTAACAGGGTGGATAATTCTAGAAGACTCTGGGGTTCCCAGTTAGAAATCCTACGTGCTCCACATTTCAGTCATATTCATAAGTTTTAACAGTAGTAAAGATGATATTTTGTTTAATCTGCCTTATTCTCTTTTTCTAGTTGCCCCATTGGCTCAGAATACTGTGGGAGAAGGGGTGCTACTGACGGGGTGCCCTAGACCCCCAGATTGCTCCTGGTAGGTTCAGCACTCACAATTGAGTGTGGGGCAGTGCGCATGTGTGAGAAGACCCCCCCCCAACCCTCTGCGTCAGAAATGTGGTTCTTCTTTTCTTCAGGAGGGTGAGCGTGGATACCACCATCCACCCCTGCCTACCACCCTGATGGGGTGGCGTGGATACCACCATCCACCCCTGCCTACCACCCTGACGGGGTGACGGGGAGAACAGGCCAAGTGGCAGAGAACGAAGATTCCAGACGCAGGTCCACACTTAACTTTGTCCCCACCTGGATGAGAAGCTCAAAGAGGGATGTTCAGTCCCAGTCGTTGGAGCAAGACTCAGAAAATCTAGGAAATAACTGCCAAGACTGTGTACTGAAGACGAATTTGACAGATTTGTGAAAGGGCCTCTACAATTCAGAAAGGAAGGCGAGATGCGACCATATTGAAAGGGTCCTGAAGTCAGGGAAGAGGGATGGTTGTCTCCGTTTCATGGGAACACGCCAGACTTCAGTGCACACACCATTATATTTTACACATTAGCAGCTAAGGTCAGAGAGGTCCTGTATATGCAGTAAGAAGGCGGGAGAGTCTGGATTTGAACCCACCGCCTGCCTGGCTCCAAAGCCCCTGCTCCTTCTCTCACCCCAGATGGGTGAGGGGGGAGGGCAGTTTGAAGTTAAGGGTAGAATGATTCACAAGGCGATTGGACGTGGAGAGTGGGAGAGATTCAAACCAGCCTCAGCAACTTAGCAAGGACCTAAGCAACTTAGCAAGACCCTGTCTCGAAATTTAAAAAAAATAAATAAAAGTAAAGAAGGACTGGGGATGAGGCTCTGTGATAAAGCACCCCTGGGTTCAATCCCTGGAACCAAAAATTAAAAAAAAAAACAAGAGTGGGAAAGAGGTCGTTCTGTCTGGGCTTGTGTGGCTGAGCTTTCTAGGGACTGGGGATGGACAGAGACAACTCCCAGTTGGCCCATCTCTTTGACTTCGTTAGGATCTCCTCCAAATCAGCCACAATGCTACTCTTGATGAACCGCGAGGGCACACTCAAGTTACATTTTGCCACCCACACTGTGCTACAGACATGATGTTGGGTGGCCGCTGCAGCCATTCTAGGGCTCATCTTCAAGAGCTGCACTCTGACTTCGGGGTCTCCACCTCCGTGCCAGCTCCCTCCTTTGAAGAGCTGGGGCAGAGACTGGCATGCAGGCTCATGCACAGCCTGCCCATGACTTGCGTGCACTGACTCAGAGTGACAGGAGTGGGATAGGAGGGGAGGTGGGCCTGGGCAGTCTGGTGATGAACTCGAAGGGAGTGGTCTGCTGTGCCCTGTACTAACTCTGCATGGGAAGGCGGCGCAGCAAAGGAGACTGGCTTAGTGGGGACATGAGACGTCCAGGGGCAGGTCTGGTGCAGGCGGTGGCAGAAGGCTTGTCAGGAACTGAGGTGTTGGCATCCACACCAGCCTAGGGCACAGCCCCGGCCTCTGAGTGATTGTCTCTTAGCTGGTTAGACTCCTTTCCCCGCTGAGGAGGGAGCCTGGAGACCAGGTGACTGGGGCAGCTGTGAGCCCAGAGAGAGCACTGGACTCAGAGGGAACTTGGAATAAGGTCCTGCTTGGGATCCTATCTGGGGTTATTCTTTGAAGATGGAAGCAAACAAATAATGAACCAAAAAACTGACCTTAGTCAGTTTCCCCATCTCTTCAGTGAGACTCATTATAACACCCATCACACAAGGCTCCAAGCAGGAAAGAGACGACCTGGGTGAAGGTGAGCACCTGGGAGGGCCCATCTGAGGCCCTGAATGAGTGCAGGAGGAGCTGGCAAGGCCTGTGCCAAAGAGCTGTGGACTCAAATCCACTGGATCCTTCAACTTTGTAAATCTTGAGATTCATTCATCATGGGCTGTTCTGCATTGATTCTGATTTTTTGTGTTTGTTCTACATAGGTACAAATGTAGGAACAAATGCACATCATACATAAATGGATTTTGACACATCATACATAAATGGAGCATAACTTCTCATTATTCTGGTTGTACCTGTTTGTATATGTGCCTAGGGTACTAATGTCCGCTTCATTCTACTATCCTTCCTACCCCCTACCCCCTCCCCTCCCTTCTCTCCCCTCTGCTTAATGCAAAGAGCCTCCAAATCTAAAGTTACCACAGGCTCAGCACTGTGGGCCTTGTCTTTTATAGTCAAGTGTCTTAATTCTCTGTGCCTTGGGCTCCTCATCTGCAAAATGGGAAAAACAAGAGCTCCTACCCTCTAGGCTTGTGCTGAGAGTAAAATGTGTGGACGCAGGTGCCTCATCTTCATCTTCAACCATCACTAGTCCTAGTAAGGGCTCAGTTAATGTTAGCCTTGGTCCTTGGTGTGTGGGGTTGTGGGTATTATTAATGGTCTCTGCCTAGGAGAGAGTCTCTTCCAAATGAGAAGTTCTCCATGGAGGGTGGAAGGGGCACGAGCCACTCTCTGCAAATGGCAATGGATTGGATCAGGCCTCTTGGGTTACTCGGGTCCTGAAGCCAGGGCAGAAGTACAGGGACTGCTCTAGAGACCCGGGCCAGGCGCGGGAAGGGGCAGGCTGGCCAAGCCCTTGCAGAAAGTGCTTGCGGTGTTACTCCTCCCTGGAGACACCACAAGCTGCCCCCACAGCTTTTCCTTTCAGGGCTTGTTTAACATTTCAAACAAAAATAAAATAAATAACTGCAGTGTTTATGGAAACCTAAGACTGAAATGAAGACGACTTAGGAGAAAGCTCGGTGGAAGCAGGCGGAGGGGGTTTGAGGATGCCCCTTTCCTTGACATCAGCAGTTTTGATTCCATTTGTCAGCGCTTCCTGCTGCGCCGTGTGTTTCTCCCCTAGCAACCCCTCTGCAGACATGCACAAACACACATGTGCACGCATATGCATGTGCACCCCGAATGCATGCATGCACGAGCACGCACGCACACACACACAAACACACACACACAATCACACTGCCACCCCAATGAGAGGCACACCCCTCAGACGCTATCCCACGTGGATTTCACTCTGTCCAGAAAGGTCAACACTCTCTTTCTTCTTTGTATTCTTGACTACTTTTTTAAAAAGAAACTCGTTAATTCAGTCTGACAAGATGGTGTTGATTACTTTTAACTCCTTCCTTCCTGGAAAGTGTTGGGCCTGGACTTTCACTCTGCATAGACCACACTGTTTTTGTTTTTATGTGGGGGAGTCATTCCTGAGTCAAATTCCCAGGAGGTGGGAGAGTGGCGGAGGCAGCAGGTCCCTACAGGGAAAACTTTTGCATAATGCTCTGCCCAGATCTGCCTATCAGTACTTAATTATATGCAGATCACTTTATTCTTCTGCCACCCCCCATCTGTTAATCTTCTTCTTGGCCCTACCAGTCTCACTGTGCTAGACTCCATCACAGAAAAGAGGTTTTTGCCAGAAGTAGGATATGTTTAGAAAAGTGAAGGAAAGGAATGAAAATGTGAGAATTTCCCAGAAACTCATGTGCAATTTCTGGACCTCCCCAGAAAACACAGCTACAAAATCTGGTGCTTTGTTCCTGCTGGTCAGGACATTTCCAGGAGTCCTAGTGTCCAGAAGTTCAGGACACCTCTGAGTGACCACAATGCTGCTGAAGACACAGATCCTGGAAACCCTAGATACCCACAGGGCTGGATACCCACAAATGATCACTCCCCTCTTGTAGAGGCCTCTGATACCTAAGCCTCGGGCCCACCGCAGTGACAGTTGGGAGTGCTGAAGAGGCACACTTTAGATTTGGAGAACAGAAGCTTTGTCTCTGCAAGAGCTGGGGCTGTCTCTCAAAGTGTGTTGGGTACCTGCAGATAGCAGATTATTTGTCCATTTTGGCTTAAGTGGTGACCTTGAGAAGTTACCTCTCTTGTATCTTAATTTCTTCTTGTTCTCTGAGCTGGTAACTCTACCTCACAGGACTTTGAAGATTCAATTGAAACAAGGTATTTTTTGTAGAACAAACTATGGAGCCAGCACCTTGTAAGTTGCTTTTATATGAATTTCTACCTCTTTCCTTGCTCTTGCCTCTTTATATAGATGCTTCAGTGGCTGAGGAGAGAGGGATTCAGCAGATAGACTCCAGTGATTTCTGAACAATGTTCTATAAAGAATACCTTGTTATTTTTACATACTGTGCAAAATGGAAAAATTGTATTGATCAATGTGCAAAGTGTGACTTTCAAGATCCCAAGGGACTTAGGTCAGTTTCTGTATTCCTAGAGTCCATATTTCCTTCATTTCTCCAGAGGATGGGAGCTATTTCTCACTCACCTCAGCCATTAGTTTGTCACTGGTCCCTCTTTGTCCTGGTTTGAGTCATCTACATTCCAGTCTAGTAACGACGTGGTCTCAGAGCATCAGGGCGGGAGACCTGTCCGCCCCACACCCAGCCCTGACCTTCTCATTCGCTGGAGAGAGCCCTGCTCTGCCTGAGACGCAGAAGATTCAGGACACAGTCCTTCTCCTCCTCTGGCTTGAAGAGTGAATGCCAGCCTTAGAGAACCGCAGGAGACATCTGTAGTCAAAGGCCATCCTGGAGAACATTTCAAGGAGAACGAGGAATTTGCTGGAAAGTTTGGAAAGTGAATAACCTGCTGATACAGCCACAGAGAGATAAGCCCGAAGCAGGAGCAGAAAGAGGAACCAGCTGGTGCCAGAGCTGGGCCACATGCTCACTGAATCTCCAGGTTCCTACAGCAAGCCATGGCCCATCAGGGTGGAGAGCCGTTTTGCTGGAAGGTCGGCTCTGTCCCCACCCTGGGCCTGGCACTATGCCTCTCTTCCGCTCTGTGTTCTAGGGGCTATCTCTGGACTGAAATGATGGCCTCCCTTACCTGCTGGCAGTGACTGTCTCTTGCATCCAGAGTTCTTGTTGTTGTCCCCCTTCCTGGTCCTTTGGGCCCAGGAGGGGTGGTGTCTCCTTACACTGATAACATCAGAGCAGGTGACTCAGCCTTCTCCCAATCCTGCCCTGCCTCCTTAAACTTTGGCCGTGTCCCGTGGTTCCAGCTGGGACTATGGTTGAAGCAGATGCTTTGGGGCCACCTCGAGGAGGTTGTAAATGACAAGGTGGTGGGACTGGAGGCCATGTGTGACGAGTCACTGCTCACAGCTCCTCTTTAGTTTCTGAGCACAGCAATGGGGACTCAGCACACACCAACTGACCAGACCTGTGGAGAGCCGAGAACTCCTGGGATGGTTTGTGAAAGAGGACTTTGAAGCCATCATCCCAGGGGAAATAATCTAGAGGCTGCGGTGGAAAGTGTGCAAGGGGCAAGAAGGGGAGCTGACAAGGCAGAGGCTGCTCCCCACGCCAGCGGCCAGCCCGGCGGGGCTGGGGTGGATGCAGATATTCCAAGTCCTGTGTAATTCTGTCCTCTAACGTGGCTGGTTTGACTCAGCACTGCTGGGGAGCCACAGAGCATTACAGAGCATTCCTCATTAGCATTTATGAGCTCATTACAAGCTTCTAAGAAAAACAAAAAACAAGGGGGTAAGTTGCTTTACAGCAGCCTTAATTTTTTTTTAATTGTACTTCAGTTAAAACTCTAATTTACAGAATTCAGACATGGCCAGACAGCCCCTGCCCCAAATTTTGTTATTTTAACTCCCCTTGGAGCAGTTTTGGGAATGAGGGGAAAGGCACCGGGGAAACGCCAGGCCATGCCCACAACTTCCCCGACACTGGGGACATGACCTCTGAAGACATGGGCTCAGGTCCCAGTTCTTACACTCACCAGTTTTGGGTTTGGGGTTCTGTTTTCATCAGATTTTTCATTGCTGTGACCAAAAGACCTGACAAGAACAATGAGCCAAGGGAAAGTTTATTTGGCTCATGATTTCAGAGGTCTCAGTCTATCAACAGCCAGCCTCATAGCTCTGGACCTGAGGTGAGGCAGGACAGCATAGCAGAAGGCTGTGGAGGAGGAAAGCAGCTCAGGACGTGACGCCAGGAAGCAGAGAGAACTCCACTCAACAGGGGCGAAAGAGAAACCCGAAGGCACACCCCCAGTGCCCCACCTCCTCCAGCCACACCCTACCAGCCTACAGTTACCACCCAGTTAATCCCCGTCAGCGGGTCCATGCACCCATTGGGCTAGAACTCTGGGCATCTGATCATTTCACCCTGAACCTTCTTGCATTGCCTCACACATGAGTTTTGGGGGACATCATATCTAAACTCTAATAGCTTCATTTCTCAATCTCTGAGCTTTGGCTTCTTGTCTATAAAGTGGGAAAGGGAAGTTGGTGCAGCTCACATGCTGTTGTGATGGATTTATGAGTGGTGACTGAAACAGGACAGGAAGAAGGAGAAGCAGAGACCAGAGAAACCAAGACTTCCTCATGGAATTGAATCTTCCTTCATCTTGTTGGGAGCTCTTCCTATGGGATGGATGCTGAGAGCAACTGTATTTTTAATCCATAGCTATATACATCACGTTTTAGAGATTACAGGCAACCGTGCTGGAAAGCCTGGGTCATTCAATGCAAGTTTTCCAGCGAGTGAAAAAATATGCCCGGCGCAGTCTCCCTCCCTGCCAGACCATCCCCTGTGCATGTAGGATGAAGGGAGTTGGCATTATTACCACTTGTGGGCATTTCTTCCTGGCCATCTCTTTCCTGAAATCCCACAGTTCCCAATTATCAGTCTTCCCAGTGAAACTAGTGCCTGAAATGTGTGTATCAAGTATGCACCAAAACCTGTGCTGGTTCCCACATCGTTCTTCAATAATGCCTCAGAGTGCAGAAGTTATGGTCCTCTTGTAATAAACCAAGAAACGTAACACCATGTCAACAGCTGTTCCACGGCATTGAGTAACTGGGCTCAAGTCCTGAGTTCTGAGCAGGTGTCATTGGTCCAGAGGTGGGGGTCTGTCCTTCAGAGATCAGATGCTTCTTATAAGAAAGTCCTTTCTGCTCCTCAGCAAACGGAAATGGGACCGATGTGATTTGAACAAAATAACTGAGGGTCTTCAGGGTGGGTGTGTGTGTGGATCCACGAACACTCGTCACACTCATTCCCACGCACAGGTGAGCACACACACACGAACCCTTGTTGCACATAACCACCCAGGTTTTTTGTCTTTTTGTTTTTTCAAAATCTGTAGACTGAAGTTGAATCTCGGAGCATATGATTATTTTGTTCGTGAGTATCTTTAGTTTCCAAGGTGATTGACTATTTAAAAACAAAACAACTTTGTCTGTAAACCAAGTTTAATTCTGTTTACTGATAAACAAAGGGCACTGGCTCTTTCATGCATTTTGGCCTCCAATATTACATTGATCGAATTCTTTTTGTGACTTGTGCCTTCCAGGTTCTTTACTATCTGCATGTCTGCCTTAGGTACATAAGGACCCTGCCCTATACTGTTTCTCAGAACAATGCCTCTGCTCTGGGCCAGAGGACAGGGACCCCTAGGTAAGGTGTTTAAGTAATGCTGGTTTGAGGACTTAACCACAGAAAGAAGTTCTTTTAGTTCCAAAGATAGGAACCATAGGACAGAGTACTTTTAATAAGTAAGCCATCCATTTCCAAAGTTTTACCTTTGTTCCCTCAAAACAAAACTGCAGCACAACCCTATGTTATAGTAAAGGTATTTACAGACATTTTTGTTTTTTGATTTGCTTGTCAAACACATGGTAAAACATGAGTTGTCAATGAAGGGCCTTCCATGGAACTCAGAACTCAAGTCTGGCACAAGCTGGTGGGCTCATTCTTCAATTTCACATTAAGACTTCCCAGTTGGCCACCAAATGTGGGTAATGGAGGCACTGAGATCAAGGGACACAAGTTTCAGGTTGGCAGATGTGTCTCTGTCTGATCTTTTTTCTAGTATGGTTAAGATTTCACAAGAATCCAGTGAAATCTGATGTCAGGGACGGAGGTCTTCTACTTAGGAGTCAAAACCTCCAGGATCCTAGTCTTCACAGTTCCTAGAGCTGAAGCTTCAAAAAGTGCCCAAGCTCTTTGGAAACCTGGCTCAGAATGGATGCTAGGTCTCTCTTGGGCTTGACGCAGGAGTGGAAAGAGATGAGTGGACAGCGACGGAAGGAAAGAAAGTGACAGGCCCTGGGAGCTGGTGGTGAGGACACAAGTTTAGTTTCTACCTGCTTACTTGACTACGGGGTCTCTTCTCTACCTCCCTTCCCCCTTCCTTCCTCCTTTCTTCTTTCCTTGCTTTCTATTTTTCAATTAGCAATGCTCATGCCATGGATAAACTTCATTGGCTACCACACAGCCACTGTGCAAAACACCTAGCTTCCATTTATAACAGGGGTAGAAAAAGTAGTAACTAGGATAGAATTTGAACCTGGTCAGATTTCTAGGCTCACATTTTTTATGTAAATCATGCAACCTCTTTATCTGTTTCTACCCTCTTTTATCCTCTCTTTTTATTTTCTCCCCTTTCTCCTTCTTTCCTTTATTTCTCTTGCATCTTCTCATTTCTCTTTCCTATTCTGTCTCCCCAACTAGTAAATAATCCAGAGCCCTCACTGTAAGCCTAAGTTATCCCTTGCTGACCTATTAGCTACCAGGTATGCTTCTGAGATACTGGGAAGTCTAGGTAGAAGGAAAAATCTAGGTGGAATTGGCCCCCTTCAAAGGAGCATGATCAGAGTGTGCACTCTTTGGCCACATTGCCTGTCCAGTTCAACAGCCATGATTGTACATGGACTCTGGAGAATGTGGAGGCATGTTTATGGGCATTATATTTTCCTTCTCACCTCCTGAATGGTAGACCAGTGCTTGCTGCAAGTTGGGTTAAAGTCTGGACTTTGTATCGTAAATGTTTCCCTCATCTGATCAATGGAAAGAGGGTTAGATACTTGAGAGTTATGGGACATAGCATTTAATGTGAGAACATGCATCTTCAGAGCAGAAGGAAAATGTCAGAATTCCTGAAAGCACTGTTCTTGGAAGACTTGAAAGAATCTTCTTCACTCCACTGTGTCCTCTCCCACCCATTGGCGTGACATCAAGCTTGGGTGGAGAGCTCCCTGGAAACCCTGTCAGATACCAGCTGAGCCACTCTTTGAACTTCTGACCAAGAATGAGCATGTGGGTGGCCAACCCCATCCAACCTGCCCCAACTCAATCTGATCAGATGTTTATTGTTGTGAAAGAAACGTGGGGAAGGTCTGAGGAGTTTGAAATGAGTCCTCTTTGTCCTTCTCTGTCCCCGCTTTCAGCCAGTAATTATTACTAAATTGAATTTCAGGAGAAGTCCCTATCTGGCTTTATGCTCAGTAACAACCTGGAATGTGGCTAGGCTGTTATTGTCCTTAAAGGGAAGCTCCACAGTGATACATCTATAAGTTCTATGTGGTTGTTTTAGCTCCAGCACTTCAAAAGAGGCACTCGCAGAGATTTCTTCATTTCTTTTAGCTCTAAACCTCAGTGATCCTAAAATAATAGGAGATAATGAAACAGAACATAGCGGTGTTCACGCATCTCTACCTTAAGCACTGGAAAGCCCTGTTGGTCTTAGCACTGCACTGAGCATCCTCTGACATCACACCATGCCTACAGCTTTCATCCTGTCCTCTGTGGAAGAGTGACAGAGCTGCCCCCACGCCTCTCCTGTGCTGTGTGCTTGTTCTCATCAGATTGTTGGCAGGGTCACCAACTCTGTTCCAAGCAGCTTGGATGCACCACAGAAAGATTCTCTTTCGATGCCAATCTAAACAAATGCCATCAGCTCTCATCTCAGGGATGAGATTAAAAACAGAAGAGTCCCTCTGTGACTCTGGTTGGCTTTGTGACTTCCTCGGGGCGAGTGCTGGTCTCGGACTTGTGTCTCCTCGTCATCCAAACTGTGGGTGGGCCATGTCCCACCTCAACCGTGGCTGTGAGCTCAGAGGATTCACGCAACTTCCATCATGCAACAGTTAATCAAAGGCAGTTCCGTGGTTCACAAAGGGCCCTCAGTCATCTTTTCATTTTATTCTCTTGACAGCCCTGTGAGTTCAGAGAAGTGACGGGACCTGTCCCATATCACATACCCAGGAACTGAGGCACATGGTCTCTGTTGCCAGCTTCCATACCACCCGATCCTCCTGTGGATAGGAGAGTAAATAAAACACAACTGGGCAAGTCAATATTTTGCACAGTCCTCTGGGTGACCTGTCGGTTTGGGTTATCTGCTGCTATGCTCCTTCTTATTTCGTGGCTAACTGAAAGCTGAGAGCACTCTCTGTCTTTGTAAGGGAGAGAAGGGGATGCCGAGCAGGGGAAGAACCAGGGCCCAGAACTGAGGGCAGTTGCCAATCCTTTCACCAAGCTTGCTGCTGAAGATGTTTTGTGACTGTCCTTTGTGATTTAAACAGGGAGCCTGTGTTTATGAAGGACTTTCTGTATGCCAGGAACTGTGCTCAGGCTTTATTTATGCCCATAAAATAAGCTCCAGAACACTCTGGCTGTGCCCTCTGCCTGTAGCATCTCCCAGACACACCTTCACGACTTCTCCATTCCTGCTGAGATGTCACAGTTTCAGTGGATTCTTTCCCGCTCCCTCTGATGAAATAGCTCACACCAGATGCCCTCATTCTCTCTCCCTCTTACCCAGCTTTCTTTTTCTTTTCTTTTTAAAAATTTTTTTTTTTATTTTTACAGACTGCAGTTTGATTCACTGTACACAAATGGGGTACAACTTTCATTTCTATGGTTGCACCCAATGTAGATTCACACCATTCGTGTAATCATATATGCACATAGGGTAATGATGTCTGTCTTAGTCCGCTATCTTTCCTTTCCCCACCCGTCCTGCCCCATTTCCCTCTACATAATCCAAAGTGCCTCCATTCTTCTCTTCCCCCCTACCCTCCACCCCAGTTATGTATCATCATCCACTTATCAGAGAAAATATTCCGCCTTTGGTTTTGAAGGATTGGCTTATTTCACTTAACATGCTATTCTCCAACTTCATCCATTTACTTGCAAATGCCATAATTTTATTCTTCTTCATGGCTGAATAATATTCCATTGTGTATATATATACCACAGTTTCTTTATCTACTTATCTATTGAAGGGCATCTTGTTTGGTTCCACAGTCTAGCTATTGTGAATTGAGCAGCTATAAACATGGATGTGGCTGCTTTACTGTAGTATGCTGATTTTAAGTCCTTTGGGTATAAACGGAGGAGTAGATTATTTTTCTTTATGTTGCTCATTGTTACATTCTGTATTTGCTAATCTGTAGTATTTTCCCCAGTTCACACCAGAAGATGAACTCTTAAGAGCCAGGATGACATTTCCCCTGCTGTATACCTAGCACCTAGAACACTGTCTGGCATGTAATAGATATTCAACAAAAGTTTGCTATGTGCATTATCTCATTTTACAAATGAGGAATCTGAAGTCCCAAGGAAATACATCATTGACTTCAGGTGACAAACGAGCGAGAGGTGGAACAGAGTCCTGAACCAAGGCAGCCTTAGATGCTGCCTGCCTGCTCTCTCTTGGCTTTGTGAGTGAATTATGGGATGCTCAGGCTGCTGGAGGCACTGCCCTTATCTGCTGCCTGCTCAGTCATGGCTCCCCAGACCAAGGTGAAAAGGCCTGGCTTTCTCTGCCTTCCTCCCCACGGGGCTGTGCACCTACTCCACCCCCAGCAGAGGAAACTCTGCCTCTGCTTAATTCCCCCTTCTATCTGCTTCATTCCAATCCTCTCCTCTCCTACCACACTGTTTACACTCATGAATCCATGTGGGTGCATATCGCAGCCTCCTTAGTCATTGTTTAGCCATTATGCTTTGCAGGGGTAATTTTCCATTCCTCTGTTTATATTATATTTTTGCTTCTCCCTCCACGCACCCTACCCTACCCTTTCTGATTTTTAATGGCAGAGAAAGACATGTTTGGTAACACCAGCAATAACACAGTTGTAATTAAGATGAAAACACACTGCCCAAAGTGGGGTTTAGCTGTGATTTGTTGAATTCCATGCTGCCTGGATTATTTAAGAGCAAATTCAGGGTTGCTTCCTGAGCCTTCTTGAACAGATCAGTTCTCTGCAGCTTCTGCCTCTTCTTTCTTGGTGCCAGCCTTGTGGGTCAAAGTGGACACCAGGGGCATAGGTTTAGAGGTCTTCAACCTCGGGTGATCCTCTGCTCCTGTGTCATCTTTTGTGGAGCGTCCTTGCTCTTGTACAGTAGGGGACTCAGCACCCTCCATGTAAGAATGCACTTCTAACTCAGCTTGAATTACAAAGCTCCCTGCTGGGCCCACGTCAAATCCAATGTTCTGCCAGGGACTCACGGCATTTCCAGCATCCGAGAGATTGAAGGGGAAGTGCCCAGGATCCCACCATGGGGTAGAGCTGACTGTGGGTGTGACCTTGATCTGCAAACCCAAGGTGCCTTTCCTGCAGTCCCCTCCAGAGTTCATGTCCTGCTGTATTGATGGCTGGATGGGAACAATGGCAGTGGGGACCTGGTAGAGAGAGGCGAGAGGAGCCCGTATGGGTGGGATCCTGCTGCTCCTCCGCAGCATTCCTGTGCTCCCCAGCCCCTCGAGGGCTGACCATCTTCAGACTACATCTCCGAGGCCCCGGGGTCAGCTGCCATCCAGCAGGACCCGGCTGGTGCTGTTTTCTTTCTTCTCACTCCCCAGCCTACTGGTGTCTGCAGGAGCAGCTGTCTCCTTGCTGAGCTCCAGATCCTCTGAGACAGGTGTGCTGTGGCTGCAGCTCCTGTCCGATGCCCCCAGCCCTGGGCTCTGATGACTCCATCCCCTCCTTTGTCCCTGCAGCTGCAACCTGCTGTTGCTGCCCTCTGATTAGCCTCATTGTCCCGTCTGGCTTCTCAGCTCCACTCCTCTATCGCCTGGGTAACTAATTCCCTCTTCTAAAATCCTTCTGTTTTAGATATTCAAGTGTGGTTTTCATTCTTTTCAGTCGGACATTGACTGATACAGAAAGTTTTGTGTGAGTGTGTGTTTGGAAATAAAGCTGGATGAGCATTTTCTCTGGGTAAGCTTTTTGTTTCCCTTAATCATTAGAAGACGTGGCAAAATAGACATGAGCTCATCAGCATCAGGTTACATGGTTGTATAAATGTGTGTGCTTTTTATTTTCACACCCGAGCCTGATGAATCAAGATGGCAAAAGTTCTTTTAAAAATATAGCATTTTTTTAAATAAAAAAATTTTTTTGAGAAGAAAAAATAAGAAATCAAAATGGCTAGTCATCTCCTTGCTTCCCTCTATTCCCTTTGAAATCAGTTTATTTCACTCGGATTTGAGTATGATTTAAACTTTCTCTTCACCCCTAGTCCTTGGTTTGTAGGGGTGGGGGATAGTGGGTGTAGGCAGAGAGGTGTCAGCACCAGAGGCCACAAACCTGAGGTGCAAATGCTAATGTAATACAGCTCTTGGTGAGCTGGATTGTTCGGCTGGGCAGACATGAAATCTCCTCTCCTTATTTGAGTTTTGAGATCTGGCTTCACTGGAAGCTGAACCTCCAGAGGACAAAAAGAAGAACTGGGAAAGGAGAGGGTGAAAGGAGAGGGGCGTGGGAGACCCAGCCCCTGCTCCCTCCCTTGGCAACAGGAAGCTCTTTGTCAGGAAAGTTGGTTCTGAGGCCTGGTGCCCTGTTGATGCTCAGGTGTGAAGTTGGCTTAGGAAGTGAGTAGAGCTGCCTGTGTGCTTTTACAAATGTGTTGGTTGCTCAGCAAATTCAGAATGGAAACATTTTAGGTAAGCAGAAGAGAAGATTGTATAAGAAAAGTTGTTTTAGCAGGTCAGAGTATGGAATCAAGAGGGATAAGTGGAGTTTCTATATTCCGGGCTTCTAGTGTGTGTGTGTGAGTGTGTGTGTGTGTGAGACTAATTTAGGCCAGCTGGGGTGATCTCACAGGGACCCCAGGGGCCAGAGTGACTCTCCTCCATGGACAGCACGCTTCCCCTGGACATGTGTTCTCAGGTGCAGCTGAAGGTCTGAGGTCACGGCTGAGACCCTGGCCAAGATCCTCCCAGGCTGCAGCAGCCTGTTTCCTCTAGAGTCCGTTGGTTGAGAGCCACCCTTCAGAGGCCAGAGCCAGACCATGAGTCAGTGAAGCGTGCCTGAGGACAGCGTGGATTGTCACTGGAGCCCAGTGGCCCCTGCCCATCCAGACACCGTCTTTCTTCTTGGAGAAGTTAAATGTCTCTTTTCCATCTTGCTGCTTCTATGGTTTCTGAGAGCTAGGGTCGTCCATATCTCTGGGACAAGCTGTGAGGAACCTCTTCAGAGAAACAGAGATGAAGTGAACCATTCCCTGGGTCCTCCTCCTGGTGCTCTTCCAAAGCTCCGGAAGGTTCTGGATTTATGCAGAACCCAGGGAATTTTGCTTCCTGAAAGGACCAAGTCCTCTTATATTGGACCCCCACAACAAAGTGCAAAGAAAGGAAGGGAAGTGAAAGAAAAGAAAAGAAAGGGGGATCTCTTGGTGGGGTTATATTATAGACTCCTATGCCAAGAAGGAACCAGAGAGTTCGTATTGACGAGTGCACTACATTTACTTAAACAGCATTCACCTTCTTGGTTTTACCAACCAGGTGACTGTAATACCTGTAAGAGCCGATCTCAGTTTCTTTTGTTCACAATTATATCTCTAGCTGACCCTAGTGCTTGAGATATAGAAAGAGGTCTGGAGAAATGCCAGGATTCCAAGAATACAATGAGCAAATATAGAAAAGGATTTATTCCCAAAAGATGCACAAAGCCTGAAAAACAATTAGTTGTCTCCTTATAGGCAATTGTGTCCAAGCAAGAGAATATTGAATCCCTCAATGCACCAACTCTTCGAGTTTTACCTGCAGGGCTCTGCCAGAGACACAGAATCTGGGCTTCCTTTCTCTTTGGGGGCCACAGCAACCTTTGCAGACATGACAAGATCTGCAGTTCTAAAAGAATCAGAGAGAGGCTTAAAACAATATTTGCAGATCGCCAGCCAGTTTAAATTAGTGAAGTGGGCTCTGTGGGGCCTGTGGCAGAATGAGCAGCACATGCTGAACACGAGGGCAGGAGAGGGCCCACTGTGTGGTAAGCAATGGGTCAAGGTCAAGGTATGGGTATCGTGTGGCCAGATCTTTCCATATTTCAGGGCAAGCCAGAAAAGTTTATGTGTACTTGAAATGTCCTGATTTTACATATTGGTGACCCTTTTAAAAATTAATACAGTTGATAAAAATGTGCTTAGGCACTGTATTCTCCTTGCTAATTGTTGGCCTCTGCCCCAGTGGAATTCAGGTTTTCCCATAATAGTTCACCCGAAGTAGAACTTCTTCTCTCTCTTTATTTTATATTGTTTATCATGGAATGTAAGAGGGGGTGTCATGAGCTTCAGGGGCAGGGAAACCAGCAATGCGATGGTGGTGCTGAGATTGCTTTATACTTCTGCTGATGATGGTTGCTCTTTAACTTTTCCCTAAGTTCTTCATTTCTCCGGGAGCCTCCATAGCATCTGTCCCCAGTGCTGGGCACTGAAAGGGCCCACATTAGTTACCTGTTGACTTCCTCTAAGTTTCACTAAGTGGGTAACTAAAAGATTTGGGGCAAGTGGAAACTATCTAAATTATTTGTAGTCAAATATTTCTGCCTTTTTGTCCCCAGTTCTCAGAGACTTGTATTAGATACCTACAGTTGTGTAACACGTTATGCCCAAATTATTTGCTTAAAAACAACATACATGGGCTGGGGTTGTGGCTCAGCGGTAAAGTACTCGCCTAGTATGCGTGAGGCCCTGGGTTTGATCTCCAGGACCAAATAAAAAATAAAATAAAATAAAAACAATATACATTTATTATCTCACACTTGGGCAGGTCAGGAATCCAGGTACCTCTTAACCGGGCACCTCCCAAGATCTCCCATGAGGCTGCAAAGGAAGTACCAGCCAGGACTGCAGTCTCCTCTGTAGGTTTGACTCCCAATTCACTCACGTGGTGTTGGCTGGACTCAGTTCCCTGTGGACTGCTGGATTAAGGGCCACTATTCTTCCTGGACTGAAGATCAGAGACCTGCTTCCATCCTTTGCCATGTGGGCCTCTCCATCAAGTTGCTGCTAAGATGAGATCTGGCTTCCACAAGAGCAGACAAGCAAGGCATGAAGCCAAGGAATACAAGAAAGAAGCCAGTGTCTTCTTGTAGGATATCTCAGAAGTGTCACCATTGCTGTTTCCATGTTCTCTTCTCTAAGGGAGACTCATCAGATGCATCTCACACTCAGGGGAAGGGAAGGCCGCGAGCCCTAGGACTGTCACAGTGGGGGAACCATTGGGGATGATGCCTTGAGCCTTCCTTCGTGCATATTTTGAAAATTTCCTTTCTGATCTAGAAGAGCGATGACCCCTTGACTTCGGACTTCTTGTCCCATCCCTTTCCAAAGTATGACAGAAATTTCAGGCATTTTTTTCTTTTAACTCATTTCAAAATAGGAAAAAAAGACCAGAATGAATGAATAGAGTTTAGAGCTGACATTCTGGTAGGCTTGGGGGATACATGAAAAGGATTATGTTCCTGAAGGGACAACAGGTTTCAAGTCAATCTAGCATGAAAGTTTTTCTACCTGTTCCCAGATCCAGTGATCTTGGTCCTATAGTGACTGAGCGTCTACAAGTGAGGAATACGACGTTGTTACAATGGAATCTCAGTTATGGGTCAGGCGTTGGCTAGTGGAATGGGCAAAACCAAGTTAAGTTTTGAACCTCTGGCAAATTCCTCATTGGCTAAACCTAATAGATGTGAATAAGGAGTAAGGCCAGAAATCTGCCAGAGATATAAATTTATGAATCTGAGGTTATTGCAGAAGACAGGACAGATGCACCATTGGTTGAGGTGGACAGTGATACCAACATCCAGAGAGTCACTTCAGGCAGGAGTGATACCTTACCTACTGGAGGTCCATGGGAAAGGCGGTCAGTAGATCCCCATAGACAGGAAGCTGGCTTCAGGGATGATCTGGCAGGACCTGAGTTAGAGATCAGAGTCAGGACACCCCAGCAACTGATGAGACTACACTCCAAAGAAGGTTCCCTGAAGAGATAGTGAAACAAGCCTGGATCTTAATTACTGAAAACCAAGACACAATCCAGCAAGAAAACAGGGTTTAAGACAGGCTTGGTCCAGAAATAGGCAAGAACCTGATTATTAGGGAGCAAGGGATCCCAGGTCAAGCTGGACCAGCAGCAAGAAAGCAAGAGCAGACAAAAGTTCACCGCTGCCAGAAACCAGGTTTGGTCCCTGGGTCTGGCATGGGACTGGGTGAGGCTACTGGTTGACATCAGTCTATTTTGCTTGCCAGGGACAGAGTAATCCAGGAACCCGGAGCCAGGCTGGACGTTAAACCCCGGCGACCCTGTGACCAATTGCACTCAATACCCTCTGATACCTCATGGGAAAATCAGACAAATGCTGTTCTGAGAGGCAATTAGGTTTCATGATTTCCTCCCCCATCCAGACATCAGCATGAAATTGGGGACTTGGCTTCCAGGCCTCTGTGGCCCCTCCCCCTTGTGAAGGGCAGGGTGAGAAAAGGACACAGAGGACAGAGCAACCCTCTGCTTCCACGGCCTTGGGAAGATGGGGCGGGGAGTGTGTGCTGGGGCCATGTGTGTGAGCCACGGGGCCTTCTCTACCTCTTTACAAGCTACTTTGCCGGCCTGGGAAGATTCTTCCCCCTTTTCTGCCAAGCCACATTCTCCACAGGACTCAAACATTTAACTTTACTTTTGGCTTTTCCGGGAATCTTCCCCGGTCTCTCCATGTCCTCTCCTCTCCTCCACACCACCACAGCCCGGCCCCTGCTGCCACACAGCACCCTGCTCATGCTGACTGCACTTCCAATATGGAGGCCAACTGGTTCCATGTGTATTTTCCCAGCCCATGTTTTCCCACCCAGTTCCCAGCTACCATGGGATGGAACACTGTCCCTGAACAGGAGACTGAGCCCATAGCACCTTCCCCCAGAAGACCCATTCAATGGATTTCCTGGAAAACAAATCAAAGTACCTTTCAGGGTCCCTTTGAACTGCTTGATTTGTGACAAATTTGGGGGCACCAGAGTTTCCACAGATTTGTAGCACTTAATACTCCTGCCCTACCCAACATTTGTGCTTTACCAAAGCAACACATGAGGAGCAGCTTCAGGGTAGGGGTCAGAACACATTGTTCCTAGAAACTACCATAGTATATGGCCTCCTAGATGCTAAACAAATCCTCACTGAACCAAATGGAATTTTCCTGAGGTCAATGCCTTGTGCCTATCTTTAGAACTGAACTTTCATGATAAAACAATCAGGAGATTTGGCTGAATCTCCCATTATTTAACTGGCTATGTTGGGGTCATGTCAAAGCAAACATTTAGAACATAATGACCTTTTAAAAATTCATCTCTAAAGTCTAGTGCTTGGTTACTAGTCTGTGAGCAGACTCTTGCTTACATTATGCATTTTGCTCTGTTCTTCCCAGGGAGAGAGAAGATTCTGGGGACGGTATCTTCAGATCATTTTTCTGGCTATCTAAAAAGTTGAATTATGAATTCTTTTCAACTTCACCTTTTGCAAATTAACTGACTTTTCCTATAACTAATTGAAATAACCAAAGAATGCCAATGCAATCAGGGAGAGACCCAGAGATGCTTCAAGGGCACCATCACATAAGTCTTTCAAACTTTCCCAAGATGCTGACCTGACCATGGAAGATGAGCCCAGGGAGATCTTGCTGCCTCTGAAAGTACATATCTCACTCAATTCACAGGCCACCTTTGTTTGCTGAACAGATTGTGTTGGGGATGTAGAGGCTGCAGAGATAGAGCTAAGAGTGACGGTAAGAGCATCTCTGGCTCGTGTTCCACTTGAGTGACTTTCTTCTTGTGTGAACAAGATACAAAGTCCTGCTCTTTGAATAGGCCTTACCCTGCTCCAAGATTTCCGTTCCTCATCTCTGCTCTCCGATGTGTGGGCTCATTTCCATCCTCTGAGCCCTATTGTTTTTCTGACTTGAACAGTCATCCAGAAAACCTCAGTAATAAGGCCTTTGTATCATTATTTACTTTTCTAATTATACATGTCTTTCCCATCCCTAATGCTCGAAGACATCAAATTGCAGTTTGAAGTAACTGCATAGGGAAAAGTAAGAGCAACAATAAACCACTTCTCTCCTCTGCATGGAAACATACAATTCAACCAAGAAAGATAAGGAAAAAACTGCTCATATTTGGAGAAATAAGTTGGAATAAGGGAGTGAGATTAAGCAAACTACTTTAGCATCTTATGCAGGGGATATGCAGTGTATTGATTGGACAGGCCAGAAAAGACCTTTAGAATAGAGTCCCTAAGGCCTGGACTGTCTAAGGTTCTCTTCCTGTACTCCGGGTCCTTGAGGTGGTAATGGTTACTCCTTGAACTTGCCCTATTCTATTATCCTGGGAGCAACACAGGACTTTAGGAACCAACTTTTTTGATGTAACTGACGCTACTTTGTGTGAACTCAGAGTTGAGGGTTGATCTATATTCCCAGTCACAATGGCATTAAGCAGGATGATGCAGAGAGTCCAAGGGGGTGATGCAGAGGGACCTTCAGTCATAGCAATGATGAAATTCTCAAAGTCAGCTGGGCAAGTGGCCCCGTTCACTTTAGGACTTTCCATGACTACAGTGCTTGGTTACATTCCATAATGGACATCTGTTGTTCTTGTCTCCTACAAGAATCTCCCTACTCTTACTGGAACATCACACCCTGATTTGCCTTTGAGAAATCATTTCTCTCCTGTTCTCAGTATTTTTGAGGTCACATGATACATATCTAACCAATCAGTCCATCTCATGGTGCTGACTATGCTCACTCATTTAGGGATAGGTAAAGCATTCAAATGTGTCTGTTGAAATTTTTACTCAGTTTTTTAATTTGTTCTAATTGGTTATATATGACAATAGAATGCATTTTGACACATTGTACACAAAAGAAGCACAACTTCCCATTTCATTGGCTGTACATGGTGCAGAGTCACATGGTAGTGTAGTCATATATGCTTATAGGCAATAATGTCCTTCTCATTTTACTGTCCTTCCCACCCCACACTCCCTCCCATCCCCTCACGCCCCCTGCCCAAGCCAAATTTCCTTAATTCTTCCTACCCCACCCCATAATGGATCAGCATTCACTTATCAGAATAAACATTTGGCTTTGGGTTTGAGGGTTTGGTTTATTTAACTTAGTATGATATTCTCCAGCTCCAGCCATTTACCTGCAAATACCATAATTTCATTCTTCTTTAAGGATGAGTAAAATTCCATTGTGTATATATACCACATTTTCTTTGTACATTCATCTGCTGAAGGGCATCTCTGTTGGTTCCATAGTTTAGCTATTGTGCACTGAGTTGCTGTAAACATTGATGTGATTGCATCACTGTAGTTTGCTGATTTTAAGTTCTTTGGGTATAGGCTGAGGAGTGGGATAACTGGGTCAAATGGTGGTTCCATTCCAAATTTTCTGAGGAATCTCCATACTGCTTTCCATAGTGGTTGCACCAATATGCCATCCCACCAGCAATGTGTGAGTGTACATTTTCTACTACATCCTTGCCAACATTTATTTTTGCTTGTATTCTTGATAATTGCCATTCTGACTGGAGTGAGGTGAAGTCTTAGAGTAGTTTTGATTTGTATTTCTCTAATCACTAGAGAACATGAACATTTTTTCATATATTTGTTGATCAATTGTATATCTTCTTCTGTGAAGTGTCTGTTCAATTCCTTAGTCCATTTATTGATTAGTTGAGTTGCTTTTTTTTCCTGTGTGTGTTAACTTTTTTGAGGGTTTTGTATAATCTGGAGATTATTGCTTTATCTGAGGTGTATGTAGTGAAGATTTTTTCCCATTCTTTTTTTTTTAATTTTATTTTTTAATTTTATTTTTTTTTAATTGTAAACAAATGGGATGCATGTTGTTTCTCTATTTGTACATGGCGTGAAGGCTCTCTCTTCACATCATTGATGGTTTCCTTTGCCAAGAAAAGAAGGTTTTAGTTTGAATCTATTCCATTTATTGATTTTTTATTTTACTTCTTGCACTTTAGAAGTCTTGTTCAGGAAGTCAGGTCCTAAGCTGACCTGATGAAAATTTGGGCCTACGTTTTCTTCTATTAGGCACAGGGTCTCTGTTCTAGTGCCTTTGATCCATTTTGAGTTGATTTTTGTGCAGGGTGAGAGATAGAGGTTTCATTTCATTTTGCTACATATGAATTTCCAATTCTCCCAGCACCACTTATTGAATAGGCTATCTTTTCTCTAATATATATTTTTTGTGCCTTTGTCTAGTATGAGATAACTGTGTGTATGTGGGTTTGTCTCTGTGTCTTCTATTCTGTATCATTGATCTACATGTCTATTTTGGTGCCAGTACCATGCTGTTTTTGTTTCAATTGCTCTGTAATATAGTTTAAGGTCTGGTATTGTGATGCCTCCTGCTTCACTCTTCTTGCTCAGGATTGCTTTGGCTATTCTGTGTCTCTTATTTTTCCAAATGAATTTTGTGATCGCTTGATGATGAGGGGCATAAAGATTCTTGATGAACCTGGGTCTATTCGTGTCTGAATTTTTCAATTACATGGCCCAGTGAATCTACTTATTCATTTCAATCAGTGTGAGTTGAGTGTCTGTCTCCTTTAACTGACAGAGGGACGTGTGTTCACATAAATGCAGGTCACTGAGATGGTCTAGACCCTCTTCCAGGCTTGTGCTCCTTCTCTCATGTGGGATTGAGCAGAGGAAGTGCTCTGTGCTGATCGAATGAACAAAGAACAAATTACCAAAAATTGGAAGATATGATGGTTAATGGTTCGACTATAATTTTCTTGGTTCCACACATTTATTCTGGCTGAAGTCTAGGAAGTGGAATCTAGATCCTTCTAAACCCCAATTTAATTGTGGTTCTGGATGGAGAGTTCCAGATCTTAAATGATCTCCAGTGAGCTTAGGGGAGGATAATTGGTCCCTGGAAACAATATGTGGGGATTCCCTTTGAAGATTAATTTCAGACTGTACAACCAAATAGGCAATTGGATTGGAGAGGGCCAACAGTTTTCTCTGAATGCTACTAAATATTCAATGCAAGCCATATATACCAAAACATTTTTTATTATTATCTTTCAGAGACTAAGTTTGCACCATGACCAGTGATCTCTGGGTTGGGAAGAATGGATGACTTTGGTTGTGATCTTGATGTGCTGCATATTTCAAGTTTACAACATTGTTTTAAATTCATTTGTTGAAATGTATCTTTCCTAAAGGACATTACCTAGAACTCTGAATAAAAGAAGTGTAGGAGGTCCCCCAAGTTAAAGGAATGACTGACTGTATTCCAAATGTCACTTTAATCTGGGTGTTTGTGCAAGAAAATGAATTCCAAGACATTATGAGGGTCACTATTGTAAATGATTTTTAGCTTCTTACTATTAGTATTTAATTCTCTGGTCAGCCTAATAGCATTTGTCACACAAATGCTATACAATCCACTAGTCAGCTTTGCTTCACTGTGGAAAATACTTGAGACAAACAATTTGTAAGAAGGAGAAGTTTATTTCAGCTCCCTCCTTCGGAGTTTTGAGTTCATGTTGCTTGGCCCTGTTTTGGGTCTGTGGTGGCACAGTGCATTGTGGCGGGAGCAATTGGCAGAGGAGACCCACTACCCCCATGGCATCTGGGAAACAGAGAGAGAGAGAGAGGAAGGAAGAATACGGGTTCCCAATATCCCCTTCAAGCACATGACCCCGTGACCTAACTTCCTTTCACTAGATCCTACCTCTTAAAGGTTCTACCACCTCCCAACTTTGCCAGGTGTAGTACTAAACCTTTAATATATGGAACTTTTGGGGGGACAGTCTATATCCAAATCATAAGACATGAGTTAGTTTTTTAAAAAAATTTATAAACCTTATACATAAGCAATTATACTAGGTGGGAGCAATAGATGTATTTCTCTCATTGTATCTTAACAAATTGAAGCATAGACCACAATATGCATACTGTTCTATTTCCCAAGGTTGTCTACAGTGTGTCCACATATTAGGTGCTGGGTAAGTATTTTTCCAATGAATACCCAATGTTCTACCACCTAATAATTTCCTTCTCTGTAGAAAACATAACTTTTGGGTTTCAACTTCTGGTTTGAAAATGATAACGCCTCTTTGATCTAAGTAGCTCATTCCCAGCATTAATTCAATGAATGATTACTGGGCATTTTCCTAAGTTTCATATATTATTCTAGGATTAGGAGACTCAAAACCAAAGAAAGGAACTGTGGCCCTTGCTTTCAAGAAGACTGAGTTTCAAATCACAGAACAGTGTACAAGGCCATGGAATGGCTACGCTCTTTTCAACTCCATTCAGCAGATCCCAAGTTAGAGAGATTTGCTCAAGGTCTTTACGATGAGAGAGGACCATTCTTCTGACTCACCTAGGAGTTTTCCCATAATATCATTATTGGCTCTCAGTCCAGATTCTTCCTCCCCTGAAAAGTTCTCCTACATTCCTTGGATACTTCACTAGGTCTTATCCAGGGATTACTCTTAAAAAGCTACCTGTTTTCCTTGTTTACTCATTTCCTCATTCATTTGGGAATATTTACTCCTCATCTTTCTAAACAGGAAGTCACTACTATTCTTGCCCTCTAAGTAGCTAAAATTGTGACTATTCTTCAGGGGGAAATCAGGTCATGCCAGTCAGGACCTCAGCAGCTCTATATCCTGTATGTACACGAGGTGTTTCTTTAAAGGAGTGGTTATTAAGACATCCTCACGTAAGCCAAATATAAAACTGGCCTGTGGACTACTTGAAACTCTTCAAGTCCTAAATTATGACTGCCATCGTTGCCAAATGGGCTCTGTTTCCATTTGCATTTTCCTGGGCCACTGTCCTTCTTTTACCTCAATGTTCCCCTCATCTCACCAGGATCAGAGAATGCCCAATGGTTTCCTTAGCCCAGGAACCAACTATACTTGGTTAAACAATGTTTCTCCAAATGCATGTCTACCCAGAACCTTACTTGGAAATAGGGATTTTGCAGATATAATCAAGTTAAGATGAGGTCATACTGGATCAAGGTGGGCTTTAATCCAGTGATGACGGTCCTTAGAAGAAGAGACTAATTTGGATGAAGAGAAAAGGAAAGCCCTCTGGGAAATGAAGGCAGGGGTGAAGTTACACTGCTGTAAGTCACAGATCATCAAGGATTGACAGAAACCATCAGAAGTTAGAAAAAGCAAGGACAGACACTCCACTAAGGTTTTCAGAGAGAGCATGGCTCTACTAGGACATTGATCTTTGAACTCTTAAGCTCTAGAACTGCAGTAGAATAAGTCCATGTTACCTGGTTTGTGGTAATTTGCTATATACAGCAGCCACAGGAAGACAAAAAAAAAATACAAACTAATCAGAGTTCCACAAAAATCCAACGAAGGAGAAATGGACAGTGAGAAATAAAAACAGGGGGAATGTAGCTTCTTTGGAGATGATTTTCTTTGTGTACTCCCAAATTCCACTATGCACTGGACTTAGGGAAGAGAATGCATATAGTATTATGGAACTGTCCATTCTGAAGAGGTCATGGATGTTGGTCCATTGGAACTTTTAGGATTTAGCATGAGTCTAGTTTATTCTAGAGAAGATCATTTGAATTAGGATCTGTATGCAAATGGAAACACAAGATCAGATCTATGTTGACTTTGGAGGATGGTTTTTGAGAGCATATCGTTGTCTTAATCAGGAGTATCATGGCCCCAGGTGTCAAAAACATGTTTTTCTCAGTGAGTTATCCCAGGTTCCTGGGTTGAAAAGTGTGAGCAGGTGTTTTTCTTGGGGATTCTAGGAAACAGGAAAATAACAGGGGAGTAAAATGTGGAAGGATGGAAAGTGATTCAGAAATGCATCAAAGACCTGGCCATGACTATAGGCGACCACTGCTTTATGCTTCCAGGACACTGAACTATCTTATGCAATGTATCTTAAGAGTGTTTAACTAGGAGATAAAATGGGAAGAATTTATCCATTATTTCCTATTCCTCTTTGATCAAAAGTGTTCCTACTTTCATTAATTTTCTCATACTTCCTGTGGGCACATGCTCCAAGATGATAGAGTTCTTGCCATTGACTCAGTCCACAGCACCAGGACAAATGTTAGAAGTATAAAGTACAGGGGTAAGATGAGACATAATTCCATTGTACCTGTACAAAGGCAGCCAAAGTCCTCATGCTGATGATTGACAGGACAGTGACTGCAGAAAGAAGTGGGGTCAAGCAGAGGATTTTGGAGTGGTACATAACAAATGCCCAACATATTTCATGTCACTGCAGTGGACATGTTCCATTTTTTATTGCTTTCTTTCATGTTGGTAAGAATACCACCTTCCTGACCCCACCACACACCCACACACTGGTCATGTATTCATACATGAACACAGGAACATTCTGTCTGATTCATTCTACTCTCTTTACTATTCTCATTCCTTCTCCCTTCCTTTCATTCCCCTTTGTCTACTCCAATGAACTTCTATTCTTTCTCCCCTTATTGTGTGTTAGCATCCATATATCGGAGAAAACATTCTGCCTTTGATTTTTTGGGATTGATTTATTTCAGTATGATAGTCTCCAGTTCCATCCATTTACTGGAAAATGCCATCATTGCATTCTTATTTGTGACTGAGTAATATTCCATTGTGTATATATATCACATTTTCTTTATCCATTCATCTGTTGAAGGACACCTAGGTAGGTTCATAGTTTAGCTATTGTGAATTGAGATTCCATCAATACTGATGTGGCTACATCACTGCAGTATGCTGATTTTAAGTCCTTGGGTATATACTGGGGTGTGGGATAACTGGGTCAAATGGGTGATTCCATTACAAGTTTTCTGAGGAATCTCCATACTGCTTCCCAGAGTGATTGCAACAATTTGCAGTCCCACCAGCAATGTATGAGTGAACATTTTTCCCCACATCCTCGCCAACATTTATTGTTACTTGTAGAATACCACCTTCCAATGCAAAGCCTGCCTGCCATTGTAGCAATCAAAAGTCCCAACACCCTAGAAGATAAGCATGCTGGGAAAGCAAGTGAGAACCCATAAGATGGAGCTCCTACTCAGACCTAGACAGAAAGTCAGGTAAATGAAAAAGAAGAAACCTCCCCTCCAATACTTGTATCAGAAATAACAGCCACGTCTCAGCCACGTCTTGCTCTCTGGCTGTTCGGTGACTTCATTGTCCATTGTCTCCTGAAGGCTTCTCAGCAATCTCAACTAATATGAGGCTCCTGCCCACGTCTTTCAGGACTGCTTGGTTTAGGTTTGGAGGTCAACCTCACCTTTCCTCTGTGGCCCTTAGCACCAATTCCTGACACAGAGATTCCGATTGGTCTACCTATTATTCTGAGTCAGGCTACAACTCCCTCTCCGGCTCATGGATGGACTGTGTTTAGTTCAGGGATCCATTCTGGTCCCATCAGTTATATTTGGGGGTGGAGTCAGAAGACATCAAGCACAGCTCTTAGAGAATCAGGGATAAGGTGGAGATTTCCCAGAAGAGAGGGCAGAGAAACAAGAGGCAATATCAAAGTAAAGTGTTTGTGGCTGACCAGTGTGGTCTGAACCAGGAAGCAAAATAAGGTGAGTTCAAGGTCAACATGTGTCACATATGGCCCTCTGATCCCAGGGGAATATTGGGTAACTTTCCAAATATTCAAATGAAAAAGTAAGGGATATCAATCAGCAGATCTCTAAACCCACTCCCAGCTGTAAGACCTACGGGACTCACTTAGCACTAGATTCACCCCTGCACAGTGGAGGCAGAGTTGTATTGTGGTGGTGACCTACAGACTGGGGTGGTGCCTGAAGTACCATCTTTTTCCAGGAGAGCTCCCTGTTCGGCTCCTCATTTACTTCTGGGTAACTCCTAAGACTTCACTTTCTTCCTTTCTTCTTCCCTGGGAGTATAAGAAAGATGCAGACCATTCTGTTACCCACGCTATAGGAAGACTTCAGGATGTTCCAGCCTAAATTCCTTCTTTCAGATTCACTGTGAAGAAAGTGTACTTATCTGCTTTTGTTTTACACGGTTGACCCCATTTTGGCCATTAGTGAGCTAGGATGCTAGGAGGGAGGCCTTTTGAGAGAAGTCGGAGCCAAGGCATTGATGGGGAAATCCTGACACTTTAGAAAGGTCAATCTGTTCTTTCCACTCAGAGGCTACTGTGACTATAGTTTAACAAGGTTCCTTTTTTACCTGTGTAAAGTGATCTCCATTTTCCTTTTCTCTTGGACTGATATTGGCTGAATTGAAGCATTCATTATCACTGTCTTAAGACTGTAGCTGAAAATACCTCTCAATTGTCTGCCTGGGAACAGGCCCTTCTCCCATTCTCTATTGCTGAAGAAAGTCTTCATGGGTCACAGGGCTCAACAAAACATTTCTCATTAGCAATTCTCTCCTCTAAGTAATAGTGGCATAGAAAGTTGTCTTGTTCCACTGTCTGAGCCCAAGAATAACAGCATAGCTCTTGACTTATAGAAGCAGGATTGGGAGCTCAGGCCATTGATCTGCCGTTGATGCAGGTCCTATTTTCCTCTTCTGATCTCTCCTAAGGTGCAGTGATCATTTCTTTCGTTCCACGGAAAGCTGCTCACGGCTGGAAACTGGTGTACTCTGGTTTCCAAGCCAGGAATTTTTCTCACACATCCAGGTAGAGGGGTCAGTTGTTCTCAATCATGTCTGTCTTTTCTAACACTGTTCTTTAAGTGTCTTAGGAACTTCATGTCAAGGAGCTGAGTAATGCATGGAAAATTCTCTTCTAGAAAACCCAAACCTACAAAAGAGAACTGATTTAGCTGCATCTGCTTTGGGATTCTGGTGGGACCTACTCCCTCTTGGTAATATTCCCAGGTGATCATCTGGTCCTGCAATGACCTGTGTGGACAACATCCATGTCCTTCAAGGGTCCCTAGCCTGCTGAGTTCCTTCTTCCAAGGAACTTTATGAGAGAAGGTGGTCACAAATCATAGGGGTCTATATGAATGGTACCACCCAGGGAAGGACTCATACCGTCCCTGATTTTTCTACGTAACTGCTAAAGTAAGGGAAAGACTGCCAGGAAATAAGTCTGATGGTCAGTTCGACTAAACGGAAGGCTAGAGATGGGGAGCAAGGTGACAGCCGTGTGCATGGCCTCTTTCCGCCCAGCAGTTCTGCGCTGAGTAGTGCCTCTGGCAGACCAACTACCTGACATGGAAAATCTGGACGCTCGAGTCCGTCTTCTCATTACACTGACGTGACTCTGAGGCTCAGCGATGGGAAGAATGTGAATGTGGCAGAGCCTGGCTTATAGTCCAGGTCCAGCTCGGGCACGAAGTTTCACTAGACCACACAGCATCTGCATCGTGACACCTGCTCCCCAGGACAAGGAGCGTCGGGGGCACAGAGCTGCCCCAGGAACTCTGTGCAGCTGCTCGCTCCTGGCTGGCAGCTCTCACCCGGGAGCTCTCCCGCCCACGCGCACTGCTCCTGCAGACCCACTGTGGCCTCAGATGGCTGCAGTACAGGGACGTGTGGGGCCACTTCCTCGACCCTCTCCTCTGTCCTCCCTCCCTCCACCCTGGTCATCCTTCCTCAGGAATCAGCTGATCCCAGTACGAAGAAAAAGGAATCTCAGCAGCAAGGGAGTGGGAACTGTGGGGCCAGGGTTCTCAGCAATTCTGCCTGCTTCACCTCCTGCTAAGCACAGAGCGGAACTTTCACCCTGATTTCTACCTTCCCTTCCCTGCCTGCCCCCTCTTTGTTAGTGCCTATGGTATTTCATCTCTTCTTTTCTCCCTTGTAATATCAACATTGTCTCCAAGGAAATTCTCACCCAACCCTTCCTTTTCCAGATCTTGCCAAAGAGGCATAAGAGAGAGTAACAAGGATAAGAAGGAAGCTTTAGTGAAAACATGGCACCGGCACAGGTAGGTGAGGGAGGCCCTGCTGTGCAGGGTAGGGTGGACTGGTCAGTCGTGGGCAGGGCTGTACATTAAACAGACTGTCCCATAAAGAGGCTCCAAAAATTCCCCAGTGGGGAGAGATAGGTGTAAAGGACTCAAGCCCTGAGTATCACTAAAGCTTCATCTCTTCCTATAAGGCCAAGGTTAGCAGCCCAAATAAACATGGTGCCCCACAGAGATGGTCCCACAGCCAAATGGCTTTCAGCCTCTCGGTGGCTTGAATCAAAGTCACCTAGTCAGGCTTGATGGAAACGCAGGATGGCCAGTCCTTCCTTTGATAGATTTTCCAGAATTGATCCGTCATTCTGCCCAGAGAAGGGGAAGAGGAAAAACAGACCAGATGCCCCCATGATTGGGACTGTTCTCCCCTGAAATGCCAGCAGGCGAAGGAGAGAAGGCACAGCTGGGAGCGGGATGGGCTCTGGCAGATGACACCTTTCTGGGTTCAAACAAGAAGGGTGAGACGCTGGCACAGAGCAAGCTGGCGCTGGCGGTTTCCAGGGAGGACTCTCTGGGCACCGGGCAAGGCTCGTGGCTTTGGGAGCTGCCCCAGGCTGGTGGTGTTGCCAATGCTCCATTCACTCTGTGAAATGTATTAATTAGCAAGTGGTTTTGGCCCAGAGAAGGCTGCCGTGGCTTCAGATGGATACAGCAGAAAAGAGGCAAGTCCAACTATGGGCATCTTTGGGAAAGCTCGGCCTTTGTCAGCTGGACAAGAGCAGCCTCTCTAGAAAAGGCAAGACCCAGCAAAGTCAGAAGAAGAAAATCTAGACACCCATGCCAGCGGATGCAGGACTATCAAGCCAGATCAGCCAAAACACGCCTGAGCCTAGCAGGATCTGCCGGACAAGAAAGGCTATTGGACATGGAATAAAAACTTTGCAAATGGTGCCTCGCGAAGCCTCTACCGTTCTCTGCTCTCATCCCTTGTCTGAAAACGGCTGCAGAAAACTGGTCTAGTTTAGCCATGGGCTGCCAGCTGGAAAATGCCTCTGATCTCCCTTCTCTTATCGGAGGGCGCGAGGAGGCCCCAGCAGGTAGGCAGACGTTTCCTAGGCCTGTTGAGGCTGCTGGCAGCTCAGGGGAGAGGAAACGAGCCTCTCCATCCCCAGAGTTTCTTCCAAACTACACCTGATGCAATAAATATTTCCAGGTCTACCTGCAATCGGGGCTAAGAAAAGCAGCGTTTCCAGAATAAGCACGGTAGATCTCAGGGACCACAGTTCTTCACCCCAAATATCCCAGTTGCTGTGTCCATCCAGCCCCTCTGCGAGCCTCTGCTGGGTCTCACCGTGGTGGACGCTCTTCAGATCCCTCTGGCTCCTTCTTCTCCTGCATTCATGCCTACCTAACTCAGTCCAAGTCAGGTTCCTAGATCCTGTGGATGACGCTGGCAGAAGCTTGATGAACGGGGAGGAAAGGCTGAGAGAAAGGCAGAGAAGGAAATTCCAAGGAAGAAAAAAAAAAGCAGAGGAACAAAGAGAAGAATGCAAAGCAATTAATTAAATACTTAATATATGCCAGGGTGGTTTACTAATTGAATGCTTAATAAATTGAGGATTTGGTTTAATCCTCAAAACAGTCCCTATGGTCATCTTCAAATTAACAGTTGTGCAACTTAAGAAAAGCACACAACAAAAGTGGCCAAGAAACACTCATAGCCGGGAGTGAGACTGTGAGGGCCTGGTACTTTCCACTTTAACAAAGAGGAGAAAGAAAAACAGTAGGCATTGGTACGAGGCCTACGGTAAGGAGATGGCTGTGGGATCCTGGGCACTGGTACTGTCCCTGCATCATTCCTTCAGCTGTTGCTGTGGAGTGTGGGGGGACTTGAACTCAGGGCTCCTGCATGCAAGGCAGCAATCTACCCCTGAGCTACACCCCCAGGCCTCCTTCATCTGTTGTATCACATTTTTTGAAAGTTCCACCACAAGTACATGAAGACGGAGAGCCTGGTGGAAAGACTTCATCACTACCGTAGCCTGGGCCACCTCACGTCAGGGTGGGCTCTGGGAAGAAAAGCAGCAGGGCCACGTGAGGGGGAAGGAAATGAAGAGGTCACCTTCAGAAGGGTGATGGGAGGGGGCTTCCTGGGGAAGTGACATTTGAGTTGAGACCAGAGTCGCTGGAAGAACGGGACATGGGGTATGGCACACAGAGAATCTTCTGGGAAATGGAACGGCAATGCAGCCTGACTCTATTTTGGGGCGGACTGTCTTGGATTGTGATTTACTAGAGTGGGGGAAGGAGATGGGTCCTCCCTGGGCGTGGGCCATGGGAGGACAGTATCTGTAAGGAATTTAGAAACAATAGTCAGATGGAATGGTGTCCAGGATACAGTGCCTCCCGCTGTAGGGCCGACCATTCCCGTGATGCACCCCACTGAGGACTGGAGAAACCGCCTCCTGCCTGCAAAGGCAGGTCCAGGGCGCAGCTCGTCCCTGGCTGCTGAGTAAAAGCGTCCCAAAGGGCAGACCATGTAGGAATGTCTGCCTGACCCCTCCTGATCTGGAGGGGAGACTTGCTCCTTAGAGTCTTGGAGAATCTCCCTGAACTCAATCAGCAGAGCTGGCCCCGTTCCTGTGGCCTGTGACGGAGGCCCACTTGCCATGCAACCATTAGGTGTCACTGCCACGAGAATTCCCCATTCGGGGAAGGAAGTCTCTATTTTCTCTTTTCGGATGTCATGTAACCAACACGTGTTAAAGGTCAGGGGCTTCGGTTCTCTTAAATGGCAATTCAGCCATTATCTGCGCAAACCAGAGGCATCCGGAGTGCAGGCTTCGCTCCAACCTTGGGACCTGGGAGAGGCTGGGAAAAGAACAAGGAGGGGCTGCAGCAGGGCTGTGGTTTCAGGAAACGAAGCGGAACACCCTGCACTGTGAAAGAAGACCATCAGCAGACCAAGGGCTCATTCCACTGAAGCCCAGTGTGTGTGGGAAGATGGGGAGCAGAGACTTCCCATCGCCTGATCAGGGCCGGCTCGCCCTCCAGCCCCTGCCTCTTCCCTCCTTTGTCTTTCTCTTCCCCACCACCTGGCTCTCCCACCCGCTCCTCTCTGCTTCTCTTCCATCTTCACTCTCTCCCCCATCTCCCTCATCTCCATACCCTGCATCACCTCTACTCCATCCTCTCTCTCAGCAGAGTAGGGTGGGAACTGACAAACTAGGAGTTTACAAAGAGAACTAAATTTCAGCTCCACCACAGTCTCAGCTCTTGTTTTCTGAAAAGATCCCTGAGCTTCAGTTATCCTCTTTTGAAAATGAAGAAAATAATACCTAGCTCACTGGGTACCATGGCACACACTTGTGATCCCAGCAGCTTGGGAAGCTGAGGCAGGAGGATTGCAAGTTTAAAGCCAGCCTCAGCAACTTATTGAGGCCCTAAGCAACTCAGTGAGACCCTGTCTCAAAATAAAATATAAAAATGAACTGGGGATGTGGGTCAGTGGTTAAGTGCCCCTGAGTTCAATCCTTGGTACTACTACTATTACTACTACTACTACTAATAATAATGCCTAGCTCAAGGTATTCAGCTGTTGGAGGACTCAAACAGATAACATTTACAACATTTGGACACGGTGCCTGGCCCAGGATAGCAGCTTGCTTGGTGACAGCATCCTTTCCTAAGGGGATTCAGGGAAGACTTAGCACCCAGTGTGCAATAGAGTCTCACAAAATCCCCACTAGGGAACATGGGGTGTTATTCCCTTTTTAGGAAAGAGTAAACTAAAGCTCAAAGAAGCAAAGTACCTCGGACAGGTGATCTTTTTAAAGTTTGTTTTAAATAAACAAATTCCACTGTGACATCACCAGCTAAGGTGGCCTGTTGAGGTTTCTTTATTATTAGCAATTTTTTTTTGCACGGTTTTTTAAAAATTTTTTTTTATTTTAATTTTTTTATTGTAAAAAAATGGGATCCATGTTGTTTCTGTTTGTACATGGAGTAACAGCATACCATTTGTGTAGTCATACATTTACATAGGGTAATGATGTTTGATTCATTCTGTTATTTTTTCCTTCACCCCCACCCCTCCCACCCCTCTTTTCCCTCTATACAGTCCCTCCTTCCTCCATTCTTGCCCCCTTCAACCCCCCATTATGTGTCATCATCCGCTTATCAGTGAGATCATTTGCCTTTTGGATTTTTGAGATTGGCTTATTTCACTTAGCATCATGTTCTCCAATTTCATCCATTTGCCTGCAAATGCCATAATTTTATTATTCTTTATAGCTGAGTAATATTCCATTGTATATATATATACCACAGTTTCTTTATCCATTCATTAATTGAAGGACATCTAGGTTGGTTCCACAGTCTGGCTATTGTGAATTGAGCAGCTATGAACATTGATGTGGCTGTATCTCTGTAGTATGCTGATTTTAAGTCCTTTGGGTATAGGTCAAGGAGTGGGATAGCTGG
This sequence comes from Sciurus carolinensis, assembly GCF_902686445.1. NCBI lineage: Eukaryota > Metazoa > Chordata > Mammalia > Rodentia > Sciuridae > Sciurus > Sciurus carolinensis. Next base: position 162,931,721 of record NC_062215.1, read on the forward strand.
GTCAAATGGTGGTTCCATTCCAAGTTTTCTAAGGAATCTCTACACTGCTTTCCAGAGTGACTGCACTAATTTGCATCCCTACCAGCAATGTATGAGTGTACCTTTTCCCCCACATCCTCGCCAACACCTATTGTTGTTTGTATTCTTGATAATCGTCATTCTAATTGGGGTGAGATGGAATCTTAGTGTAGTTTTGATTTGCATTTCTCTTATTACTAAAGATGGTGAACATTTTTTCATATGTTTGTTGATTGCTTGTAGATCTTCTTCTGTGAAGTGTCTGTTTATATCCTTAGCCCATTTGCTGATTGGGTTATTTGTATTCTTGGTGTAGAGTTTTTTGAGTTCTTCATAGATTCTGGAAATTAGTACTCTATCTGAAGTATGATTGGCAAAGATTTTCTCCCACTCTGTAGGCTCTTTCTTGCATTGCTGATAGTTTCCTTTGCTGAGAGAAAGCTATTTAGTTTGAATCTATCCCAGTTGTTGATTCTTGCTTTTATTTCTAGTGCTAGGAGGGAATCCTGTTAAGGAAGTCTGATCCTAAGCCAGCGAGGTGAAGATTTGGACCTACTTTTTCTTCTGTAAGATGCAAGGTCTCTGGTCTGATTTTGAGGTCCTTGATCCATTTTGAGTTGATTTTTGTGCAGGGTGAGAGATAGGGGTTTAGTGTCATTCTGTTGCATATGGATTTCCAGTTTTCCCAGCACCATTTGTTGAAGAGGCTATCTTTTCTCCATTGCATATTTTTGGCACCTTTGTCTAGTTGAGAAAATTGTATTTATTTGAGTTTGTGTCCGTGTCCTCTATTCTGTACCATTGATCTACCTGTCTGTTTTGGTGCCAATACCATGCCGTTTTTGTTACTATTGCTTTGTAGTATAGTTGCGATACCCCCTGCTTCATTCTTTCTGCTAAGGATTCTTTTAGCTATTCTGAGTTTCTTATTCTTCCAGATGAATTTCATGATTGCTTGCTCTATTTCTCTAAGGTACATCATTGGGATTTTAATTGGAATTGCATTGAATCTGTATAGCACTTTTGGTAGTATGGCCATTTTGACAATATTAATTCTTCCTATCCAAGAACATGGGAGATCTTTCCATCTTCTAAGGTCTTCCTTAATTTCTTTCTTCAATGTTTTGTAGTTTTCATTGTAGAGATCTTTTACCTCTTGGTTAGATTTATTCCCAGGTATTTTACTTTTTTTGAGGCTATTGCAAATAGAGTTGTTTTCCTCATTTCCCTTTCAGCTGTTTCGTCGCTTGCATATAAAAATGCTTTAGATTTATGTGTGTTGATTTTACAGGCTGCTATTTTGCTGAATTCATTGGTGAGGTCTAGAAGTTTTCTGGAGGAGTTTTTTGAATCCTCTAAATATAGAATCATGTCATTAGCAAATAGTGACAACTTAAGTTCCTCTTTTCCTATTTGTATCCCTTTAATTTCTTTAGTCTGCCTAATTGCTCTGACTAGAGTTTCAAGGACAATGTTGAATAGAAGTGGTGAAAGAGGACATCCCTGTCTTGTTCCCATTTTTAAAGGAAATGGTTTCAGTTTTTCTCCATTAAGAATGATGTTGGTTGCTGGGGAGATAGCTCAGCTGGTAGAGTGCTTGCCTTGCAAGCATAAGGCCCTGAGTTCGATCCCCAGTACCGCAAAAAAAAAAAAAAAAAAGAATGATGTTGGTCATGGGCTTAGCATAGATAGCCTTTACAATGTTCAGGTATGTTCCTACTATCCCTATTTTTTCTAGTGTTTTGAGCATGAAGGGGTGTTGTATTTTGTCGAACGCTTTTTCTGCATCAATTGAAATAACCATATGATTCTTATCCTTAAGTCTATTGACATGATGGATTACGTGGATGTTGCACCATCCTTGCATTCCAGGGATGAACCCCACTTTGATCATGGTGCACGATTTTCTTAAAATGCTTTTGGATACGGTTTGCCAATATTTTGTTGAGGATCTTTGCATCTATATTTATCAAGGATATTGGTCTAAAATTTTCTTTCCTTGATGTGTCTTTGCCTGGTTTGGGTATGAGGGTGATATTAGCTTTATAGAATGAGTTTGGTAGGGTACCCTCCTTTTCTATTTCCTGGAATACTTTGAGAAGTATTGGAATGAGATCTTCTTTGAAGATCTTGTAGACTCGGCTGAGAATCTGTCTGGTCCTGGGCTTTTCTTGGATGGTAGGTTTTTAATGGCTTCTTCTATTTCATTGCTTGATATTGATCTGTTTAAATTGTGTATGTCTTCCTGGTTCAGTTTGGGAAGAGCATATGTCTCTAGAAATTTGTCAATGTCTTCAGTAGTTTCTATTTTGTTGGAATACAGATTTTCAAAGAGTTTCTAATTATGTTATGTATCTCAGTGGTGTCTGTCATGATATTTCCTTTTTCATCACGAATTTTAGTAATTTGAGTTTTTATTAGCATATTAATTGTATAAATTAATGGGTTTTACTGTGACATTTGATACATGCATTTATCATACTTTGCCTACTGCGCTCACCCTCTCTTATCCCTGTCCTCTCTCAGACCTTCCCCTGACCATCTTAAAGACCCTAATAGTTCCTCATCTTCTCTCAGGTCATTTTATTTTAATTTAGTTCAATTCTCACATATGAGAGAAAATATGTACTACTTGTCCTTATCTTTCTGTGTGTTCTTCTTTTGCTAAGCATGATGCCCTCCAGTTCTGTTCATTTTCTTGCAAATGACATGATTTCATCCTTCTTTCTGGCTGAGTAATACTCCACTGTGTACATATACCACATTTTCTCGATCTATTTGTTGGTAGGTACCTAGGCTGATGCTTATCTAAGCTATTGTGAATAGTTCTATAATAAATATGGGTATGCAGGTGTCTCTTTTGAGACTTGCTGATTTCATGTCCTGTGGATATGTACCCAGGAGTGGGATAACTGGATCATATGATAGTTCTATTTTTGGTTTAGTTCTCTAATTTCTTCCCCCACTTTTTCCCAGTACCCAACATTGTACAGTTTAAATCATGGCTGTAAGTTCTAATAGCCCCTTCTTCCAGCTGCCCCACAGTTCTTGAAGAAGCTGACACTCAGTGTGAGGAAACTCGGGAACTGTTTGGATTCCCCACACCCTCCTCCCTCCTCCTCCCAGCCCCTCTTCCCCAGGCTGCAGTCACCGCCTCCCTTCCTCTTTGTCAGTGACTCTCTCCAAACAATCCCAGCATCCTCTTTATGGTTTCTGCTTCTGCCCTTTATGCTTCTCTGATGTTTAGGACCAAAACGCCCTTTCTTGTTTTGAGAGAGACCTTCTCTTCCCTGTATGTGTAAAACACAGAGAGAGCAAACAGAGGTAACACTCGGCATCTAATTTTTAAAGTTTTTTATCTTGATGATATTTTGCCATGTTTATACTGGTGCACAACAAATGGAAGCATTCATCACAATTTACGTAGCTGATTTTATGAAACTGAATTCCACGGTGCATATGACATCGACTGTCTCGGGGAGATGCACCGTTTGATAGGACATGCGCAACTCCCACCCGCTCTCCTCCTTCGTAGCCCAGATAAGCCACAGTGTGTCATTGTGTGTTTATCTGGTGTCTAAAGCTTGTCCCCTCTCCCAGGCTGCAAGGCTCTGGAAGGCGGGAGTCACGGCACATCCACTGGGTTCTCCCAGCTAGCCGTACATATTTGGCATCTGACATTCTGTAACTGCCCCGTCTCAGCTCAGCCTGGGAGCTGAAGTGCCCAGGGAGTTTAAGGAAACATCCCGATGCCCATCCAGACGTTCCAGATCAATGGGTCTGGGTGGCACCTGAGCATCTGAGTCACAAAAGCCCTGCGAGTGATTCTCCATCCTGGGGACGGAGCCCTGCTGCTCAGCGCCCGCGGCCAGCTTCCGTCCCTGCTCCAGCGGCTCCTGCACCGCCGGCTCTGCCCATTCCCCTCACGCGCCTGCGTGGGCCTGACTGTTCGGAGGCCCACCCCGACACATCCCTCCTTTGCTTTAAAAGCCTGTTTATGACCCGCCAGCTCCAAGATGCAGCTCTTGACAAACACGGTGCAGACTCCATGCCTCCTGTGTGATGTGGAACCCAGGCCCTCTCCCTAAATTTCTTCTATGCTGTTCTCCACAAGCATGTGCTTCTGTTGGCAGCGCCGAGCGAGATTGCTCTTGACTGGAAGCTCCTTGAATTTTGCCATAATCCAAATGCTAAGATGGCAGGGAAGGCCTCTGTTTCCACAATTTGAACCCAAAAGCGAGACAAGAAGGAGTTCTGGCCAGACATAAACCGTGAGGCCTGGACAGAGGAGGCAGGTGGGTGGGCATGCGTGTGGGTCTCTGATGTGCTCAGGCTACCCAAGGACCCGGGCAGGGCAGTGGAACATGGAAGGGAGGGGAACTTCGTGGCCCTCTCCTGGCTCCTGGTATTTGAAGAACCACCTGTGGGAGAGCAGACCTGTGTGATGTCACCCAAGAAGACACCCCTAGTTTGCAGGGTGGAAGCTCGCTGGGGGAGGACTCATCTCCACGGAGAGATGGGTGCCTCGTCGGAGCGGCCCTGGTGGCTGGTGCTGGTTTCCCAGCAGGTCCTTCTCAGTCTGATCTCTGGCTTTTAGACACATTTCTGCACTGCATTTCTATTATCTGCCCAAACACTTTTTCCAGTTGTTTATTTTCTCCAAACAATAACAAGCAGAGATAGGGCTTTCTGTACTCGGAACACACCTGGGGCTGTGTGATGAAGTAAGAAGGATCTGAAGCCCCTGGTTGCTGGCTTGGGAGGTTCCCCAGTTTTCCCAGCTGAAGAACATGGCGCCCTCCTCCCACGTTGCTGAGAGGGTGAGAGGCACCAACACTCATGCAACCCTTATCAGCTGCTCAGGGACATGACCTCTCCTGAGTTCTGGGTGCTTCTCTAATTCAATCTCAGGTGATGAGAAGAAGAGCAAGGAGATCCTTGCAGTGGGGAATCCATTTTTGGACCTGGGTCTGGCAGGTGGGCAGAGGTCTAGAGCAGGGACTGTGAGCCAGACTATCTCTGGTCCTCAGTGTTACCTTCAGATGTGACTTAAAGTCTTGGCAGGTGAACACCCACAGTCTAGGGGACACACCCTCCTCCTCACTGTCCTCACAGTCCCTGCTGTGTCTGCTTCCCTCCTGCACATCTTGCCCCCAACACCCCGGAGTCTGTGAGCCGTGCGTGTGGGGTGAGTGTAAGTGCAGTGCATGTGGTGTGTGCATGTAGTGTGTGTTACGTAGTATGATACGTGGTGTTCGATGTGCTTGTGGTTTGTGCCTGTATGTGGCATGTGTATGTGTGTAGCACATAGCATGCACACGTCTGTACACCTGTGGGGGTATATGGTGTGTGTGTGTGTGTGTGTGTGTGTGTGTAATATGTGGTGTGAGTGTATTGAGGGTGGGGGTGCTTATCATAGGCAAGGGGTACAGAAAAAGCCACCAGGGAAGATTTGCAAACTGAGAGTTGGAAGATCAATCCAAGGAAGACCCCCCTCTTTTTATTTGTTCCTTTTAGTGACATGTGGCCGTAGAGTGTGTTCTGACGTATTACACGACGTGGGGTACACGCTCCCATTCTTGTGGTTGAACATGGTGAGTGACACTGGTTGTGTGTTCCTATGTCAACACTGGGAAGTTCTGTCCGGTTCATTCTACTGTCTTTAGGCCCCTCTTTTTGCAGATGTGGGAAAAGACCGACAGGCCTAAAGCTGATTGGAGGCAAATTTCCAATCGGCAGCCACTTCTGACTTGAGAGCCTTTTCTGATAGTTTTACCCCTGTGGCGTCAGCCTTGCAAGTACAGCAACCCCCCGTCACCCTCTGCTGTAAGAGTGAGTCGCAGCCCAGGGTCATGAGCACCGACCCCCAGCAGACAGGCCAGCGCAGCTTCAGTGTCACAGGGCTGCAGCCTCTGGTGTCCCTTGGACCCCTTCCCTGCCCATCCTCCTCAACCCTCCAGGAGTCCTCTGCTTTCCGTTTTTGGCCCTAAACCAAGATCCACCATCCTGGGCCATGGAGTCTGCAGCAGGCCAGTGACCCTTTGAGTCTGTCATCCTCCTTCCTGTGGCCCATGTCCCCAGGCAGAGGTCCACTTTGATGTGTGTTCCCTGTAAGGGAGGAGGGTTAATCTCTCCAGGAGGAGACTTAGAAAGTGCAGTTAACTCCTGGAAGCTGGCGAACCCCACACAGGGCCATTTCCCTGGAGGTCACCCAAAGAGGAGACACACTTTAGGTCCCCAGCAGCGTAGGGTGGGAGAGCAATTGGCCAGGCTCTTATTCAGGATAAGGTCACTCCAGCGACCCCCAGGGCTGCTGGCCAGCCTCAGGTTTCCTTCCAACTTTCTCAACCAACTCTTCCTGGTTGATCATTAATGTCTTCCTGGGTTCTATGACTTTGTGTTGTTTTTATGCTTTCAAAAGCGCCCCACATTAATTCTTTAGCTGCATACAGTTTTCCCCACACAACGTACACTGAACTGTGAATACAAGTGATGGGGACTTTTCCAATTTTTTTTTCCCTGTGTTGGCCAGGTTCACTTAGGAGACAATCATTTGAAAGGTGATTGTGTGTGTTTAGAATATGCACCTTAGCAGACATGATTATCTCAGTTCTTGGTCTTCATGGGTGTCTTGGGAAAAGTTGAAAAAAAAAAAAAAAAAAAAAAAAAAACCTCAATATACAAATGCCAGAGGTTATAAAGACCTTCATTATAACCTTTATGCACTTCAGGGAGTGATTGCCTTGTGACCATTGAGGTACACTTGGGAATGTCCCCTGGGAGACAGTCAGCTGAAATGAAAGGGGACCCAGGGGGGGTCACTCTGTATCTGTCAAACACTGGAGACTCAGCTGCTTGTTGATTTATTTTTTAAAAACTTGCAGGGAGAATGAAGCATAAGGTGTCATGCTAGACGGACCCAGACATGGGACTCATGGTCTGGTGAGAAGAGGTGGAACGTAGAGATCCACCTCTCCAGCCCAAAACTTAGGTGTGGAGATTTCTCACAAAAATATGGCTTCTTTTAAAGAACCCTAAAATTGTTATCTCACTGGGGTCACCATTTCCATGCACACCCCTGAGTCTGGCAGCCCCATTAGCTGAGCGGAGGTCTGCCTCTGTCCCCACCCTGCTGTCTGTGACCTGGCCAGCCTCCCTCCACTTTGGGACTTGCCTGGCCCCTTGGGGAGAACTCCTCAGACCTGCTAGTTGAGGCTGCTGGGAACATTCACCCAGAATGAGAAAGCAATGGAATGACGTCAAACTCCGAGACAGGTCAGAATCTAGCTGGTCAGTGTCAGAGCAATCCAAGTCAGACATTAAGAAAACCATTTCCTGCAGCCAGAATTGTGAAAGCCTATGACGTAGGACCAGAGGAAAATTACTGAGGCCTCCTTCCTAAAGAATCTTCAGGAAAAGGGCCCCAGCTGTCTGACGTGATCTCAGGGAAGCCTTGCCCTGAGGCAGGCATCTTTTCTTCTAATTCCTTCCAGAATATCCTTTTTCTATGAGAAACGTGGAGCAGTGCAGATGAGTGTGCAGATTGCTTCCAAAAGTATATTGCTAAGTAACCCCCACTCCCTGCCTCCCTACACGTTCTTCTCTGTTCCCAGTTGATTTTTTTTTTTTCCCCTATAAAGTTCAGTCAGTGTTTTGCTGCAAGAGGGAAGACAAAGATGGGTCAGGACAAAGATGGGTCAGGGTGGGGGCTGTGTCCAGGATGCTGTTTCAGGGGAGAGGCAGGCACCGTCAGAGAGCAATCTCTGTTGGACAAAGCAGGCTGTGTTTAGGGCAGTGCTGGCGGATTCTGCATTCATTGAAAAAATGTGATTTAATCAATTTAGCTAAGCAATATGGGCTGTAATATTACCTGGCAGCCAGGTCATCCAAGATACTACTGTCACATGTTTTATGTCAGCATCTGGATGGAGGAGGGAGTGCTGGGGAGATGGGGAGGCACTGGGCAGATGAGGTTGCCCGAGGGTTCCATCCTGCTGCAAGGAGCTTAAGGATCGATGCAACAAGCCGAGGAATATCCTGGGGGCAGTTTTTCAAGAAGGAAATGGAGAACCAATGTCAGTGCAGGGTCTTCAGTATCTTTTGGGATAAGACTGGGGTTTGAATATAGAGTCTTCCCTCCGTATCCCTGGGGGTCTGGTTCTAGAACCTTCTTGGATACCAAAGTCCAAGGATGCTTGAGTCCCTCATAGAAAATACTGTAGTATTTGCAAATAATCTCTACCCATCTTCCCCTATACTTTAAACTGACTCTAGATTACTTACAATACTGAATGCAGGGTACAGCTATGCGAGTCATTGTTCAGCTGTATTGTTTGGGAAATATTGAAAAAAAAATTCAGTACATGTTCAGTATAGATGCAATTTTTAAAAACTTATTTTTGATCCACAGTTGGCTAGATCCATGGATGTGGGACCGATGGATGGGAAAAGCTCACTAAATAAGGACAAAAAGACAATGAAAGAAAAGGAGGAAGCAGAGAACAAGAATGTGTGTGTGGGAGGGCCGGGTGGAATAGGCGCTTTTGTCCGGGGCCAGCTGCCTGCACACACTTGCTGCCTGAGATGTCTGCAAGTGGCTCGGATGGAGGCAGAACGATGCTTTGGTCTACATGTGCTTTTCTTGTGATTATTATTATTTTTCCATTTTAGCTTAAACAAATGTGGATAAACCAATAAGCAGGGTGAACACTTGCCAAGGGTACCGGAGGCAAAGCTGGCCATGGAATACAGAGAGGCAGAGGGAATCTGGAAAGGAGGGGTTTAAATTCCAACACATGCTTTATGCTTTTCAGGGTTCAGGGACTTTGTAGACATTCATCTGGGGCTGGTGGTCTTGGGACAACAGGGACAAGGGAATGGGACTCAGCAAGAAGCACTTGAACTGGGAACTATGTAACTAGCTAGAGCAAGAGCAGCCTGGAACACTGCTCAGGGAGCCCAGGGAGGGTAGCATTCATTTTTAAGTCAGTTTATTGTGCTTTTGCTTAGAGTAGGGACCAGGCACTTGACTGGATTTGACAGTGAAGGAGCCAGAGAAAAGGTAGGCTTTGGGTTGCACAAAGGCCCTCTCTGAGCCTAATGGGACAATGGATCTTCAGCCTCGAGAAATGCACTGAACACTACCCTTCTGGAGTTTGGGATCCCTGGAGGTCAGGAGCTGAAAAGGCCCTAGGACTCCAGGTGCTGAAGCCCCTCTTGTAGGGCACAAAGACTAGATTTGAAAATTGCTCTGGACTCTGGGCAGGAAGACACTAGAGTTGGGTGTTCAAGGTTAGGTTAAGTTTTAACATTTTTGCAGGAAGAAAGCTGAAGTATAGGTGTGGGGAAGGTAGGAAGCCCTCTCAGTGTGTGGAGCCAATGTTCTAGACTTTTCCCGATTTCCAACCCAGTAACCCTGTGAGCTCTGATAATACAGCAGGTGTTCTGCAATGCAAGAGTCAGTCTGCAGAACTGGAAAAGACATCTGCCTTGGCCAGCAGGGCTTTGGTTAATAGACTCAGGGTTCAGGTCAGAGCCTGGTTCTATCAGCTGCATGACCCCAGGCAAGGGACATGGCCCCTTTGAGCCCAATTTCATCAGTAATAGGAGGGGCTGGGATGGATGATCTCTAAGCAACCTTCTGACCACAGTATTTTATAATTCTGTGTTCTGTGACCCCTGTCTTCCTTGGAGGGCTCTTCAATCATTATTTTTATTGCTCTTACTGTTTTATGACTTTGCTCATATTAATAATAGCTTTTTATTATTGTTTCTCAGATAGGTCTGGTTGGGGCACAAAATTTTGATGGGGACAGCAGTCAGGCATGTTATAAGCAGTCATTGTTGAAACACAAGTCCTACGGGGCGCTTGAGCAACCATCACTAAATGCCCTCGCTTCCTGTCCCCAGGCAGGCCCAGCCTCAGGGCTCAGCCAGGTGACTTTCCCTCTTGAGTCTGTAGGAACCTGGAGTGAACCCAGGCTGTAGGAGGAGGGAGACATGACTTTGTCGTTTTGGGGAAAGGGGTCATTTGTCCTGTTTTTTTTCTGAGGGAGGACGACAGCCTTTGCTTTCACGGTGCCGACTTGGAGGGATTTGAAGAGGCAGCACAGAGTAGTTAGTGGTCGAGAAGCACACAAGCTCCTAGAAATTTATGTCCCAGATCCTCCATGGGATGAGCTGTGCATCCTTGGAGAAGTTACATCATTCTCTGTGCCTCAGCTTTCTCATCTATGAAATGGGTCCTAACTTCACAGGGTTGTTTTAAGGATTAAGTGAGTTAATGCACATAAAAGCAAGCCCTGTCTCACCATGAGAGCTGATGGCCTGTCAGCTATTGTGTTGATCTTCACCTCTTAGACTTGACCATGGGCCCATGGCCAGCGGTGCAGAGCGGGATGAAGGCTTGGCTGTCCTGAGTCAGTGCTGACCTTGGGGGTCGCGCCACCTCCCTGCGCTTCCCACAAGTGACTCCCCGTGCTCTTTAGAGCTGCGCATCTCTCCCTCCCAGCACTGAGCGCTGTCAGCAGGGCTGGCCCTGCGGGGTTTCCTGCACACACCCAGCATTCTGCCGCCTCATCTCTGCCCTGGATTTCCTTCCTGCCTTTCTCTGCCACGTTCAGGAAACATGTCCAAGTCGGCCTTCCTCTGTGGACACTTCCCAGACCCCTCGCATGCCCAGCTCCCTCTAACTCCCCTTGTTCCTTATTGTCTGTGCTTTGGAAACCACCAGTATTGGGCCTCCTGGCCTGAGTCATCTTTGCATGCTAAATGTCACCTAGTGCCTGCTGTCAGAAGCTTGGTGAGGTGCAGTCTCACATTGGCATAAATACTGACCTTCGCCTTCTGCTGGCGCCTCCCTCTTGAAACCCAAAGGTCTCAGCAAGCTGCCCTTTTCCTCCTTCCCCTCCTGGGAGGAGGGACCCACTGCCCTGCTGTCTTCCACGCTGCGGGCCACACAGCTCACTGCCCTGGTTGTGTGGAGACTGAGACCACAGCCCCGAATCCTGTCACCGAGTTCCAGATGAGTGTGCATCCAGCCAAGCAGCCAGACCGAGTGCACAAATGGGATCTCGGCCTCAGTGAAGAGCAACGGGTTGCCTGTGATTCCAAGACAGCACAGTTCTCACAAGGGGAGGGTTAGAATTAAAATCATTTCCACAATTATGTGTTGACTCTCTTCGAGGAAATAGATTAGGGAGCAAAAACTACCTTTTCACTTGAACTATAATTTTTCAGTTGCACCCGACATTTTCCAAACCCTTCGCCTTGTTATAATTACCTCTCTGTTGTGATCCCTGCCCCCGTGGTTTGCACCCTTTCATCTGTTACTTGTAAATACTGTACACACATTTTAATCAAGCAAGAAATTATGGTAATAAGGGAAGGTGGGTTGTATGGATATATTTATTTCAGTATACGAAAAATGTGATCGTTTTTTAAAGGTGGTGAATTGGTGGGTAGAGCTCAGAGCAGATGCTGGAGGTGCGCTGATGGCCAGTGGCACGCGGTTCTCTGCAGCACCCGGGAGGCCAGGTGCCCTTGGTGAGTCCCTTACTCACTTCAGGACCTCATTCCCTCATCAGTAAAAGAGGTTGAAGATGCCCGCCCTGCTGGTTTCCCAAAGCAACTATAAAAATAAAATGAAATGGGCTATGAAGCATAAAGCACCAGACAGAGTGTAAATCACAACTCTGACTTTAAATTGATACGCCTAGGATGTCATGACTTCATCTGGCAGGGCCGTGCTGCGGGGAGATCGAGACCCTGCTTCTGTCGCCCTGCTTCTCTGTACCTGTGGACCTGCCCACCCGCGCCTGCGCTTCTGTTCTCTGCTGACACAGGGGGGACCTGCCCCCACTGGGTGAGATTGCTTATGTCTCCGCACAGTCCCTGCCATCTGTTTGTATTTCCGTTGGCTTCGAGGGCTCTGAGCCTCGCCATTTTGCCTTCTCTCCCATCAGAAAGGCTTCGCCTATGAACTTGGCGTACCCTCCTCGACCTTTTCAGGTATGGGCTGGCCAGCCCCGTTTCCTCTGACAAGCCTCGTCTCCTGAGTAGGTTCTTGTTATCTCAGCGGCTTGGGATATTTGTGTGACTTCCCTGCCCCAGTCCTGGCTCCACCTGCCCCCTTTCCTCTCCCACGCTGATGAGAGCCCACATTTTATCCTACTGGTGACAGATCCAGGCCAAGGCTCAGGAGGCTGAAGCTGCAGGCCTCTTCCTGTGAGCGAGGGTCCAGGCTCTTCTTCCCTGGGCCGTGATCCTGGGGACACCACCAGAAAGAAAAAGGACACTCTGTGGCTTTCCCTTCAACTTCTTTCCAGCTAATCCTTAGTGTTCTGGGAGAGAAACCAGGCCTTTACCAGGACAAATAAAATAAAACAGCAGGCCTCATCTTTCTCTGTGGAGGATCAAGAGAATTGCCATCCAAAGAGGCCCTGGGGAGTACCTTGTCCCCCTCCCTGTCCCCCAGCTGAGGAGGCAGAGATAAAAGGTGGAGCAACCTACCTGAGGGCAGAGATTTTGACTGGTGCATCGCACTGTTTGAAGACCACTGCTGGGTTGGTTTTTCCAGAAGCTCAAGGTGAGGTTGAGTATGGACATAAAACTGGATTCTGACTGTACGGGACAAGAATCTCATATAATAAAAATATTGAAGCCTTCTATCCAAATGGAGCAAGTAATTAGCCTTGGGTCACTCAGTAGCGTAGTTCAGAGTGTGGAACCTTGAGAGGTTCTCCTGGGACATGTAGTCAAACCACACTTGCTAATAATCTCTGAGGAAGCAACTCTCTAAGATTCCTCATGGAAAGGGGAGCAACACTGTATCCATCCATTAATCCATCGGGATCATTTTAAAGATGAAATAGTAACGATGCTGAGTGTTTATCACCTGTGTCTGACGTGTATTAAAGTTCCACAAGTTAAATTATTACCCCTAACACGGATTCATTTCAAATCTCCACTATCCTTAAAAATGAAATTTGTATTGGATGAAATGTAAATAAGTATATTTAATCACTAAATCCACCAGTGCCAAGAGCAAGAAAAAATGGAAGGGCAAAGTGAGGAGAGAAGATGGGAGAGACTGAAATAAAGGGGAGCAGATGAAAAGGAGACACAAAGGAAGAGTGAAGGGGACATGGTCAGAGACAAGAGAGAGAGGGCAAGGCTGGGGACACGGCACTTGAAGAGCAGAGAGCATTTTCCGAGGCGGAGTCCCATCTCTGGGTGACCCAGAGCTCACTTGGCTCCTGGCAGAACTGAAGTATTTACCAGTGGGAGAGGCTGAGGGGACCGTGTCACAGAGCAGATGGGCTCTGCCACCCACGGTGTCTGGACCAACTTGGACAAGATCACATGGAAAAAGGGAAAGGGCGTGGGGGCCGTGGGGGCCGTGGGGGCCGAGGGCGGGCTGGGAATTGAATGCTGGACCTGACCTGCTAGCAAGGCTGGAAGTCATTCCCGCAGCGCCCCCAGCACCCGCCCAGCCTCACCAGCTCTCCTGAAGGGGCAGCAGAGCTGCCCTGTCCGACTCAGGAGGAGCCCCCTCCTTTGTAGCCCTGAGCCCTTTCTTATGCAGGGTCCCTGGGACTGGTTGCTAGTCCAGGATGAGAAGGAACAGGGTGGCTGAGGGTCTCATCCTGGTCCCAGCTTCCTCCCCAGCTCTGGAGGTGACACCAAGCTGGGGCTGCAGACTCTGCCAGTGGGTAGATGGGAGAATTAGGTAATAACAGGACTCAGAACGAACACGTGTGGTGTAAACCTCCTTTATTCTAACTTATGGGGCCCAAGACATTGGGAGCAAGGGCGATGCGAAATCCTTCTAAACATCGACCCTCCGGACTTCCTGACTGACCGACATCCCTGGCTAGAGCGCACCCTCGAGCTTCCAAGAAGGGCTGATGGATGTCTCTCTGTCACACAGGAGCATGCTGTGACTCCACAGGTTCAGAATTAAGAAGAGAACATGGAGATCAAGACTTCGTGTTATTAATGTTTCTAGAAATCTGTGTATTTGGGATATTTTATGTTCCAATGTTTAAGAGAATCTACTTTAATAGAATTGCAGGTCAACCTTATAACTTCACTTTATACTGAGTAGTAGTCAAATGATGAATTTGGTTATTAATTTATGTTGAAATCAGTTTATATCGCATTCAAGTAATTAGGAAAATTTGAGTCACTATTTTTAAATTGTTCATTTATTAGATTTGTAGGAAACACTTAAGTACTTGGGGAAAATTCATCCAAGCAAAGAACCTTTCAATGAAATCAAATACATTAAATTTGTCAAAATTACCAGTTCAAAATGTTGCAATAAGTTTGTAATGGGAACCAAAGGTTCATCAAATAGTCCTAAAAAGTGATAGCTAAACCCACTAGGTCCTTAATCAAAATATTACAATTTTCAGATAGAAAGTAATAGATTAAAGGAAAACTAGATTTTTGCATGAGAACTCTTTATTCATAAAATATTTATTTAACATGAATTTTAAAATGACCTCTGATATTGTTTTCTGTTCAGAATTTTCCCCTGGAAAATACAAAAGCACTGTATTGAAAATTCTTTTGATTATAATGATTGTGAATGTATTTGCTTTTTATTCTTGTATTAAAATGTATCACAAATTGAGGAGCTTAATTTGAATGCCCATGAATACCAACTATGATTATCCATTATTTATTACTTCACAATTTTTATGGATCAGGAGTCCAAGCAAAGCTTAGCTGGGTCCTCAGTTTAGGGTGTGTGTGTGTGTGTGTGTGTGTGTGTGTGTGTGTGTTTCTTAACAAGGCTACGGTTAAGATTTTGGTCCGATCTGAGATCTCACGTGAGGCTCTTCCAGGTTCTCATGAGTCTTGCTTCTTCAAGGTCAGCAGGAGAAGGCACCTCTGCCTTTAGATACTCTTAAAAAGTTCGTCTGATTAGGTCTGGCTCCCCAAGATAGTGTCCCTGTGAATTCAATCAAAGTCAGCTAATCAAGGGCCTTAATTACATCTTTGCTACATACTCTAACCTAATCGGGAGGGACATCCCATCGCATTCACAGGTTCCAGCCACGTTCGAAAGAAAGGGATGATGCAGGGTCCATACAGGGTGCAGGTGGGGACGCCCAGGCCGGCTTCGGACTCTTCCTGACACAGTGAAGAGCAGCACCTTCTTCCTTTCTTCAACATGGACCCGGGAGTCCATCACTTTGCCGCTCTGGCTCCTTCCTCGCCTCGCCACCTCTCTCCCTTCCCTGCACCCGCAGTGTGATCCCTCCTGACCACACTCCTTCTTTCTTAAGTGCAAACATTCCCCAGCCTGCACTCCGTGACCCCGTGGATGTACTCCCGATTCTCACGTGCCCATTCTTCCCAAGCTAGCCCCTGCCTTGTCCCTGACACCCCCACCCGTCAGCCTCGCCTGGATTCCCGATTCCCCACACATTCGTCATTGGTCACACGCCATCTTTCCAAATGTCACATCGCCCCAAACGGGCCAGACCACTGCTCACTTCCCACTTCAGGATTTGTTCTCTGACTCTCCCTTCTCAGTGTTTCTGCCCCACGTCTGTCTGGTGGACGTCAGAGACGTGGCAAAGTCTTTGTGGTGATCTTGCTGAGGCCTTCCCTCCCCACGGGCGGACTTGGCGGTTCCCGTCGGTGCCCAGCCCCTCACAGCCGGTGTGGACCCCGCAGTCCGCTGCCACTTACCTCACGGCACACGTGTAAATCACTTGCTTGTTTTCCATCTTTCTCCTGGACTTCGAGACCCTTGGAGGAAGAAAGTGCTTCTTACTTACGATGGCAGCCACAGCAGCTGGCAGTGTTGGCTCACGAGGGACCATTCGTGCTTTTTCATAAGGGAAGGAGCAAGAGAAAGCTAGCCTGGGTTCTCAGAACTGGTTTCCTGAATGAAGCGGAGGCTGTCCATCTAAGGACTGCGTCCTGGCTAGTGTCCCTCAGGGGAATCAGCGTGGTAGGAAGACAGGCTCCGGCTGTGTACTGAATCTTCTAGAATTCTGTGGCATAGTTTGGCATGACAAAATAGCCGCCTTGAGAGTGTGACAACAGCTTTCTTCGACATAACAGAATGCAGCTGTGGTGGCGGTGAGAATGTGCCTGGCCGCTCTGCTTCAGGGGCTCCAATGACTGAGGCCCCGGATGTTGCACTCTAAAATCCATCTCTGGTCTGCTCCGAGGCCGAGCCTCCCCAGCCTGCTCCCCACTCGTGACCAAGTACACCGGGGACGAGAGGTGCAGGAGGATCCGTTTCTATGCATTGTGGGCTTGGTCCACAGCTCGTTTTGGCTCAGTAGCTCCCAGATGGCTTTGCCAGGCGCTGCTTAGACCAGGAGGAGATGGAGAAGGCTTCCCCCAGCATGCTCGCCCTCCCCTGCACCCAGGGTGACTTTTGCTTTCTGATCTGAAGATTCTCCCAGGCTTCTCCAGCGCTCTTCTTACATTTCTTCTTAGAGCGGCATTTTTCCCCTTCAAATTCTTACACATTTAATCTTGGCATCTGATTCTTGGAAGATCCGGAACAAGAAAGCCGTATATTGCAAGGACAGTGTTGTCTGTGAGTTAGTATTGAGCAATGACCAGCGATTGTATTTTGGCTTACCTATGCAAAGGAGAAATAAAGAAGGAACTTTTGTCATTATTAGAAACAGAACCTTGAAAAGAGGGAGAACTGGAAAATAGCTTGGGAGTGACCAAGTAGACTGTGGAGGAGGCCTTTAGATGCAACACCAGGAGGCTGGTGTTGGCACGGGCTGCTTCCCCTCACCCAGAGAGTTTTCTTAGATGGCTTGTTCCTTTTTTATTTTTCATATGTTTCTTTTGTTCTCATTAGTTATACATGAGAGTAGAATGCACATCACCACATCATACATAAATGGAGTATAACTTCTCATTCTTCTGGTTGTACATGATATAGAGTCACACTGGTCATGTAATCATCTATGTACAGGGTAATAATGTCCCATTCATTCTACTATCATTCCTACCCCCATACTCTCTCCCCTCTCTTCACTCCCCTCTGCCTAATCCAAACTAACTCTATTCTTCCCTAGTCGGCACCCCTTATTGTGAATTAGCATCCACTTATCCGAGAAAAAAATAAATCTTTGGTTCTTTGGGATTGGCTTATTTCACTTAGCATGATATTCTTCAGTTTGATACATTTACTGGCAAATGTCATAATTTCATTCTTGTTTAAGTCTGAGTAATATTGCATTGTGCATATATACCACATTTTCTTTATCCATTCATCTGTTGAAAGACACCTAGGTTGGTTCCATAGTTTAGTTATTGTGAGTTGAACTGCTATGAACATTAATGTGGCTGAGTCACTGTAGTTTGCTGATTTTAAGTCCTTTGGGTATAAACCAAAGAATGGGATAACTGGGTCAAATGATGGTTCTATTCCAAGTTTTCTGAGGACTCTCCATACTGCTTTGCATAATGGTTGCACCAATTTGCAGTCCCACCAGCAATGTATGAGTGTCCCTTTCCCCCACATCCTCATCAACATTTATTGTTGCTTGTATTCTTGATAATTGCCATTCTGACTGGAGTGAGATGAAATCTTAGAGTAGTTTTGAGTTGCATTTCTCTAATTGCTAGGGATGTTGAACATATGTTCATATATTTGTGATGGATTGTATTTCTTCTTCTGTGAAGTGTAGATGGCTCATTTCTAATGTGATCTAAGTAAATCACACACACACAGACACACACACACACACACACACACACACACTCCTCATGGTCTAAGTAGGAGACTATAGAGAAGACAGAGTTCAGGAAAGAATTTATTTACAGAGATGAAGGCACAATTTAAGAAAAAAACAAGAAGGGACAGCACATTATACTCCGGGGTTACACCCCTGAGTACTGAAGGAGTGAGGAGGAGCCTGATAACTAGAAAACAGAGAAAGGCAGTCTCCTAGCAGCGGTGATCTGAAAACCAAAGGCGGAATGTTTTCCCTAATAAGTAGATGATGATGCATAATGGGAGTGGGGGATGGGGAGTGAGAGAAGAATGGAGGAACTTTAGATTATGTAGAGGGAAATGAGAGGGAGGGGGTATGAAAGATGGTGGACTGAGACAGACATCATTACCCTATGTGCATGTATGATTACACGAATGGTGTGAATCTACATTGTGCACAACCATAGAAATGAAATGATGTACCCCATTTGTGTACAGTGGTGATCTTTAATGCAGAAACACAGCAGCCTACAGCATCCGGTACTCCAGTGTCACTTTTCTTTCTCCATCTCATCTGCTGATGCATTGGCTAAATCCAACAGACGCCGTCAGCAAGTGTGAGATGATCATTCCATTCATAGATTCAAGGATATATGAAGCAGGGCAGAAAAGAGTGGGCAGTGTACAATGGAGGGAAAATGGCAGACATATTTCACACATCCCCCCAAAGTTGTAAGTATTCAGAGGGTATGCACGGAAGGCACAAAGAAAAGCGAAGAACAAGAGTTTGTTTTAGTTTGCTGTTATCTTCACTTTATTCTTATAAATGCACAATCTCAATTGTTTGGCAACCTCTATCCCAAAGTCTTAAGGTGAAATTTTTATAGGGAGGTAATAATGCATGGATTTGGGTTGACCTTTATGCTTTGGGTTGACACCCACTCTCTATGTTGACCCCCTATCTTCTGAGTTGATCTCACTCACTGGCTGACCAAATTTTAGCTGACCACCACTCTTAGTGACCCTACTCATTGGTTTGACCCACCCTCTGACCAGTGACAGCTGGCTGGCACCATACTCACTTCCATATTGAGAGCAGGGCTGGCCATGCTAATCCTTGGATGAGCAAGGGCACAGCTCAGTATGTCTGTGCGGAGAGGCCCTGATCAACATCTGAGACCAGTCATCTGGCTTCTCTGCTACTGCCCAGCAGTTTACTGGGAGGGAGACAGTTCAGGTAGGAAGGGAAAACTTCCCAGCTTGATAGACATCTCCACCTCTCACCCACATGAAATGGCAGCAAGGCTAAAAATAAATGGAATTTCAAGGTGAGCAGGGAGGACACAACTTGCTGAGACTGGAGCCCACATCAGGGTTGATGATATCACATGTCCTGTGGAATTTGCAGCTCCACTCCGGCCTAGCACAAGGGACAAGGTTTTCATGAATTGATGTAAATGTGAAGCGAGTCCTCCCATAGGGAGGCTCTCTGAGTAAACCCAGGGAGTTCGCCCTAGGAGGTGGATGTCCTAGGAAAATATTCACCATTGGCTGGGAGAGTGGCAGGTCCCACGGCAGTGTTCTGCACAGATGGCTGCTCTGGCCAGTCTCTCTGAACTCCTCTGTGGACAACATCTTCCCTTTAGAAAAGTCTTGTCATTTCCCCATATGCCTGCCTTTTACTTAGGGTGGTGTTCTCAAACTGTCAAACATTAGAACCATCCAGAGAGCTATTAAAAATCCCAGTGACTAAGTTGTGTTCCAGACTAATTAAATTAGACTGGGGGTGGGGCCCAAACAGTCAGTGTTTTAGAAAGTTCCCCCAGGTAATTCCAGTGTGTCCCCAAGGCATGAAACACTGATTCAGGGACCTCCAACTCTGAAGTTTCCCAAGATATTTTCTATTTTCCCCAGTTGCCCCAGAGCTAAATCCCTATTCTCTGGGATTCTAAATAATTTACACCCAGATCAGTTTTCCTGTCCCACTTACAGTCCAAGTCCGAGTCTCTGCTCCTTCCACTCTTTCTGAATTTCAGAAATAAAGGGACACCAGAGTCCAAATGACCCTATGCCTGCATTGTATGGGAACACTCCAAGCATTGCAGAGAAAGGTCAGGTAGATAGGTACAGGGTCAGGGTGAGTGATTTCATCCATTTTCTTCTCAAATTGATTTGCAGAGTCTGAACCCCCCCCCCCCACTCTCGCACCCAAGTGTTCGATCATTCATGGTGGCAAAAGCAATAATCAGTTGGTAGCAAGTCGTAGCCAGTTTGTGAAGAGACTTGAAATCCATATAAAGGGTTTTTTAAGTGTTGAGATGGTAAGCAATGGGGAGCCACTGAGGATTTCAATTGTCATGTCTATAAACTGGATTTTCAGATGGCTGATTTGACAGTGGAGGTCAGGATGGAGGAAAGAAGAGAGGACGCTGGTGATGAAACAAGTTACGACAGAAAGTTAAGGAAAGAGCAGAGGTGAGCATTTCTGAAGGAGTCAAGAAGCAAAGGGAAGGACAGAGGCAAGGATCATGGGGAGTGCCTTTGACTCCCCTCTATCTCCTCAGAAGGCTTCCCTTTTCAAGGCTTGGCGTCTGAAAGGACGGGATTGCCCAAACACCATTGGTCTTAACAAGTGTGGAGCTCAAGATGACGGAGGGAAAGAAGGCGATGAGCTTGGGCACAAACATGAGTGGCAGACTCTTTCTCTGGTGTATTATTGAAGGGAGGGCCCTGCTTTGTGATCCAATGGAGGTCGGTTTGTATGAAGCTGAAGGGTGTTGACCCAGAGAACGACAAATTAAAGCAGGAACCATTGAGCTACGTAATCTCTCTACCTTTCCAGGGACCCCCAGCTGAACCCTGAAGCCCCGAGTGTGGATCTGGATACATCCAGAGGGCCACGGGTAGGAGATGACCAAACCGTTCAGGCTGCTCCCTTTCGTGGATCGTCCCTTGGTTTGGCTTGGCAGTAGCCTGACACCTTCCATTCTGATGGGAGGGGGAGGAAATGAAGAAGGGGAAAAAAGAGAGAGGAGAGCAAAAAATATTTTTTTAACCTTTGCAAATTCATGATTTTTCAGCTGTAGATACAACTGAGACCAAAGTACCTTCTAAACTGGCTCATTGCCATTTTTATCTGTAGATAGAACTTATTTTATCAGGAGATTAAAAACAAGGGCGCATTGTTAAAAGTGATTTCACAGACCAAAATCTGGCCCTAGGCTGTGAGATTTTGGGTATTCTGTCATTGATACCCATGGCTGGTGGTTTGGGCCACCTACAATGCAGCAGTACATTGCCGTGCTTCCTGCTTCCTGGGCTGAAATCTCACATGATATTTTTGCTAACTCTGCATCCTGAACATCTCTAAGTTTCCATACCTACAAAATGGAAGTAAAAATGATGCCTATATCCTTCAAAACCTCCATCTCCCATGTGACCACTCCACCCTCTGGTACTCATTTTGGATCTTTTATTAAAGCTTTCTGCTCTTCTTTTGCAAATATCTAATATTTAACCAGAGAAATGGTTAGGAACCAATTTCAGGTTGTGTATTCCACACATTGGAACTTTCAGTTTTAAAGAACTATAGCTTTTATGGTGGAATTCAGTCCCAGGATAAAAAAGAAATTCTGATGTGGTGACCTGGTCACCTAGACCTGGTCAGAAATGTGAACTTGAGTCCTGTCCAGGTCACTCACTTATCATTGTGGTATCAGCCAGGAACTCACTGCAATGGGTTCCCTGGAAAATGAGGACACTAAATTAGATTCTTTGTAAGTTCTGTTCCAGGTCGTCAATGTATGGCATGACAAAAAACTCCAGTCTGATTATTATAAAATACATGTATTTGATCTCAATTAAAAAGAAGAGCAACCTGGCAGAATTGACCAAACATGCAATGAGAATTTGTGAGTTCCCTGTATCTGGAATCCTGTATCTGGAATGCTGCGGAAAGAAAGGGTGACTGTACATAAAGAATAATAAAATTATGGCATTTGCAGGCAAATGGATGAAATTAGAGAATATCATGCTAAGTGAGATAAGCCAATCTCAAAAAACCAAAGAATGAATGATCTTGCTGATAAGCGGATGAGGACACATAATGGGGGGTGGGAGGGGGGCAAGAATGGAAGAAGGAGGGACTGTATAGAGGGATAAGAGGGGTGGGAGGGGTAGGGGGAAGGAAAAAAATAACAGAATGAATCAAAAACTATTACCCTAGGTAAATGTATGATTACACAAATGGTATGCCTCTACTTCATGTACAAACAGAGAAACAAGATGTAACCCATTTGTTTACAATAAAAATAAATTTAAAAAGAGAAGAAAAAGAAAGGGTGGCTGTATGTTACTGTATCTGTCAACCTGGAGATCAAGGGATTCTGTGAGGTTCATGAGCTTGAGACCAATGAGACAATGAGAAATACTGAGGAATGGAGCATCTTAGCCTTCTCAGCTCTTGCCCTAAACGGAGAACACTTAGAAAGGTCAGTTTGGTGAGGGACCCTCAGCAGGGAAGCCTGCTTTTGTTGATACTTACTGGACTTCCTGTGGGCTCAGGAGGACCCAGACTTGGCCTGTGTCAGAGTGGAGATCAGAGTGCTAAGAAGAGACATGACATTCTTTCTCCACTTAACCCAGGATAGGAAGCTGAGGGAGACATGGGCTGCTGGGGATGGGTGAAGAATGGCTCTTAAACGTTTTTGCTGGTTCATGGACCTCTGGGAGGGACACTTTTTACTCATTAGTCTGTCTAGACATAGGAACTCCCATCAGGGCTGGTCTCTTCCTCTTCTCATTTTCCTTGACCTGTCACTCTTGCTGAGCATGGGAGGCAAGACGGGTTGCTAACACCAGCTAGCATGTAAGGTCAGCATGGAGGCTGCTCCGTGAAGCCCTTTTTGGAGGCTGACATGGATCCAGCACCATATTTTTGAAGATTTCTGATGGAAGAGCAGTCAAGCTGAATAAAATTGGGAATTTCCAGAAGATGTGTGGTTCTGCTTTGAGGACTCTGACACATGTTCCATGTAACCACTAAAATGAGTAATCTGTATGTGTTATAAATAGGATGGTTTGAAAGTACTGGGAAGCAGCATTGTGGGTGGTCCAGGGTAGGTATCACCTGTGATGGGAATTACTGGTAAAACAGGCTTGGCCGATAGATTCCCAGAATCCTTCTGACCATGGACCCTCACTACATGAAACCATTCAGTGCTGATATAGTGACCAAGTCTCCTCTTGTCTGCTTATCCAGGGGATCTCATGCAGCCCAGAATCACCATGGCCTTAGAAAACAGACTCAAGGGAACCAGAAGTCCTGGTAGCTTTGTGGTTGTATCATATGGAGAGAAGACAGGGAGATATAGAGGATACCTGGGCTTCCCATCTCAGCATTAGAGACTTGGTGGGGGAGGTTTCTATTTTTTTTTTTTTTTTAACAGAGTCATATCTTATGTGAATGGTTCCTGACCCATCTCTTTTCTCATTGGTTTGGATCAGGAGAGAGGCTCAAATTGGCAAGCAGGAGCAAGGATGTGAAGTTGGACTCAGAACAGTCCTGCTGCCAAGAACTAAACTGGTAAGTAGTAAGTATTCATTCTGCATTCACATATATGATAGGAGCTTTGGGGCTAAAAAAGGTTCATTGAATCTACGCTTAACCTTATTTTGGTAATGAAAGAAAAAGATTGCCTCACCTTGCACTTAGGAGTCAATAAGTGCAGTAGGCAGTCAGCAATCCCATTTGGTGATTTAGCCCAGGGGAAGACTGTATGAAAGGAGAAGGAGTCTAAGTCCCTCATCCTGAATTTGTATGGCAAGTATCTTCGTCTTTCTTTGTGCTGCTATAACACAATACCTGGGACTGGGCACTTTTTATAGAACAGAGATTTATTTGACTCATTGTTCTGGAAGATGGGAAGTTCAAGATCAAGCGGTAGCATGTGGTGAGTTTTCCTGTTGCATCATAATGTGGCAGAAGACATCACATGGAGAGATAGCAAGAGAGGGCAAAACTTGCTTTCAAACAAACCCACTCTTACGATAGTGAGACTGTTGCTCACTTGCAACATCTGTCTATCCAGGAGAGCTGAACCTTTGTTACCTAATCACCTCTTAGTGGTCCCACCTCTCACCTCCGTTGTACTGTGGATCAACTTTCCAGTTCATGAATGTGGCAGACACATTCAGATCATAGTAGCAAGTCAAGATACTGTGAGTGAGTCTGGATTCACAACTTTCAAAGAGAATTCAAAAGTTGTATGGTTAAGACATGTGGGATAAAACAGTCTCTCTCAATCTACCTTCTCAGGAGTGTAAGTTTAGCTAGCAGTATGGCGCTCTGGAGGGGGAGTTAGGAAAACTTCTCATTCATTCATTCATTCATTCATCACATGTCTATAAAGCACAAACCATATCCTAGGTCTGGGCTTAACACCGAGGATAGACCAATAAACCAAAAATTTCTTGCCCTCAATAAAGCTATGAGTACAGGGAGGCAGCCAGACTTTGAAAACAGATATTTTGAGTTGGTTGAATGCTACAATAGGGAAAATGCAAAGTGCTATGGGGTAAATTTTCAATGTGATGCATTTTCACTAACCAGAAATAGATTTAAACAAAGATTAAATATTGCCATGGACATATTTTGATTATGACTTTGCAAATGAACCTTTAATAGCATATATGAATTACACCTATCAGTGAGTATTTTCTCCAAAACAAAAGACTTAACCTGGAAGCCCATGTTCATCTTTCAGTAACACCTTCTGGTTACTGCTATGTGTTTTGCATTTCTCATCTACATTAGAAGCTGAAAATATTCCCCTAACTGTTATTTTGCTCTTTCTCCTTTGATCACAAGTCTGGCTTCTTGAGCTGCTACAAGTTCAGCATGAGTTTTGTCTATACTCTGTTGCACGCATATGGCAATTTATGTGACCTCTCTGGGAATAAGTTCCCTGACAGCAGAATGTTCTCTGTGATTTTTGTTCTGCTCAGAATATTGTCAATCTGGCACCTTATTTTGGAGTTCCCAGCACAGTAAATCTGCCGGCTGTTGTCAGGGAGGGGACATCTCAGTGGAAAACAGATGCCTCCCTCTCTTCTATCTGAGAAATCCTGCCTACCTGCTGGGCACCTGCACCTGCATTAGCTAATAGAGGGAGTGGTTCTTTTTCATATTAGTTTTGCAGATAATTACAAGTGCAGACTTTATCATGTTTGGGGTTTGGCCAGTATTCTAAATGAGATGCTCAGAGTGATTTCTCCCCATCAGTGCTGGGATCTTCCCAAGACACACAAGACAAACAAAGCAACTGTCATTTAGGATGATCTTGGCTGCAGAGTCATACCATTCCCTCTCTTCCACATCCCTGAAAGAAATGCAACCTGAGATCCACTGAACTGAGGTACTGAGGATCCCTGGATCATAATG